>NC_141693.1:1777178127-1777850512 GCF_964263255.1 Lissotriton vulgaris | reverse complement strand
TCCACTGGACCGACCATCGCTGCATCCACTTCACCTTCCGGAAACCCACCACGCACCACCACACTCAATAAATCCCCTGCCGCTGCTGGAGCAAAGTCACCGAAGACCAGCTAAACACCACCCTCGCCCGAAGCCCACCCGTTGACCCCACTGAGGCCCGCAACCTCAGACAGTGGATCAACGACTGCGCCAACACCCTCGCACCCATCAAGAAACCGTCCAACAGACACACAAACATGAAAGCCAGCTGTTCACCGCGGACCTCCAGGCTTCCAAGCAAACCTGCCGAAAACTAGAGACGAAATAGCACTGCGAACAGACACCGGACAGTCACGCAGCCCACAAGAATGCCATCTGCAGACACCATCGCCTCATCAGATCCACCAAAAGCGCCTCCTTCAAAGACCACCTAGACAACAACGCACACAACAGCAAAGAGCTCTTTAACATCATGAAGGAACTCTTCAACCCCAGCTCCAACACCACGAACATCCCACCATCGCAAGACCTGTGCGACTCCCTCACCAACTTCTTTTTTCTTGCAAGATCGCAGACATCCACGAAAGTTTCAACAACCTGCCACCCCGACAGCCACCGAGACTTCCGACCCCATGGCCACCACTCACATCGATCCCCTGCTCACCTGGACCAACTTAAACGACGACAACACCATCAACATCATGAACACCATCCACTCCGCCTCTCCGCCAGACCCATGCCCACACCACATCCTCAACAAAGCCAGCGCCACCATTGCACCACATCTCCGCAAGGCCATCAACGTCTCCTTCGAGACCACGACCTTTCCGGAGAGCTGGAAGCACGCCGAGATCAATGCCCTGCTCAAAAAATCCAAGGCTGACCCAAAGGAACTCAAGAGCTTTCGGCCCATCTCCCTTCTCCTTTCCCAGCAAAGGTCATAGAGAAGTCCGTCAATAGACAGCTGACCCGCTACCTCGAGGAGAACAGCATTGTGGACCCGTCCCAGTCCGGGTTCCATAGCAACCACAGTACCGAAACTGCCCTCATCGCCGCCACTGATGACAGGGCCCTGCTGGACAATGGCGAAACTGCGGCCCTCATCCTTTTGGACCTGTCAGCCGCCTTTGACACGGTCTGCCACTGCACCCTATGCACACGCCTCCACAATGCAGGGATCCGAGACAAGGCACTGAAATAGACCTTCTCCTTCCTCTCCGGCAGAACCCAGAGCATCCGCCTACCCCCTTTCCGATCAGAAGCCACTGAGATCCTCTCTGGCGTACCCGAAGGATCATCCCTCAGCTTGACATTGTTCAACATCTACATGGCACCGCTCGCTCACGTCGCCCGACTTCACAACCTCAACATTATCTTCTATGCTGACTACACCCAGCTGATCCTCTCCCTCACCAAAGACCCCCTCACCTCCAAAACCAACCTCCACGAAGGAATGAAAGCTGTCGCCAAGTGGATGAAGAACAGTCGTCTGATGCTGAACTCGGACAAGATGGAGATCCTCATTCTCGTCTCCACCCCCTCAGCCTGTGACGACTCCTGGTGGCCGACCGCACTGTGAGCAGCACCGACACCCACTGACCATGCACGCAGCCTGGGGTTCATTCTCAACTCAACACTCTCCATGATCAAGCAAGTCAACGCCGTCTCATCCTGCTGCTTCAAGACCCTCTGCATGCTCCGCAGGATGTACAGGTGGATCCCCACTGAAACCAGAAGAACGATCACCCAGGCCCTCATCAGCAGCAGGCTGTACTACGGAAACCTCCTCTACACAGGAGCCTCTGTCAAACTCCTGAAACGATTACAACGCATATAGAACACCTCTGTATGCCTGATCCGCGACATCCCTTGCCGCAGCCACATCACACCCCACCTGAGAGACCTACACCAGCTTGCCATCAACAAGAGGATCCCCTTCATGCTCCTCACCCAGGCACACAAGGCTCTCTACAACACCGGGCCAGAATACCTCACAGACGACTCACCTTCTACACCCCAAACCGCCAGCTCTGCTCTGCCGACCTCGCCCTTGCTACCGTCCCCCACATCTGAAGAGTGACCACCTCGCCGCCAAAACCTGGAACACCCTCCACATCCTCCTACGGCAGACCGAGGACCTACTAACCTCCAGGAGGCTACTCAAGACCTGGCTATTCGAGCAGCAGCAGCACCCTTCCCCTCCCCCCCCCCCAGTGCCTTGAGACCCTCACGGGTGAGTAGTGTGCCTTACAAATGTTCTGATCGCTTGATTGAGTGCATGTACCAATCTGACCGGTTTCGAGAAACACCACAAAACCTGGTTGTTCTAATATTGCTTCTGTTTTGTTTTATCTACCTGTCTGCCACAGTGCCTAGATATCCTTCCGGGGTCGAGTTGTGCACTATACCATTACCAATTAACATAACATAACAAATGCAGAGCTATACTGCACTGGACTGTGTCTCATTTTCTATATATAAGGGGTGCGACTAGCAACCCCTATGGCCACGTACATTTACACACCCTTTATATTGTTATGAGCCATCCTTGGTTGTGGAGTGCCAGAGACCCAGGCAGCAAGATGGCCACAACTCTGTCAGGCTCTGCTGGCCAGGAATGTAATACTGAAATTTGAGATACACACTTATACACACACGTATACACACTTCTGGTGGGAAGTGAGTCCCAGGTGCACAGTAAGAAGGAGTTAACATAGAAGGAACTTTATCTACAAGGCAGTGCACGACCAACACTTAGGAGCAGGAATGTAATACATCATTAATTCACCCCATCTGAGATGAAATACTGCAAAGCATGAGGCAGTAGTCACTGCTGTGTGGAAAGCAGGCACATCTGCTTGGCTGAACGCTCCCAGTCCTTGCGAGCACTGAGTGAGGGTGAGGAGCAACTGGACCACTGCAAGTGGACCAGGAATTGAGCAGATTGCCTGACCTGATACAAGTTACAGTGAGAGGGGCTGGAAAAATGACACTGTGAGGCGTGCCACTGGGTGCAGTTTTTGGACAAAATATTGAGTTATAAGCATTGGGAGAAAGACATATCTGAAAAAATATTGTGATGCAAAAATTGTGCTGCAGAAATATCGTTGTCAAGAATATCGTTTTTTCAGGTAAGTAATATTGTTCAGAATATCGTTGCTGTTAATATTGTTTTCAATTCAATTCAATGCAAATAAGCTTTATTCGATAGCAAGTATCATAAAAGCAATTCACAGTAAACAAGAAAATTATCAATTCATCCTAATATTAAAATTTAAAAGAGTATTACAAAAAAAGATAACAACCTTGCCATCGATAAATGACATGGATAGAAATAACAATATAGACAGTACATCCGGGACGGCACTACTCCAAGTGCAGAAATAATACTTTGCTAATACTTATATTGTTTTCAATAATATTGTTGTAAAAATATTGTTTTTTAATTATTTGAATGTGTTAAGGTCATATATTAATTTTATGTGATACTATTGTTTGTGTAATTGTTATTATTTTTTTACATTGTTTGTCATGCTAAGTGATTTAGAATTTTCTATTTAATTGCTAATATTAATTTATAATGTTGCAGCGGGTTGTTGAGATTTTAGGGGTTAGAAAGAGAAGTTAATTAAGTAATCATTAATTATTATTTAATTAATATTTTTTAAGTAAGTATGTAATTGATATTAATTATGTGTATTATATAATACTGATTTATTTCACTTATTTTTTAGGAGTGGGTTGCTATGTTTTATGGGGAATAGGATGGGAAGTTAACTAGTTAGCAATTAATCAACATTTATTCATTGTTAATTATTTAATTGATTATTAATTATGTACATTGTTCAATAATCATATATTTTATTTCTATTTTAGGTGCTGGCTGCTGGGTTTGTAGGAGTGTAGGGTGGGAAGTTAATTAAGTAATACATAATTAACAACTAATTATTTACTTATTAATAATTATTGAATTGATAATTAATTATGAAAAAAACAAAGGTTATAGGGGCTCAGATTTCACTCATACAAAACTATTTAAATTCAGCATTTACAGTTACTTGAGCTAAGAAACCGAGGCGGTCCCGCCAAGCATACTGTGGCCTAAAGACCGCTGCGCCACCACCAGGGATCTCTGATCTCTGTCGGTTGCAGCGGTGCAATGGCAGTCTGACCGCCTAAGTTTTAATAGGGCGGTTGGACCACTGGTGCAGCAGTGCCCGCACTGCTACCATGGCTACGATGGTCCATCGGACCGCTGTAGTCGTAATCAGGCCCTAGGTCCTAACTCTAACTACCTACAGGCGACCGCCAGTCTGTAATATATAGATGTAGAAATTATATTTTTTTATGTTTTTAACAATGTTAGTGTGAAACAATATGTGTTTTTCAATATTTTTGTACTTACCATTCATTGTTAGGAAAGGGACACAATATTTCTGTGCATCATATTTTAACATGATATCTGTGTTAACTGAAATTGTTGGTTTCAATATTCTGTCAGTGATCTGACTGAAACTGTGCTGTGTTGTGTGCTATGCCAGGGGGCCTGGAGATTGTTGCTACCTGGTCTTGCCATCCTGTACCTCCACCCTTGCACTGATAGCTGAGCAGGGCAGCGGCAGCAGAGTACCCGGCGTACTGCTAAATCCCTGTGTGCCAGACCAATGGCCAGTAACTGCTGTGCCCGAAGTAAGGCCTGAACCTTGACCCATGTTGCGAGTAAATTGCCCACACAGTAGTGAGAGACCCAGCTTGATGCCATGGCCCGTAGGCCAACTTGCATCTGCACTGCCAGCCACAATAGCTGTGATCTCTATGCTAGGTGCTATCTTTCAGAAACAAATCTGTCCTCCCACCCCTTCTTTTCACTGGCTGGAGTGGCTGAACAAGTGGGGCACAGTACTGACTGCACACTTGAGGCAAGCGGAGAACCATAGGTCTGGAAGGTACCTAGAGAGTCGTTTTGAGCCGCTGTCTGCATACAAATTCTGCTCTTGCTAGATGATGTCACATTGACTGGGCTTATCAAGAGACTCCTTTGAACCTTCCAAAACTTGGGATTGCACTGTAGGTCTGCGTGTGCCTCTCAATACTTTGCCATCGCTGAGGCTATACCTGGCACTTAATGGAATTGCAACAGCAATTGGATAGAGAATCTGCCGGGTCTGGCTCGGACCCTGATTCAAAGCTTGCTGATCGACATGAGACCTAGTCTATGTACTATTAATTCCGAAATTGATACACTTCTAACTCGTCTTTACCACATGCGCAACAGACCTGACAAACATGATAGTTGCATTGATCAGCTCAACACCAGAGTGTCAGATACAGAAGACAATACTACTGTGTGCAACGAACAGCTGCTATGGATGGATGGAGAAGATGCCAGAGATTGTCAAAGCCAAGATTGAGGACCTTCTAATCTGTGGTACACAGAAAACAACCACAATGGATCAAATGAAACGTGTTGAAACTATGCTTCAAACTCTCTTTGAGGAGCACCTCAGCCCATGTGTCAATGTGTGAGCGTGTGTAAGCAGAGCGTGTGTATGTGTGTGTGTATATGTATAAGCATATGTACGTGTGAGTGAAAGTGAAGGTCAAGATCGCAATATGATCCCACTGCTCTCCAAGGAGCATGGCGAGATACAACATCAAGGAAGCAGCATCTCAATATATCCTGATTTTACCTTAGCAGTGCAGGCTGCTGGCAGAGAATTCTTTGCTGACAAGAGACTACTTATTAAAGCTGGCACCCCATATGCTCCGTCTACCTGGTCAAACTCCAGGACACCATCAAAGGAAAAGCTCACCCCTTTAGTGACCTGAAGCAGGCTACTAAATTCTGCCGCAGACATGCCCCGAACCGACTTGGAAGAGGTGGTGCTGTCCCTGGGGGTACATATATGACTCTTACTGCGTAGACCATGTTGGCTGATTGTCCCCTAACAAGTTGCTTCATGTGGATGCCAGCTGACACAGTCAACCCATAAACTGTTCGCTCCAGCACATGCTGAGCATACTCCCGGCCACCCATCCCTTCAAGAGTGGGCAGTATATCTGGCTCACAGAGCTACTCAAGGATGGTCCCAACAGTTACATATTATATTTGTTTTTTCCAAATTTCTGAAGGCTGGTTGTGCTACATGTATGGGGGTACTTGAATGGGTTGTAGGTGTTTTAGTGAGAGGGAGATGGGAAATATTTATAAGTTCTGTTTCTCATTTGCCCTAAGCAGTCTTCATTTTGTTTTCTGTAGTGCAGATATTATGCCTAAGAAATAACAATATGGCTAAGATTACCTTTTTTATCATGGAATATAAGTGGGATGAATGACCAACATAAGGTGTGACAAGTCTAAGTATATCTTAAATGACGCAAATTTGACATTGGGCACCTTCAAGATCTGTACCTACCGGATCACACAGAGGCCAGTATGAAAGCTGGCTGGATTGGAGAGGCGCATAGAGCACCATACTTTGCATATGCAAGAAGGATGGCCGTGGTGATTAGAAGAGGTGTGCAATGGCGCACTCTTCACACTATATAGGGCAAGGATGACAGGTACATTGTGGTAAATGGTATAGTAATGACCAAAAAAGTTACTATTCCATATGTGTATGCTTTCAAGGTGTACTGCCCGGACATATTCCTCAACATCTGCTTCAAAATTCTTGGGTTGGGTCACTCGACTTTCCTCTGGGGTGGAGACTTCAATGCGGTGACAAATCCCACCACACAAGAGCCTCCATCCATGTGCAGCTCAGCAACTGCTGACTATTAGAACGCCTATCCAGAACGCCTCTGCACGACTCATCCTGGACATCCCCCGTCACAGCCACATCTCCGGGCACCTGAAAGACCTGCACTGGCTCCCCGTCAGCAAAAGAATCACGTTCCGCCTCCTCACCCACGCACACAAAGCCCTCCACGACCTAGGCCCCAGGTACCTCAACAACCGCCTGACCTTCTACACTCCCACCCGCCAACTACGATCGACCAGCCACGCCTCGCCGCCTTTCCACGCATCCGAAGAGCCACCATGGGAGGAAGATCCTTCTCCTACCTGGCAGCCAAGACCTGCAATTCCATCCCCATCCACCTCCGTCTTACCCAAGACCATCGCTCCTTCAGGAAGCAACTCAAGACCTGGCTGTTCGAGCAGTATCGGACCCCCCCCTACCCAAGTGCCTTGAGACCCTCCGGGTGAGTAGCGCGCTATACAAATTTCATGATTGATTGATTGATTGATTATTATGTCGGATCACGACTTTCTTCACATCTGGCAGGATATTTGCACGGATTATCAAGGTAAGTAATATCGTTGTCAAAAATATCTGCGCTGTTAATATTTTTTCCAAAAATATAGTTGTAAATAATAGTTTTTTACGTATTTTAGTTTATATTTTAATTTGCATATGTTTTAAAGTGTTTGTATAATTGATGTTAAGGTTTTTAAATATAGTTTGTAACTTTTAGTTATTTTTTAACTTTGATTTAAATATTTATTGTAATTTATACTGCTGTAGCAGGTTGTGAGGTTTGTAGGGGTATAGGGGTATAGGTTGGGAAGTAAATTAATTATAAATAATTAATAATTCATTTTGCATTAATAATAATTATTGAATTGATAATGAATTATGGAAATTGTGTAATGAACATGTTTTAAACTATAATTTAGGTGTGGTTGTTGGGTGTGTAAGGGAAAAGGGAGGGGGAAAATTAAAACTTAATTATTGATTTATTATTTATTGTTTATTTGATAATTAATTATGTAAATTGTGTAATTATTATATTTTTCAAGTGTATTTGAGGTGTGGGCTGTTGGGTTTGTAGGGGTACAGTTTGGGAATTTAATTAAGACATAATTTATTGATAATTAATTATTAATTGTTTAATTGAGAATCAATTATATAAATTGTGTAATTATCAAATTTCTTTGTTACATGTGTGGTTTGTTTAGTTTGTAGGATAATTAATAACTAATGAATTGATAATCTTATTGAATTATTTAATCTATGATAATATTGCAAATTATTTAATAGTTTTGTATGTGATATATTTTAGATCCCATCGAGTGGAAGTCGTACTCCTATCAATACAATGGAGGCGATGCCTGCACAGGCACCGCTGTAGGGATTAGGATTTCCCTTTCTGACTGCCTTTTCATGGTGGTCCACACCCCATGAAAAGGCGGTCCCACCCCATTAAAAGGCAGACGGAAACTACATTTAGGGCCCCCAAGCAAGGCCCTCGTCCCCCTTGGGCTACTGCTAAGTGGCCTGGGGGGGCACAGGTAATGACTCCCCATATTTCCAAGCACTGTGTGCCAGGTACCACATGGTGCCTGGCACATGGTGCATGGATGTGCACAAAGTGCCTTTTTCTACTGCGGCTTGTACTGCAGCCGTTTTTCTGGGCCACAACACAAGCCGCAGTAGAAAAAGGCATTTTAAGTCCACCTGCCCGGCGGTCATATCCTAAGAGGGCGGGCCGGACCACAAACTCACTGTTGGACGCTTTCTGCCCAAAACGATGGCGGTAGAGGTCTGACCCACCGTCATCGGAATAAGGCCCATTATGTTAATATACAGACACTCACACAGACAGTTTAAATCTATCGTCAATGCTCACGACTGATTCACTGCTCTTGATTGGATCATCGGAGCTTCAATCGTAATTATTGAGGTGTGGCTGCTTCCATTAATTTCTTCTGCACAGACACGTGATTTAAAAAACAAAATACCGGGAAATGCTTTATTAGAATCTTAAAATGTGGATAAAAGTGACATAAATACTTTCTGTCACCCAAATAGATCAATAAAATGAGACAGGATAATTCCTCTTGCATTAGGTGTGTGAGAAGATGCAAAGGTTCTCACAGAAAACTTTGCAACTTTAGTTGTGAAAAAACTTCTCGAAACAACACACACAAAAAAAGTTTTATCGGGAGAATTCTCTTGCAAAAAATAATTCTTTTAAGCAAATTCTACAAAAACATTTTATATACAAAGTTGACCTACACACAAAGGGGCAGATTTACAAGCCCCTTGCGCCGCTTTTACGCCGCCGTTGCGTCACTTTTGTGACGCAGCTGCGGCGCAAAAGATGTGCCATGGTGCGGGGTTTACAACGTGACGCATCTCTCAGATGCGTCACGTTGTAAAGCCCTGCGCCAGAAGAGGCGTACCATCGCAGGGGGAGGCGTTCCGGCGCAGGAACGCCTTCCAAAAGTGGCTGAGTGAAATCTACAAGATTTCACTCAGTCACTTTTGGGCCCATGCTGCGTCAAAACCCTGCGCCTGCTTGAAGCAGGCGTAAGCATTGACGCAGCATCGTGCACATAGGGCCCCCCTAATCATTGCTAGAGCTGCGTCGCGCTTGCGACGCAACTCTTGTAATGCGCCACTTTTACGGCACAGATGCGTGACGCATCTGTGCCGTTTTTGCCCCATGGTGCGCCGCACTGTAAATGCGGCGTATCAAGGGTGGCGGAGCTGCGGCGCACAATTACTGGCGCGTCCCTGCCGATATGCAGGGATGCGCCAGTAATTGTAAATCTGCCCCAAAGTTTTGCAAAGTTCATAAACTCTGCAGGCTTCACAATGTGTAATGTTCGAGGACGCCATTTGGAGGTCGCCAGGGGTCGCTACTACGACCCCTGACATGCTCGTTCTCACCCCTGGCAAAATCAGTGGCAGGGACAGAAGCAACTCGTCCTTATGGACGTCGGTGGGGGTTCACTCACCTCGTTTTTTGTCAATTGTTTATTATACTAATGGTGAATAATATTACATTATTCGCTATTAGGTTAGTAAAATGTAGAGTACAGATAGCTGGAATATGACTTTTACTAGCAGCTAAATTTAAAAAATGCTTTTAAATGTATGTATGTTGTGTGCCTGCTTGCAGTTCTGAGTGTGTACATGTAAGAGAGTGTGTGCATGTGTAGGCAGAGGGTGTGCATGTGTATGTTAATCATATGTATGTGTGAGTGAAAGTGAAGGTCAAGGGGCATGTGAAGTCATTTCCGCTGCCCATGGCATTTTGGTGAATAGACGTCCATGGCAAAGTTTATCATCTTTGCAAAAATGTGTGGGTGAAATTTAAATGTTGAACTTCTCTAACGGATGTGGCAACTGTCACAGCATTCACAACACATTTGGGAGACCGAAGCTGCACACTTTCTAAACTGGTCCCGACTCCGGAATGACAGTCATTCTTGCCATGGCGCATAAGCAAACCGGAACTCAACCTGGAGACAATAAGCTGTAGGCAAGCAGATGCCGCGCGGGGATCTGATGCCAGAACTCAGAATCCACGGAAGTCATAGAGAGCACAAGAAAACATCCTGTTATTACCCCAGGTGGAAATATGACATGAACACACAGTGCTCGTCCATTGCAAAACTGCAAAACAGAGCGATTCATCAGGAGTTCAGAATCTGTGTTCGCCTAGTCACTGAGTTTTGTGAGCCTGCATTGTTCAGTCTGGTCACATTTTTACAAGATCGCCGCTCACAAGAAACAGTGACATGTAAGGCATCAAGCAGCACTGTCCAAACCACAGAGATACCCCTCAGGGGGTGAGTCGGGCGCTATATAAAACCCATTAATAAATAACTAAATAATTCTATATGATTTATTACTTCAAACCTTATATAAGTTTGTTAAACCGGCACCCTTAAAAAAAGAATCATTTTTATGTTTTTAATAGATTATATTATACCCCTGTGAAAATAGCTAGATTTGCCCCTTTAGTTTCCCCTAAATGTCCAAGATGTGACTTTTCTGCAGCTGATGATGTACATATATTTTTCGAGTGCTCTAAGCTAAGCAGGTTTTGGAAGAATGTGGAGTGTGCTCTTGGCGCCATCTTTAAAGATAAGATCAATCTGAACCTTTCTATAAGAATTTTTGGTATGGATTTTGATTTGATGAATTTACTGAGACCAATTCAAAGAGGCTTGTTACTATACTTAATTCTTATCGCCCGAAGGGAGATATGCAAACTTTGGAAAGACCCTCGGACCCCACTTTTTGATAACTGGTTGAAAGCTGCATTTGGTGTGGCTCGCTTGGTCCAGGGGTATTTAAATGATAATAATTCCAATATTTGGTTACAGTTTTTATCATGGGGCAGAGAGTTGAGACTGGTTGAATGCCCCCATGTCCTATGATTACACCAAGCATTATACGAAGAAGCTGGCCTGCTAGGCCTAAAGCCATTGCAGTTGCAGAAGCCTTGGGTGCTTAGGTCGGAAGGATGGCTTCTTGATAGAATTGCAGACGCTGAATGGTGAGAGGAGGACTAAGAGAAAAGAAAAAAATGAAACACACAGTCACTGGATAATTTTATCAGTGATGTCATCAGTGATGTCATTTGAGATGTCACTGACCATGTCATGAATTATGTAATATCTGATGACATCAGCAGTGCATTGCGGGGGTGTGAGTTATAGTTAGCTGTACTAACTATAACGGCCTAATTTCTCTGGTTTTGTACAAGTGAAATGTCCAACTAACTATAACGTCCCTGAAACCTGTGTTTTTTTCAGTGAATACATATATATATATATACATACATACATATATTCACATCTAGTGGGGCTGTGAGGAAAGTCGGAAGAACAAAAAGTGTTACAAGGAGGGAAATCAGCCTAGTTGTTGTTAAAATGTATTTAAGGTGATAACGCTATTTGCAGAAGGGAGAGGACAGCATGTGGCGTAGTTAATAACATGGGAAGGCGGTATCGTTTAGGAAGTCTTATTAGATCACATGTTATGAAGATTAGAGTGTGAGGCTAAGCCAAAGTTTATAATAGGATAAGCTCTGCTTGCTTCCAAAAAAGTTGTTTTTTCCACAAACATTAAGGCGGAATGAAAGGCCTTTTTGCCCCGTAAGCGCAACAGGGCAATGATATAGTTAACAAATGGACTGTGCTTATCATCAGAGGAGGATGGCGATATCCCAAAGCGAAATCCACTCACTATCTTTAATTAAAAACAGCCAACAGCAGGCAAAAAAAAACAAAAAAAAGAGTTCCGAATCTCCTTAGAAGTAGTGCAGCTACTGGATCCAAAGAAATCAAACTAACATAAAGGGGAGAACCATAAAACTATAAAGTTAAAGGAAAATTGATAATATGGCTATAGTATTTTTTTGTAATAGAATATTTAAAACTTTATATTTTGGTAGTGTAACTTCTTCTCATCACTGGTACCACAGGCGAAGTTTTGTTTTTCTCCTCAGCTTTTGTTCTTGCTAAATCTCTTTCAGTTTAATCACTGTGAGGAAAGAATTGTTTCCCACTGAGAGTGAACTGTTCCATGGGAATTCTTGCACTGCTTTCACAAAAGGTTGGCGCCGTCCAGGACTGCTGCCCACAAAGACTTGTGACCAGGGAATGAGTGTCCAGGAGGACGCATGTGAAGGCCTTATCTTTTGCTTCTCACGGCACATGTTGAAGGAATGACAGGAAGGTGCCTGAATCTCTAGCTCAATGGCATGTAGTGGAGAAATGTATTTGTAACTGGAGAGAAAATAGTGCAATCGTAACACTAGAGGTAGAAAAAATAATCTCAGGTAGTGCACAAAATATGAAAATGTGAAAAAAGTGCAGAAAATAGTCGGAGGTGTCTAAGTTATGCCCATATGGATATTACGTTTCTATCCTACATACGAATTTCCAGGATCTTGCTATTCGAGCAACAGCACCTCGCCTCTAGAACCAATGAATGCACATTTTCCTCTAACGTAATGGCAGCTTTTGCAGTTAATGTTTTTTTTATCAAATGGGCGATTTGAGGGTCAGTTTATCAATCTATCTAGAGCGATTCTGGCTCCCTACCAGAAATATGGAAAATGCTAACCGCGAGGGAGGATTGCGTGCAATCATAAAGCACAGCGCCCCAGGTCCATGCATGTGTAGCTCATCCAGTCCAGGGTTTTGCTTTGCATATTGGTACTTTTAGTCCTGACTCTCCAGGGTCGGATAGGCAATTCCTGCCATCGGCAGGTGCCCGATTGGCCTATGTCCTGGGCCAGCCGATGGGCTGGTTAGATTTCCATTGATGGAAGTGCCCCCACCAGTGAGGGTTGGCACGGCTGCTAGCGCACAATCTAAAATGTCGCTGCCTCTCAGGGTTAGCAACACACGTTGAGACAGAGTGTTAGTCCAAAGTACACAAAGCTAAGCAGCTCATTGTCAAGCTTAGAATGGCAATAGGCCTACCATACCTGCCACAACATGAGGTACGCACACACTACCACCCCAGCCCCTCAGGTACGCCTCAGAGAGGTCATTCATTGAAACAGCCTAACAGATCAGAAAGTAGCCCTAGCCGGGGGAGGAAAGGGTAAATGGATGGGGACGGGGAGAGGCAGGCAGGGTTTGTGGTGGGGACTGGTGAGAGACGAAGGTGGTCTGCGGGGAGTTTCTGGTGTTTTATTCATCCCTCGCGGTGCAGGCCCCTCCTGAGCGTCAGCTAAGTGCAGCTTAAAAATAGGTAAGGTAGCACCCAGGGCACAATGGTAAAAAAAGAAGTGGGGGGACGCTGTCACCGGAAGTGACGTTACTACAGATAGTGACATCACGAAAGGTGCCGAGCTCCTCGTCTCAGAGAGGTCAAAGAGTGAAGTCCAGCTGTTTGTCAGGGGGGACGGCCCCCCCCCCTGTAAAAGAAGTGGGGGGACGCCGTCCACCCGCGTGGTACCCCAACTTGAGCCCTGGTAGCACCCCTCTCACAGGCGGAGCAAAGAACAGCCTCTCACTTCCCATATCGCACCCTCTCATTTCTTGTAGAAAGGCTGCTCCCTTCCCATTGAAGGGCCTTTCACCCCCAGCAAGGAGGCCTCTTTTCCCACAGAGGCAACTTATGTCACAATAGAGAAGTCTACCAATCCACAGTAACCTCCCTGGACTCAGAGGCCTCTTGTTACCTAGTCCTAAACATTACCTTAATGTCTTTTCTTTTTAATAATAATGTCACATTTCGTTTTTATTAGCAGAAACTAAAACCTTAATGTATCCTGTGTTTTATTACAGGACGTTTTCTTAGCATTTTAGTATTTGTCATTGTGCGTAAACCTTGATATATAAATACATACTCTGTGGGTACACAGCTCTGCCAGGATACAAGAACCATGGTCTGCGTGCCACCCGTGCATATAGTGGCTCACAGCACGTCAACCCTGGCTTGCCCATGCCCTGTGCCTATACAGTTCTGCTAGTGTAATCAACAACAAACTGTTTACACACTGCACACTGTGCCAGTGTACTTCAACACTCACCTGCACATACCTAGTGCATGCACAGCCCTGCCGCATAACACAACCATGACCTGCACATAACATGCACACACAGCTCTGCCAGTACTTATACCATGCCCTCTTCAGGTATAACATGCATGTTCTCTGTGATGACACACAGCTCTGCCAGTGTATATCAATCATGATCTGAACATCCCCCTGTCCACACACATAGCTCTGCCAATGCACCTTCAGTGCCAAAATACATCTTTAGTTGTGCACAGCTCTGCCACTGCACCTTGAACCTTGTCGCAGATTCCAAAGTTTTATAAGTGCACCTCAGTCATAACCTGTACATACCTAAAGCTCTATCAAAGCAGCCATTGCATCCTAATGGAGCACAATATCTGCACACAAACCTCTGCCATTGCTCTTCAGTCCTGACCTGCAGTACATCAGGGCACACACAAATCTGCCCTCTTATAAGCAAGACCCTCTGGCATCCTGAGTGTAAGCAGGTGCCACAGGGGACAGAGGGCGAGCAAGAGAATTATGGACCAGAGGGTTACAAATAGCCTCATGGAACTAAGATTTAGGTGTAATCTCAGATAACTAATTGTGAGCAGGAACCTTGAAGAATTGAGGGCGAACATGAGTCTCAAAGAACTGACTGTGCCGAGGCTCATGGAATTAAGGGTTGGGTAGAAGACTAAGGGTACCCCGAGAAACTAAGATTTAGCAGATGCCCAGGGTGCAGAGTATGAGCAGGAATGTGGGTGAAGAGAAGACTCAAGAAACTGAGAGTAGGTAAAAGTCCCAGGGAATGAAAGTGAGTAGGAGCCTCCAGGAACTCAGGATGAACAGAAGTCTTGAGGATCTGGAGGCTGGCGGACGTAAATTAAGGTGTACCCTTGCTGGGAACCTGAGAGTAAGGGGGAACCTGTGGGTGATGGGTGTGAGCTGGAGCCTCAGAATCTTAGTGTGAGCAGATTGATGGGTTTCTGATGGAGAACAAAACCCTCCAGACCTAAGGGTGAGAGTGGCCCTCTTGTCTTATCAGAATCCCCATGATGAGCAGGAGCCTTGGGATGTGCTGGAGGATCTGGCAGCCAAGAATGTGTGGGTGAGCACGTTCTTAGAGACCCCAAGGTTCACAGTGGACCCAGAGACCTAGGGTGAGAAGGGAATTTATGGGCCTAAATCTGAGCATTAGGAGGCCTGCAGATGTTTTTAGTCTTTGCTAATGCCCCCCCAAATAGGCATGATGACACTAACAAAACAATGTTTTACAAAAGGTTGCAAGCAATCCATGAATGTAGGCCACTTTTTTTTGCATTGCTTGTAGATAGCCACCCAGCCACATCAGGTTACATCCACCTAGCATGCATCCGAGGGAGCACACAGCTCAAAGGGAGAAATAAAATGGCGCCTGACCGCTTGGGATCAGAGTGCGTAACAGACAGCAATTACAGTGTAGGATCCACAGTGTGGGATCCATCTGTGGGCTAAGGGCTGGCCAGGCCTCAGCAGAACCAGGAATGTTGGGGCCAACCTTACAGTGCTTTACCTATTTTTGGTCCCGATCCGACCCTGTGACTCTCTAATGGGATTAACAGGTCTAGTCCCAGTATGCAAACGAAAACCCTCAGCTGGATGAGCTACTCACGCATAGACCTTGGAAACTTGGCAAGCTCTTCGGGAGACTTTGAGGGCCTGTATGCCAACAACAGAGCCATGCATGGAAATCTAAATATTGCATAGTGCCCTGGTGTGTCTCATCTGTGTTATGGGTCTTGGCGCTTGAGATAATTCTAGCCTGTGACTGAGTGGAACCGAAGGAAAATCCTGAGTATATCCTGTTACATACTGCACTAATTGACGGCTGTGTTCGGGACAGGAAATACCTGTTTGGTCCCCAGATAAGTGCTTCCGCTGGGCTCGCGCACACAGTGTCAGGGATACTGTACTGGGCCATGAACCGGAAGTAGGCTGCCGAGGCGGAGACAGTATGATACGAGGGACAGAAAATTCAGCTTGGAGCTCTCAGGAACCCAAAAGGGAAGCCCCCACTCCTCCCCGCCTGTCCCAGGACCAGTAATGATGAGGCAGCAAGGGGAAGGGGGCGATCCTGACCAGAAACAAAGGCTAGTGATAGGAGACGACAGGAGGACAGCGGGGGAGACTGACGCTGCAATGCTTTCTTCACTCGGGCGACAGCTCGCCTCATAATATGTAAATATAGTGGTATTCCGCCTCCCCAAAACTCCCACGCTGAAACCTTTCCTGCACGACCTCTCGTCTTTTTTCAGGCTGCTAATCTATTAGCTCATAGTTACCACGTCCTTCATGACGCACTGCTCTAAAGAGAGTAACAAATAAACCAAAAGGCAAAGTTAAGTTATTGGAAAGAGGAGGTCCCAGTAAAGGATTGAAAGCGTCAATTCGCGAGATGTGCGTGTTAGGTTGGTTGGAATCGCTGCTTTATATACGCAGGTCCAGTCCGGTAGTGAGTTCCTGCACTTTTTTGTAATTTGAAAGTGAGAGTGCCTGCACTTGTCAGAACTGGTGCAATCGGCATTTCTGGTGAGCAACCCTACTCAAAAGAGTTAGGGGTTTATTATAAAGACAGGCGATAAAATGATCGCCGCTTTACGTCGATAATAGGCTTTGATAATATGCTCTATGGAATTCCAATTGAAGCCCATGTTAGATGTGAAGGACATCTGACCTGAGCTTCAATTGGAATACCATAGAACATATTATCAAGCCCATGAACGCCGTTTTAGCGGCAGTTTTCTGCAGCTAAAGCGGCGATAATGTTATCGCCTGTCTTGATAATATGCACCTGCACTTCTATATTTCCATTTAATGCACTGGTTGGAAGAGAGCACCAAACCTTCACCTGTCTACATTAGCACGTGCACACCCACCCAGAGTTAGGTAAAAACCGCAGAACCAGGGACGTGCAGGGTGTGCTAAGCGTTCTAAAAGTGAGGTCACTGGGATGGGGTTAATTCGGATGCTGCCCCTGCTGCAATCCTGAAATCCTGATCCACCTTGTGACCCAAGTCACAACCAAAACAAACAAAACTAGTTTTCTTGTCCTTGCAATGCTGGCAAGTTCTTCCTGTCTGTTATAATGCTTGTTTGTTCTCTGAGACTCCGTAACCCTGTTTCATTTTTTCTGCCCCATAAACAATTTTTTAACCTTTGTGGATTGTTCGGAGCTACAACTTGTTTTAGCTAGTGCTTGAAATGGGAAAAAAAGAAGTGTAAGTACTCAACCGCTTGATTCTGAGAAGTGCCAGCACTCTCCCATTAAAAGAATTATGTCAGTCTTGAGAAGTGCAGGTAGCCTCCCTCTCAAAATAAACAAGTGCTCGTACTCATTAAGGACCCATCTTGAGGTGTGCAGGTACTCCCCCCCTCTCAAAAAAAAAATAAAAAACAATTGCTGGTACACAGTAACATCGCGTTACTCCAGGGTGATAAAAATTCCAGAGATAGCGAGGTTATCGCCGTTTATCAGGGAACATTGCTGGTTCCCCGCAAAACGGCAATAACCTTGCTGATACGACCCACAGGGTTGTATCAGCATAATCCACACCAATGTCTCCAAAAACTAACATGTGCTAAGATGCTGTGGCAGTCTTGTAAATATCACAATGTGAACATCAGCGATATTTGCTAGGCTGTCCATCCGGGGTACGCCAAGGGACGACCACGTTGCATCTCATTAGAGATGTAAAGGGAGGTGTTGGGAAAAAGGGTGCTAACATGCCATTATGCATGTTAGCACCCTCTTGTAAATAGGGTGATAGTTTTATCTCTGCTTTTTTGGCTTTTTAAGCCAAAAAAGCGGAGATAAAGCCTTTGTAATTATGCCCCCTTGATAGTTAATTTGAATTAATACTCTCAAATTACTGGTGAACCTGAATGAGCAGAGCAGTCAAGTCAAATGTACTTCAGAAATCAAAAAGCTGCAGCCATGTGTTCTCTGCTGCATGTATCATAAACGCCTGCAAAAAGCAATGCAGTGATCGAAAAAAAGAATTCAATAACATCAAATATCTGAGAAACTTTAAAGAGGAGAGTAACACGTGGATTGGATCAACAGAGAGTAGGAAAACCAATAACATGATGGGTAGGAATGCAACATCAGGGGAATGAGTGATCGACAGGCATTTGTGTAGCACCCGCCACCACCCCAAATGAGGTATCTTGGTACGCACTAAAATATGCCCGGCCAAACAAATAATACTTCAGACCTTTCGCAGTTTTATGCTACACTCAGCTTATAACACAGGGATTTTACACATATTACTTGGGTGTTTCCTTATTGTGGATTTTAATTTAGAATTGGAGCAAAAAACGTCTCATCCAGTACCCTGCAGCAGACAGTCATAGATTCTATGCATGTTAGGGCCAATGTCCAAGCTAAGCACGTTTTGAAAAAATGTATATGAATATTAGAAGTGCTTTCTTGTAACTGCTCACACGGTAGAGACGTGAAAACCCCCCAGTACAAGAAAAACGTCAAACACATCCGATAATAAATTATAACCTAAACCCCAACCCAACCCAAATTAGACCACTCAACCTTACTCTATAAATAAGAGGACTTAAAAACTGAGCCGTGACCGCCGACCCTAACTTGCTCTCCGTTAATATCAAATGCTAATTAATGTTCAACATTTTAAATGACTACGCGCAATTAAAGAATTTCACGAGTAACAGTGGCACCACCGATTTCTGTCAGTATCTAAGCACTAGATTAGCAAAAGGCTAAAAAGTCAAACTTTCACCATTCCAGTCAAAATATTGCTGATGATGGATGATGGACCAGACAAATATCACCCAAACCCCGTGGGTGCATGCGCGACTCCCAGTGTGCTTTGCGCTCTGTAGATTGCTTGCAGTGTCGGTAGAAGCGAACGGCTTTGCGAAAAAAACGACTTTTAAATACTTCTTGAATCTAATAATTACTTTTTAAAAATGTTATGTGTACTGATGTGCACTTCCAAATGATATTCAACAAGTAATTCCCACCCCCCCTCAAGCGCCTTGAGACCCTATGGGTATGTAGCGCGCTATATAAATCTTTTTGACTTGACTTGACTTGATATTACTGCACCTACGCTGCGTTATTCTAATTTTATCTGTTGTGCTTACCTGCTGTGACTACATGGTCTCTGCACCTCCCCGGTCCACCACAGCCTTTAGGGCTGATTGCTGTGGAGGGAGTACTGCCCTGACCCGGCTGGCGTGGTTTGCTCATCCACTTCCAGTCGCCGTCTCACGGCCGCCATTTTGACAGGGAGGCGGTCTAGTCTTTACCTCTCCTTGCTCCAGGACACTACTTAAACTGCCATGGCGCGCCAAAGGTAAGCCCGTCTGCGCCCGTCCGCACCTGGACGTCGCCACTCGCCAGACATGCTGGCGGTTTCCATTCAGGGGTGCGTTCTAAACCAGGGAGCTTTTTATGTCCATCGGCCAACAGATAATCCTATGCAGTCTACGCTTAGGGACTGCAGTGGAAGGGCCTTTTTGTTGTCGCAAGTGTGGCTATAACTCATGGTCCTCACCACCCCCTGTCCCACCCAGAGCCACTATGAAAATCTTACACCTCAATGTCCGCTCTCTGATTAAACACTACATGGAGATCTATGACCTCATAGAGGATGAATCTCCTGACATGTTCTTCATAACCGAATCTTGGCTAACTGATACCACAGTGGCTGAACCAGGCCTTGCTCTCCCCCCGGGGTTCAGTATTCAGATTCTTAACAGGGAAACTAAAAGCGGGGTCATAGCTGTTATATTTAAGTCCCGCTTCCACTGTACGTTCGTTAAGGAGGATGTATCCGGGTGCGAATGCTCTCGTTTCGTAATCTCCTTTAGTGCACTCTCTTTCATCACAGGTCTTCTAGTCTACCGCCCCCCAGGACCGACCTAGGAATTCAAGTCAGCCATTATTGAGGCTGTAAGTTCCCTAGGATTGAAAGCTGCACATTTTACTCTCATTGGTGATCTTAACCTGCACTTTGACCATCCCTCTGACTCTGAAATCAGCAGCTTGCTCGCTGACTTTACTGCCTGTCAATTAAGTCAGCTGGTGGTGGGCCCTACCCACACCGCTGGGCACTTACTTGACCCGGTTTTTCCTAACATCTCTTCTCTCACAGTCAAAACTCCTAGCCCTGTGTGCTGGTCCGATCATCTCCTAGTCTCCATCTCCCTCCCGCTTCCCAAGCCAATGCGCAGTGCTGACTTTAATGCTTCCTTCAGACGTTGCTAGCATAAACTCAAACTAAAGGACCTACTCGCCTGCCTGGCATCCTGTCCTCCTATCTTAGACACTGACACAGAGTAATAGTATAAATCACACTGTGATTGGATAATACAGGCCCTAGACACTCTCATCCCTGCTAAATGGTCCAAAGGTCGATGTTCGAGCTCCAATTCCTCGTACAACGACTCTCTAGCCAACCTGCTTAGCACGTGCAAAAAAACTGAACAGGCTTGAAGAACGGAATACGACCCTGGAGCTAAAAGTTTGTACCAGGACGAGATTAAATAATACCACAAGGCCATACATCTGGCATGAGCGGGCTACCTCACTAACGAGATCAAGTCCAACAAAAACCAGGCAAAAAGCATTTTTAAAATACTCAACCACTTCAAAAATAGGAAAGATCCCCCCACTTCGGCGATCAAGTCCAGGCAGCAATGCGAGGATTTGGTCACCTTCTTTGTTCAGAAGGTAGAAGCCATTTATAAATCCTTCCCCACAAGTCCCATGGATATTGTGGCTCGACTTTCTCACCTTCTTACTGCCACCCTAGTAGAAATACCCTCTAATCCCTCAATATGAGCTTCTTACATTGAACACGAAGATCAAATCAGGTTCCCTTCTGAATCCTATGAGGCCTTCTCAATTTAGAGACTGCTTACCGATACTTCCCAAGCCCCTGTGTCAGATGAGTAATTCCTTTTTTACTACAGGCGTGGTGCCTTTGCCATGGAAGCAAGCAAGGGTGGTCCCCTTGCTAAAGAAACCATAACTGGACCCTCCTAAGCAGGAATCTTTTCGACCGATTTATCTTCTGCCTTGGGTCACTAAAATCGTAGAGGCCCACACAAATAACACCCTTTAGGCCTTCCTAAACAACAGCGGTATCTTAGACCGCTCTCAGAATGGTTTCCATCCCAGTCATAGTACTGAGACCGCACTTTTAGTGGTGAGTGAGCATCTGCGGACCATACTGGATGAGGGACAGACTGTGATACTGCTCGATCTCAGCGCCGCGCTTGACACAGTATCCCATCAGATGCTCCTGCTTCGCCTAGAGGAGGCAGGGGTGACCGGGTTGGCACTGGACTGGTTCTGTTCCTTCCTGGCTGACAGAGCTTTCCAGGTCTCCGCCCCCCTTCCTCTCTTCTGCCCATTTCATCAAGCAGGGAGTCCCCCAGGGCTCTGCACTAAGCCCTGTTTCACTGGCTACCTGTTCCTACGAGGATCGAATTCAAGGCACTCTGTCTGACCTTCAAAATACTAAAAGTCTCATCTCCTGAGATTTTGGCCAATTTGTTGGTCACCTATGTACCCGCACGCCAGCTATGCTCCGCTGAGCAATTCCTGGCTACGGTCCCCCGGGTGAAACACCTTAGAGCAGGAGGCTGGTCCTTTCGCTCTCTTGCTGCGAAACTGTGGAACTCTCTCCCTGTCCAGATCCGCCGCTTAGACTGCCTGTTACCCTTCTGTAGGGCCATCAAAACTCTCCTGCTCCCTACGGTCTAGCCTCTCGCTCTCTACTGACACTGCTACTAGCGCCGGGACGCCCCTTCGCTGGGGCAGCTGTGCGCTATACAAGTTTAGCTTACCTTACCGTACCTCATCAGAGGTGGGTAATGAATTCAGAAGTTCACAAAGCACCCCGTACAAGTGAAACAAACGCTCAGAAGCTGAGCGTGAGCCATAAATTATGCAAAACTAGAGTAATTTTTGGCAATGCCCCATTGTGTTAGCCCCAAACAGCATTCAATTACTGTTGTTTTTTTGTAGAGTGTTGTTTTGGTCTTGAAAATGCCCCTCAACCCTCTCGCCCCTTCCATACTAGTCGCTGTCACCCATCTCCCCACGTGGACTCGTTCACTCTCTTACGCTAACGACATTACCTTAATGCTGTATTATTATATAATTGTTCTGACTACTTTCCACGACCTTAATGCTCTATTGTTCTATACTTTTTCTATGACTGCTCTTAGACCTATACGAATCTGGGATTCGGAATCCCCCACCTGTACTTATTCACATACATAACACGTAAAGCGCTCTGATACCTTTGGTTCTAGCTAACGCTGTATAAAATTCATAAATAAATAAATAAAGACTGAGATGAGCTGTTCCGGTGTTTTATCTGTGATGGGGCCTTAGTGCTGCTATAGGTGATTGCTTGATATGTGTGGGCGAAGGTGATCTCTAGGTAAAATGTCACATGGATGATGGAGAATAGTCCAGTAGAGAAACAACACCAGCACAGAAAGTTACACCTTGCACTTTCTTCAAAATTTAGGAAGTCAGAGGTGTTTAGAACCGCCTTTGACCAATCTCAAATGCACGTTTTAAATGGCATCTAAATTAAATTAGAATGCTGTTTGAAAAAATAAGAAAGTAGTGCAATCCTTGACTAACTGGATAGAGTGAAAGGGAAATACATTTTAACAATGAAATAACTTTAGTACCTATGAATGCACTTTAATAAGATGACGCTACCTATGTTTCAACCTTTCAATAACCTATATGGACTGATTTCCCTCTAATAAATTCTACACTCTCCCAACGTAGTCATTGTGGGACGAGACTGCAAAATGTGTTCCTGTTTTCATTGGAAAAAACGCTGTTTATATAATTTTCCGACAAAAAGAGATTTTGAGCGCAGTTTTTTCCAAGCAAAACAAATATTTGTCTAATGGCTCAACGCGGTGATTGTACCCTCAGAAAGGGAACTGTGCTGAACTAAAACCAAGAAGCTCAAAATAAATGCTGGTTCCTTCACTTTATTCTGTGATTTAACATGACCATAGAAATCATCTATGGAAATAAGGAAAAAATAAATGAAAACATTTTTTGCTTTAAAAAAAATCAGTTACCTTCTATTATTTTCTAACACTTGAGGCACGCACCATAAATTCTTTTACTATTATTTCCCGTGCGAGAGACACTATTTTGCCAATCTCGGAGGAATGAAAGCCTGCGACTGCTTGCTGGGAATTCGTCTCTGAGGTTCTATGGGCCATATGTATGAAGCAAATTCGCATTCGCAAACGCCGAAGTTTGCGAATGCAAATTTGCAAAATGGTATGTATAAAGGAAAATCTGGTGCAAAATAAGGAAACGCAAAATTTGCGATTCCTTAAATGCAATGTATGCAGCGAAAAAAAAATGCAAATCGTCCCTAAGGAATCTCAAACTACCACCAACTTCAAGTTGGTGGTAATTTGCAAATACCGTCAAAAATTCAAATTTCCGCATTTTTCAAAGTGCCATGTGACGCACATACATGCCCTTAGGGCATGTATGTGCACCACATGCGCACCTATGCTTATTTCAGGGGTGCAACAGGGTGTCCTTTGAACACTCCTGCACCCTTGAAATTATTCTCAATTTGCGATTTTCAAATTACGAATCGCAAAATTGAGAATACCTTCCCATTCATTCCTATGGGCCTCCTGGCCCATAGAAATGAATGGGAAGGTATTCCTTAATTGCGATTCGCAATTTGCTAATTGCAATTAAGGAATACTAAGAATTCGCAAAAAAATTGCGAATCTGTACATACATACCAATTTGCGATTCTGAAATAGCGATTTCTTAAAAATCGCTATTTCAGAATCGCAAATGGATACCTTGATACATATGGCCCATAGTCTGTACAAAAGTCGCTGCGGGAGGCATAATAGCCACAATAAATCTCACAAACATTGGGATGTTAGCTTTACTCAGAAATATCTGCAGCGCCTGGACCTGCTGAGGTGTACTAATAAGCATTTTCATAATGTACCTGTCGGGAAAAGGGCCCTGATGTACGGACATAATTTGATGGCACCTCTTGGCCAAGTGGAGAAGACGCTTTTCAAACCCAGTTTTTTGGTGCCCAAGCTTGGCAACACCACCGGGTGTAGGCGCAGACCCTCGGTGTGTTCTGTTGTGCAGAGGCTGACACACACACACACATGCACGCACGCATCCACGTTCATACCCCCGTCCACCCCCAATAAAACGAGTCAGCGTGGACCCGGGCACATTGGGTAAAAGAGATATGTCTCAGATCACACTGTCTGCTCTTCGATTATACACACAGGTCAATATGTACCAAAATGCCAAGGGTGTGCCTCTCGTGGGAAACCACTAATTTTGCAGCAACAACACATAATCTGCCATGGAGTGCACACAGTTTCACCTCTGATTATAAATGCAGGACTAAACTTATCAGAGTGAAAAGAAAATGAGGAACTGCTCACGCCCCCACCCCCTGCAGTGCTAAAAAGATGCCCTAGACCATGGGTACTCACAAATGTTCTCTTGGGGGCCAAATTTACAGTGTGGTTTGTGGCTGAGGGCCGCACCGGTGGGACTGGGTCAGTGGGGGAGGGGGCGGGCTAGAGCAAAAAAAAACTGTGACCATGAGGTTGAACACAGGCCCCTGCAGCGGACGCCTTCGTCCACTGAGCCAAAAGACTCAGCATACACACATCTTTCTCTCTCTCTGTCTCCCTCCCTCTCTCTATCTCTCTCCCTCTCTCCCTCTCTGCCTCCCTCTGTCTCACTCACTCTGTCTCCCTCCCTCTCTCTCTCTCTCTCTCTCTCTCTCTCTCTCTGTCTCCCTCCCTCTGTCTTCCTCTCCCTCCCTCTCTCTCTGTCTCCCTCTCTCTCTGTCTCCCTCTGTCTGTGTCTGTCTCCCTCCCTCTGGCTCCCTCCCTCCGTCTCCCTCTTTCTGAAAGGTCTCTCTGTCTGTCTCCCTCTGTCACCTCACCAAAGCTTCCCGGGAACACACACAGCCCCACCTGAGTACTTCACAGGTCTTTAAAATACCATTTACTTGTTAATGAGGCTTTGTTGTGAATCACCTGGCCCTCATAGAGCAGAGTGTCTCGGAGTCTGCGCTGCTGCGGCGATGTTTGCTGTCACTCTTTAACATAAAAAAAAAAACAGAGGTACAATGACTGCAAGGTCCGCGGTGTGCCAAGAAAGGCTTGCCGGATTGCCACCGGCCCGCGGGCCATACTATGAGTACCCGTGCTCTAGACTATCTCGGGAGATGGTGCACTCACTGTATAAAAATATATTTAAATTGTAGGGTTAAAATGTCACTTACAGAGATATCTGTGTATAACCTGCAGAGGAATCTCCCAGTGTCACATGGGTAGGTAAGTATGTTGATGCACCTTTTGATAAGACTTGTGTGAGTAGCCAGCGGCACACGTTAGCAGAGAGTAATATCTAAAGTGGGTTAATGTTTCCATTTCAATATCTGTGCTTTGCCTGCAGGACAGAGGATCCGATCGCAATATAACAGCTGGCAAAAGCCAATAGGTGTCAAGGGGGCAGGGGAGGAAGTGAGAGGGGTGCCAAAAAGTTAAAAAAAATAAAAATGTAGATCTTATACCAATGAATAGTACTTACAAAGACGACTGTCCAGCACTCCCTAAAAACAATGACATGTCTGCAAGGTAAATTATACATGCAATGGTACTACTTACAGCCTAAGCGATGGCTCAGCCACATAAAGCACTTCAGTACCTTCGGCTCTAGTTTGCGCTACATACAATCACCAACAAAAAATAGAAATAATAATAAAAGCCCCAGAATGGAAGTAAGAATATTAAAAGGCGATGCGGTGCCAACACATGCACTTATATGGAGTGTGCGGAAGCAAGCGAAACAAGCGAGCGACGCTAAGGAAAGAGCGGATGGGGAAGTGAGTAAGCAGGGTATAAGGGTGGAGGAGCGGAGAGATGAGAGGCTGGGAAAGAAGAGCGAGTTGAGTAGCCTACCTACATTTATCCCACAAAACAAACTATGTGGCATATGTTTCAAGCTATTTTGAGGCCGCAAACACTGCAATCGCAAAATAGCGTCCTCCTATGTATAACAGATTTTCCCAGTGCAAAATAGGTATTCGCAAAAATTGCGATTACCTATTTTGTGAAGATCACAATCTGTGAATATGATTTGCGAATTCGCAAATACCCATACGCTATTTGCAATAATCGCAAATAGCGTTATTGCAAATTGCGAATACGCAAAATCAATGTGTGAAAAAAACGTAGTGATTTCACAAAATTTGCAATTTTTTGCACGATTATTACCAACAACTCTGAGCAGGTGGTAACCAGGTGCAACCTATTTAAACAGGCCCATAATTCTACATTGATTTCCACAGTGGCAGCGCTGTATGTCATAGCCCAGATGATGCAGATTCAAGCAGCAGCACAGAGAAAGTGGCGACAGGAACGGTTCTTCAGAGTGTGATTCACCTTCTTCCAGTAGACAGAGAAAGAGATCCATGAGTTGTATAGGCTGGACTCAGCAACCATACTGGACTTGATTGCAGAGCTTAAATATATGCTTGAAACCCCACTGCAAGACCCAAACCACACCACCACATGGAGCTTGGACGCCCCCGGGCATCAATCGCGCTTAATAAATCCACATACAAATACAAATACAAAAATACACATGTCCAGGTCCTCTGTTCACTGCACTTACTGGCATCAGGGAGCTTCCAGGGTGTGATAGTGTCAGCAGGAGGGGTCTCCCAGAGTTGCCTTTCGTGCTTCTTTCATGCATTCCTGGATGCAATGGTACAGAGGCCACATCATCACATCACATCACATTCCTCTCTACACAACAGGCATTGCAGCAAACCAAAATGGACTTCTACCAGATTGCCCAATTTCCCTATGTCATTGGTTGCATTGATGGGACCCATGTAGCCCTTTAACCCCCTCCAACAATGAGTATGTATTCAGAAACCACAACTCATACCATTCCCTCAACATACAGGTCATCTGCAACGTCAAATATATCATAACTGATATAGTGGCAAAATACCCTGGCAGTTCACACGATTCCTTCATTTTCAGATACAGTGGGACGTGTCACTGGGTGCAAATTTGGTGAGGGTTACCTGCTAGGTAAATGCATGTCAATCACTCTTTGATACTGTTAAGGGCTGTAGTGAGAGGACAGTGAATAACCATATGTCTTTCCTCTTGCAGGCGATAGTGCATATGCAGTCCTCAAATTCATCCTTACACCGTACCTCAATCTGGCTAATCTTAGAGAGCGAAGATATAATTGGGCGCACAAGTCAACGCGCTGTGTAATTGAGCGGACATTTGGTATTCTGAAGAACAGGTACCACTCCAGGCATAAAAGTGGAGGAGCAGTACAATACAGCCCTGAGACCTGCTGCAGGATTGTGGCTACTTGTGCCATGCTGCACAACATCAGATGAGGATGAGGTACCAGGCTGACGTTGCACACCAGCAGGTGGTGTAGGGGCAGCTGCGGGACAACAGAGATGTGAAGAGATAACACAAAACTATTCCTAGGTGAGTAATGATGACACAATATAAATTATGTTTTGACAATGACTGTGTTTTATTTTTCCTTTAGCTTCAGGAAAATATCAGTCACATAGCCTACAAATACACTTTATGTGTGGCACAATCAGTTGCACATGTCATTTCCACAGTGCATGGATGCAGGGTAAACAAAAGCCCATATGCCATGGGTTACTCTACCCATTGGCATTCCGCTGTGGTGACCGTTTGTTTTTTTGTGTGCACGTCCTGCTGTTGAATGCTGAGGGTGCTGAGTGCTCTCCCTCGAGCAATCTGATGGTATAACCTGCCCCACACTATGCCATCTGTGTTCGGCAATTGGTGGGGTGATGCTGCTCTGGCTTGAGAGCTCCTCACTGTCCCCTGAGCCCAGGAGACCTGTGCCACTTATGGTAGCTGTCTGCAGCTGCTCTACTGCATTTGTCACCTGCACCAAACCTTTGGCCACATCCTGGCTGCAGTGTGCCATTTCGACCTGCATGGTCACTGTGCGGCGTGACAGCACATAAGTGGCATTTGTTAAGTTGTTCACCACCTTGCTCTGAGTGTCTAGACACATATAGAGATGTTGTTTCCCCCTGCGCCTCGATGCCTGGTCTCTTTTAATGGTGGCACAGAGTTTCTTTATTGCTCCCATCATTTCCCTGATGCTGTCAGCACAGGCTTTATGTCCCTCATCTATTTTGACATTCAGTTCACTGATGCCCTCCTTCATGTCAGTCAGGTTATGGTTCACAGACACCAGCTGCCTGGGTATTGACTTGAGGCTTATTGCTTGCAGGTGCTGTACCGTAACCATGGTGCCTTCCAGGCTGGAAAACAGCTTTGGATTCTCTCCAGCGTCTGTGCTGGTGTTTGCCCTTGGCCTGAGTCTCCTGCAAGTTTCTTCCCTATGGTGCACAGGGGGCTGATCTTGGAGCTGTGGTGCCTGCTGTTCCTGCTCTGGCTGGGCCTCATCACCTATGGACTCTGGTTCCCCCTCCAACAGGGGGAGTGAAGGCACAATCTGACAGTGTCTCTGTGGGACAGGTGTTGGCAGTGTCGTCTGCTCTGTGTCCTGTTGCCCTGCCTGGTCCTCTGTGTGTGCTGCCTCCTCAGCCGCAGTATTGTCAGCCTGTGTTTCAGGCTCCCCTGTAAATGAGAAAGCACTTTTTTGTTCAGCTTCACATTGTTCACTGAATAAAGTGTTCTGAATTTAGGTTATCTAAGTACTGTCTAACATTTTTTCCTTTACTAATTTGCTTCAACTGTTTATACATTGCTGTGTCTCATTGCTCCACTATATTATGTGTATGACTACATCTCCATGATGCATTACTGGGTGTGCTGGAAAATGTGGAATGGAGTTGCATTATTACTTTGTAGTTTGGGCATTCCTGAGTGTGTGATTAAGTTGGTAATGTGTGAGGGCTGATTTAGCATGCATCTTACCTTGTCTTGTGTTGGAAGTGTCGGAGCTGTCGATGTCAGCCACACCACTGATACTCTCAGGCTGTAGGGTGGACTCCACCAACTCCTCAAGGGGCGTGGATTCAGTCTCAGTGGATATATCCCCAGCAGTCTTCTTCGCCTTCGCAAGACTGGCTACTACCTTGTCCTTGGACCTGGAGCGCATGTCATACCAGCGTTTGCATAGGTCAGCAATGGAGCGCTGGGTTACACCAATGGCATTCACCTTTTGCCTGTATGTCCAGCCATATTTTTTTTTCTGCGATTCTGGGACATGAAGGGATTTTTCCACAAACATCAACTCATGGATTTGGACCATCTCTTCAATGAGAACCTCCTGCTCTCTATCTCTGAACTTGTGCTTCCTTTTCCTCCCAGCCTCTATCCTTCTCCTGGGGATCCATTTGGTTTTGGTGGGGTTGCAGTCCAAAGTGTTTTGCTTCTCCTCCCAACCGCTCACACAGTCTCAGGCAATCAGGAACAGCATGGCCAGTCACACTTCTTGGGTGTGATGTCATCAAGCTGCACCGGAATTGCAGATTCGCTAAATTTGTGATTTCTTGTTTGCGAGTTAGCAAATAAGGAAAACTGCACCACAATTGGCACAACTTCAGCCACCATATAAGTCCCTAGTAAATGGTACCGCTGGTACCTAGGGCATTGGAATTAAAGTAAGTCCTCTAGAGCTGAAGCAGAAATATTGACCCCTAACCAAGATCAGGCAAACTGCCATTACAGGCTGCGTGTCTTGGTGCAGACAAAACTGAAGAGTCAACATGGCCCACATCCCTGTGTGCCATGCCCACCGACACTGCGTGAGATATAGGTAAGTCACCCTTCCTGCAGGCCTTACAGCCCTAAGGCAGGGTGCACTATATCTGATGTGTAGACATATCTAGCTGGGCAGATATGACCCTACAATTTCCGAGTCCATTCTGGGAGATTGTAAGTGTGCAGGAAAGTCATAGAGAGTACATGGGCTGAACACTCATCATTACGAGTTCCCCAACTCTATAATGGCTTCACTGTACCCCAAGATGTTTGGTACCAAACATCTCATCTTAATAAATCCACTCTAATGCCAGTGTTGGATTTATTAATAAATGCGCACAGGGAACACTTTAGAAGTGTACCCAGAAAACCTACCAGCTACTAGTGTGGTTACCGACTGGTCTCAGCCTACCTACCACCACTATACATGTTTCTGTCCTCCTGGGGCCTCACACCTCCTCCAGTCAGGACTTGCATTCCCGCCTTTGAAATGTAACCCAAGCTTCTCCAGCTATTGGAGGATGCCAAGCTCCCTGTCCTGACCCTACTTTTGGCAAGAGGACAGGCTTGAAAATTTGTTTGATTAGGACATGTGCCCACATTTAGCCAGCACCACCCCTAAGGTGGGGCAGGTGATGTGGACCCCAATTTCAGATTCCTCCATTTTGTGTTGGAAGGACTCATCCAATTAGGTTCAGGTTGTGCCCACTCCCCAAAGGAGGTGGTCACATAGGGGGTGCAGACACCCTAAAAGTAGGTAGGCCATCAGCTACTACCTGTCTCTCCCTGTATCACCCCTAAATATTGTGTACAAGTGGCCCTCCTCAACCCTGATTTGATGGATCTAAAGAGGAACCAGACAAAGAAGAGTTGGTGGCCCGAGAACGGAATACCTGCTACAGAATGTTTGTGTGATATTCTGCCTGCTGCTTCAAGGACTCGACATCATGGTGTGCTGTCTCGTCCTACTGCTGCAAGACCTCCAAGAACCCCAGAGAACCTCAAGCACTTCGCTAATCACCCCAAAACTCCCTGGGGTAGATGAGCTACTCCCCTACAATCCGCAGGCACAGAAACTGCAGAGCCCAGCTTACCGATTTGCCACTCCCTGGTGACGCAGCAACCAAACCAACAGAGGTACCCCAGCTCCGGAGTGCCAGATCTGTCTTCCTACTGAGTGAAGACACCAGGACCTACTGGAGCCATGCGGTAGCAATATCCAGGGTACTGGACACCCTGCCAACAAGCCCCTCTTTGCAGCCTGTTTTGAGGAAGCCACTTTCTTCATAGCACGCCAGTTACCAACAACTCTAGCACCCTGCTCTTGGCCGAATACTGTATGCTCCTGCCGACTTGCTGGTGGAACATTGGACCTGAGCCTGCTCCTATCCTAAAACCAGAAGGTGACCCCCAAGAATCGCCTGTACGAATTTATATACATGCATGCTTTTTACCCCATAGCAATGAATTGTGTGTATTTGTGCACAACACTGCATTATTTTCTGGACTTTGAAAATTCATAACAAACTAAGTACTTACATGTGAACGAAGTTCATGGGCTTAAAAATTATATAAAATGTAGTGTTATTTTTCCAATTTGGTCTCGATTTATTCTTTGAATGTGTGTCTCATTTATTGCCTCTGTGAGTAAAGCGAATGCTTGGCACTACCAACTGCTCACCCATACTTCCACAAATAGAGCGTTAGTATTATCTACTTTTGCCTCTGTCAACCAATCTGGGTCTCACTGTACTCTCTACACAGTGTACTATATAGAAGGCCAGCTTCCTCTATATGGAAACTCTGGAATCCCTTCCAAATGAAAATAAGCAACCACTGGAGCCATCATCTTCGTAATCTCCATCAGCACCGATTTTAGACCAAAGGGAAGAACCTGGAACTGTCAGTGTTGGTTGTTCACTGCAAATCTTACACACTTATAATGGTTCAGGGCAATCTTTATATGAAGATACAAATCTATCAGATCCAGGGTAATAGTAAAATGGTTGGACGGGATCAGTGGAAAAATCCTCTGCAAGATTTCCATCTTGAACCTTATATTTCAAATAAACGAGTTGAGATGCTTCAAATTGATCATCAGACATAACTCCCCCGAAGCCTTCGGAACTTGAAAGACAATAGAGTACATTCCCAGACCTTGCGCCTTCTCTGGAACTGGAATGATTGTCTCTTTTGCTTGAAGAGTCACAACTCCATTTTGAAGAGCTTCCCTCTTTGTCTGATCCTGGGAGAGGGGATTCTAAATGGTCCCAGTTGAAACTGTTTGAGAGAGAATTTCTGTTGAGTAGCCCCCGCTGACAACTTGAGGAATCCAACAATCCTTCATGAACCTTTGCCATTCGAAAAAAAACCTGCTGAATCCGATCTCCAGTACTTAATGGAGAGCCCTCGGTCCCAGCATGGCCAGGAGTACTGACTTGTTTCTCCTGTATCCTGCTTCTTATAGAACCTGAAAAAAGAGGACATTCCTGAAAATCTGGAAGATTAATCTTAACATTGTTCTCTCCTAGATGGGTGGCAAAAGAAAGACTTCACTTTAATAGATCTAGGTCCCTTTGCCAATTGTTGTTAAAAGTTGAAAAGATGATAAATCCTTGCTTTCTTTAAAGATACGTAGAAGCCCATTCTCAAGCTTAGAGATAGTCTAGAAGCTTTCAACAGCATTCGCAAGGCAGTTGTCAGTGTTCCATTCCTTAAGGTAGTCATTTCTTCTAGCTGCAACGGAAGCACCCCCTACAAATGCAGCCAATCTGACCACATGAAATAAAATGTCAGAAAAGAAGTCTGTCTGATGTTGCATGTCCTTGCAAAAGAGATAACCAGTCTAATATATTCTGTATAGCCCAAACAAGAGACTTTAAATTGGAAATCAAAGTTTTCGTGGTATAGGCTCCGTAGGTTCCTGATCTTATTGCCACATTGGACCTGCGAAGCCCTTCTTCAGTGCCAAGTCTACTTTCTTATCTGCTAGATGCTTCAATTTGTTCACTTCTGCCATTAAAGTGCGACCCACCTATCTGGCTTCAACAGAGTCCACATAAACGCTATCCCACAATACTGTATCCATATCTTCAAAGGTGTAAAGCAGAATATTCTTTTCTGGATCCTTCCACTCCTGCTTGACTACATCCAAAACAAAGTGGTGAATGGGCAAACCCCCATTAGGTGGTCTTTGAAACTATCTATGCAAGGAGTCATCGGAAGTTCCTGGCTTCTCAGTTGGAGGAAAACTCTGTTATCTCTAACGTGGGCCAAGAGATCTGGCAACACATCTTTGGAAGTATATTTATTTGCCTCTTTGAGCCATTGCAGCAGAAACCTTCTCACCACTGTCAGAATCCCAAGAGTTTGAAGGAATGCCTACTTTCTTCTTATTGAAGGCTTCCTCCCCTTAAAGGGCAGACATAGTTTCAAAAATAGTCCTCCAGATTCTCTGCTTCCTCACTAGGAAGAAAGCTAATGATCTGGAGAACGTGAAGAGACTGAAGACAGAGAGGTGGAGACTTGTCCCCTCTTGCTAGAATTCTTCCCCTTAATATCAGCAGAGTGATAGAGCAGCCAACATAAACTGGAAACAAGGCAAGTTTCAGAATCAGAATATTCCACAAAAATGAGGTATGCCAAGAGCATCCCGAAATAAAAGGATGGGCATGGGCGGTCACAGTAAGACATGCACAAAACCAGGGCACAGAAAACAACAAGGGTGTAATTAGTATGACGGGCGGATTTTGTCGCCCGCCATACTCCCAGGAATCGGGACTGCCCATAATGCTTGCGGTGGCCCCACGCCCACGCTACTCTGGCGGGCGCATCGCGCATTTGTAACAATGCGGTGGGCGGTGCTGAAAGCACCGTCTGCCGCAATGCCACAAAGGCAAGTTGTGCCTTTCATAACACAACCTGATAGGCAACCCCGCAGTGCCTGCCACGTTGTACATTGAAATGCAGGGGGGTACCATAGGTAGCCCCCATGTGCACCCCCCCACCCTCCAGAGTCCCTAGTGGCCCGCAACGGGCCTCGCAAGAAAACTCTGCATGCCTTTCCGTGGCAGCAATGCCGCCATGGAAAGGCATGTTTCCGCCCCCATTGTAATATGGCTGGCGGTGTCTAACAGAAACCACAACCATATTGAACCCTTTTCCGCCCGGTCGACTTGTGGACCGGGCAGAAAAGCAGCGGACGGTCTTTCTGCCCGGCGAGGACCCCCCAGCCATCACAATATGGTGGGGGATCTTTGCTGTATGGATGGCGGGTGGATCGCCCCCGCGGGGCCGGCGGTGATTACCGCCAGCCCGGTGGGAGCGATCCGCCCGCCCTCCTAATGGGGCCCCAAGCATTTGCAATGCAATATGTCGCGCATTTACGCGAGTTTAAGCTATTGGTTTTGTAAATGACAATGCCTTTTTTAATGTTTTGGTTTTTAAAACATAAATAAAAGGCATTTTCATTTACAATGCCAATAGCTTAAACTCACGTAAATGCAAGACCAATTGCATTGCAAATTCTTGTTATGTGTGGTGTCCCAGACAGTGCTGCTTGGGAGTTGTCTGGGGATTTCAAGGGAGCATGATGTGGTCGCTGGGGTTGTAAATGGTGATCGCATGTGGTGTACAACTGCCTGAACTTGAGGACGCACTTTTTTTAGGAGTGCACCCTTATATATTTTCTGGATTACGATTGATATTAGTGTTGATTGTTTAAAAGTGTTGAAAATTGGAAAGGAGTGCAGGTTACACACACCCTTGTTTTTGATTGCATGTTGTGTGCTAGACTGTCGAAGGCCCTGCAAGACCTTAGAAGCCCTGGTGTCTTAGCACCAGCAGATGGACCCTACCAGTGGCAAGCATGGGTTAACCTTGAAAGTCTAGCAACCACAATCCATACTGAAGTTCAACTCCAGTTTTGCACGGGGGCCTATGAAGCAGCACACCATGTAAATGTAAATGTAAATGTATAGGCATTTATATAGCGCACTACTTACCCGGAGGGTCCCAAGGCGCTTCGACCGCTGCGAAACCCTTCCTGGCTTCCCTGAGAGATGGTCCCTTAATGGGTATCTCCAGGGTGAGACCAGGCATCCCCGGCGGTCTGGTGGGGCCGTTAGTGAAGATGAGGTAAGCTAATGCCCAGAGTTGCCGAGTGTAATCGCTGATCAGAGTGGGCACCGAGGCAAGAGAATTATCGAGTCTGCTGACCCTGGTCCAGAAACCTGCCGCGCCGGGAATCGAACCCTGGTCCCGGGCCGTCCTCTGCTCTCGGGTCTGCCGCCTCTAACCAGTGAGCCACACTACTTCATGGTGCGACTATGACTGTCACTGAGGTCAGAGGACCCTTAAGCAGGGAGGCTCTAGGGTGTTGCGACCGGTACAATCGCATCTGGCGCTGACTTCGGGTGGGGTGTCGTGTTTACAGGTATATTATGTTTTTAAAAGCACTTAATGCCTCCTCCTGGCATCCAGCAATTTCCGGCAACAATAAAAATATCATGATAACTCCAGTGATTAATATTCTTCCTAGTCAGAGATAGAGTTTTGTCAAGTGGAAGTTTTGATTCGTGGAAAGGTAGCACAGACGGTTAATGTGCCTGCTGCAAAGAACACGTACTATGCAGAACACCAAGTGCACATAATATAAATAGGTCAGTGGGTTACTGCTTTTGTCAGAGAGAGCCTTTTGTTTGTTGCAGTTTATAAGTCAAAATCCTAACAAAGAACAGTAAGCTGTTAACTGTCATTTTAGAGCTTGATGCAAACTGCAAGGTATAAGTTAGAGCATTATGTTTTCCCCCAGCCTGTAATTATCCTAATGTTGCAAAAAGGGTTCTTTTAGGTAGAAATCAATTCTGGTTATTAAGGAGAACCCTCAACCATGGTGTTACATTCTAAATTCATAGTTTGTGTTTCTCCTGACCAATCACTATTAAACTATACTTCCTACTAGTATGGTTGTCATGTGAGTCCTTTGCCGTACGTAACATTTCCTATAGAGTAATTTACACTCGTATGATTGTCTCTGTGTAATGTACGTGATATAAAGTGGGGTAGAGGAGTTGGCCTATCAGCTAGGGTGTTTGACCTCAGACCTGGGGTTCTGGGTTCGAGTCTCGGTAACAACGCCAAACATCCTGTGATTCTCGGCAAATCACTTAATCGCCCCGTGCCTAACAAAAATGAATGTGTGTCCTCATTTAAAGTAACTGGTGGTATGTAAAGCGCTCTGATACCCGATTCGGTTCGGGTCAAGTTTGCGCTATATAAAACTCAGCCAAAAAAGTGCTCTGACACTCTACACTGGTATCAGTGGCACTGTAAATCAAATTAAATGCATCTGAGTGAGAGTGTGGTTATGGAGACTTGAGAGGCACTGCTTAAGGGTGTTAGTGAGGGAATCTGTAGCGGAGGCCGTCATTGGAGGGCACCAATAAACATTGTCGCACAGTGCTTCACCAGCGCTAAAGCCGGCCAGTACCACTTCCTACAGTTTAATACCAAATCAAAAACATTGATTTCAAAACCCCTTGAATCTACACAGATTACCTTTACTGTAAACCCACCCAGATACTAGACCTTCCCTAATGAATCAATAACAGGGAGCCACTCAACAAGAATAATGTAGAATGTTGGAGCTTCTCTCTCTTCATTGTTTAATTGCAATCTGTTTAATTCCTTTTATAAGAAATCTAGATTTGCTCACCTGTTTCCCATGCTCTCATCCCCTCCAGCCTTGTGAGGAAAAGTGAATAATTCTGTACTCTAAATCCAGAAAGGGGGGCGAAGGGGGAGGGGAGAAGAGAGAGAGAGAGAGAGAGAGAGAGAGAGAGAGAGAGAGAGAGAGAGAGAGAGAGAGAGAGAGAGAGAGAGAAAAATCGGGCTCCCATGGGTGTTTTGACTTTCACACTTAAGGGCACGCCCAGTGCAATAACCAAAAGTCTTGTGATGATAATCCACCGGCTCCGAGGGGCGGCCCAACCGGATGCTGCGTTATTTAAATGAACATTCTGCAGATCCTGAGCCTGTGAATCAGGATATGCAATTTCCGGTCACAGATGCCAGTTATCGCAAATGTGGATCTGGCTAATGAGAATGATTTTCTTCTGAACACGCCCTTATTTATCATCTTCTCTAAAATAACTCAGTTAATGAATTGAAGAAAAGGGCTGCTTTCAGGATTTTTGCCTCGAAACACCAAGGGCTTTTAACACCGCCCCTACTTGTGGCTTGCGTGTGTTGCCTGGCACCATCCATTCCCTCACAGTAAGATCCACATTATACCTGAGGGGAAATACGCATGCCTGAATTTACGTCTGCAGCAGGTATCTCCCTGTGAGTTAATGGGGATTACGAGTTATTTCCCCAGGAATGTGGAATAACATGCTGACCCCAGATTACAGGATCCAATCTGCATATTTTCCTTCTTCCTGAGGAAATAACGGGCCTAAAGCAGCCGAGACCCCATGCTTCGAACATGTGGTAAATGGTGCAGGGAAGGTACATTTTTTTAGTTGGCCTTGGGTTTCCAGAGAGGTGTATGGAGCAGCGAGAGGGCAGAGGACTTTTTACTTCAGCTGGGAAGAGCTTTATCTGCCCCATTGCCTGCTGTTAGAGACGGGTGCATCAGCTGCCGGTAGGCCGCAAAGCGCCATCTTAAATTCCAGGTCTGTCAGATGTGGAGTTTGTGAACCTGATAATTCTAGGACCTGAGAAATCAGAACACTTGTAGTTGCCTGGAGTGTTATCCACCCTGTGGATGCCACTCCAGATGACTTGTATTAGAAAATTGGTATATTGAGAGCTCCACTAAAGACAATGGAGTCGTTCTGGGCTTATAATGACCTGTATAAGCCCGGAGCTCCAACATTCTGAAGTTTGGTTTATGTTTCTCCCTTTTTAATTTACAACATTCTACCCTTAGTGCCCTTATAGCCAGTGGCAGCTGGCATGGCTCGTGGGTGTTGAGGCGGGTGCGGGGGGGGGGAAGAGGGTTGCGAGAGGATGTACAAAAACAACAAAGAAATTAACTTACCTTCCCACCGGGTCCAGCGTCTCTGCCCAATACTCTCCTCAAGAATCAGGAAGCACAGTCAGGCCCCACTGACCAATCACAACACTGCAATGCAGCTTTGTGAATGGTAGGCATCTAGGCTCCCCGACCAGTCACAATGCTGCAATGCAGCATTATGATTGTTTTTCAGCGTCTTGGTTTGACGCTCACCCAGGGAATGGGGGCCTGGGCATGTTCTCTATGCAGGCTGTAGTTCAGCGTGCATGGAGAACGGGGAATGTGCGCATGACTGGTTTGGGTGGCCCCGGAGGGCCGACCAAACAGTCATTGCACACTTAAAAGTGGACAAACCACTCCTCCCCCGCCCTGCTCCGAGAGCAGAGCAGCCCCGCCACCCGCCCACCCGCAAAGCAGCACACACATAAAATGATACTTACTAAAAGTTAGTATGATTTTATGTTTCCTCTTCTCACACTGCTTGAAAGCAGTGGGGAGGAGCCGCCATTGCTTATAGCCCTTGCGGGGAATGAGATTTTAATATCTTTTCTGATTACTTTGATACCTATCTCATTCGTTCTTTTTGGATCGATTATTTTCTGTCATTGAGTAAAAGACAAACCCCGCATAAGTTAGATCAACCCCATAGACTGACGCAACTCTGAAGAACCACTTACGACTGATAAAGTTTTAAAAGTTTAATATAAAGTCAGAATAATTTGCATATACAATCCTCTCAGGATAAGATTCAATAAGTATACAGGAACTAAAAGGAACATATATTCCCTAAAGAACCTCAGTCTACAAACGAATACAATCAAAATCAACTCCAGAATCAACAGATTAAAAAGCATAGACACAATGTGGTTCCGTTGCGTCATCTAAAGAAAGAGAAGAAACAAGTTAAATCTGTCCCTACTCTATGCTAGGTGACATCCCTACTTCGCAAGTTCCTTACCTAAAAAAGGTGTCAGCAGTTTGACTTCCAAAGAAGTTCAAACTCTCTTAGCCTCTAATGGTAACTTATATCGAGAAACAGTACCCTCTCTGCCTACCCATCCGCTCTCTAAGGGTCCTCGGCCTACTGCTCTCTTGCGCTCTGCTCTCTCTGCGCATCTACTCAAGTCATCTGTTCTTCCCTCTGAGCTCTTCGCTGTCTTCTCCCCGGGGTGCTGTCTCTAAATACACAATCACAGTATGGGTGGAACGCCCCTTTGACGCCCACCACGTACACATTCACATGATGTCATTTCTGGCTCTTTCCATTGCTTCATCTCTTCGCGTCGTCCGTTAAGTTGACCTTTCTTCTTAGGCACCATCTTCGTCTTCGTGCTGGTGACTTCATTGACATTCCATTTGACACTTTCAGAGCAAAGTCTATCACCTCAACAGAACTCTATTCTTTACGATTATGTTCTTAACCTATTTTGGTCCTGTGAACGGTCATTTCTAAACAAGTCTCAAATTCCAAGCGTCTCTTCTCGCATTTAGGCCATAAACTTCGTCCAGCATTGTCACCTTAAATCTAACAAGACCTTTGACTCTTGGCTCGCACGTTCAGATCAAGGCTATCCACGACTCCTGTGAGCCCACTAAATTACATGGAGCGGACTACACTCTTGCGAACCCTTGGTCAGTTAGGTTAAAATCACACATGACCACACTATTCTAACATTCCTACAAACTCTTCTACATAGTATAACCTTTAACATACATTTATATATAATCGCATTTAGCAAATCATTGATTATACTAGAATACATGTTACATAAAATACATCGTTTATTCTCGTGTTTACACCGTGCTATATACTCTGCATATTTCTTCGCTTTACATTTCGCCGCTTTCTCCGTTTAATAATTACACGTACATGAATTCTACTTTGCACGTTCTGTAGTTCGTAAGCATTTCTACACATTTCTATATTAGCCCACTATGTATATGGGCCTTTCCTAATGCATATTCTAAAGTGAATACAAATACATTTCCTATTACTTTGATTACATCGGCTAACTTTATACTACAAGTGCTATTTCACGTTATAGATCCCACGTTTGCGTTATATGCTTGTGAATATGGTACAGATATACTTTTCATTCAAATTGCGCTCTCTCAGTTCCCCCCTTTGATGACCTCTAGGGGTCATCACTAAATGCAATTTGAATGACACCTTACACAGAACTAGTTACAAGATTCCCTCTTTTTATCGTTTCGAGAGCTCTTAAACTTTTATACTGTTGATCTTGTAAAGCAGCTAATCTCCTTTCTTGCTCTCTCATGGACCTTTGTAACCGGTTCGACCTATACCATTTGTACAGTTTCACTAACCCCAACAATGTGATTATGCAAATCAATATTATTAAGACAGGTTTCAATATGTACCACACAACGCTTTTACCAAGGTTGGCAAACCAACTTCCAACCTTTCCTACTCCATGTCCTACTTTTTCCCAAACATTTACTTTTGTTAAATCTTCGATTTCTTGATGTATCTCTGTAATGTTCCTTATGACTTTCTCAAGTGGTTTTGAATTATCTGGAATGTAAGTACAACATTCCTGGACCTTCAGAGCCTTACAGACTCCGCCTTCTTTTGCTAGCAGAACATCTAAAGCAAGACGGTTCTGAAGAACCATTGCTCTAATCGACTGCATCTCTCCTTCTACTAGCATCAATGACCTTGCAGTACTTGCAGACAATCTATCTACGACTGTAGCTAGTCTCCTGATCTTAACATCGTTAAGGATTAAACCTAAAAGAGGAAACATTGCTCCAAATATGTCTCCTACTACCTCTGCATCTCCTGTCGTCGCACACTTGCCTACTGCCACTGGTGGTATGGCAAGTATCTCCTTTGCTTCCTTGACTCCCTCTCTCCCACTCCGGGCTGCTTTCGCCAGCTCCGCAGTGAGAGAGGATCCTGTTATCCTGATCTTTCCATTCTGCTTCTGTTTCTATTCTTTTATTCTGAGTCTCTTCGGCAGCATCCCATTCTTTCAAGTACTCCCTTAATTCTTTAAAGGTTTTCGGTTTCGGTCCCCTCAGATCCATCTGTCCTCTCTGACCCCCCTGTTCTATCCAGGGACCCGTTGCGGAATCTAATGGGGTACTCCGACTCATTGGTCCTAGCAACTGCCTTTGAGAATTGGTCGTATTATTCCTACTCTCCATCTCTGCCCTTTCCCTGTCCCATCGTGCCTGTTCCTCCTGCTGGACTCCCTCTGGGTTGTAGATTGACACTATAGGACCTATGGTAACAGGTACTTGTAGAGCATCCGGCAATTGATATGACCTTGCGTGCTGCGTTTCTGGTACCTTCTGGACCACGAATCTTCCTACTACTCTCTGTACGGGACTAGATTGAGGTACTTCCTCACCTTTCTTGGGATCCCACTCTGTTACTGAGAGCGGTTTATATTCCCCCCATCTAGCTCCGTCCCCTTGCTGTAGTTCGGGACTTTCGGCTTCTCTGTTGTACGGAGGTGGTCTATCCATTAATAGCCTCTCTATCAGATCCTCATCTGGCTCGCTATCCTCATCTTCCTCTAGAGGTTTCTTTTCTCCCGTAACTTCTAGCATCGGGTACAATTTGTCTGCTTCTATCTTTTGCACCCTCCACTTTTTAGCTTCATCGTCCCATTTAGCATCCTGCACTGCTTTTACCGATCGTCTCACTCTTTCTTGGCGCCTCTTTAAGCTCTTTTCGTGTGCTGCTCTAAACCATGCACTAAGGGCTTCGAACTGTGTTGGCCTCGGCAGAGGTCTCGTTGCGAGCATTACTGCTTTCAGTTGGTTCAATACTTCTAACTTAAACGTCCCGTATCTCGGAAACGTCAGTTCCTTATTCCCTTCCGTTAGCTTATTCCACTCAGAGATCCATAATATCGAGTGTAAGCCTACATTTACTGCCATATGATAAGCTGGTGTGCCTTCTGGTGGAGCTTCTTCTCCTGCATACAAATTTCTTCTATCTCTCCTAAAGATCGCCCTTAAACGTTTAAAACACTTCATTTTCGATAATGTACGATTTTCTCTTATTCTCTTCCTGATGACAACCACCAATCCCTGTGCGGCTCTCGCTAATCGGCCTATCCCAGCGCGGTTCTACACCAACCGGCCAATCTCAGCGCGGCTCTACGCTGACGTCACTCGTCCCCTCTGCAGCAGTTCCCCTCCTTTATCAGCTCGTCTCGCGGTCTTGCATGCGTCTCATTCATACACCGAAAAATGACTACTTCCGTCCAAGCGATCACTTTTCTCTGACTGTACGTCCACAGTCTAACTGTAATTGTCACCTCAACTGGCGAGACGTCTTCCCTCTCACTTCAGACGCTCGCCTTAACTGATAGGTTACTTACACACAGTAAACGTACGACCAGCGTCCGTTACTCATACACTCACTCTTACGCTCCCCCTATCATCGGTCCTACGGGCGATCAATGGTACCTCATGACCCCCTTTACAATGGTAGACAATTACTCTGGGTGTTCGATACACCCGAACCACTTAAGCCCTTCTCTGGATCTTAAGATTTTATCCGGTTGCGCGCGCTCACAACCTTCCCTCAATCACACTACAGGCATTCAACTCCGCTTGACATTACAACACAGGTACAACACAAAACACCGCAATCTGGCAACGCATGACCCTTATACTCACTCTCAACCGACTCTGCTGCTTTTCTCTCGACGCACCGTCAGCACCTTCTTCGGCAGGGATTTTTCTTCTGGTCGTCGATGACTAGGGACCTTGGGGTAATCTAGACCTGACCTAGGTTGCCTTCCTCAAGAAGAAAACCATCTTTCTCTGCTACCAACTGCGGGGAATGAGATTTTAATATCTTTTCTGATTACTTTGATACCTATCTCATTCGTTCTTTTTGGATCGATTATTTTCTGTCATTGAGTAAAAGACAAACCCCGCATAAGTTAGATCAACCCCATAGACTGACGCAACTCTGAAGAACCACTTACGACTGATAAAGTTTTAAAAGTTTAATATAAAGTCAGAATAATTTGCATATACAATCCTCTCAGGATAAGATTCAATAAGTATACAGGAACTAAAAGGAACATATATTCCCTAAAGAACCTCAGTCTACAAACGAATACAATCAAAATCAACTCCAGAATCAACAGATTAAAAAGCATAGACACAATGTGGTTCCGTTGCGTCATCTAAAGAAAGAGAAGAAACAAGTTAAATCTGTCCCAACTCTATGCTAGGTGACATCCCTACTTCGCAAGTTCCTTACCTAAAAAAGGTGTCAGCAGTTTGACTTCCAAAGAAGTTCAAACTCTCTTAGCCTCTAATGGTAACTTATATCGAGAAACAGTACCCTCTCTGCCTACCCATCCGCTCTCTAAGGGTCCTCGGCCTACTGCTCTCTTGCACTCTGCTCTCTCTGCGCATCTGCTCAAGTCATCTGTTCTTCCCTCTGAGGTCTTCGCTGTCTTCTCCCCGGGGTGCTGTCTCTAAATACACAATCACAGTATGGGTGGAACGCCCCTTTGACGCCCACCATGTACACATTCACATGATGTCATTTCTGGCTCTTTCCATAGCTTCATCTCTTCGCGTCGTCCGTTAAGTTGACCTTTCTTCTTAGGCACCATCTTCGTCTTCGTGCTGGTGACTTCATTGACATTCCATTTGACACTTTCAGAGCAAAGTCTATCACCTCAACAGAACTCTATTCTTTACGATTATGTTCTTAACCTCTTTTGGTCCTGTGAACGGTCATTTCTAAACAAGACTCAAATTCCAAGCGTCTCTTCTCGCATTTAGGCCATAAACTTCGTCCAGCATTGTCACCTTAAATCTAACAAGACCTTTGACTCTTGGCTCGCACGTTCAGATCAAGGCTATCCACGACTCCTGTGAGCCCACTAAATTACATGGAGCGGACTACACTCTTGCGAACCCTTGGTCAGTTAGGTTAAAATCACACATGACCACACTATTCTAACATTCCTACAAACTCTTCTACACAGTATAACCTTTAACATACATTTATATATAATCGCATTTAGCAAATCATTGATTATACTAGAATACATGTTACATAAAATACATCGTTTATTCTCGTGTTTACACCGTGCTATATACTCTGCATATTTCTTCGCTTTACATTTCGCCGCTTTCTCCGTTTAATAATTACACGTACATGAATTCTACTTTGCACGTTCTGTAGTTCGCAAGCATTTCTACACATTTCTATATTAGCCCACTATGTATACGGGCCTTTCCTAATGCATATTCTAAAGTGAATACAAATACATTTCCTATTACTTTGATTACATCGACTAACTTTATACTACAAGTGCTATTTCACGTTATAGATCCCAAGTTTGCGTTATATGCTTGTGAATATGGTACAGATATACTTTTCATTCAAATTGCGCTCTCTCACCCTTCTGTCTGGGCTTGTACCAGTTGTTAAAGGCCCTTTTCCTTGTTATAGGCTTGAGGCGCTGGAGTGGGCTTTATGGCGTTTGTTTATGTGTGTTCAACCGTGCTTGGGGTCAATAAAAGGTTGAATGGGCCCCTCTTGTGACCTGTATGTTACACACACCTACGTTTCAGCAGTCAGCCCTCAAGAAGTGATTTTATAGTTAATGAAGAGAAAACTACTGCTGGTCACTTTCCATTGTTATGCAGCACATTTTTCATTCTAAAAGCTGTACTTTATTGGAGCTGATAAGGTGAAAGAATAATATGTTTATGTTTCAGGCATTGCATTTGTGCCAACCATACAATAACTTCAAGGAACGAAATAAAAAGATTTCAAGTTCGATTACAAAGTTTAAAAATAAAGAAACAATTCAAAGTACTGCTGGCAGAAAGTGGCTAAAAAAAACATGCGCTGTACTCTGCTGCCGACTGCAGAAATGTACCATTTGCCGCCATAGCAGGAAACATATGGAAGCACTCGAGTGTTCTATATGCTTTTATGCGTCCGCAGGGGGTAACTCTCACTGCGGCGCTGCACGGACAGGGAGCTCCGCGCGGACAGCTGAGCGCCCTGGCCGCTCTCCAAGATCCGCCTGCAGGCTCCTTATCGCAGTACTTAGAGCCGACGAGCTCCCTGCAAGGACCCCGCGCATTCATTCTGCTTTAATCTTTTAATGCATGTAGGAAACCATTGAAAGAGAGATGCATAGAGTCCACTGGGAAATGTCCCATCTGACACTTCAGACCTGCTGAGAGAAATAAAACAGGCGTGTAAGTGGACGGGACATCAAGCATTTAAAAAATCAAGCATTGGCAAAGCCAAGAGGTCTTGCCTGTGAAAGGTCTTTCTTCATTTGTGCTCGTTTCCCGTGCCTAACAGCAACAGCAAAACAAAAGCAAAATTGCCGGCCCCAGCATCACGAAGCATGCTCATGCATGTGCCATCGACCTTGTGTACGGGTGGGCCATGATGAAGTGGCAGCAATTCTGTTGACTTTTAATTTACTGTTCTGAGATGACAGCTGTCAATCTTGGTGCTGTAAATTGTAAAAAGTGCGAGAAAGCGCTAAAAAAAAGAAAGGAGTTGCCAGGCAGCAAATTGCTGCTGCCAACCTCTCTGAAAAAGGAAAAAATAAATAAGCAAAAAAAGTAATAAAGTAAAAATGGAACCAGGGAGGTGGATGGTCAACACCGCCAAGTAGGTGGGGGGCAGTGGAGTAGCTTGAGGGTGGTAGGTGTTAGAGAAGAAGGAACGAGCAGTACAGAAACAATAGAGCGGCGAGGGAGAGCAACACGGAGAGTGCAAGTAGTGGGGATGTGAGAAGAGATTGCACAGGGGAGAGGGCAAAAAACACATAGACTTCCATGTAGTGCTAAAATAAACAAGCATTGGAAATGCAATAGGTCTCGCATTAGAAAAGTTGGAGCTATTGGTCTTGTAAATATAATTATTTTTTAAGTCATGTTTCTGTTTTTAAAATATTAAAATTATTAATATTGTTCTTTGAAATGCCAATAGTTATAAAATTAGCAAATGTGACACCTATAGCATTAGTAAAGCTTCATGTTTAGTTTTTCCCTGACTTACATGTATTGATATTACAAATCCCAATGGCTTTGGTCTTTGCTTTGAGTGTTGCTGTGGTGGTGCTAATTTGTGTTGTTGTGGTGTAGAGTGGTGCTGTGGTGTTGCTGGTGTTGCGCTGAGTGTTAATGTGTTGCTGCCTAGTGATAATGTGGTGGCGCAGAGCGGTGCTGTGTTGGTGCTGAGTGATGCTGTGTTGGCGCTAATGGTGATTTTTGGGTGGTACTGAGTGATGCGGTGTTGTTGCTGACTGATGCTGGTGTGGCGCTGAGTGATGTTGGGGTGTTGCTGAGTGATGCCGGTGTTGCGCTGAGTGATGCTGGTGTTGTGCTTATTGCTGCTGTGCTGTTGCTGAGTGGTGCTGTGGTGGTGCTGAGTGATGCTGTGGTGGTGCTAAGTGGTGCTGTGGTGGTGCTGGGTGGTGCTGTGGTGGTGCTGACTGTTGCTGTGGTGGTGCTGAGTGGTGCTGAGTGGTGCTGTAATGATAATGTGGTGGTGCTGAGTGATAATGTGGTGGTGCTGAGTGGTGCTGTGGTGGTGCTGAGTGATAATGTGGTGGTGCTGAGTGATAATGTGGTGGTGTTGAGTGATATTGTGGTGGTGCTGAGTGATGCTGGGGTAGCGCTGAGTGATGATGTGGTGATGCAGAGGGCAGAAAGGTACAAAAAACGAGTCTAACAGAGGGCAAAAGGGCACAAAAAACTCGAACTTTGTGTGGCATTCAGCAGCAAGTTGTTTTCCTACCTATGGATTTATATATATATATCCTAGTAAATGAACTTACAAAGAGTAACACTCATCAACTTAGTGATGTGCTATGTCACTGAAAGGATGGTGAATGGAAACAATAAATTGCCAAACAAAGAGCTATGGAAACGTAAATGCTGAAAGAAAAATTATTCCTATGCCAACTGGAAAAATTTAGTTGCTAAGAAACAGGGCCTAGCATGCAACAAAACAAAAACACAATTCAGGCAAGAACTGAGTAAAGACTGTTGAATAATTCTTACCCAGCACGTGGACAGGCAGAGGATTAGACCCTGGGACTGATGGCGTGAGGATGGTCATTAGGGCAGCCAGATGTAGTCTGCTAATGGCTGACAGCGGAGACTGCTACAGGGGGAATGTGCGTCCGATAAACGAGGATGACGGGCAGTGAGCCATGGGTGGCATTGTTAAATGTGTGCACCCGTGTTCTGAATGTAAAAGCGGGCTCAGTGTTAAAGATTAAGTGCAGCATGCGGTCTGGGATGTAACCAGGCTGTGGGTGACTCTTGATGGGTTTAGGGGCAGTGTGGTTATTGTACACACGTTCAATCTGAGAGTGGACTGAAGGGGTTAGAGTCGAAGTGAACCCAGATCTTGAGAGAGGATGAATTGTGGATGGAAACTAATAGCTGCTAGGTTTACTTGTTCGTCAGAAAGAACAAGAATGGAAACGTTCTAACTTACGAATAAAATCTAATAAGGGCGTGTAATGGAAATCGATGCGGTAACTCAGATGGATACGGGGGGGGGATATAACGGGGAGCATCAGGAGAAATCACAGGGAATAGGTGGGCTGGACGGAGAACAAGTTGGATGGGGTGTGGGGGGGGGGAAAGGGGAGTGAGTAGCCTTTGATGAGCGAGTGGGAGGGAACACCATATGGGGCACTCTGTTACATCAATGACTGCAAGCAAGCTCTTGGCATTGCTGTGGGGAGGGGGGAAGGAGGGAGGAGAAACGCGAGACACGGCAGCGGGCTCAGTGTTAAAGATTAAGTGCAGCATGCGGTCTTGGGGGTAACCAGGCTGTGGGTGACTCTTGATGGGTTTAGGGGCAGTGTGGTTATTGTACACAAGTTCGATCTGAGAGTGGACTGAAGGGGTTAGAGTTGAAGTGAACCCAGATCTTGAGAGAGGATGAATTGTGGATGGAAACTGTAATAGCTGCCAGGTTTACTCGTTCGTCAGAAAGAACAAGAATGGAAACGCTCTAACTTACGAGCAAAATCTAATAAGGGTGTGTAATGGAAATCGATGCGGTAACTCAGATGGATACGGAGGGGGGGGATAAGGGGGAGCATCATGAGAAATCACAGGGAATATGGAAAGTGTATCTGGCCAAAAGTGCCCCCATTACAAGTGAGAGCTCACAGAGATAAAGTAGAGGGTCAGTCGCCCTGTACACAGAAGTGACAATCTTCAGCATCTGTGGTGGGCGGCGCCTAGCACCTAGCCTGGAGCAAGGGTGCCCGTAGGGTAGTGACTAAGATGACGAGCAAGTGACGCACTTAAAGGATGGTTACACTGCAGTTGTGGAAGAATCTTCTAACTGGCCCTGTCTCTTCCTATCACAAAGGCAATGCAGCTGTCTTAGGGTCGGGCGCTGTATGGCTGTTCAGCTTTGCACCGACCAACTCTAATTGAAATTATAAAAAGAAAAGCATAACTTGCTTCAAAAGAAGCCCAAATAGGCATATCCTACTGAAAGAAGTCCAACCATAAAAACGAAACAAAGACTTACAAGGACAGGGTGAAGGGTGGTCTGAGGGGGAAAGCACACAGAGACACGATCGGAGGAGAAAGCAGTAACGTAATACTAGAGATGCCATTTTCTTTCAGATGTGAGTCCAGCTAAAGCATTCAGTGACTAAACGTGCATAAAACGGCACCAGCTGTATTTTTTTCCAGTTATTGCCATTGTGTCAGGACTGGCTGAGAAGGTTTGTTTGGGAAGGTCTCCGTCTGTGAGCTGGAGGCGTTGTGGTTTTGTAAGGAAAACGAAAAGAGACACGGCCTAGCGGCCATGAATAATTAGGGGGGAGGAGCTGGGGTGAATGGGAGATCGGTGTTCGAGCCTCAGTGTTGGCTCAAAAATGTAGTCATGTCATTTAAAAAAACAGCGATCGCAACTGTAGTCTTACAGATATAATTAAAAACAAGTTTAAAAGAGCACGAGAGAAAGTTATCTGCGGGTATTTTGCAATGCAACGAAATCACGAAAGAAAAAAAAAAAGAGACACGGCCTGGCGGCCGTGAAAGTGAAAGTAGCGCGGCCGTGGGCAGTGAATAATTAGGGGAGGAGAAATGCCTGAGGCCGCACGCTGGGGGAAGCTTCAGATGCCTTTGATGTGGACGCGCTTTCCGCTTGACTGCTCCACAGGCACTGCATGAAATCGCCTGATGGTTTAGCTCTGGTTAAGTCCCAATATCTCTCGCAAGCTTAATGCGCAAGCGCATTGACAGGTGAGACCTAAAAAGAAAACCGTATCCCTTTGATGTCAGCCATAGCAGACTGCAAGTCATCTAATCAAAAGGATGGTAGAGAACGTGCGCTGCAGAGTAAGGACAAATAAAATAAGATGAAGGAAAGCCACTGAATAAAAAGCAAGCCAATGGATAGCCTGGAAAACCAACGAATGTAGGCAGTGGGCTGGGCCAAATTTCACTGTAAATATTGGTATTGTGCACATTAGGTTCTTCAACAACTAAAAATGTAAAAGCTGTCTGTAGGCAAGACCTCAACTAAGACCTGACACCAGGACTTCTGCTTGAGGAGGGCTCTTAACTACTCCACTAACATCCACTCACCAAAATGCAAGTTGTGTGGTAATGAGATCATGCAACCTTGGACCCCGATGACATCACAGGATTGGCTCTTATCCTGCACGCAGCCTTTCTACAGCTTCCTATCTGCTACTGACGATCCATAGAATGGAATGGAAACCACAAACAATAATCTGGGTTTTGAGAGCTCTGTTTAAGTTCATGTTGCTGCCTGTGTAACCCCTTACTCAGTGCAGTGCCAGGGTGACCAGAAGACAAGCCATGGATTGCGGCTGCCATGTTGATAGTAGCAGAGCAATGGAGTCATAGGCACTTATGCAACAAATGAAAATGACCCCCCCAAACAGGGTAGTAAATAACAGATATGATTGCAGTGCAGTTGGCCCCTCCCACCCCTGACCCTCAGTGCCACTACACTGAGCTGCGTCCCTGCTATATGATGTCCAAGTCCCACACCTCAAGGTCTCATCCTGAGAAGCCTCTGAAATAAACGTGGGAAACAGAGCTAAAGATGACTCCGACATGGTGGCGAGCCTCCAACTACCAATGGGTTGGGTCACCAACAAGTAACCTTCTAGCCGTCGTTATTACCATGCTCCCTTTCTTATCCCAGTACTTGCTCTGTTAAAAGGATCTAACGCCTCACGAGAGTGACTTCTAATGAAATGAAATGAAATGAAATGAAAAAAGGAACTTAATAAAGCGCACTGTGGCCGAGCGGCTTCCTGGCGCTGAGGGGGGGGAGACGGGTTCTGCACTGCAACCGGAGGGACTAACCGGGGAAACCCTGAAGAAAAAGAAAGGTTTTTAATGCCTTTCGAAAAGCTGGGTAAGTGGGGATCGAACGGATAGATAATGGAAGACTATTCCAATACTGGGGAGCCAGAACCGAGAAACGGGTGCCACCGATACGGGCTTTACGGTAGCGGGGAACTTGAAGAAGGAGTTGAGAAGATGACCGAAGAGTGCGAGAGGGAGTATAGGGAGTGATCAAAGAAACGATAAAGAGAGGGGCGGAATGGGTGAAGGCTAAAAAGGCTAGGCAGGCTAATTTAAAAGAAGAGCGAAAGCGTACAGGAAGCCAGTGAAAGAACTTCAGGACGGGCGTGACGTGGGAGAATTTGGGGAGGTGAAAAATGAGCCGGGCGGCCTGGTTTTGGATGGCCTGAAGCCGGCGCATTTCAAAGGCGGGGATGCCGGAGTAAAGAGCATTCCCGTAATCGAGACAAGAGGTGATGAGGGCTGTAATGATGGATTTGAGGGCTTCAGTGGTAAAAAAACGGGAAATTTTGCGAATGAGACGGAGGGATAAGAAGCAAGATGAAATTACAGAACTAACTTGGGAATGCATGGAAAGGTCACTGCTGACCTTGATGCCTAAGGTGCGAACAGAGGGGACTGGAAGAGGGGGGGTACCAAGAGAAAGGGGCCAATAAGTAGGGGACCATGGATTAGAGGGACCACCAGTGAGGACAAGCTCTGTCTTGTCAGGATTTAGTTTGAGGTGATTCGTGGTCATCCAGTCCGAAATAAAGACTAAAGTGGAACTAAAAAAAGAAGAGGAATCAGGGGTAGAAAGATCAAAGATGAGCTGGAGGTCGTCAGCGTAGTTGTACACGGAGACCCCCAGCTCGCGGAGGGAGAAAATAAGAGGGTAGATGTAAAGATAAAAGAGAAGGGGGGAAAGAGAGGAGCCTTGGGGGACCCCACACCTAAGATAAGTGAAAATACATCACGGGTCCAGGTGATCCTATAAAGTATTCTCAGGCAGTGGATGATAGTGGAACCATCGCCAGAATTAGGGGAGTCAACATAAGTACTGGCTTTGGTAGGTACTACCACCATCATCCCTTACCACTTTCCTCATATCAGCCCATACTCTATGAGGATAAACTAAAGTTTGTCCGGTCAATTCTAAACCCATTGAAATAAACATCAACACATCTGGATAATGCAATACCATACCATTAAATGTATCACCTTGAACATCTTGAGAATGATTGAAACTTACGAATGACGGGGAGAGGACACTGCTACCAAAGACTACTCGGGAACCTTCCAACACCCAAGTTATAATAGGAACCAAAGGTGGGTGGAGCTACACATGTATTTGCCCTATAAACATCAGAAGTAGTAGCATCACTACTGCCACCAAGCCTCTGGTACTTATAGTCTCTAGATATATGTGCATTTAATATATAAATCTATACTTACCCGTATATACTTTCCGGTATACTTATCTTGTTGATAATTTGGTTATCAATATTTTTGTTACAATATTTTTGTGTTACTATATTCTTTTAATATATATTTGTAACATGCATCTGTGCCAAGATGTTTAAAATATATATATTTAATTTGCAGTATTGGAAACATTCAACATGTTATGCTGAAACAACAATTGGGTGTTAACTTTGATTATTTGCTATCTCTAGCACAGAGCAGCACATCTCTACTTGGAGATGTCAATAATGTTGTAGTATTATGTACCAGGGTATTTATCATCACACTCCAGGACACAACTCTCACGGCTAAGTTTGACAATGGAAAATGGCAACCCAGCTGCAGCAACATGTCTTTAAGCGTCTATATCCTTGGCCCTTTAAACATCAAATCTGAAAATAGAGTGAAATTATCTAATTTTGTTTTTGAAATATCAACAAGGGATGAAATTATTTGTACTTCGTAGAGTCAGATGATAGAAGAGGAACCATTTAGCTAATATAAGTGCCAACAACTGACTATTTCTTTATGCGTCCAGAACAAAAATAAGCTTCAAAACCAGCAGACCACAAGGGGAAAAGGGTCTGGATGGCCAAGCTACTCAGGAAGGTGGACATAGGTTACTCTCACCTGGTGTATTCAACTGATGGTTTCTATCTCTGTTGACATGTCTGCCTGTGGTTTCAAAGGGATACTTATTAGGGAGTGGAGCTGGGAGGCAAAAATAAGTCTGCCTAGCTGAGGTAAGACTGACAGTATCTTGGATTACAACATAACACATGTATTTGTAAAGCAAACTTATCACCATGGGTCTCAAGGCGCTGAATAACAGATGTTTATTGTCATCCAAAGGTACTCATTTTAACAACCTCAGATGGATGAAAGGCTGAGTGGACCCACCGAGATTTGAACCTGTGACTATGAGGTCGAACTCAGGTACCTCCAGTGGACTCCGTAGTCCACTAAGGCACCAGACTCTTTGTCAAGCTTTGAGGCTTTGAGCAAAGTGTGTGGTGTCCTCGAGAACCACTCCGTTGATAGGCTTGATACATGCACATCAACCTAAAGGCGGCTCCTCCGCAATGGTGGAGGAGGTCGCCCCACTGGCTTAGACCAAGCAGCTGAAAAATAAAACGATGTAGGGAGCGGCGACCCGGGACCCTGGGAGTGGGAGGAAAGACTGGTTTGTGCACTTCTAAGCGTGCATATGTGTTTGGCCAGCAGTCTTAGGCGGAGCAAATACACATGCGCACTAAGGTTTCTCCAACCCAGCTGTATTGAACAGTTGGGTTGGGGAAACAGCACAGATTCCCTGTCCTGAGTGGAGTGTCAAACCAGCCCGCTCACACCAATCCCTGCGCTGATCTCATAGAATGAGAGCAGCGTGGGGATTGCACAGGGAGTCTGTGATGCTCTCCCAGTGTCTGCTGGGACCAGAAAGAACATAAAGGCGCCACTGCATCTACCAGAGAGAATGGCGGGGGCGTGAAAGAGAGAGACATACCCAGATGCAACTTTTTTAAAAACATATTTTATTAGTTCCTGTATTCAATGTACAATACAATCGCAGTTCTCTGTTTGTAGTGTAGTTCCTATTTTCCCAATAGGCCCTACGCATTGGAATAACATAAACAGTAGTATCGACGTAGAAGTGCGGATCTTCCAGGCCTCTACTGACTATGCTAAACTTAATTGGGTTTGTTACCAACTAGCTCAGAGGTCACTGGAAACTTTCTTGACTGAATAGGTGGTGATCAGCTTCCCTGGTACAGACAAGAAGGGATTCAGTTTTCCAACAACCGTGCAACATGACAACTTTGCTCCTCAGATAAGAGTCAATCTCTAGAGTCGTGTGAAACAATAGACAGTTATTTTACTCAGTCAGTTGTTGTGCAGATTCCTTTCACAGTATGTAGAGAATAGAGAGACGGGCGCTGTCAATAAAAGGTATTATTTATTGAACAGTCTTTCTTCTCATACAAGAGAAATGAATTGCCACAATTGCAAGACTTGTTATTATAAAAAGTGCGTACAGTAAAATGAGTATTGCGAAATAATACTGTAAAAGCTTTGATATGGTTTCTTAGCCATACAATGGTTTAAAATGAATAAAACATATATACATTCATATATACATTCGGCTAACATACTCAACTGGTGCTTCTAACTACGCCTACCCCAGTGTACCTGACCTAAGCCTAACACGTGGAAGGGGAGTAAGTAAGTAGCTTTAAGTTAAGTTGGTTTTGCCAAGGTTTGCTTCAAGAATTCTCTCTAAGGGTTTAGTCAACACCATACCTCTGGAATAGAATGTTGGAGGGCTGGTATCTCCTTCAGGGACTCAATATCCCAGTCACTCGCAAGAGTAGGCTGGAAACGGCGGAGCTGGATTTTCTCGGCAGGAGAAAAGACAGCGTCTTTCTCAGCGCGTCAAAGAGGAGGAGGAGGGGCAGCGTCCGTGGGCTGGTTGCATCTGCTGGGGACGGCTGTTCAGTTCCTCTGTTCACCAAACCATCGTTTGCTCGTTTGCAGCGATAGCATCCGCAGCGATAACGGCAGCGATGTCTATGAGGCAGCTTGCTAGCATTTGCTTAAGGCAACGTTGGTGATATTTATACCTGAAAGGTGCCTTGTTTGACGTAAGTATTTGGACATAAGACGTCAATAAAGATGTCACTAGGAAGTGATCGTCTCTTAGTGCTCATTAGAGTTCTATTACTAATCAAAACATAGCAAGCGGGGCTTTCCCAGGTTGCTGAGTTTTTCTCTTGTTGAAGAACTCAGAGTGTTAATCTAGGAATCTTAGATAGTGGCTTCTGCTGTGCCATTTGCACTAATGAGCTGCAAAGGAAGTTGCAGAGGAAGCGATTCTGAAATGTGGCTCTGATCGTGTGAGGCCAGAGACGAGTTTCTGAATATTGCATTTGATCGGTTATGCCAATATAGGGGAACAAATGGATTTATAGCCGTATAGGGGCATAAGGTCATAGGGTTGATCAGGGTCCTAGATTAGAACGCGACACCCACTCCACGAATTTATGTCCATCAAATTACTAAAACTACAGCAAAAGATGCATGTGTAACATTGCCCACCCCAAAATACATATTTGCATTTGAAATAGGCGTATTTGAAATATGTGAAAATATAGGTACTGTACGTTTTTAAGCATAGAAATCATTCAAAATTATAGCATATGTAATCAATGAACGATTTTGCAAATAAAAATTACACATGAAATATTTCTTAATACAGAAAAGAAGGGCGAGATAATTTCATCACATATAAATGCATTGCAGTGAAATGTGCTAGAGGCTGGTGTAAAGTTATTATGTCTCTATATTTATCTAAAAATAGAAATAGAAGCTTCTGTTCTCTATGAATAGGTCTACGTTAAGCAAAGAATTTGTGCCAGAAAAAAGGGGAAAATATTATGAAAAATAGTTCAATCCAAAAAATATTTTCTTTGGAACGGGGGAATAGAGTTCCAACGCTTTTCAGCAGTTTTTGTTGTTCAAAACTGAAGGCCGAATTCAGAGTTCATGGGAACGCTGTGTGTCGGAATGCTTTTCTAAAGTTATTATTTCTGTTCAGGGGAGAACATCATATCAGACAGGCTCTCAAAAAATTGGTCTACAAAATCAGGTGACAGTTCGACCAAATTCGATAGTGCTGTAACTTGACAGGTGTGAGAATGATTGCTATCATCAAAGTCTGGATCAGCAATGCTCACAGAAGGTCGTACCTGGGTGATGTTGCTTTTGTCACTCGCTCCACTGTTACCACCTAGTCGTAGCACAGGAGTCTCAACGAATCCCGTAATCAGGATTGGTAGCCGCTGGGGACAACACAATGCGTGAGCCGTTATCGGACTTAGCAAAGTATCGATATCCATTGGTACTGCTGATGGAAGTGCAAGACAGATGTCCAACACGCACTCATCTCCGCATAGCATACATCGCAGCACAGGTAAGATGCAGTTTTGCCATATCGGTCTGAATGAAAGGAACCAGGTCATGTTTAGATCTCTCAGCCTGGCCAATCCAAGGACTCTAGTTATTCTGTCCCGGTAGCGCACTGCTAGGATTGTTTCTTCCATCCCTGTAGGAGTCATGTCTGAGCTTTGACTTGCCATATCGGAGCAGGAGGGTCAAAAATAAAATCCCTGCTACAAGTCCCAAAATAAGGGGTATGCCGCCAAAGACTGAATGAACAAAATTAGGAATGATTCCCAGAATTGCTTTGAATGGTGTTAGCAGTCCCGTAAAAATCGTCTTAAATATGCCTGGGATGCCTATGGCACTAGACATGTTAAGGAGTTGGCTAAGCATTCCTACGAAATGCACGGGGCAATTTGTTGATAAAAGGTCATGAATCTCTGAAGTTGTCCTTGCAACTTGGAGTTCATACGTCTCTTTTGATGACGTGATGGGCACTGTTGTCTGCAAAAGCACAGACTTCATTCTGCTTAAAGTATCAATTCGTATAGAAGAGAAATTCAAACGAGGCCAGATGGGAGTCTCTATGTCTCCAGGCCCGCTTGGAAACAATGCTTGCATACAGCATTTGACCATGGAAGTTACGCTTACGAGATAGGCTTTCCCTGGCAAAAGGCCACAACAGCTGTGATCCGTTATTAGAAAGTAACTCCCATTCGAGAGCTGCATAAAGAAAGGCTCTATCTGCGTTGCAGGTGTGACATGTTGGTGGCATGAAAGGTTGTTAGAATTTCCTTCACAGGCTCCGTGTAAATTAATACCCTGGCACAAAAGTATACCGCTTAGTGAACGTTTACAGTTTTCACCACTAAGAAATACATTTTTGTTGCTGTCACTATATATATACACGCATGTGTGTGTGTATGGTAATTTCCATGCTGACTTAATGTATCCTTTACCGAATCGTTCATACTGGCCAGTAGGTATGTATTCAAGGCAATTTTTAAATCGGAAAGTTGTTATCGGAATTGCGATAATCCTGTGTATTATCCATTCAATGACAGGACTTTCTGACATTGTCAAAGGTAATCTCTCAAGTTTTTCGATGCTCAGGATTGTATAGTCTGCTCCTTTCTGTGTCAAGCTGATTTGTTTATCAGTAAGGTTAAAAATGGAAAACAATGATGTTGAGTTGATTAAACGCCAAGGCACATAGCCTGAACGAAGATTTTGCAGCGTCCAGCCTAACTGTACAATAGAACACAATTGCGACTGGCCATGCTGTAACATTAGCAAGTCTCTATCTATTATATCAAAGGCAGATGATACAATGCTGTCCAGTGAATATATTCTGGAGGACAGAGTCATTAACCCATTGTCCACTACAGAAAGTGATTTTTCCAAATTAATACGATCAATTTCTCGTATTTTCTCTGCTGTTTCAATTTGTGTGACTTTCCAAGCCTCGTTGTATACCGCATAGATACTGGTCGCTATGAAACGCTTTTGACGCTGTTTGCGTGGTCCCAGAATGAAATCGCGCAAATCAGCACCATCTTTAAGTAAAGACAAGTGTTGCTTAATTTCAGCCAGTGTGGATGATCCTAGCCATTCAAGGCAGAGCTTCCCTACACTGTATGTTGTTACTATCCCTGGATGTTGTCTCTGGGAGTATCTAGGGTCTTGTCTGGTCATTTTTAACCCTTGTGTTTTGTTCAGGAATCTATCTTGACAGTTGTTTGTGTCAGTAGGCCAGATTAACCACTTTTTCCAATCAGGATGTGTTCTGTTTAGATGTAAAAATTTTGATACGTCTATCTCAATATCTGTTGTTGTATTCTCAGGTTTTGGCTTTGGAATAGACGGTTTGTTAAGGTCTTTAATCTTAGCTAGGCCAAGACAGGATGTTTGGTGAATTGTGTCATTTAAAAACATCATTTGTTCTGGGATCATGCAGGCTCGAAACAGTGCTTCTAGGCCTTGTACCTGCCACTCTTTTGTACCCCAGATGGTTTTTGTTTCAATGTTATTTTTCCAATAATCAAAACCAAATGTCATCATATTTTCATAAAATGCTTCTGAATATATCAATTTAGTATTTGTCAGCATTGTTTTCAAACCTGTTTTATCTAACAGTTTATAATAAAACGTTTCTGCATCACTGGTGTTAAACCCTGAGAAGTACTGGAATTTCTCATAGAATGTTTTAGAACTACTTTTTGGTGGTGTAGCACAATGTTCCCACTGGTGATACTTAAAAACATTTCTTGGTTGTGCAGACTTATGCAAGTAATGATCACCATAGTGTGTGAAGCAGAACATCTGTTCATAACTAGACGAACCTTGTAAATAATCATGATCTGTGAATCTAGCTGACATTACTAAATCAGACATCATATTATTAATACTTTCAAAGTCCCAATCATCAGAGAATGTACTAGGTTTTACATAGTCACTTAAGGAAACCTTGAATTGATGAGGATTCTTCAGGATTTCGACCGGACCATAGATTTCATAGTCAGTTTTCTCCCATACTACCCCACCGGGTATTGGAATGGCTGTGACATTTACTGTTGACAGTTCTCTTTTCTTCACGTGGGATGATCTGTGTGGTTTGAGGACTAAGTTGATGTTCTGACTTGCTGTGTCCATTGTACTATATTTTCCCTCAATGAATTTTCCCAAACAAAGTACCATGATGAGCCAAAGCAGGAGGAAAAATACACCTAGTCCAAACCAGAACTCTAACCATGGTGAAATTAGGTAAATTTCCTTCAGTTGATGACAGAGTTCCGTTGCTTTTTCTTTAAAAGCCTTTTTTGTTTCTGGCATCACTTCGGGGTTGCTTTGATCTTCAGAGAAGTTGTCGAAGTTGATGAAGTAACCAGAGGCAGTTCTGTCAATTGTTGGGATTGTTCTTTCAATTTGTCTTTCGGTAGCACATTCTGATGCCACATCATTGTAGACTCGTGTTTCTTGACGAACTGTTTCAATCTGTGTCTCAAGAGGCACGAGTTCCATGGCATTAGTGCATAGTCCCTCTCTGTGCACTGCAGCCTGATCAAATGTGATTAGTCTTTCAGTTTGAACCTCTTGGATTGTTGCAAGTTTGGGTATTCTGTTGTTTCTTGGGAGTCCACTGGGCCTACTGTTGTTTATAGGCCACATGCTTGTGGTTTTACCAGGTCGATTGATATAACTCTGTTCTCTTTTTTACCAGCAAGGGGCGGTAGTACTACTGATCTTGTTCCGTTGACTGCTAAGACAGGTACTGCTTTTCTGTAAGAAGGCCTAAATTCCTTCTTCACCGCTATTTGTTCTCTGACTAGATCCCCAATCTTTGGAATCCAGACAGGCCTTGCTGGGGCTGGTGCTGGTGGTGCCTCGTCAGTGGTAGCTGGCTGTTGCTTTAACTTTATGTTGCTTAAGGATTTTCTTGTTTCATTCAAGTCCTGTAAAACAGCCAAACGGTCTTTGATGTCAAAGTCTGTTTTCTTATCTTGTACCACTGATACCTGACTATCTAAGCCCTGAATTCGCATTCTAGTTCCGAACAATAGTTCGTATGGGCTGAAACCTTTTAGAGAATTTCTTGGCAAGTTATTTAGGCTTAACTGGACACTTATTAAATGTTTGACCCACCCAGCACGCGAACCTAATACCTTCGCTGTTATAGATTGAATTATGTCCCGGTTTTTTCTTTCTACCACACTGTTCCCTTCGGGGTGTGACGGACAAGAATACCGCAACCCAACTCCCATGCTGGCCATGGCCTCCTTATAAGCTCGAGAGCTGAAAGCAGGACCCTGGTCAGAATGGAACATGGCAATTGCGTATGTGCCGATAAAGACTCGCAGATCTTTTATAACCGTTCTGGCGTCAGCCGAGCGCTGGGGCCACATTTTTTAAGTGTGTTTTGCCTTCATGATGTACAATGGGACGCGTTTCTCTTGTTTGATTGCGCGAATATATCGCCTCATGCTTTCTATTAGGGTTTCTGACACTACACTGGCCGGTTCTCCACTGCGATCTCTGTTGCAGTCTTCACAATTTTTTGCAAAATAAAGAATTCCTTCACTCATTTCCGGCCACCAGTACACTGATTGCAATTCAGTCAGAGAGTCCCTGATTGCTTGGTGTCTCAGACCCAACCCCATATGTGCCTCCTGTAATAGGAAACCTCTCCGTTTCATGTTTGGAATTACTCTATCCCCCACTCCAGGGATTCGAGCAAAAGGAACGGAGTCTGCATCGATTACGTATGCATAATTGAGTGGATAGTTCACGGGTAGTGCTGCACAGTCGCCTTTTACAGACGTTTTGACTGCCAGCATGGTTTCCCCGTCTATGTATTTTTCTGAACGCTTTTTTGTGGCTACGGAAGCCGGTTTAGTTGCTTCCGCTGTGGCTGTATTAGCCAATGAATTCCCTGCAACGTGAACGCCATCACGTTGATGACTCAGAGTGTGTATCACGTGAGTCTTTTGTAGTTCTTTCTGAAAAAGAGCTACCTGTTTCCAAAGCATTTTATGCTTTATTGTGGCACCTGTGTCATCTTTGTAATTGTTTTCAATCCAGCTCTGCAACTTATTATTGTAAGAGTTGACGCAAAAATGAGAATCGCACACGATTAGTGTCGGGAATTCACGTTCTGCATTTTCAAGCGCCATCTTTAAAGATCTGATTTCAGCTCTCTGAGCCGAACAATATCTAACTGATTCAGTTTTTGTTATTTTCGGTCTGAATTTACCGCACAGCCAACGACCTTTAACAATCGCACAGGCTGCTTCGTAGGATTTGCTCTCTACGTTGAAATGCTGTACAAATCTATCTGTATAGATTATACAGGCGTACTGTGGGAGAGGCAGAAGTTCGATTGACAGAGGATATTCTTCTTCATAAGTCAAATCATTCAGTTTTTTTAATTGCGGGGCGAAATAGTATTTCACATCTTCCGCTCCTAGAGAATCTATACACTGTATCCATTTCGGATCCAGTGACACTGTAGGCAGGTTTACTGGGCTGAATAGCGCCTCGAACGGCGGATTCCGCTGTGAGGATATTGATCCTTTTACCATGTGCTAGTTCTCGTTCATTCGCTAATGCAGTTTCTACTGCTTTCACAGTATTTTCTGTTGGACTGAATGTTTTTTCCGCTTGTGTACACAAGTGAGATTTAATTGAAATTGGTACCTTTTCTCCCTGATTAGAGGTCAGGTACGTGAATCCGCATCTTCCTGGGATGACTCGGATTACAAGATTGCGTGTGTTATCACGTGTATCTAATTTTGTTTTTGCTAACATGTCTGTTTGCAGTGATCTCAAAATTTCTGTGTGTTTTTGAGTCCCGGTGAATGGTTTAAAATCAGGTTTAATTAGTTCGTAGAGAGGTTTTAACCCTCTCTGCGTAATTTAGAATGTAAGTTCTACCGAAATTCAGAAAGCCTAGAATCGATTGTAAGTTCTTCAGCGTTTTTGGAGCTTGGAGTACAGCGCACTTCTCTAAGAAGTTGTCCGTAAAGGCTTTTTCCTTCACTTGATAATTCGTATCCTAAAAATAAGACTGTCAGATGGGCAATTCGAGACTTTTTAAAGTTGAATTTGTAACCCTCTGCAGCGAACCCAAGTATAATGGTGTTCACTCTTTTCAAGTGAGTATCCAAGTCGTCGTCTGTGAGATAGATATCATCTACGTAAGATAATGCCTCATCATCATATATTTGTAGTAAATCTGTTACTCTAGCTGAGAATAGTCCTGGGCTGTTCTTGAACCCCTGTGGGAGCCTACAGAAATTTTTCTGAGACCCCATTACTGAGAAAGCGGTCAAATATCTGCTTTCTGGTGCAATGTTTTGACAAAAGAAACCATTAGATATATCTAATGTCGTTTTATATTTTTTTCTAACTATGTTGTTCATTAGTGCAGCACTATGCGAATTTTGTACTGCAAATGTTTTGCAACATGCATTAATGTGTCTGTAGTCCAAAACTAGACGATATGAATTGTCTGGATTGGAGACATGAAACAAAGGATTGTTCATTTGAGAGGTGCATGTTTCAATCACCCCCTGGTATTCAAGTTGATCTAAAATCTCCCTGACTTGTTTTTTAGCTTCTTGCTTAATGGGATACTGCCTTTGTGCAGTCGGTTGACTTTTTAACTGGATTTTGTGAGGAGGAGAGTCCTCATCCCATCCTACATGATTTTTATATAAGGCTGGTGCCTGGGCTACTGCCCATTTCCTTGCATATGTATATTTTTTGTGAATCGGAATGTGATTCGAGAAGGCAGGCATAATCATTTCTTCGCCACGAGGGCACTCCCTGACAAACTCTGGGGGCCAATCTTTTTCAGCTAACAGAATATCATAGCCTTTTGAGAGTTTATCCCAAAATCGACCCCTTATTTTCCTAGTCTTATCACCCTCTATACACAATGTTATTTCGTATATTTTATGGGGCTCGCTAACTCTGGTGTCGGCAGCTTCAACCTGAATGTATTCATTCGTGTCCACTGTCTCCAGATGACTCATCAGGATCTTGCGAGCTATACTGATTTCTGCTGCACTGCCTAGCATTGTCTGTGCCCACTCCCCGTTTTTCAACTGTGTCCTCAGTATTCTCAGCATGTTCGATTACTCTAATACTGGCTACCTTCTTTTTTGGAAATTGAGATTTTTTACTCTGAGCAGGTTCCTTGTCTTTGGACTTGGTGTGCTCTCCTGGGTCTGACCGTCCTCTTCTTTCCGATTTCTGCGAAAAAGATTGAGAGGGACGTGTATCAATAGTTTGAGATCTATCAGGCTTCTTCAAATTATCCCTATTTCTAAGGTTATATCTTTTCTCAGAGGGCTCCCTCTGGGGAGACAGGTGCTCTCGAGTCAGAGTTCTTTCCCTCCGTCGAGGAGACCTTCCTCTGGACTGGAAAACTTTTTCTTTAGGAGTGGATTGTTTATTTCCATCCCAGCTCTTTTTAGGAGTGTTAGAATTATTTTTAATAAATAATTTTTCAGGATTTTCGAGCAGTTGGGGCGTTACTGGTTTTCCACCCAAGCTGTCTCTACCTAGTTCTTCATAACATTTTTCTATGATTCTGGCAAGCTCAATAGGTTGATCTGTTATATCTGTTTCCTTCAACTTCTGGCGGATCACCACAGATGCTGCTTCTCCTTTTATGTTGGCTAATAATATAGCAGAAACCTGCTTGAAGTCTTTCAGTAATTTCATACCAAGAGTTAAAGCGGGTTCTGGACCGTATTCATTCTGAATCTGTTTTAGCACATCTGGTATTACCGCCATAGATGGAACACCATGTGTTTTTGTGTAAATGGAAGCAAAGACTGTACCCCAAGTGTCACAGTCCTCCACGTGTGGTGCGACCCCCATTGGAAGGCAGATGGTCAGAATCCTGTGTTTCTCAATAGGGGTAGTATTCGGAAATACTGCCTCTATTTGAGTAATTTTCTGCGCTAACCAGAAAGGAATTTGTTCCCGTTTTATGGGTGTTTTACCAAGACATGATTGTATGTTCTGTGGTGTAATTTTATTTGTGTTCCCCTGATGAGGGGTCAGCTGTGGAACATTAACAGCTGGTTGGACTGTTGCAGTCCGCAATTCCATATTGGACTAACTGTCTATGTATTTTAATTAATGTTTTTAGCTGTGCTAACAGCTCTTCTCTAGAAATTTTTGCAATGTCCGGATGTGGTGTGTAGCTGGCTAGAACCGGCCACGTTGCTCCTGGTCTACCTAGTGGACCGAGCCTGGTTATATGATCATTGTGTTTTAGGGCGCCTTTAAACCAGACCAAATGCTCTTGGAATTTTAATGGGATTTCAATCTCCTCGAAAGGAGCGTACTCTTCCGGTGGATCCCCTATTTTGTAATAGTGGAACTTGTGGAAATTTTATCCATGAATAGAATACCTCTGTCTGCCGATATTCGTGTGCCTCTATCACGAAGACGACTGTGCCACCTTGTGTGGTCAGTCCATTGTCTATAAGTTTTGACGTTATAGATTTTCTTAAATGTGCCGGGATGATTATTGCACCCGGTTCAGTAGTCCCGTCGGTACCCTGCTGAGTCACATCTACTGCGGCATCAGTTTCGTTGTTTTCTACTGGCATTTTATAAATGCAGGTTTTGCAGAGCAGGTCTCCAAGGAGACAAAGATTAGGTGCACAATATTTTGGAACACTGTATCCTTCAACGTTGAATAAACCAGAGCTTTACATAGGAATCTCTTCCTACTAAGGTCGGGCGGATTTTAACCTTTCACCCATCCAGACGTCTATTGGAGTATTTACGGGAGAAAGGGGTCTGTGTGAAAAATGCACGACTGAGTTACTCTAACGTCTTGCGTTAGTTTATCGCCTTACCAAACGTTGGGCGCCATGTAGTGTAGTTCCTATTTTCCCAATAGGCCCTGCGCATTGGAATAACATAAACAGTAGTATCGACGTAGAAGTGTGGAGCTTCCAGGCCTCTACTGACTATGCTAAACTTAATTTGGTTTGTTATGTTATGTTATGTTATGTTATTTTTATACTTCTATAGCGCACGGCCACTCCACGGAGTTACCAACTAGCTCAGAGGTCACTGGAAACTTTCTTGACTGAATAGGAAGTGATCAGCTTCGCTGGTACAGACAAGAAGGGATTCAGTTTTCCAACAACTGTGCAACATGACAACTTTGCTCCTCAGATAAGAGTCAATCTCTAGAGTCGTGTGAAACAATAGACAGTTATTTTACTCAGTCAGTTGTTGTGCAGATTACTTTCACAATATGTAGAGAATAGAGAAACGGGCGTTGTCAATAAAAGGTATTATTTATTGAACAGTCTTTCTTCTCATACAAGAGAAATGAATTGCCTCAATTGCAAGACTTGTTATTATAAAAAGTGCGTACAGTAAAATGAGTATTGCAAAATAATACTGTAAAAGCATTGATATGGTTTCTTAGCCATACAATGGTTTAAAATGAATAAAACATATATACATTCATATATACATTAGGCTAACATACTCAACTGGTGCTTCTAACTACGCCTACCCCAGTGTACCTGACCTAAGCCTAACACGTGGAAGGGGAGTAAGTAAGTAGCTTTAAGTTAAGTTGGTTTTGCCAAGGTTTGCTTCAAGAATTCTCTCTAAGGGTTTAGGCAACACCATACCTCTGGAATAGAATGTTGGAGGGCTGGTATCTCCTTCAGGGACTCGATATCCCAGTCACTCGCAAGAGTAGGCTGGAAACGCCGGAGGTGGATTTTCTCGGCAGGAGAAAAGACAGCGTCTTTCTCAGCGCGTCAAAGAGGAGGAGGAGGGGCAGCGTCCGTGGGCTGGTTGCATCTGCTGGGGACGGCTGTTCAGTTCCTCTGTTCACCACACCATCGTTCGCTCGTTCGCAGCGATAGCATCCGCAGCGATAACGGCAGCGATGTCTATGAGGCAGCTTGCTAGCATTTGCTTAAGGCAACGGTGGTAATATTTATACCTGAAAGGTGCCTTGTTTGACGTAAGTTTTTGGACATAAGACGTCAATAAAGATGTCACTAGGAAGTGATCGTCTCTTAGTGCTCATTAGAGTTCTATTACTAATCAAAACATAGCAAGCGGAGCTTTCCCAGGTTGCTGAGTTTTTATCTTGTTGAAGAACTCGGAGTGTTAATCTAGGAATCTTAGATAGTGGCTTCTGCTGTGTCATTTGCACTAATGAGCTGCAAAGGAAGTTGCAGAGGAAGCGATTCTGAAATGTGGCTCTGATCGTGTGAGGCCAGAGACGAGTTTCTGAATATTGCATTTGATCGGTTATGCCAATATAGGGGAACAAATGGATTTATAGCCGTATAGGGGCATAAGGTCATAGAGTTGATCAGGGTCCTAGATTAGAACGCAACATGTTTACCCAAACCAGCACTGCATACCTCAAATAGAATAATCTCCTCAGTTACGGGGAGACCCTAGGTGAGCAGCAGCGACTTCAAAGGTATGTGTATACAAAGGTAGAGCAGTGTGCTGAGTTTACCCATCGGTGCAAAACAAGCAAACAACAATATCAACAAAGAGTAACAAAAGGAAACGAAAAACCAGCTAACTAAGCAACCTGCTGGGGTGTGTGAGATAAGGAGGAGCTTTGAGGCAGTTGACCAGGGAGTGTGTATTATTGCAACATAAAGGTAGAGTATAAGAAGGGAGAGGGTAGGGCCCAGCTGGAAGTGTGAGTGAGTAGGCCTCTAAAGCAAGCACAATCAGTGAGAAGGGTGCACAGTCAACTGGAGTCTCCCTCTGGGTTCTCGGGTAGCAATCGGAGGCCACTGGAGACCCTCAATATAGGGTCCCATGCTTGAGTGTGGTCACCCATGGGTCTCAAGGCGCTGATTAACAGATGTTTATTGTCATCCAAAGGTACTCATTTTAACAACCTCAGATGGATGAAAGGCTGAGTGGACCCACCGAGATTTGAACCTGTGACAATGAGGTCGAACTCAGGTACCAGCAGTGGACACTGTAGTCCACTAAGGCACCAGACTCTTTGTCAAGCTTTGAAGCTTTGAGCAAAGGTGGAGGTGACCAGAGTCCGCCACGTGCTTCCCTATGCAGGGCCGCATCGTCACATTCTGCCCATTTAATTACCTATGAACGTCACAGTACAATAAACGGCTTGGTCCCCAAGGGGTTTTCCAGGCCATGGCTAGTTGTCAGTGTGCCATGATGAGTAGTGCCAGGTCTATGAATTTAGTCTTGATTAGCCTCTCCCGGATCGGGGGAAAAAAAATTGCCCCACTCCCATGGGGTGGGGGGGATGTCCTCTGCCCGGCGAGTACGTAGCCCTTAAATCAGTCTTGGCCTGCTGCAGTAATGCTTTGTAGAGTAAATAAATCACCCTGTTTTTGCCTGACGTCATGCAGATAGTCTGAAGGTCAGCGTTTACCAGAGATTCCGCAGAACCGAGTCTCCAGTGGGCCTTATAGATGTGAGGGAGGATCCCAAATTCTCCAGTGAGATTATGGAGATCTTGTGTCATTTTCAAACAGGTCCCCAAGCATGCCAATGCCCAAACTGGTCCAGTCCCTCAGCCAGCCCCAGTCACATCAAGGGGATATAGTGGTTAGGGCTAGTAGCGGAGTTCTCGAGCATTGGTTGAATGTGCAATGCATTTGCTGAAGTGGCAGGGTCCAGGCGTGTTAGAGTGTATTAAGTAGAATACTTCCTCCTGTGCATCAATGGCCCTCGAAAAGCGAACAAAATAGGACGTCTAAGCTAGAGGTTTCCGCAATCTCGGCCACAGGGTTAACCCCTCGAGTGTCCCTCTAACGTGTCGCTTGAACAAGTTGGGCGGCTATGTAAAACAGCTCAAAGTCTGGTAGCACTAAGCCCGCCCTCGGTGTTGAAGAGTCTGAGTTTGTCCAATGAGAAACTACGTCTCCCACCACCCAAAAGTAACCCATCAATTTCGTGAAAGACTGTTCCCTTTATGCTGGCGTCGTGGAGTCTGGCTGCAAAAGTGTGGTGGAAGATGGTGTTGAAGGCCACGGAGAGGTCTAACAGGATGAGGGCCGCGGTGTGGCCTTGGTAGAGGAGTGTGCAGATGTTGTCTGTGGCAGTGAAGAGGGCGGAACCGGTGCTGTGGTTGCTGTGGAATCCGGGTTGGTAGAGGTCGAGAATGCTGTTCTCTTTGATAAAGTTTGTCAGCTGGGCATTGACGATCTTCTCTGTGACTTTGGCCGGCAAAGAGATGGGTTGGTAGTTTTTCAGGTCTGTCTGCTCTGCCGAGGGATTCTTGAGGAGGGGCTTGACTTCTGCGCGTTTCCAGTCGTTGGGGAATGTTCCGGATTCGAAGGTGGCATTGATGGTACGTAGTAGCTCGAGTGCTATTGCGGCAGTGGCTCTGTGGAAGATGTGCAGCGGGCAGGTGTCCGTGGGGGATCCTGAGTGCGTGCTCTTTTTGGTCGTGGCGGTATCTTCAGTGGAGAGCGGGGTCCAGGCGGTGATTGTTGGCTGACTGTCGTCTCTGGAGGAAGGAGTGGTTTCTGGAGTCTGTTCAGTGAAGTTGTCGTAGAGGGCCTTGATCTTCAGATGGAAGTAGGAGCCTAGCTTGTTGCAGATGTCCAGGGAGGCTGTGATGTCCATAGCTTTGCTGGGGTGGTTTGGTGAATTGCTGGATAATGCTAAATTGTTCCTTTGAGTTGCTTGAGTTGGCGAGGATTTTGTTCCAGATGAAGGTCCTTTTGGTGGATCTGATGAGTTGGTGGTATTGTGTCATGACGTTCTTCTAGGTGGTCTGGTCTTATGTGGTTTTGCTGTTCCTCCATCATTTTTCGAAATATCTTCAGGTGCGTCTGGATTCTTGGAGGTTGGTGGTGAACCAGGTGCCTTCATGGGACACTGTCTGTCGGGGTTCCGGAGGGGGGAGAGCTTGTCTGCGCAGTTGGTCATACACTGGGGTAGTTTGTTGGCTACAGAGTTGGCGTAGGTGGAGGCGGGAGGAGGATCATGGTTGAGGGTGGAGTTGAGGTGTTCCTCAAAGCTGATGTGTTCCCATGAGGAACAGGGTCAAGACTGATTTGCATATGGCTGGGTCTGGACTGGGGTGGCGAAGTGAGCTAAAGACAATGATGGATTCAACCCAGATCTGTGACTGGGGGTGAGTGTCTGAAAAGTTTCAGCGCTCCATCCATCATCTCCTTGTGTTTGCTTTGATTGATTAAATTCACCCCTTCTTATTACACACATCAGAACATTCTTAGTAGGCTGCAAGGATATCGTGCAAGGATATAATTCTCTCTCTGATGTATATTCTCCAACTATGTATTGGTGGGTATTTGGAGTCGTGGAGTGAGTGCTAGACATATCAAAGGCTGTCTTTTATTGTTCTCATATGTCACTGCTCCTAACAATAAGTGAAGAAAAAAACAATTAATGGAGACCTTCAATGTATCACTGGGTTGTGTAATCTCAACTCAGAGGTCCTTAAGACAAATTGAGAAATCCAGAGCATCAATAATATCAAACCAGATCTTTTAAAAATACAACCCATTCTACGAATCAAGAAGTTATTGATATACCACATATACACTTTAGTTCATTAGGTTGTTTTTCCTAATTAAAAGGATAATTGATTTGTTTTTGGAAAGTTTAATCCAAAAAAATACCCCAGACCCCCAATTCCACCAGTCCTAGGATGTCACAGGGCTTTTCGGCAATAAAATCCTTATTTGCAAGTACAAGTTAGCCTTTCAGGTGACAAACATGACATTAGTACAGTTGCTCATTGGACGACTTGTCAGCTATGGACGAGTTACCTCATCTTCTGGCTTCTTAGAGAATTGCTGCACAAAATGTCCAAATTGACCACAATAAAGGCAATGACTATAACCATTGTTCTTACTCCTCTTTGGATAATGGTCCTTTAACGCACCTACTTTCATGGGTTCTCCACTTGAAGATGGAGATTCAGAGTGATCGGATTGATGAAACCATCTTCTCGTTTTAGAGTATCAAGCTTTTCGCTCGGGACAATAGGGGCAATTACAGTAGTATAGCTGTTAACCTCCAGAGCTAAGACATTTTTCAATTCTCCTTGTAAACGCTTATTCAAGTCCGCTTGAATCAGGGTTTACAAGATTCAGAGTGATAGGATTGATGAAACCATCTTCTCCTTTTGAGTATCCAGCTTTTCGCTCTGGAAAATAGGGGCAATTACAGTATTATGCCTGTTAACCTCCGGAGCTAAGAAATTCTTCAATTCTTCTTGTAAACCCTGATTCAAGTCTGCTTGAATCAGGGTTTACAAGATTCAGAGTGATAGGATTGATTAAACCATCTTCTTCTTTTGAGTTTCAAGCTTTTCGCTCGGGAAAATAGGGGCAATTACAGTAGTATGCCTGTTAACCTCCGGAGCTAAGAAATTCTTCAAATCTTCTTGTAAACCCTGATTCAAGTCTGCTGCTGCGGACTCATTGGTCCATACTGCGTAAGCAAATAGTTTTTGGAAATATGTCCTATCAGAGGTCAATTCTCTTTGAGCATGCCTTAATGTAAGAAGACTGAAATGGGATCTCCGCATGCTTTGCCGTTTAATAAATATGACATAACAAATATTGCTTTGAATTGCACGAAAACTTGAAATTATCTGAAAATCATGGGCTCTGGTTTATGATAAAAAGAGGAACCCAAATTAAAATATCTTTGGCAAGAAACTATAGTGTAAATCTACTTTTGATGTATCCATGCTGAACTGTTAAGGATGAGAAAGGAAAAGTAAGTGCCAAGTGCAAGATAGTCCTGGATGAAATTTAACTTATGGCAGCTTAATTTGAGTAACTTTAGGAATTTTGTTGCTTTGTTATGAAATATTCCCAAATACACTTCATTATGCCATGTTGTGTAATTAAGCCACTGTTTGTGGCATATTTATAGCACAACTTGAATAACCGGAACGCAACCGGATATTATTAGCAGCAATTGTGGTTTTGCCCTATTTTTACCAGGCATAATGCATCTGACACAAGGACGCATTTTGCAGTAAAATATAGAGAGAAATTATGGATCTGCATCTTGCATAATTTCATGTAATTTTCCCAACATTTTCCATAAACATGCGATTTCCGGACATCCCTAGTGCAAGAAAAAAAACAGAAATATTAATGGGTCTCACACATATTTGTCTGGAAGGACTATAGGAATGATTCTATGCACAGTGGATTACCCCTGATGAATAGTGAGAAACTACTTGAAGATGGAATCCCTTTACTAGAAGTAGGCATACTAGTAACAGAGGAATTGCCTGTCTTCAAAGCAGGCGTTAATTGATTAAAGTATGTCAAAAGATAGAACTTTACTTTCCAGGTCATGTCAATATCTTCTTTAATCTTGGTTATGGTCTGTGCCATGATCTGTAAAGGATTCTCGGATGGATCCATAGCCCAGATACATGTCCTTGCTATAAGGCATAAGAAACTGTCAAGCAATAAACAAAAGTATACAATGTAATCGAAATTCCCAGTCGCCCATCACTCTTTGTTAATTGGTTAGAGACATGCACATCAATCAGTGAGAATGAGGGTTAAAAGAGGAAGAGAGAGAGAGAAGGAGAGAGCGATAGGGAGAGAAGTGACACTCATCTGCTTCTTTGGAGCATCAATTGGGTCAGCAGGCATGGCAGGTGTATATATATATATATATATATATATATATATATGTATGTATGTATGTATGTATGTATATATATATATATATATATATATATATATATATATATATATATATATATATATATATATATATATATATATATATATATATATATATTCAGCCAATCCTGTTTTCCACCATACAAACACAGGCACCGACTCCGTGGGATGAAGTTTCAAGGATAGTTTTTATTCCATACGATTAGACGCGTTTCGGCGGACACAGCCGCCTTGGTCACTACATCTACCTTCACCAAAGTGAAGAACCTTTTTTACAGTGATGGGTTTGCACCGACTCCGTGGGATGAAGTTTCAAGGAAAGTTTTTATTCCATACGATTAGACGCGTTTCGGCGGACACAGCCGCCTTGGTCACTACATCTACCTTCACCGAGGTGAAGAACCTTTTTTATAGTGATGGGTTTACACATGTGGCAAAAGGAAAAAGTTGGGAAAAAACTTTGTCATGGTGACGGGCAGGTAAGTGATGGACATAGTAAAGTTAGTTACAGTAAAAAATGCAAGTCATCTTGAAAATTGTACAAGTTAATTCACTTATTGCACTAAACAAGCTGTAAATAAAATGCAAACGTTGATGGGCATTGTTTACAAGCAGTCATGAATGAATGAATAAAGATTTATAGAGCGCAACTTAGCCCAAGGGCGTCAAGGCGCTTAAAGGTGGTACAGCTGGTAGTGATGTGAAAAGGTGCACCGGATACAGGTAGGCTTCTGAGAAAAGCCAGGTTTTTAATGCTCTACGAAAAAGCGCGAGCGATGTTTGCCCTTTTAGCTCAGCGGGAAGCGAGTTCCACAGCTTGGAGCGAGGGAGGAAAAGGCCCTCCCTCCCCATCTGGCTTTGAAAACTCGAGGGACAGACAGAAGTTTCCTATTGGTGGAACGTAGGGCCCTGCTGGGAGCATAGAAGGACACAAGGGACCTAATATCTTCTACTCCAAACCCATGCAGGGCGCTGTGGGTGAGGCATAGGATCTTAAAGTTTATCCTGGACTGGATTGGAAGCCAGTGAAGATCTTTCCTAATTAGGGAGCCTGATGAAAGTCTTGGGGCGTCAACGACAAACCTGGCCGCCGCATTTTGCACTGTTCGTAGGCGTTGAATCAGCTTTTTATTTATGCCTAAGTATAGTGCATTGCAGTAGTCCAGCCTTGAGGAGACGAGGGCCACCGTAACCTGCTTTCGAGGTTCCGGGGTGAGATAGTGTGTAATCTTTCTCAGGATTCTAATAACACCACAACAGGTTGAAACCGTCCTACTGACTTGCTTGTCGAAGGAGAGCGTGGTGTCCAACATTACACCCAAGTTGCGAGCAGAGGGGGAGGGCAGAGGACAGGCTCCAAGGGCAGAGGGCGACCAGTCGCTCGACCTGATCTCCTGTTTGCCCCCGAAGATAAGTACTTCGGTTTTCTCCCCATTTAAATTCAGGAAGTTCAGAATCATCCAACGCGAGACTGCTTCCAAACAATTCCTGAAATTAAGGGCAGTGGTACTCACCGCTTGGGAGAGGGAGACCATAATCTGGGTGTCGTCAGCGTATGACAACACTTCCAACCCGACTGAACTTACTAACCTGGCGAGTGGGGCCACATAGATGTTAAAAAGCTTGGGGCTCAAGGACGAGCCTTGAGGAACCCCACACTGCACAGGTGTAACGGGAGAAAGGAAATCACCCAGCTTAACCCTTTGTTTTTGTTGGTTGAGAAAAATTTTGTTAGGAGGCTCAGTGCTGATCCATTCACTTCCATCCCCCTAAGGCGAGTAGCCAGAATGGAGGGGGACAGGGTATCAAACGTAGCTGTCAGGTCGAGCAGTACCAGAAGGGTGGTCTGGCCACTGTCGACCTTAGTGCGGATGTTATTCATAGCCACTGTGAGAGTGGACTCAGTACTGTGTGCCCTCCTGAAGCCATGCTGAGAGGGGTCCAGCAGGTTGGAGTTATTCAAGAAGGCACTCAGATGGTGGTTGAGATGAGCCTCAAGCACCTTAGCGGGGGCAGGAAGCAGGGATATGGGGCGAAAGTTCTTCAGGATCCCGGGATCTAAAGAAGCCTTTTTTAGGAGGGGCTTGACAATCGCCATTTTCTAAGAGGCAGGAAAGGTACCTTCGGAGTTTGCTAAATTCATCACCTCCAGAAGAGGGGGCAGCACTACCTTCCTCCACTCCTTAACCCCTTCCACGCTCATGACGAGCTGGGCTTGTCATGGTGTAGCCTCCTCGCACACTGATGACGAGCCCAGCTCGTCATGTAACATGGGTTTTTAAAAATCCCAGCATACGGCCGTAATTACTATCGCGCCCATGAGGTTAAGAATCTTCAAAGGACAAGGGTCCAAAGGGGATCCAGATTTGAGCTTATCCAGAAGCAGATTCAGTTGTTCAAAGGTAAGAGGGGGAAAATTAGAGAAGTTACTACAGAGTCCATTAACTTGGCCTTTAGCTGGAAGATCCATCGGAGAAGCTGAGGCCTCTAGATCTAAATTTAGAGCTTCCAGAGCGGTATAAATATCCACTATCTTTGTATGAAAGAAAGTGGAGATCTGGTCGCACAGTTCCTGGGAAGCCACTATAGGGTCTGGTGACTGGAGGATGGACAGAGAATCTATGGTCTTAAACAGTTCACTAGGAGAGCTAAGAGAGGTCGTCAACTTAACAAAGTGGGCCTTCTTTTCCGCAATCACCGCTGCTTTATACCCCTTAAGGAGGCATTTATGTTTTTCCTTCTCTCTCGGATCAAGATGCGACCGCCAAAGTCTCTCTTGTTTCCTACAGCCCTGCCTTAGCAGTCTGAGGGTGTCTGAGCACCAGGGAGCGGAAGGTCGTTTTCTGGCGGAATAGTGCTGTTTAACAGGGGCCAGAGTATCCACGGCGCTCACAATGGTATTAAAAAGATGAATGGCAGCCGTGTTGGTGTCCCTCGTTACGGAAAGCCTGAGACTGGACATAAAAGGTGCAAGTGTCTCATTTTTAATTCCCCTATAATTCTTTTTCGATTCCCACTTCCTAAGGTCCGATAAGGGCACAGAAGGGTGGTGGAATGTGAGTTCAAGTGGGACGGCTATATGATCTGACCATGAGAGTGGAAGAGGGGAACCTATTGCTAGCCTAGAGTCGTTTGTGAACACCCCATCCAGTGTATGTCCAGCTGAGTGGGTGGGGCTTCGCACTCCTTGCGGAAATCCACAGGAGGCCAAGGAGTCTACCAAAAGAGAGGTATCACCAGAGTTTATATTTTCCAAATGGAAATTAAAGTCTCCTAAGATGGTCATATTAGGTCTGTCGATATACGGTTCCAAAAGTTTCAGTAAGTCATGACTGAAGGCAGATCTAGGGCCGAAGGGCCTGTAAATCAGGAGACCAGAAAAGGAAATAGTAGAAGAGGAATTAAGAGAGAAATACATGGCCTGAAAGGAATCCAGAGGGGAGGGGAGGAGCTCAGTCCGGCATTTTATAGAACTTTTATACAATATGCCCAGTCATGTGTACATTATGATTATTTATACTTATTGCTTGATTTGTGATGTTAGTAGGTCACATGTAGCGCCCTTCACATGGTAGCACGAAGAACATGAAGGAAATACTCTGTTTCCGTGATTACAAAAGTATGCGTTGCGTGCGCATTCTGTAATCACGGAAGTGTTGTGAGGTGAGCCTTAACCTGTGTGTCTGTTCAGCATATGAGCATGCTGCTTGAAATACAGGTATTGTGGACCCGATTGTTATTACTGTTTGTATGGCTAGGTCAGTTACAGACGTGTCATGCAGGCTTTCATGTGTTAATTTGAAATGTCAAGTTCTTAATGTGCGTATAGAGCCCCAGTGGGCGAATGTTAACTCACATCGTGTACGGACCTTTCTAAACTGTGTGGCCTTAAAGTCGGGAAAATAATTCATGCCATTGAGATTTGGCCGGCTTGAAAGGCCATTGATATGTGGGGGCACGCCATGTGAACAAACAGCTGCAAGTGTGAGTGCAGAAAATGGGGTTTTGATGGAGACTTGCATGTAATTTAATAGATCGTTGTGTAAAATGTATATGTTACTATGTTTAGTTTGTCATTACATGTGCAAAGTGAAATTGTGTGTGTATTTACAAGGGATGGTGAGTGAAGATGTTCAAAGAGGGGTAGGATCATTTTACTAGAGCGCGAGGAGGTTGCAGTTTCCGGGTAGTTGTTTTAAAATTTCATGAGTAGATATTATAGATGGATGCTCAACGCTTCATCTGCGTTCAGCCCGTTCGATATCTTACAGTTTAACATTATTATATACTTGGATTCCAGTCTCCCTAGGGTTTGCAGTTGGTTACCTCCTCTGGGGTGTTTTTTGACGCTGTCTATTACGAAGTAACTTAGTTCCTCCGCCTTGCCATTGTGATGCATGTTTATGTGATGTGCCACCGGGAATGAGGGGTTGTCGTTTGAAATGGCTCTTAGGTGTTGCAAAATTCTTACATGTACGGGGTGTAATGTACTTCCCACGTACAGTTTGTTGCATGTACAGCGAAACACGTAACCTGCGAAATCTGTCTTGCAGTTGTAGTGGTCTTTTATTAGGAATGGGCTTTTCCTGAGTCGTGTATTGACTACTTTTGTGTTAATTGCGTGTTTGTAAGCTTTGCATTTAGTGCATTTGAAGAATCCTGCATGTGCTTTCAGCCAATTCCCCCCTCTATTCTGTGTTGGGGCATTGTTGACTAGTTCCTCCCTCATTGATTTGGCCCTCCTGAAAGTTAGTTGCAGTAGTTTGGCACATGTGGGGCCTAGAGTGGGGTCACTGCGGATGATCAGCCAGTGCCGGTACAGGATTTTGCGACGGTAGGTGTGGTACTTATTAAACCCTGTGATGAGTCTGGGGGTGTTAGTGTTCTCCTGCTTGGATACTGTTTTGCTTGATGGGTTAGTTTTGAGTAGGTCTTGTCTGGGGTGTAGTTCGCTTTTTCTTCTTGTATTTTCTAGTGTGGTGTTTTTGTAACCTCTCTGACTCAGTCTATTGAAGAGGCTGGATGTGCATGCTTGTAGATCTTTATTGGTGCTGCAGTTTCTCTTCATCCTTAGGCACTCTGCATAGGGATTGCTTTCAGGCTGGTTGGGTGAAAGCTTTGTGTGTGCAGGATGGCATTTCCTTCTGTTTCCTTCCTATGTGTGCATGTTTGGACTCTGTTGTCGTCATGATACATTTCTAGGTCTAGGAACACAATTCTCTCCTTGCTGGTGGTGCATGTACATTTTAGATTGAGTGTGTTGCTGTAAATGCTGTTGGCAAAGTCCAATGCACTCTCTTCAGAGCTGCACCAGAGGATAAAGATGTTGTCTATGTAGCGACGGTAGATCACCACATTGTCTGACATCTCGGCCTGGTGTTGTGTCATGAGTAGTTGCTCCTCCCACCAGCCCATATGCAAATTAGCATAGCTGGGGGCGAAGCAAGTACCCATGGCTGTGCCCTGTGTCTGTTTGTAAAGGAGTTTGTCGAATAGGAAGGTGTTATTTTCTAAGCACCATTCTGTCATGTGCAGGAGCATCATGGTGTGTTGGTGGAGTTTGATGTCTCTTGTGCCTAAATAGTGTTGTAATGCCTTTAGACCATCCCTGTGCCTTATGCTTGTATATAAGCTCTGCACATCCAGTGTTACAAATACATAGTCATTTTGCCACATGCAGTCAGAAATAAGCGATAAGAAATGTCCAGTATCTCTTGTGAAAGCAGGTAGGGATTTGACAAAGGAGGAAATGATCTACAAATCTGCCAGTGTTCTCAAACAAGCTGCCGATGGCCGATATTATGGGTCTGCCTGGTGGGCATTTGATGTCCTTGTGTACCTTTGGGATCAAATATAATTGAGGGATCACTGGGTAATCATTCTTTAGAAAATCCATTTCTTGTTTTGTGATTAGGCCTTGTCCTCTCCATTCGTAGAGGCATGCGTGATATCTCTCCTTGATGTTGGTTATGTTCGTGGAGTTGGTCCTTATGTAACAGTCTTTGTCTAGCAGTTGGGTCATGGCTTCCCTGTTGTACATGTCCAAAGGCCAAAGTACCACGTTTCCACCCTTGTCCGCACAGCGCACTACGATGGCTGGTCTCAATTTGATTTTTTCCATTAGTTTAGAACATTTCAATTTCTGATTCTGTGATCTTGTGTTGAAATCTTTACTGCTGGTTTGTGCTAGGATTATGAGGTCTTGTATGACTTTGTCAGCAAAAAGGTCTTAGATCCTGATTTATAGTTTCGTGGACAGCCCATCCTCCATCGCCCTGACAAAGGTGGCGCCTGCCAAATTATTAAATGTTCGCTGGCCCAGTGGACATTTCAGTCATTTACAGAAATTGCCATCATCACGGTTCCTTCAAGTGAGTTGTAACTTTGTCGGACGGTTCTGTCAAACATGACGTAGCAGTACGTCAAAGTTACATTTTTCTTTCAAATTGAAAATTCCAATGCACAAAGGGCCCCAAGTAGAACTACCCCCTGAAGCTCTCCCCTTCGTGGTTGTTCTGACAGGGGTCCCTACATTGCCAGACAATAAGAGGGAAGGGTTCTCCCAGCTGAAAAATAAAATTATGCACTGGCTTAGCCATTTTAGACCACTCACACACAACATCAACTGCGAGATTGTGCACGTCCGGCTACTCCCTTGGCTGGGTAGTAGGGCCAAGGACATCGAGGGAGACCTAGTTGTGGTAAATTTTAGAGACCCACGAGCGGTCAACCATAGACTAAACTGGCCTCTAGGTAGTGGTAGCAATTGCATTGTCCCTCGTCCTTGACCTACTTCTACCCCAGGTCCCTAGTGTTCCCCCCCATTTATACTGGTGGTCAGGCACCCAAGCACATTATCCTTTCAATACCTTACGATACCAGGTACTTGTCACATGTACCATACCCTTCACCTGTTGTTAATCCCTTTAGGTGGAATATGGTACCTCCTAGGTTTAATAGAAATACCAATAGGAGAATGGATCACCTGAGACCCTTTACACCTCTGGAGACAGTAAATAGGTTTGACGTGTTCACAGGTATGGACGACTGTGATTGAAGATTACAGTCTGTCCAGGGCATGGGTGACCAACCAAACGCCATTGCCCCTGAAGGTACAGATTATGAGAGTCCCAAAGTAGTTCCAACACAAACTGCGCCATCTTTGCCCCGGGGGCCAAATATGGCAACCAGATCTACACGGGGAACCTCATATTGTCCCCCCTCCCCACCCGCTGAGGGTGTTACCTGTGCGCAACTCCAACCTATTGAATCTCCCACGAGCGGGTGGACACCACTGCTGCCACCACGCTCGATTTCCCTGGTATTTCTCTTAATGAGAACATATCTTGCTTGTCCATTCTCTCCTGGAATCTGGCGGGTCTTCAGGGCAAATTAGACTCCCCTGAGTGGGGGTCTTTTATCGACACACAGGATATATGCCTGTTTCAGGAGACATGGGCAAGGGAGGATAAATGGCGATCCGGCTATGCAGCCTTTTCAATTCCAGCCAAGTGGCAGGGGAAGGGACGGCCCTCGGGGGGGTCTCTGCATATGGGTGGAATCCCATTTGGGATGTAAGGCTAGGGTTCTTAAAACTAACTCTCTGGATGTTCAGTGCGTGTTGTTGGAATGGTTAAACCATACTCAACTCGCGCTGATAAATGTGTATTCCAGACCGATGGGAATAACGAAGCCCTCACCCACCTTTGATGAGCTTTCTCTATTTCTGCCCACAATACCCCAGGGTGCTAGGATCCTCCTGGGGGGTGATTTTAACTGTCAGTATGAGCCGCTAACTTTAACTCTGGAGGGAGCACTTCTGGAGGAGGATGACCAGTGGGGAATTCCTCAATTAGAGGGCCCCCCGCTAAGCCATGGTCACCCTTAGCAACTCAAATTCTGGCACTCACCCTCAGTAATTCCCTGAGGGCTTGCAATGGCCGAATTAAGGGTGACATTCCATCGAAACCAACCTTTAATAAGCCAGGGCATGAGTCTCACCTGGACTATATCCTTGTTCAGACATCCGATTGGAATAAGGTTTCTGACTTTGTGGTAGTGCAAAGAACTGACAACGATCACAATGCGCTGATTCTTTCGTTGGTCTCGCCCGGTGGTCCCACGGGTGATCAGACGGCAGAGGCATCCTTAGATTCAAAACTAATTTTAACTAATGATAGGCGCAGAGTGAGGTGGGTCAAGTTCCTGGACAATCCTGCCCACATTTCCGAGCTCTATACACGTATCCTCCCCACATTCGAACGCGTCGGGCCCTTATCTTTCAACCTTCTCCAGCAGAATTGTTTCCCAAGCTGGGTACCCTCCACACAGAGCTGGTGGACACCCTTGCGGAACTCCTAAATCCAATTGCTCGGAAAGGTCCCCGTAGGGGGCAAAGAGCTTCCTGGTTCAACTCAGCTTGTAGGAAGGCAAAGGCTGACCTCCTCGCTGCATTGAAGCACCCTAGGGACACAGGGTTAATCAAGATTAAGAGGGCGGAACTGAAGCAAGCTAACCACCATGCAAAGGTGGAATGGGACCATTCCAACTGGGAAAACATGCTGGCCTCTCTCCAGACCAGAGACACCCGTAAATTCTGGCAGATAGTGAGAACAGGGTCTGCCGAGCCAACCCCAGCTATGGAGGCCAATATAGCGGCTGCGGTGTGGGAAGACCACTTCCGCAGCCTCTACGAAGAGGTTATCCCTGGCTTGGCTAAGCTCCATGATGGACTACCGATTGAACACCTCCCACTCTCTGGTGGCCTAATCGTGCAATCCAACACTATGGAGGGTGCTGAGGCAATGCAATTTTCATTGGGGGAGGTTCTCAAAGTAATATCCAAGCTGCCATTGGGTAAAGCTCCCGGTTTAGATGAAATCCCGGGGATCTATTTAAGCACCAACCCAGGGTTTGGGCCCCCTATCTTTTGGAAGTTTATAATGCAATTCTTGGGGGAATGGCGGTCCCTAGTACTTGGCTGGGGGCATAGATTGACCCTATCTTTAAGAAGGGCTCTCCTCTGCTCCCAGCCAATTACAGGCCGATTAGCCTCATCGACGTTTCACATTTTTTTTTCGCAAGGCTAATACTTGACCGCCTGCAGGAATGGATGACAGACCATTCAATCCTAAGCACGTTCCAGGCTGGGTTCAGGAGCAAGGTTTCAACTACGGACCAAATTTTCCGTCTGGCCCTTCTTTTTTGGAAGACGGTGTGGGTGGAGGGTGGTACGCTGTACACCGTCTTTGTTGATCTTCGCGCAGCCTTTGATTTGGTTCCACAGAGTAAACTATGGACGGTACTTTCCAAACTGGGTATCCCCCCCGATCTTTAAGATATCATCGTTCGTTTGCACACACACAACTATGCACAGGTTAGGTGCGGGAGGTTGGGCAGCCTCTCAAAAAGATTCCCCATTGGCAGAGGGGTAAGGCAGGGATGCGTCTTAGCACCGACCCTGTTTTGCCTCTTTGTCAACGGGGTAATCGATTACCTAAATAAGGTCCCAAACACAGATGCACCTAGGCTCAGCGGCAGCAGGGTGCCCGGAATTATGTTTGCGGATGACACCCTGCTGCTGTCGAAATCCCTAATGGGGATTCAGCGTATCCTGGAGGGTTTTCAGGCATTTTGTGGAGAGCATGGTCTCGAAATAAATGCCATCAAGACCAAGTATATGATTTTTGACCCCCCCAAATAAACAAGCCCCAACCCCTCTATAGGCCTGAACAGGTTAGAAAGAGTGTTTACGTTCGAGTATCTGGGTTTGACCATGAATGACAAATTGGAATGGGGCGATCATCTAGTTAAATCCCAGCTCAAACTAGCTGAAATAGTAGGGGGAATAATTAGGCTAGTTAACGCTAACAAATCATCTGTTAGACCGATAGGCCCCCCGTTGGAGATCTATAGACTCCAGGCCAGAGGTGCGATTCTCTATGGAAGTGAACTCTGGGGTCATGTGAGTAAAAAAGATCTAGTCATTGCTGAAAATAATTTTTTTAGACAACTCTTAAAGTTACTGGTTAGCACCCCCCTTTTGCCCCTCAGGTTGGATTTGGGTCTGAAACCTCTGGATGAAGTACTGGGTGTAAAGCCTTTAACTTTCTGGCGAAGATTATGGTCCACTCCTGAGTTAGCCAACTATAGGCAGGAATTGCAGGAAATTATTGCTCTTCCTACTATAGAGAATATCCCGTGGTTTAAATATCTAAAAACTGAGTTTGCCCGGCTGGGTCTTTTGACCCTGTGGAGTGATCCAGAAGCGGCTTGCCAGGGACTGTCCCGCAAACATCTGGTGGCAACTTTCCATGAATGCAATCTTGCATCCCACATACAGGGTACACACCCAGATTCCATAACTAAGACTTTCCTTGGGGTAAAAGAGTGCTACAAGTTTGAGTCAGTTCTTGACGACATTTTCCCGAATCTGGCCAGGAAATGATACCTGCAATGGCGGTATGGCACTTTTCCGCTAAGAGCCTTTACCAGTAAATGGAAACAGCACTCCCTGGAAAATTGTCCCGGCTGCAATTGTAGGCTTGAAGATGAATTGCATTTAGTCTTCTTTTGCCCCGCCTACATTGCCGCTAGAAGGTTTTGGATAATTCCACTTTGCAAAAATCTAGGGTTCGTTAACTGCTATGAGGCCTTCAGAATACTTAAGACTGACCTCTCATGTGTAACTGTCTTTGCAGTGGCCAAATTTCTCAGAGCAGCATGGCACAAAAGATTGTTTCTAATTTCTAGGGCACTTCAATCTTGATTCAGACTATGCACTAGTTAGTGCAACATACTTTTATGTATTAGGTCATTTATGCAAGATTTTTGGCTGTAGAGTTAAATTGCTTCTATTTTATAATAATCTGTATTATTGTAGATTGTTCTTAAACAATTCTGAATCATCTGACTGTTTTTACAGCATAGACTGTTATGTATTGGGCATTGTTTTGAGAACCACTAACCTGTACCCGTGTGCTACCCCGCTATTGATGTAACAGTAATGTCTGATTCTTTTCTGTATTGATTTTATCTTGTATCTTTTATGGCAAAATTGTCGAAATAAAGATTAACGAACGAGAAAATTCCAAACCAGGATTTTCTTTTTGGAAAAAAAACAATGCCCATCTTGCCATAGTATGATTTTCTTCCCATGGTGAGGGGGGTCATGGAGCACTTTTCCGCACCCCTTACTGCCAGGTCTTCCCTGATAGTGATGGGCATTTAAAAATGGCTATGTGTCCCCCCATCTACATTAGGTAGGCAGACATATAGCCAAACCTCCGATGACCCTTACACTGATAGGCTGCTGGATGAGTTTGATCACGGAGGAGCCGGAGTAGTCAACACCATCATCAAACTATGGTCTGACCGAATTTAAATTGGGCTGGTATACCATAGTCTTGGCCAGAAGAGAACTCTGTCGCTGTTGCGATGGAGTTTCCCCTCTGCCAAGATATAAATCAGGCCCTTAGATACCACTAATCATGTTGGTAAATACAGAAAGGTGATCATTCACTATAATCAGCATTTTCCACTCCTTAACAAACTCTTAGGTGGGTTATGCTGTTACGAGTCCCTGTGACAACAAAAATAAAGGAAAGGAACCCCAAGACATCGAAGAGAGGCAGGACCGGTTGGGTCGTACTCTTGTGGTGCCAGTGGCCATGCACAACAAAAGATTGCATGGAATGTTATGAGGCAGAGGATTCAAGATGAATGGGACAACAGAGGTTGACAGTTGATCTCTGTGTGAGGAGGTGTTGTTTTCTTCCGACAGAAGAGGTGTTCCCGGGGTCATGCAGCACACATCAGAGGTACTGTGTGCATTTAATTTATGGGTTGGGATAAGGCCCAGCTCTGCTGCACGAGCCTTGCTGGTGACTGTCTGGCTTTCTCTCTGCACATCCGCACCCTTCCCAAATACACCTGGCAGCCATTTTGAACCTGGCCTGCAGGTGACTGCCTGACTTCTGCTCCTTGCTTGTTACTTCTTCACTTCTCCGCACATAAAAGGAAGTAGGAGTGAAAAGACTCAATGCTTAAAGAGTTATGATAGACAGAGTCAACATGTTTGAATAACTGCCCTCACCCACACGAATGAGACATGCTTCATCATAGGGCTGCTAACACACCCCAGTACAGACCAATGCCTGGGGTGGAGCAATAGGGTGGGGGAGACAAAACAAACATAAAGAATAATGAGGATCAAGGTTATGATAAGTTCAGAATAATATGTTAATACTAGCTCAGGGATGTCCCTAAGCCTATTTTATTCCTGGACTCCCCGGCTAGGGTAAAAAGGTCAAACCAACTCGAGGATAGTGGTGAGCACGGTTTTATTATGCACTATTCGCGCCTCCTCACTGCAGAATGGTCAACATGTTTCAGCCGGCTATTTGTTTTTTCCCATGCTTTCTTCAGGACTGTTGTGACCTCTATTCTGTATTTTAGGGTGTAATACTGAACCCGTTCGTATGTGTGGGTCTCGTATCCACACTCTGGATTATTATCTGTAAGTGAAAAAAATAATAAAGTGAAAGAAATGTATTCATTTTAACATTAAAAAACATGTTATTTTGTCACTCTAAACTTAATCAGTGCGCGCTGTAAATTACTTATATATTTCAACTACCGCTTACTAGGATACAATCTTCAAGTGTTAATGCAAACAACTTAATCAATTAAAGCTCAGTATACACCACTAGGCACATTTCCTACTCAAGGTGCCCCTTGATAGAGGAAAAACAAGTGAAACTAGTAGATCTTACTGAGTTTCACCGCAGTACGTCCTCGAAAGGGCGTTGGAGTGACCGCGGCCGTCTGTAGTCACACACTGAGGATAATGCATAAGAGATTAGGGACAAATTTCACAACAAAGGCGCGTGATCAACTGTGCCATAGTTGTTCCCTGGAAGTCAATCACTACAGTTATGTACATGGTCTCATATCCCAAGACCTTTGACCCAATCTTATGGTCACACTGTCTCTAGTATTCGCCATTACTGCTCTTAGCCCCTTGTGCGCGATGTGACCCCCTGGCTTAGACCGTGTCTTAACAACCCGTTCTCGCATCTGATCGGTAGACCGATAGTTAGCTCCATTACCGTCCTGGTCCCCCCACTGTTATCCCTGATTACTTCATCAAGGTGAGCCTGTCATCAGCACTCCATCCCTCCGTATGCCATGAAGATCTCACTTGGCTTATCAGAGTGTTCTCCTTCTTGGTTTCCCCTTGTAACACGTGACCCGGGGGAGGTGACATGGTCTAATGCTGTTCAGATGCTAGAGCGCGCGTTACCCATGAGTATGGTGCGCCTCCCTCACTTCCCATCACGTGATCATGTTGTCGATCACATGATGCATTGGTTGTGGTGTTCTCCACCCCAACATGATTCAATATTATAAAGAGGATGAGTACTATTATTTGCCACAACTATACTACTTATAATTTCCTCAAGAATACTGGCAGGTATGTTTCCATACTTTACTGGTTGCAGTATGTACCTTCCTTTCTCTTGAGGTAATGAAAAGGATTGTGCCACACGCCACAATAGCGGAATTCAAATTGAATTTAAAAAGAGTTTTTTTTAAACAAAATTTTTATTTTTATTTCTTTTATTTCTCTGAGTGTGCCCTTTGGACTTGCTTCTGTCTCTGTAGTTTTCCAGAGGATGATGGAAAGCATGTTCAAAGGGATGTCCGGCAGATCAGGAGCAGCACAATGAAAGGCTGCACCAGGTATTATCCATTTTAAATGGTAAAGGAGTCACTTTTAACCATGACAAATGCAGATTGAATGTGCCCACAGTGGAATAGTTGGTGTACAAGTTGTCCTCAGAGGTCATGGAACCCTAGGCCTGCTTGGTACAAGTCATAGACGATTTTTGTAGTCCTGGTGATAAGGATCAAGTGAGGTCTTTTATGGGACTCATTGAGTTTTTCTAGGTGTGTCCCTAATTGTGCCGTGAAAACCTTCCATTTACGAGATCTCCTCAAACAAAATTGATTGTGGGTACTGAGTATGTTGAAGAATCTGTCTAATCAAAAGCAAAATTGCCCAGGCCATTTCCCTCAAGCCCTTTGACGCCAAGGATCAGACCAGAATCATGACTGGTGCCTGTCAAAGAGGGTTGGAGGAGTACTCATATAAAGGAGAGGAGGCAAAGATGAAGTAATAGCATTCACCTCCAAAAGTCTAAGAGGAGCCGAAGCAACTAGTTCCATCATTGAGGTACTAACCTGTAGGTAGGACATTCTCCATTTCAAGCTGTATTTTTGGGGTTTGAGGTCTATTGTACAGGTGGAGCCAATCCTTTGGTCCAGCTCTTTACCACTAAGGGGGAGAGAGTTCCACTCCCAGGATTGCCAAATGGCAAATATAGAATTTGGAGCACAATTTTAGTGTTGAGTACGTGCCTGTCAAGAAGAATTTGTTGGTTGACTGTTTATCCAGACGGCCCAGTAGCAAAAACAATGGCAGTGATTAAGATGGAAGGGACTGTGATTCTGAAATCATTTGCAGTATAGAGGGTACCTATAAGAGATACCTATAAGGTAAACCAAGAAGTCAGGGAGGTTATGAGGGACATAAGTAAATATAAACATGTTTTTGATGACCTGTCTGTAGTCAATGTGTTGCTATACTGTGCCTCCTTGTTGTAGTTCTCAAAGCCATGAGGATCAAAGTACTCACGTTTGCCCATGAAGGCCACATTGGCATGTGGGCTGTAAAGAAAAGCGATAGGAAGAACTTTTGGTGGCCTGCTCTAGATAAGCAGGTGGAATACGTTGTGAGAGACTGCATGTGTTGCGCCATAAGCGACAAATTGAGGTAACTGTTCCCAGCCCTGTGGAGGCGCTTGTAGTTCCCAGCAAGGCATGGTCTAAACTGGCCATAGACATTATAGGTTCTATGTCATTGACCAATGGCGTTCCGGATTATGGCATTTTCCTTATGGACTACTATAGCCATTGGCCAGAGGTCAAATTTGGGAAAGTTCTCAACTCAGCATGTGTGATTGAATTTGTCAAGCTTTTATTTGCCAGAGAAGGGGTTCCTGATGAAGTGCTTTCTGACAACTGATGTCAGTTTACATCTGCACAATTGAAGGAGTTTTTTAGGCTTTCCTTTATCATCCTATGAGTAATGGTGTAGTTGAGAGATTTAATAGAGTTATCAGAGATACTGTGCAATTGTCTAAGGCCAACAGGCTGAACTGCAAACTAGAAGTCAAAAAACTGTTATGGACGGTGCGCACCGCAGCCAATGCAGATACTCAAGTATCACCAATCATTTTATTGAGGGGACTTGTTCCCACTACCAAAATGTTGAGGAGGTGGATGGGTGAGTTTGGGTTACCTGAAAAGAAAATAAGGGACATTGGAAGGAAGCGAGTTAAAACACAAAACAAATATGATCAGACTGATCTGAAGCACGGGTCCAGAGAACTGAGAGTGAATATAGGAGATCTTCTGAGAGTGAAATGTTGCAGGATTTTACCCAAGGAACAGTCAAGATTCTCTGAGCTGAAAAAAGTTCTGATAGTCATCAAGAATGCTGTGAAACTGGAGGTTGGCAAATGGTGGAACAAGGATAAGATTGCTGTGTCTCGGTTGCACCCGGGGAATGGGTTTGAGGAACAAGTGATAGAGAAAGGTGATGGAGGGGACAATCTTAGGAAGAAGGGCAGTTACCTTTCTGCCAGGGATACCAGATTGCCAACCAGGTTCCGAAATTATGTTTTGTATTAACAATATGGCAACTGTTCTGTGCCTTTAACCTATGCATTTCTCAATTTGCTATGGTAATTTCTTTCTTACTTAGACATAGTCAATTATGACCTTTCTGAGTATTATGTATTTTTATTTTGAAATCTATTCTTTATTCATTGTATAGAAGGAAGGTGTGTTCAGTTGTTTTCTTCTGGTGCCAGTTGCCACACTCACCAGAAGGATGCATGGAATGATGTGTGGTGGAGGGTTCAGGATGAGTGGGAGAATGGAGGTTGCCAGTTGATCTCTCTATGAGGATGTGGTGTTTTCTTGTACTTTTGAATACTGAATAAAACTTATTTCCAAACTATGTGACAATGTCTTTATAGGCCCCTTCATGAGATTTAATGCTTGGACAGTACAAACAACCCAACTAAGACAAGGGAACTGAAACAAGCATTTACAATGCAATGGTTTTGCCTTTGTTAAAGTTTGAGCTATTGGCATTGCTCTTGACAATATTTTTATTTATGTTTTTTTAACATAAATAAATGGCATTGTCATTTACAATGCCACTAGCTTTATCTCTCCCAAATGACACCCACAAACACCCACAGAGAGCCCCCCCAACACACTCAGAGGCCTCCCCACACACACACCCACACAGAGCCCCCCACACACACAGCCACACAAAGCCCCCCTCACACACCCACAGAGCCTCCCTACACACTGCGAGCCTCCCTACACACTGCGAGCCCCCCACACACTGCGAGCCACCCCACACACACTGTGAGCCCCCCCACACACTGCGAGCCCCCCCACACACTGCGAGCCCCCCCCCACACACTGCAAGCCCCACCACACACACTGCAAGCCCCCTAACACTTTACAATGCAACGGTTTCGCCTTTTGCAAAAGTTAGAGCAATTGGCATTGTAAATGACAACATTTTTATCTATGTGTTAGATTTGAAAACTGATAAATAAATGGCATTGTCATTTACAAGCTTACAATTCGCTGATAGATTGATTGACCAAGTCTGCAGAGCCTTAGTAGACCGGGCACCAAGAAACCAGGGGTAAACGACCTCCGCTCCCAGGATTGAGGCAGAGTAGCCCCTGTCTGCTTTTGGCCCCTCAAATGGGGACTGACAATATATAGCTTTCTTACCTTACACCCTCTGGCTCTAACCAGGCATTGAAATATCAACCATAAATATTTTGGCTTTATCTGACCATTGTTTTAATTTAGCTGTAAATAAAGGATGTTCTGTATTCTACCTAAAGCACTTTTGGATCAGGTCAGAACTATAAAAAAAAAACAATTAAAACTAAGTAACTACTTATTTAGGTAAAAGCAGTATTACTGAAATGTGACGATACGCCATTACTTTATGGAGCAATTTTGACTGATGCCACCTGAAAAAGGCTGGTTGGTGGTAGCTTCACGCATAAATGCAGAAAACTAAACATAATCGCGTAACAAAGGATAATGCTGGAAACACTCTTCCCTCCTTACACAAGATGATCACCAACGATTTATCATGAATTTCTAAAATTCTGTAAACATCCGACTTTATACGTACGATGAGCTATGTTGCTGCGTCTAGCGATCAGGGTTCACCGATTCATACACACAGAACTTAATAATGGCATCGTAAAGGGTGAGAGGTAAGTGACCCGCCAGGATTTGAACCTGTGCTCACCGATCCTTGGCGTGGATGCGTCAGTAAACTGAGCCACGCGACCCAACTTCGAAAGCCCAACCTTCCCTTCGGAGTGCCCTGCGGCACCCCAGGATTACAAAAACAACGGGGTAATCAATTCAATTCAATTCAATTTAAACTTTATTTCGTTTTTTTCTAAACCATAAAAGTACATAATCTAAAAAACATCACATTCAAATTTAATAATCATCATCACAGCAAAAAGATTATGAGTAATTACTAAAGCCTAAATCATGGGTGGAGGAGAGATTCACACTGTCCATCAATAATTTCTAAAAGCGCTAAAAAGAGATAAAAGATTTAAAATATTTACATTAGATAATTAATAAACGGGGGTATATCAAGTTTTTAATTCATACATTCCTATTATAATTAAGAACTGTTGCTATTAAAAGGGTTGGAAAAACGAAGAATTTGCTATTCGACAGTCAATCAATGTAATAGACACAATTAATGAGTTAGGAGCAGATGTTGGAACAGTCTGCATACTATCCACTAACTGCTTGCATGATAGTCAACTAAAATTACAGTTTCAGATTATTTTTAACTTCGAAAGCCCAACCTTCCTTTTGGAGTGCCCTGCGGCCCCCCAGGATTACAAAAACATCGGGGTAATCAGATACAAAGTGGATTTAGAAGGTGAGAGAGATGGAGAAATCAAACTAAAAGCCACGAGACACTGAGACAGAGCGAGAGGGTGAAGGAAGGGAGTGGTGGGAGGTGAGAGGGAGGGAGCAACAACGAGCTCCACGCTGAGAAATGAGACTTAAACGAGTAGTAAGGATCTTCGGGAGGAGAGAGGGGGGCAGGGAGTCACGCGCTCACAGCCCCGGCTGCAGCACAACACCTGAAACCGCGCCCCTTTGAGAGGATGGAGTGAAAGCCGCTCTGGATGTCAATGCAGTAATACTGGTTCCAGGTGGACAGCGGGTGTGGCTGCTGTGAGCTCAAAGGACACAAAAGGGCGGACACCTCGCGCTCCACAACACTTGACCCACCCAAAACACCAAGAGGAGGAGCAGGGCGTGCGGCTTGGGGGGGGGGGGGGCGGGAGAGAGAGGAGAGGGTACCGGTGCTTCTCATTGCAGGGCCGGCTTTAACGCTGGTGCCCCCCCCCCACAACCCCCTCAAGCCCCCATAACCACTCTCTCTCCGATGTATTTAATTAGTTATATAGCACCACCTAAACCAGTGAAGGCTGTCAGAGCACTTTACACCAAGCATACATTACACAGACAATTACACAGAGAATCAATCATACGTGGGTAAACAAGTGTATAATAAATGCTACATAAGCTTGAAGACTACAAGTGAGTCACAAGAAACGAAGACTCGGAATTTAAAACATACCTCCATAGTGGGGGGTTACATTTAATAATAAGGATTTTTTTACCGAAAGGAACCCTTTCTGAAACATTACAATAAATAAAGATGGAGGAAAACATCGTAATGCTCTCAATATACCTTGCAGTTTACATGCAGCTGTTTGATGACAGTTATTAGCTCACTATTCCATGTTAGGATTTTAACATCAACACTGCCAGTAACAAAAGGATCAATGTGACAAAAGCTCTAACCTATTTAAACTCTATGCACTTTGTGATCTGCATGGTACACATTCTTTGCAGCAGGCACATTGACCCTTTGTGCTATCATAAAATGAGTTAAAACTTACACTAGACAAAACTCCTCCTCTCTCCAAGAAGAACATTAATCACCGGAGTTATCTCGACATTTTTATTGTATGAAAATTGCCAGAGCCCAACAATTGAGTCGCAGGTGCTTTTAAAACCATAAAATACTTCCAAACAGGCGCCCCCTGGAAGAGTCAGCACCCGGTGCGGTGGCACCGGTCGTACCGCCCTACCTTCATTACACCAGCTCCCAGCATTCTATGGTTCAGCATTGCCCGTTCCCAGCTCACCCCTCTCGCCCCACTGCTCCCACGGAGGCTGCCCTCTCCTGAAGCGAGCTGAGACCAAGAAACGAAACTCACGATACTGTTCAGTTTCGGTTTCTATCTCGGAAACGATGTATTAAAGGGCGCTGAAGCCCTACAGCCAGTCCTGGAGAGGAGAGGCTGGATGCAGGGACTGGCTGCAGGGCAGCAGCGCACCCGGGCACCAGAAGCAGGTGAGGAAGACGCCCTAGGCGACCCGCAGACTCCAGCACTCACTCACTCAGCCTGTTTGCAGTCACTGGCTGAATTAATTGTGTACACTCCAGGCAACGGCACCTTGTTTCTACCCAGTCAGGCTTTCAGAGGCATCAGCACCAGCCTCGCGCATGCATGACTCTGCCCCATCCCTTCAAGCCTCTAAGATGAATCTTTTACATTCCTCGGCCTTTCAGAGCCATCAGTTCTCAAGTGACTGGCACCTCAACATCCCTGCTTGCAACGCAGCATCTCGTCCCTTCAGAGCATCTCACCCACTCGCCTCAACCATCAACCCTCTTCCCTCGTCGACTACTCCTCCCCCGTCACTCCGGATATTTATTATTATTTATTTACACCAACAGGATCCCAGAAATGACGGCGGCTGCAATGAGGGCGGGTGCCGTCAATGCCGGACCAGATTCGGGGGCGTTCCCGAGAATCGGCTTTCGGCTGACGTAGCGTGACGTCGCCAAAAGCCAAAAATTCTCGGGAACGCCCCCGAACCTGGTCCGGCATTGACGGACAGGCCCGTCTTCCAATGGCTAGCCTCCATTTATGGAGCTAGCCAATGGAAGACGGGGGCCGTTCCTGTCTTCCGTACCATACTCATTAGGTTTTCGCCTGCGCGAAAAAGATGCGCAGAGCGCATCTTTCGCCAGGCAAAACCTAAAAAGGACAAAAATAAGGAAGGAAGTAGCTGGGATGAAAAAACGTACAATACAATGGAAATTTGCCTGGCACCTACCGAATGCTTGCAACAGACTGAAATACTCCCACTGCCTGGACTTCCCTAGAAAAAGACTTTCTAACCCAGAAGTGGTTACATGGAAAGGTTAGTGTTCTAGTTCATGCCCTTAGCTTCCATTGCTTGGTTTTTCATCACTTCTGTTACACCCTATGATAAAAACTCCTGCCATGTGCAAGTGTTTATCGGACATGAGGTCTGTCTTGTCTTTTTGTTTGTACCTTCACTATACCCCTCTAAGGGTTGGACAACCCCAACTGGTATTATCAGTCAGGCACTCCCTTGAATTTCTAGCACTCTGACTGAATTCCTCTACTAGTCGACACTAACTTAAAGGAGGAAATCTATTACATTGTTAGAGAAAGTGGAAACTGGCTGGAATTAGTTAGTCATTGGCTAGGCTAGTGGTACCACCCATTGCAATGCCAGTACTTTTACGAATCCCTGATTAGCCCACTGGACATTCACAACAAGATTAGAACTACCAGAAGAAATACTTGGGGAATTGTCCAAATCTTGAATCCTGCCTGCCCCTTTCTTTTCCACAGCAGGCCTTGTGTACAGTGCAAAGCTCTCTAAACTAATCCGTGTGCTTGGATGTTTCACTATCTCTATGACATCAGTGATGTAACATTGATGGCAGCACCCCCACTCAGGAAATTAGTCCAGCACCACTGCTTCTGCCTTTCGTGTATTATTACCCAGGGAGAGAACTCCAGAGTTCTTGGCTAGTAAGGAGGGTGTTTCAGGACATGAAGCAAAAAAAGAGACCTTTCTGGATGCTGACCAGCACAAATAAAGGAAAGTTAATTAACGCTGCGCTCCACCCTGCAATCTATGAGTGGCCATTGGCACTCTGACTGAGGAAGCGCGAGCCCACCCGTGTGACAAGGTCACGCAGGCGTGTGGAACGCACTTACAAATTCCATTAGCAAACGAGCGCCTAATCACCCACAAATCACCGCGGCTGGCCTGAATGTGGCGGGCGTTGTTTGGAGAAGCAGGGGGAGTAGACGGGGTCAAAAGGTTCTGTGGTGCCCGCACGACTAGATTGTGGGAAATCAACGGGATCAGCTGGCACACAGTGCTGGAACATTGACTGCATTTGTTTGTTTCTTGATTTGCACGAACTACCTCATTCATCATCTAAAACTCAGGTTAATAGTTCAGCAAAGTTACAGATGCTTGTCGCAGTTGTAGGCAGAAGTGCCCGTATCTAGGGACATGCGCTAATCATGCTTACAGACATTAGGTCTGCACAGCTAAATTCCTCACAATTTTAGGTGGCAGGTGTACGAAGTTAATCACAGTTCTCTCGTATAGATATAAGCATATATTCACCAATGTACATGTTTGTGATCGATCCGAATCTCCGAAGGCAAGCCATACAAGGAGGGCACACTTTTTATTTTTTGGAACTTTTATTTATTGGTTTTTCTTGTGCATGGTCAGACAGACATCACAGTGCGGTTTTTGAACATACACATTACTGTAGTATGCGGTTGGATACGTTCTAGTGTCCCACTCATGATGTAACACACACTCTACACCCACCCACCACAGGCGTCACCAGTCAGGTGACCCTGTCAATAAAAGGGGCCGGGCGCACATGCACTGGGCCAGTTATCGCACCATTATATCCAGCGTCTGTGTCCCTTACTTCTCACCATGAGGGTCTGAGGCCAAACACTACAATTACCAGTGCGTGTACCGTTATATTAACTATTTCTGCGAAACAACCCCAACTCCACATATCTGAGCATTTGTACATTAAAATTGCATACATTATGCTACCAATGTGGCAAAGATACCTCCTTAAGCACATCTCTCCAAATAGTCTGCTTCTGCAATATATACCATTTTGTAGATCCTCATCCCACCCCTTCCCTATCTTGTTCTGTGATAACAACCTCATTTTGTGAAATGAACGTCCTGTAAGGGCCCCATATATCCTTAGATCTGCATTTCTCAGGAAGGAGGGCATTGTAGATTGTCTGAATTTGTGGAGCAAAAATCCAGGTCCTTGGACCATTCTGATAGCTAAGAAAGCGGTCAGCGCATGGCTATTCTCCACTTTGCTAACAGGAGTCCTATGACAGCCAGTTTGTGTCCTGCCTTCTTGATGTCTCTGACGTAACCCAGTTTCTGGGACGGTAAGCTCCAGCACTTTTGTTAACTCTTGGTATACTCTCCTCCAGAACTCATGTATACCAGGGCAGATGCAAGAACCAGATCACTGACACAACATCGATGTCAAAAATATCTATATACAAAAATTTAGAATGCCAAATATCGACTTCCTATCTCGAAACAGGTAATTACAAAAATATTGAATCAAAAATATTGATGTAAAAAACTATAGATGGTCAAAATATCGACTTTTTTAAATAGGTAAAAGTAATTTAAAATTAATAAAATAATAAATATAACTAACTTAAAAATACTTAAATAACATTAAAACTAATAGATAAATTATATATATATATATATATATATATATATATATATATATATATATATATATATATATATATATATATATATATATATATATATATATATATATATATATATATATATATTTTATATTTATATATAAAACAGCCAGTCTTTCTCCAGGTAAGGACAAAAGCGCGAGACAGCTCCGGGATAAACTGCAACTGACTTTATTAATTACCAGCGCTCTGTGTACAGCAACCATGAAACGCAAGGCAGACGCGTTTCGCTTTAATAGCTTCCTCAGTGCCCTTTTCAAAAGTTAAAACAATGTCCTGGGGGTCTGCTGGTGTTTAAGCTGTTATTACGGCCACTCCCAGTCAGGTGCTTACTTGCCCCCAGCTCCACCTCCAGCTTGCAGGTGCTGGCTTTAGCGAGACGCCCTCTCGTTCTGGAGTATCACGGGACACCTGCAACCCCTGGTTGAAGTTATATATATATATATATATATATATATATATATATATATATATATATATATATATATATATATATATATATATATATATATATATATATATATATATATATATATATATATATTACCTAGTGGCGGTCGCCAGTAGGTATATATAGTTAGGACCTAGTTACCATAGGAAATCCCCAACATTCTATTGGGAATAACTTTGGCGCCGATTGAGGAATCTGCCTGTAATTTTCCTTAAATTTGCTCATCTACGCTCCGCTCCTTCCCTGAAAGTTTCGGGGGGATTTGTCAAGCGGGGGCCGAGAAAAAAAGGGGGTCCCAAAATGTGTTTTCCCCATGTTAATTTCCATAGGGACCTTTAGACACGGTATTCAGAGGTGCCTTTGCTGTGTTTGGTGAAAATCCCTCCAGTAGTTCTTGAAAAAATTGAATTTGAATTTTTTCAAATGGCATTTTCTATGGGACCTTTAGACACGGATACAGCCCGAAAGGCTGAACGGAATTACACCAAACTTGGCAAAATGGTAGGGACAGGTATGCAGTAGTGCCTTTTCTTTATTTAGTGAAAATCCCTCCAGTAGTTGTTGAGAAAATTGAATTTTCCCAGAAGGACCCCCAAGGGCAAAAAAAAAAAAAAGACATTTTGAAAAAATCGAGGGGTACGCACACTGTACGCGTACGGTACGCGTACCGTGCGCATTCCCCGCGATTTAAAAAAAAAGTAATAATTTTTTTTTGCACTTGGTGGTCCTTCTGGGACCCCCTGAGAAGGGCTAGGGGGTCTGGGGGTCTCTACCTTCCCCCCTTTTCGCATTTTCCACTCTTGTTTTGTGCTCTCTTGTGCCTCACTTCTCCTGAGAAACAAGATGGCTGCTTAGGTGGTCCCAGAAGGATAATAGCATATATAAACGTTATCCGCTAATAGAATTAGCATTTACAAAACCTTTGAAATGTATTGAAAAAAAATATAGGTTTCACGCCTGATATAGTTAGGAATTAGCATTTAAAAAACCTTGCAAATTCACTTAAAAACCATAGGTTTCAGGCCTTATATAGTTAGGAATTAGCATTTAAAAAACCTTGCATATTCACTTAAAAAACCATAGGTTTCAGGCCTTATATAGTATTATAGTTAGGAATTAGCATTTAAAAAACCTTGCAAATTCACAAAAAAACCATAGGTTTCAGGCCTTATATAGTTAGGAATTAGAATTTTAAAAACCTTGCAAATTCACTTAAAAAAACCATAGGTTTCAGGCCTTATATAGTTAGGAATTAGCATTTAAAAAACTATTGAAATTGCTCCTATATAGTTAGTTGTACTAACTATATTTTGCGCACCCGCAATCCACTGCTGATGATGTCACATATTACATCATTCATGACATGGTCAGTAACATCACGGATGACATCACTGATGACATCTCAAATGACATCACTGATGACATCTCATTTGTCATCACTGATCTCATCACTGATGATATCATTCATGTGATAATACGATGCACCTCCTCACACTCTAATATAACCTTTGATACACCCAGTGTTAAATACAGACTACCATTCTTGAAACCATTGACACACCAATACCTTTTACTACATACGCACTTACTGATTCCTACGTCTACACACACATTCACTCATTCACCCATAGAATCACTCATACATAGTCACTCATCAATACAACACTATCAAATGCACTCATACACCAATACAGACACTCACACACTGCCACTCATCCATGGAGTTACTAGTCAGTCATGCATAGAATCAATCACACTTCCATTTCCTCAACTATACAGTTATACACACAACACCTTACTTATACAAACATATACTAACACATACTTACTCTCTTATACAATCACTGATACAAGTACACAATGATCCATACAGCCACTCGCACATTCACTGGCTCTCATGTAAAGTCATTTATATATGCCAACTCTCACATGCACTGTGTTTTACATATGTACTTACTTGGACATGTAGCACTGAGATATCCATTCACTCACCAACACACCCATGCACACAGTCAACCGCCCATATAGCTGTTTCCACATGCACTCTTGAACTCATACACCTAGTGAATCAACTCCTCACACATCTATGCACAGAGTCACACACCTCCCAGCCACCCACACACACACACACTCAGGGGTCGATTCCAATTCGGGAAAAACGCTCCGAATAGCAGTTCGGAGCGTTTTTCCTGTACGAATCGTACCCTGCAACGTCCCCCGTACATACGACGAAGTACGATTCGTACCAGGAGCCGTACTCCGTATGAGTCGTACAAGACACCGTACGACTCTAATCTCTGTACGATTCCCCCTCGGAACCTGCTGTACGCGACATCTGTACGGTTCGCTGCTGGTTTTTACGACCCAGCAAGTACGATACGTGTCGGGTACGCACCGTACAACCCTTTTTCTACAGGAGCTGAAAACAGCCGTAAAAGCAGAGTTCGTGCCAAAACAGGTACGGAACGCCCCCCCCGGGTACGGTGCGTACCCCCCATGATCGCAGGGGTACGCACTGTACCCCTGCGATCATGGGGTGTACGAGCCGTACCCCCATTGTACGATCCGTACCCCATGTACGATCAGTGTACGAGCCGTACCCCATGTACGATCGGTGTACGAGCCGTACCCCCATTGTACGATCGGTGTACGAGCCGTACCCCATGTACGATGGGGGTACGGCTCGTACACCGATCGTACATGGGGTACGGCTCGTACACCGATCGTACATGGGGTACGGCTTGTACACCGATCGTACAATGGGGGTACGGCTCGTACACCGTTCGTACAATGGGGGTACGGCTCGTACACCGATCGTACAATGGGGGTACGGCACACCGATCGTACACCGATCGTACAATGGGGGTACGGCTCGTACAGCCCATGATCGCAGGGGTACGTGCCGTACCCCTGCAATCATGGGGGGGTACGCGCTGTACGGGGTGTATGTAATTGTGCGCTTTTCCGTACGAATCGCCCTTACCTGACGTGGACCGTACGAATCGCGTAATGATTCCCCGGTCCGGATCGTACTCGTCGGGTCGTACGGCGTGTGTACGAGTCGTACGGTTCACAGTCTCAGCCTTGCAATATGTACGGATCGCGACGATTCGGACGGATTCACGGAATGCGGATCGTACTACGCGACTCGGACGGACGGGTACGATTCGTACGGAAAGGGCTACGAATACGAATCGTACGGTGGATTTTTTTACCGGATCGGAATCGTTTCCTCAGTCTCCCATTCAAATACTTGGGCAACCAATCAATAACCCATATAGCCACTCATATAGCTACTGATCAACACATGCAGCAGCTTACACAACAACAGACATACTGATGCACACATTCAGACAGTTTAGTCACTAACCCATGCATTTAGTAAGACACGTTTAATCACTCACTCATACAGTCAGTCATGCACCTACTAAATCCTTCATCCAGACACTTATACATCCACTCATTCTTCAATATGTAAAACATATTTAAACTTTACAGAAACACACAGTCACTGGATGATGTCATCAGTGATGTCAAATGAGATGTCATCAGTGATATCATCAGTGATGTCATTTGAGATGTCATCAGTGATGTCACTGACAATGTCATGAATGATGTAATATGTGACATCATCAGCAGTGGATTGCGGGTGCGCGAAATATAGCTAGTACAACTAACTATGTAGGAGCAATTTCAATAGTTTTTTAAATGATAATTCCTAACTATGTAAGGCCTGAAACCTATGGTTTTTTAAGTGAATATATATAAACATAGTATTAATAAAAAAATATACAATATATTTACCATAGGATAGCGAGAGGGTTAAATTTACTATTACCACTCTAGTGAGTGCAACAGTAGAAAAAACATTGGATAGCGTAGCAGTAAACATTACTATTTCCACTCCAGTGAGTGCAACAGTAGGAAAAGCGTTGGATAGCGGGAGGGTAAAAATTACTATTCCCACTCCAGAGAGTGCAACAGTAGGGAAAGCGTTGGATAGCGTAGGGGTAGAAATTACTATTTCCATTTCAGAGAGTGCAACAGTAGGGAAAGCGTTGGATAGCGTAGAGGTAAAAATTACTATTCCCACTCCAGAGAGTGCAACAGTAGGGAAAGTGTTGGATAGCGTAGGGATCACAATTACTATTCCCACTCCAGTGAGTGCAACAGTAGGGAAAGCGTCGGCTAGCGGGAGGGTAAAAATTACTATTTCCACTCCAGTGAGTGCAACAGTAGGGAAAGCGTTGGATAGCGTAGAGGTTAAAATTACTATTCCCACTCCAATGAGTGCAACAGTAGGGAAAGCGTTGGATAGCGGGAGACTAAAAATTACTATTCCCACTCCAATGAGTGCAACCGTAGGGAAAACGTTGATAGGGTAGTGGTAAAAATTACTATTCCCACTCCAGAGAGTGCAACAGTAGGGAAAACCTTGGATACCGTAGGGGTGAAAATTAAGATTCCCACTCCAGTGAGTGCAACAGTAGGGAAAACGTTGGATAGCATAGCAGTAAAAATTACTATTCCCACTCCAGTGAGTGCAACAGTAGGGAAAGCGCTGGATAGCGTAGGGGTTAAAATTACTATTCCCACTCCAGAGAGTGCAACAGTAGGGAAAGCTTTGGATAGTGTAGGGATAAAAATTACTATTCCCACTCCAATGAGTGCAACAGTAGGGAAAGCGTTGGATAGCGTAGGGGTAAAAATTACTATTCCCACTCCAAAGAGTGCAACAGTAGGGAACGTAAATACTTCATATATGAATGAAAATTAATTAAATATTAATACCAATTATATTTTTAAAAAATAATTATAAGTTTTTTATAATTAATTAATTTAAAAAATATAACCAATAAATAAATTAAACAATGTAATTATTTATAACTAAATTACTCCCCACCCTATTCCCCTATAAACACACAACCCACTACTGAAAAGAAATGAACACAATTAACATGATTAACATTTAATCAATTAATTAAAATTAATTACCAATTATATTTTAATTACTTACCAATTATTAATTAATTAACAATGATTTACCAATTTTTTTTAATTAATTACCAATTAATAAATTAATTAAAATTAATTACCAATTCAATTTTAATTAATTACCAATTAATATTTAAATAAAAATTAATTCAAAATAAATACCAATAAATAAATTAACATATTTAATTAATTTTAACTAAATTATTTCCCACCTTATTCCCCTATAAACTCACAACCGCGACAGAAAATAAATTAATATAATTAATATAATTATCAATTAACCAATTAATTACAATTTAATTTTAATTATTCACCAATTAATAATTAATTAACAATTATTAAAAAATTAATACCAAGAAATAAATTAACATATTTAATTAATTATAATTAAATTACTTCCCACCCTATTCCCCTATAAACCCACAATCCACTACAGAAAATAAATCAATATAATTAACATAATTATCAATTAATCAATTAATTAAAATAAATTACCAATTACATTTTAATTAATAATTAAATGACAATTAATTCAAAATAAATACCAATAAATAAATTAACATATTTAATTAATTATAATTAAATTACTTCCCACCCTATTCCCCTATAAACCCACAACCCGTTACTGATTTATATTACGCAAAAATAAAATACCATAAAATTAATTCATTAAAATAAATTATAAAATAAATATATACTTTTCACACATATAGTAACATAAAAACACTTAAAAAATTGATATTAACTTACTAACCTCTAATTCGATATTTTTGTTGTCTATATTCTGTCCATTCAATATTTTGTCCATTCTATATTTTGGAATTTATATTAATGCTATTCTAGTCGATATTTTTGTAGTCTATATTCTGTCCAGTCGATATTGTGTCCATTCTATATTTTTAATTAGATATTAATGTAATTCGAAATAAAAAACTCAATATTTTGACTGTATACCGCTATAACCCCGCATCATCGGTCCTACACCTAGGACATCTATCGTCGTCTGTCAGCCCATATTTTAATAGTCAGGAGGGGGTGTAGTACGCTCTATGTAGATATTTATAAAGTATCAGCCTGTGCCGCCCCTTCTGTGATATTGACCTCGTATTCATAAAGCATATTGCCCATTGTGCTTCAAGGAGGGCACACTTCCCACTCCTTAAGTTGGATTCTCTTTGGGCAGTGAAGAAATACCCATTAGTGAATTGATTTACACCCACCAGGAGTTCCTTTGTGTATTCCTGGCAGATGTAAAAAAGATACATTTGGTTGTAAATGTATACCTCCAGGTGTACCTTTGTGAAGAGGGCCTGCTTTGTCTCCAAGGTTACAGAGAGCCTTTCATCCGATACAACCAGATGTCCCACGCAGCTGTAGATAGACATGTAACACAGTTACAGACAGGAGTCCTGCACACTTACATACGGAAACTCCTCACTGTTACCTTTAGAATATCTGCACAGTAGCAGCAATAGCTTCCTCAAGTCAAATAAAGGCATTTCTCACAATTTCAGTTGTTTTGGAATTACACACAGGAGTTACATAACTTTGCAGATACAATTTCTTTAACAGGTACAGGATAGGTTCCTCACTGTTGTAGCCAGGAGTTTTGTACGGTTACAACCAGCTACAATCAGACGTTCTGCATCATTAGAGACAAATGTTCGGCATAGGTGCGGACAAACATTCTGCCCTGCTACACACCGAGGTTCCACACAAGTACAGTGCAGGCAGAAGGACCACACGAGACCACACTGATGTTCACTGCAGTTACTGACAGACATGTCACACGGTTAGAAACAGATGCTCTGCACACTTACAAAGACAAGGTTAGCATGGTTATACTTCGTAAAGTCCTAATCAGAGATTTCTTTACAGCCACAGATAGACGTTGTACAGTCATCCACATGTTACACACACTTGCAGCCAATCTGCACAGATACACGCTGTAGCAGCCTCGTTACAAACACTGGGTTTGAATTAGAGTTCGGTGGATAGGGTGCTCCTTCTGTAAAGTCGGAATTAAGATGTACATAATACACGTTTGTAGCATTTATCTCCAAGAAAGTTCGATGTACAGTATAACAAATTGCTGAGTTATTTCATTCTGCTCCACATAAAATGATGGGAATTCACATCTTGAGTTTCAGCAACTTTAATTGGTCTATCATTTCTATCACAAAAGTGTCACTCTGCACAAATGCTAATATATTGTAATACAGCCTCTGTATTACAGTGCACCGTTCTTAGGTTAGTTTTAAAGAAAACATAATAGGAATTACAGCTCCTTTTTTAAAGAACAGATGAAGGCCATCCACATCCGTTCTCACCCACTTCGACCTCTGCCTGTTCGCTCAGCGAGCGGGAGGCTAAAGGCACATTGATTGGCACAGACTATGAAAGCGGGGAAAGAGTCATGGGGTGGGTCGATGGGGTCTAAACAAGAGCCCTATTGACAAGCTGGCAAAAAGTGTCATGAACTGTGAAGACCAGGAAAATGTTATAAGTCCATTAGAGGGCGTAAACAGATTTCTGAAGGCCATTGCAATGCCACACTTTTCTGCACTGCTAATAAAATGAAATAAGGCACCCATCTTATTTGAGGATTCATAGTGTCAGAAACTATTTAAATATTTTATTTTTAAATGTGAAGTAAACAGAAACTGACATTTCATAGCAACTGTAACCCTACAACAGCATATTTTAGGGAGAGTTAGATGTTACAATGCTGTTACATTTTATTCCCGCATGTATCAATACATATGTTCTGAATATGGTAGAAGTCAGAAATCTTTGATAGTCGGTAATAAAATGTTAAATTTCAGGATGTCAAACATTTTGGCAATATGTATACGGTACTTTTAAGTTCGGGCTTGCTTTTGTGCTTCTCGCATATTTATTTGTAATGGTAATCACCTCCCATGTTTTGTTTTTCTCTCCTTCCCCCACCTATCATTTCTTTAAGTTTTCAATTTTTTAATGCAGATTTTTCTTCTTCAAAGATTTTTTATATGTTCTTGTTAGTGCAATTGAGCACTTTCTTCTAGTTCCTTAGTTTAGTAATGTGTGTTCTGGAGCACAGCAGTTTTTACCCTCCTCAATAGTCCAAAACTAAAAACATTTTCATTTCATTTTTTGTCATTTTTGATTTTTTTTCTCAGGAATTTCACATATTCCCAAATGAAGATCACCCACATTCTCATGGGTCCAAAGCACATTCACATATGTTTGTGTATGAAATGTAATATAGTCTCATTTTCAGTTAATCTTCTAAACATATCCCTATCTCATTGACGATCAGGTGAGAAGAAAATCTTTTCTCCCAATTAACCCCTAAATTCTCCATTATTGTTGCTATTACATGTTGGACCATGTGGAACTAGGAGTACACATTTCTAACTTATCCTTCACTGTGTGATTCTCCCTGATAGTCATGGGCACCTTTATACATGTTTGAACTTAAAACATATATTGACTGGAATTCTGGACATAAAAGTGTACTGCTTTGCAACAGTCAGTAAACATGTGGTTCCAAATTAGGAAAACGTCAACTGTTTTGACTTCTACTCATGCAGATTTATCCTGGCAGTATCTATTGCACTTTGCCGAGACAATATGGCATGGTCTACCACACCCCTAGGCACTGCACCAATGAATCTAAAAAGAAACCTAATTTATACTCACTTGTACTTGGATATTATTAACCACAAAAGTTGATAAGTGTGCTACAGAGTACTTTGGGTTTAAATCAGAGACACATAAATGTTCTTTATGCCTAAGCACTGATTTTAAATGAAAAACAAATGTGGTATTGTCTGAAGAGAAGTATTTCCAGTTGACCCAAAACACATCACCCCAGGGAGGAGTGTGGGCCAGTAGGAAAGACCCTGAGGTCTAGAAAAGTCTTGAAGGCATTTGTAATACCCCGACATTGTTCTCTGCCCTCAAAGTGTGTGCTACTGGCTGTCTAGTTACATTTATCTACCTTAATTCCTACACCCAATTGGGATTTGTCTCTAGGCATCGGCAAAAGCAACTGACACTGTTACTCCCTGGTGTGACCTTACCCTCTACTGGTTGCAGCTATGATATCTACTGAGTTCTGCTTCCTCAGAGGTGGTTGGTAGAAAATAACAATTCCCTTGGCCCGAAATTTTCAAACACAATAGTCAACAGTTCATTAAAATATTGAAACTAATTTTCAATGAGTAATCATTACACTTTATTTAAAAAATATTTTGTTCTCATTTCATTGTACAAGAAAGATTAAAATCACATGACGTTATACTTAAAAAAAACAGTAAAAATCAACTTTCCTTTCTTAAACAACATGTAAATATATTTGAATTCTAAAAAGACAGTTTCTAATTATGACCAGCATAAATAGAGACAACTACACGCATGACACACTCTTTGCCAAATACCATTACATATTCAAATAGACTCAGGGACACCACAGTTGATATGGTGATCCAATCACTTATTCAACTACATTTTGTCAGTCCTTGAATTATGTTCTCAACAGCATTGACACGTTTCAATGGTTCCCACATTATTAGACCATCTTTGTCAAGACACAAATTCTCTGTCTCTATTCTTGTTTTCCACAATTTGTTTTCTGTTTACCTACACAAAATAAATATGTGAAATCAATACCCACATTTCTATATAATCACTTTTTGTCCTGCACAATACAGCTGTTTTGTCTATATGCTCCTACTTAATACATCTCATTAAATATCCCTTCTTTTTCTCTGTGGACACTGCCCACGCTATTTCCATCTTTGAAGGACAGGGCTTCAATGGGGTGATACTAATAGGTAACTGGCACCAAGGGTTTAGATTCGCACTAAGTGATAGATAATTTCCAAGTTTTATGACGGTGCTCAAAGGAATGGAGAACCACAAAACTCCATAGATCGAGAGACAATCTCTCACAACACAATTTCTGACTCACAAGCACACGTATATTTATAAATACGGTTTCCCTTTTTCAATAACACACATTTTTCATATGCAGAAAAGTAAAGATCCACAATTTCAATCTTTAAATCAAGTTTTTGTCTTGTTTATTCGGACTTCTTCCAAACAGCAAACAACAGCCAACGCGTTTCGTCGCTTTAGATAGTAATTCTGCGACTTTCTCAAGGCTGTACAAGATAAACATACAAAATGTGTGTCGTATTTCTCCTTAGTAATTACTCTTTCATAATCAGAATCACATTATAAAATTCTCACAATCTTAAACCTTGCTCACCAATTGTGGAGAAAACCATTCACTGTTTTATTCTTTTAACTGTATTTGCCACAACATAAGCAAATACAAAAATCTGTATATAACAGAGAAACACGTGATGGAGAGAGCGGAAACAGAATGTTTCCAATGGTCCGTAAGATCTCAACTTTATCACCCATAGGAGGAGCTTTACAGCATAAAATGTATAGAATCTCGATAGTAAGCCCGTGTTAGCAAAGCATGTTCCAGTGCTCTTGATACCCAAAATAATGGTGTATTGTTCCTTGCAAGAAAAGAGATGCCGGGGTGTAGGGAAAGAGAGTTTACTTCAAGTCAAGAGAGACACTAATAAGAAGTGAGTGAAGTGATTTCATACGATACCTAAAGCTTCCAGTAGCGATGTTCTGTGAATAATAAAGATGCAAAAAAGGGGGGTTGCTGCACTGTTCCTGTTGAGAGATAAGGTAGGAGGGAAAGTTTTACCTGGCGTGACCAAGGGTGTTCCAATGAAACCCTGGGGCATCCATTATGTTGGATGTAGTTGCCTCACACACCCAGAAGGGTGTCATGCTTCATCATTGGCGGTTGCTCCTCGTCGGGGAGGCGGTGCAACCCCCGACGGGCTCACCTCAAAGAGGGGCTCTTTAGCGGAGATCTTTTTTCCAATAGCCTTATGGTGAGGTGGGGGTATGTGGGCAAGATGGTATTCTCCTATGGTGAGGTAATTAAAATGTAGCAAAGGGTACCGGAATTGACTTTATTCTGGGGGTCCCTTGGCTGCAATTAAAAGGTGGGGCTAGCTCGCTAAGTGTCTACTAGTTAAGGTTATGTGACCCTAGAAGAGGCTAGAAGTGAATGTGGTCGACATGTTTCTCGCTGAGGGTTGATTACCCGCGATTCTTCAGGACCGTTTAAAAAGTGAAAAGAAAGGAAAACAACGACATGCTAGTATCATATGTGTTGTGTTTGTTACCTCAGTGGATTCTCCTATGCCTAATGGCCATAAACTAATGGCCACATGAGGGATCGGCGGGACAGTACATCAGAGCTGAGCCCATAGGTTAATGGCTCCAGTCTTCTGTGTCCGTGTGTTGCGACCTACCCATTACCGCCGAGCTCGAGTAGATAATGTGAATAATAAAGACATATTATCTAATTGTAGACAAATGTCTCTGACATTTATTTCTTAGAATCAGGAAAGCTAATTTTTTATTATCCAATTTTAAATTGCATAAAGTAGGTCATATTAAAAAAACAGAACATAGAGAGCTTACACATCGTGGGTACATTCATGACAAAAGAGGTATGACCATATGCTGTTAAAAGCGCAGTTAGCAGGTCAGAGATCCCTTCTGTTTATTATACAATGTTATTTTTACACAATATTCAAGGACGAATAAAGTTGTGGAAAAGAAGGGTAAGGAGGACCATAATCACGTGTTGATACAGACCAATGAGAAGTGCACACTTGTATAGAACGGCAACAGCCGAATCACGTGACACCAATAACTTATCCCGAGGGCGATGACACTAGTTAAAAGGAAATGGTTCAATCGAATACGGGTGGACAATATTGGAACCTGACACCCACATGAGTGGGGAGACTCCATGAAAGCAAAAGGTATGGGACGCTATGCTGCAGTGTAGATAGGAAATAATGGGGAGAGAGAACCAAATGGCTTTTTTAAAACGCCCCAATGTTCTTGGTTTGTCTCCTGAATCTATAGTTGCAAGACGGGCATAACTCAGGACACCGCGCAGCGATACGGAGCGAATATTAGAAGCCCACTGAAATTTTAGTGTGGGGGACTAAACTTAAACTCAAGGTAAGGCGTGATACGCCGGCAAATAGGGAAAGGATATATGTAGAACATTAAGAGTTTTAACAAACCTAGAGGCAGGTTTTAATAGTCGCGATATATCTGTTTCCCTTTAAAACAGCTTACAAAAATGCACCAAGAGTCTTAGCAGTTGGGCGATTTGAAAAGCCATATCCCGCAGAATTTCATATATGTGGGAGAAGAACATAAAACTATAAATCCAGAGTAACGCCTGGCAGTAATTTGACTAAAGGTGAAAGAGGGGCGAACTTGAGAGAATGGGGCAATAAATGGAATTCGGATAACATTGAAATAAAATTGGCTACATGACACTAGGAGTGGGAAGTTAATTAGAAAACGCAATGAGGCACAACGGAAGCAACAATTTATAATATATCCCTGTACTATTACACAATAGGAGGTATATTATGTTATATGTTTCCCATGTGAGATGAGAGTGAGGGGGGACTTTTTGACCACCCCTTTCATAAGATTTGAAGCTTTCTTGTCTATCTCAATTCCCAGCTCCTGTTCTGATGGCGTTCTTCTCTTTTCCTATATTTGTCCTGCATTATGGTCTCACCGTGTTAGATTGGATGAGTTGTATCCACTGCGGATATCATAATCTTACATTGTGGTGTATGAGGGACTTTTTGTCTTTCTCTGTGTGTCTCTCCCTGTCGAAAGCCCACTGCTGTCTTTAACCCCATGGCCGCGGTGCGAATTTCGCAGCGGCGCTGGGTAGGGGGGGTTTAGCGCGGCGCTGTCATGCTCGTGACGAAACCACGCCGCCATGAGCCTCGGGCGGGGTGTGCGCATGACGGCGTGGTTCCATCACGGCCCCGCCTGCTCATTAATTCACCCGCACAGGCTGGGAATTAATGCCGCGTGGGCGGAGCGGCCGCAGCATGACGGAACCACGGCCTCATGAGCACAAACTGCCCGTGGCTCATGACCGCGTGGTTCCGTCATATGCACGCAAGGGGTTAAAATTCATTAGTTCCTGATGGCCAGCTTGCAACCTCAACTCCACGAACTGGCAGCATCAGCCAAACTTCAGCCGAGGAAATAGACCTGCTGATGAAACAGACCCACTGAGAATCCCTGTCATCCCAGAAGCTCTCTAGGGATATCAACAACTTGAACCTATCACAAGAGTGAAACTGGAAAATGATTAAAGGAAAGAGAGAGCCCAGGGGCACTGCAATGAGGTGTTGTCAGAAATACATGAATTAGTCTGTATTCTACTTCCAGACTGACGCACTGAGGGTTTATCAGGAAGTAAGTGGTGTGACTTTTGGATAAGTACATTAAAGGTCAAAATTTAAATAGATGCAAAATATAAAGTAACAATAATTAATCCCAAAGGGAACAAATGGCTTTACAGACAGAAATACTTAACAGCAGCAGAGAGATGGTAGGACAAACAACAAATAAACAAACCGAGAGAAGTCTAGAATGTTCTTGGGCAAAGACTACCCAAAAGGGAGTCAAAAATGGAGAAAACAAGAAAGGTGGGGAACAAAGTATAAATCATTCAAGGATTTATACAGCATCGCAAATCACCCATGAAGGTCTCAAGGCGCTGTGATTGTTTACTGCTTTGTGGTCATCGGTTCATTCAAACAGCCAGGTCTTGAATTCTTTCTTGAATTGTGGATCAATGAGGAGGACCTGAGGTCGTTCCAAGAGTTCAAGTATCAAGCAGACGGAACTAAAATTGAGTGAAGAGTTATTACAACTATGAGTTGCTGCCAGGCAAGGAGATGTGTGCAGTATAGTTAAGTAGTGTCAATTACTGCTGACCTGGGAGTGTTTTTCTGATCTACGAAGCTCCCACCCGCACAATAGTTAGTGGTCTAGTCTTTCCAAAATGTCATTGTTCAATCTCCCAACATTTTCAGTACCTTCTTTGTCTAATTGGGTGACCCTTTGATTAATGCAGGGGTGATGCATTGACTGTGTGACTGCTTATGGAGGGTCATGGGATGTCCTAGCTTAAGCAAATGCCACCATACCTTCTTCCCTATTCGTTCTTGAATGGACACTGCAGCTCACACTGTCTCAGTGGGTGGCTATCTTTAAATGGAGCTAGGTTGGTAGTTTTTTTTCTTAAAACAAAAATAAAGGTATCTTAAGATGGCTGAAATGAATGCCAATACATAATGGAAATCTTTATAATATGTTTCTCAAAACTGTCAGGATGGGATGCAGAACTTGCTACAGAATGCAGAACAATGTCACACATTCACCCCAGTACAGAGATCTGGGCCTAAATCCTTAGTTTTTTTGCTCACCATGCAATTCCAGTTTGGACCCAGCCCTATGCAAATCAGGCTTGACCCTGCTCCCAATGGGAACAGTCCAGCCCGAACTGCCAGGCCAAGTCCTCCCTGGACTGGAAACAGGCATCCTAGAACCGATTTCGAGCTTTCAGCCCTCATTACACAGGATAGCTTGACTCCAGTAGCATGGACAGCACGGGATCCACGTCTTGGCATACCCGTCCCACTCGGGGTGACAAAAGCAGAAGAACAATTGAAGGACAGAATGCTGAATAATGTCATACATTCACCCCAGTACAGAGATCTGGGCCTAAATTCATAGTTTTTTTGCTCATCATGCCATTCCAGTTTGGACCCAGCCATATGCAAATCAGTCTTGACCCTGCGCCCAATGGGAACAGTCCAGCCCGAAATGCCAGGCCAGGGCCTCCCTGGACTGGAAACAAGCATCCTAGGGCTGCCATTTTGAGGTGGGCCAGGGTTAGCGCTTTAGCCTTCCACCCCGGAGATAGGTAAAAACAGGGCTGGCGCGAGCGCGCAACCCTGTATGCTCCTGAGGCGTGAGCCGGGAGAGGAAAGAGAGTTGGTTTTTAGCCTGATTTTAAACTGCCCATTTTGCGCTGAATTGCACCTCTCAATCTGGGAAGACATTACTACATTGCCGTTTTTTAAATCGCGCTTTCTATGTTGATTGCTGCATGATTCCTTTTATAAATGTATAACTTACCCGGTGTTGGGGGTCACAAAGGGATTCCTTGCTGAGCTCTTGACACTGAAGGGAAGTGAATACACTTGAGTAGCTACCCGGACGGACGCCATTTTGAGGTGGGCCAGGGTTAGCGCTCTAGCCTTCCACCTCGGAGATAGTTAAAAACAGGGCTGGCGTGAATACACCTGAGTAGCTACCCGGGCGGAAGCCATTTTGAAGTGGGCCAGGGGGTATGTAACTGTTACAACACGATTTTTACCACGCATACTGTTACCACGCATACCATTACAACGCAGGATCCTTTACAGCTCATACCTTTACAACGCATGACATTACATCGCAGATACTATTACAACGCATGCCATTACAACGTTAGTATAGGTAAGTATATTATTTCATTTTACCTTTTTTTTAATTACCAAAATATTAAAAATGAATTAAAGTAATTTTATATATAGTTTGGGTTTTTGGGTACAGAGGTATTTTTAGGGTTCAGGGCTGGGTTTGGGGGTAGAGGGGTATTTTTAGGGTTCAGGGCTGGGTTTGGGTTTTGGGGTACAGGGGTATTTTTAGGGTTCAGGGCTGGGTTTGGGTTATGGGGTGCAGGGGTATTTTTAGGGTTCAGGGCTGGGTTTGGGTTTTGGGGTAAAGGGGTATTTTTAGGGTTCAGGGCTGGCTTTGGGTTTTGGGGTACAGGGGTATTTTTAGGGTTCAGGGCTGGGTTTGGGTTATGGGGTACAGGGGTATTTTTAGGGTTCAGGGCTGTGTTTGGGTTATGGGGTACAGGGGTATTTTTAGGGTTCAGGGCTGGGTTTGGGTTTTGGGGAACAGGGGTATTTTAAGGGTTCAGTTTTATTAAAATATTTAAATGTAATAAAATACATGTATTTTAGTAATTTTAATATTTATTTAAAAAAGTTTATATATCTATATCTATACTACTATTATAAAGGAGAAACTTTCAGGCTTTGAGGCAGGTAAACTCGGAAACCACTGCGCCAATCTACACACCCGATACACCGTACAAAACGTCAGGGAGTGTAGATGGTTATAGGCTATATAAAGTTCAAAAATAAACCTTATTTAAAAAATGTATTTTAAAAATAAAGTAGTCCCCCCAAAGTAGCGCCGGCCGGGACGTGCCTGCTCACGCCGAGGAGCGACGTCAGAGCAGCGTCAGAGGAGCGGAGCAGCGGATGTGTGCTTGCAGGATGTGTGCTTGCAAAATGTGAGTTGTTATTTGAGAGATTTATATAGCGCGAACCCGACCCCAGAATGCAAGCATGAACACAGCTGTCCAGTACTTCCACACATAGAACTGCACGCCTCTTCATTATGTAGTATGCATCTGTACGAAACAGTAGCTGAGAATCTTTAACAGATCGGTAAACAGCCGTGTGCCTACAGCAGGACCACTGGGATGTTGCTGCCTGACATTCCTGATTTTAAGATTGAATGAAAGTAATGCCTTGCCGAAATCACGTTAACCGGGATGAAAAGGCGCCCACCTTCCTACACTGTAAGAATTAAACTACAATTCAAAAACGAAAATGTAACAAAATATTGCGGACGCCAATGAACAGATTTAGCAGTACTATTCTAACGTTTGCACACTGCCACCGGATCGATCTTTGCACATGCCATGCACAGATCAGTCAGTATACGTGTCTGCGCTCCAAAGACTTCTGTTTGTTATGAACAGAACTGTAAGAACAGAGCTACACTGGGCATCGGGTGACGCTTCCATTTCAAACAACTTTCAATTTTAGGTGACTTCCTAACAGCGATAGGTGTGTGTGTGTATATGCAACTTTAAAAACACTACTTTCCTTTAAAATTCAGTTGGTGGAAAAGCAGCAGAGAAATATGAGAGCGCAGCTTTGACATTTATAGGAAAAATTAAAAACATGAGCCTAAAATGTAAATGTATATTGTGCAAATATGGGGAGTAAAGTTAATAAAATAGAGGGTGATGATATGGTTTCATCTTCAAATTTACATGCATTTGCAAAGGCAACCATTAGGCCATTTGGCAGCCTTCCCCTTTTATACTCTGTATAATTCAATTTGTCACCTACTGAAAACCTAGCAGTAAACAATTAGATTCAGGATACAAAGAAAACAAACAACACAAAAATGCATAGGAACCACCCTTGCTTGACTGCACTTTAGAGATGCGTATTAACAAGCATTGGCGAAACAAGCAGGTCTCACCCTTTTGGCGATGCAGTACAGCAAGCATGCAGCATGGTCAATCTATATCTATACTACTATTATCTATCTATCTATATCTATACTACTATTATAAAGAGAGAACTTACACCTTTAGGCAAGGTAAACTCGGGAACCACAGCGCCAATCTACACACCCGATACACCGTTGAAATCGGCAGGGTGCGTAGATGGTCATAGGCTTTAACATTTATAGAAAATAAACGTTATATAAAAAGTTACATTTTTACAAAAAGTAGTTCCCCCAAAGTAGCGCCGGCCGCGACTGTGCGTCGTCACGTCAGGAGCAGGGGAGGAGCAGCGTCCCAGGAGCGGCGGACATGGCGCGCAGGGGAGGAGCGGTGAAGTGAGGCCAGCGGCGGAGCGGAGAGGCGGATATGGCGCGGAGAGGATCGGCGGTGGACAGGTGGTGAGTGGCAGAGCAGCGGAGAGGCGGAGCGGAGAAATATGGACCGGCGGTGTGAGCAGCTGAGGCAAGGTAAGAATCCAGGGCAGCCAGGGTCGGGGCGGGCAGGCGGGGCACGGGCTGCTGGGGAATGTCTGGGCAGGCGGGGGTGAGGGAAGCCAGCATTTCAGGTTTGCGTGCTCTCCTGCCCCGGCCCCCGCCCGCCACAACATTGTCCGGGACACAGACAATGTCGTGGCGGGCGGGGGCCTGGGCGGGAGAGCACGCAAACCTGAAATGCGGCCCCCAGCCCACTTCTACCCCAGGCAACGCTGGGGCGGGCTGCTAGTATATATATATAATAAAAAATGTATTTAATAAAAAATAATTAAATATTTATTAATCACATTAAAAAAAATATATATAATAATATTTAAAAATAATATACTTACCTATACTTACTTTGTAATGGCATGCGTTGTAATAGTATCTGCGATGTAATGTCATGTGTTGTAAAGGGTCCTGTACATTGCGTGTGTTGTAAAAATTGCGTGGTAATGGTATGTGTGGTGAAAGTATGCGTTTTAACGTCATACATCCGCGCCAGGGTTAGCGCTCTAGCCTTCCACCCCGGAGATAGTTAAAAACAGGGCCGGCGCAAGCGTGCAACCCTGTATGCTCCTGAGGAGTGAGCCGGGAGAGGAAAGAGAGTTGGTTTTTAGCCTGATTTTAAACTGCCCATTTTGCACTGAATAGCACCTCCCAATCTGGGAAGACATTACTACATTGCCGTTTTTTAAATCGCGCTTTCTATGTTGATTGCTACATGATTACTTTTTTAAATATATAACTTACCCGGTGTTGGGGGTCATGAAGGGATTCCTTGCTGAGCTCTTGACACTGAAGGGGAGTGAATACACCTGAGTAGCTACCCGGACGGACGCCATTTTGAGGTGGGCCAGGGTTAGCGCTCTAGCCTTCCACCTCGGAGATAGTTAAAAACAGGGCTGGCACGAACACACAGCGGGTGCGCCGGCGGCACGCCAAAGGCAAGCCCGTCTGCGCCCGTCCGCGTCTGGCCCGCACCTAGCGCCAGGACCCCTGTTAGCTACACAAGCTGGACGTTATCCAATATCACCTATGATGCAGACACACTAAAAAAGCTAAATGTGGTGGGGAGGAAAACAAACTTTATTAATCTGGAAATTGAGAAGGGATTAGCAACAAGCCCCTGTGCCTGCCCAAGCTGCCAGAGATCCATCCCAGCAATTCAAATGTCTCTTGTTCAGGCCTTATCAAAAACTAAAAAAGGGGAAGGTGAGGGAGGAGTGCTAAACCTCAGTTGCCTCCTTTTGAACGCCAGGTCGCTGGTGAAACACAGTCTTGAATGCGCTGAGCTAATTCATAATGAAAATATTAAAATTGCCTTTGTGACTGAATCCTGGACAGATGCGGCCTCTGGCCCGGACTTAGTTAAGGCCACCCCACCAGGTTACCTCAGTTATACGAGGGATAGGCCACTGAGAAGAGGGGGGGGATTGGCAGTAATATATCATAACTTAATGTTTATTTTCAACCCTTAATCGTAGAGAGGTGTGAAGCGTTGGCCTTTAATTTTACCCTTTTAATCACCACTCTTTTAGAGGATGCTTAGTGTACAGACCTTCAGGTCCTAAAAACACCTTCCTTAGTTCTGTGGGAAGTATACTGGAGGAAGGTCTGTGTACTAAGGCCTTCATGGTATTGGGGGATTTTAATTTCCACTTGGAAAACCTTATGGATGCTGACACTAAAGCAGTAACTGAGTTGATGGATGGTGCGGACCTAAAACAATTGGTGAAGGGACCCACGCACAATGTGGGCCATACCCTGCATGGTACTTTCTCTAACCATCCAACCTTAGAGTTTACAAAAACAATACCGGTAATTTGGTCAGACCATACTGTAGTATTTACTATTTCAGTGTTGAGGCCTCAAAGCTCAGGTCGATCGTCCAAATCTGCCAGGACCTGCAGGGACAGGAATAAGATAGAGGGGGGAGGGTTTGAGGACCTTCTGCTTTCCTCTAAAGAGGCACTCCCATTAGAGGTTGAGGTGGCGGCATTGGCCTCTACAAGATGGATCAAAAAGGCTTGTGCTACCCTCGCCCCACCTAAACTCCGCCTCCCAGCCAGGTCCCAGCCTTCAGCTCCCTGGTTTTCGGAGGCACTTAGAAAGCAGAAACTAGGGTGTAAAAGACTGGAAAGGGTTTGGCACAAAGACTACAAGGAAAAGGATAAAAGGTTACTCAAACAATGCCTGCTATTATATAAAAAAATGGTGGTGATGGCGAAACAAGACTATTTCACAGACCGCATCAACCTTGCCAAGAATTCGGCAAAGGAATTGTTTAAAAGGTTTCCTGTTTGGCTGCCCCGATACCTGCAGTCACACCCGCTAGCCCTGAGCTGTGTGAGGAATTAGCCAAATTCTTCTCAGATAAAGTAGAGGCCATTTTGAAGGCCTTTTCTGGTTTAGACATGTTGAACTGTCCAGCGAATACACCAGAAAACACAGTCGAGGGTATTTCAGGGGCAACACTGGAGTGTTTTTCTCCAGTAAATGTTGAAGAAATAATGGGATTGCTTTAAGTGGCAAGATCAGGCTCCTCTTTAGATCCATGCCCTGTGGTTGTGATTAAGCTGGCCCCAGTTCCGATAGTTACATCATTGGTAGCCTTGTTTAATAATATGTTCAGGACAGGAGATTTTCCGTCCTGCCGGAAACGAGCCTCAATTCTGCCCTTATTAAAAAAATCAAACCTGGATATTAGGGATCCTAATAACTATCGCCCCATAGCGAGGCTCCCCATACCAGCTAAATTAATAGAAAAGGTGATGAATGTCCAACTGAGCTCATTCCTTATGGCTACTCAGGCACTGGACCCGTCACAACACAGTTTTAGAGCCAGCCATAGCACAGAATCTGCGCTAATTAAAACAACGGAGGAGATCAGAGCTGTGACCGATGCTGGGGGCAGGGCTGCATTGGTACTGTTGGACCTTTCCGCGGCATTCGATACGGTCCACCATGTGATATTGTTGGACCGTTTGAAGGCATGTGGGGTACAAGGAAAAGCGTTTAACATAAAAATCATTCCTTTCCAACAGAGTTCAGAGTGTGGCGCTGGGCGAATTCGAATCTAAACCTTTCATTCTACCCTGTGGGGTTCCTCAGGGTTCGTCCCTGAGCCCCACTCTGTTCAATATATACGTCAGCTCACTGGCCCGAGTAATTCGGGCATTTGGCTTTGAACTTACCTCGTACGCTGACGACACCAAGATTGTGGTGTCACTGTTACCAGGGAAGGAGGAAGGAGTAGCCAGACAATTTCAGGACTGCATGCTGGCGATGGGAAACTGGATGGCTGTAAATTACCTTAAACTGAATTCGGCCAAAACGGAAGTTATAGTGTTTGGCTCAAATGTTAAATTCTGGAGTCCAAACTGGTGGCCTGAGCGGATGGGTAATGCTCCCACCCCTGTGTCTAAAGTTAAGAACCCAGGGGTGCTCATCGATGATCAGCTTATTTTTCGTCCTCAGGTCAATGCGCTGTCGTCCTCCATCTCCTTTCTGCTCAAATAAATTCGGAAGATTCTGCCATTTATCCCAGGAAGTGGTATTATCGCGGCTGGATTATTGTAACAGTCTGTTTCTTAACGCCCAACAGGGCATATTAAACAAATTGCAAGTTCTGCAAAATGCTGCAGCTGGGCTTATTACGGGCATTCCAAAGTACACCCCCATTTCCCAGGAGATAGCCAAACTTCACTGGCTCCCGGTGCGAAAGGGGATCTCGTTTAAAGCGCTTGGCCTGGTATTTAAGGCCTTGCGAGGCCTAGGGCCATCATTTCTCCGGCAGTATTTCTATTGGTATCTCCCGACAAGACACCTTAGATCCGCTAACGCAGGGCTGATTGTAGTACCTCGTATTAGGAAAGCGCGCTGGGGAGGCTGAAGCTTTGTGCTGGGAGCAGCCAAGGCCTGGAATGTCCTGCCCCTTAGAATGATGATGGACCTCATGGCCTTCAGGAGAGCTCTGAAGACCTGGCTGTTTACTAATTAATTTTACTCGACCTTGCCTATGGAGTTTTACAGAGCGCCAGGGCACCCACGGGTAACAGAGCGCTGTACAAATGTCAAAAATAAATAAATAAATAAATAGGACAGGTTTCAGTCTTTCAGCCCTCATCAGCCAGGATAGCTTGACTCCAGTGGCATGTAGAGCACGGGACCCACGTCTGGGCATACCCGTCCCACTTGGGGTGACAAATGCAAAAGGAACAATTGAAGGACAGAATGCTGAACAATGTCAGACATTCACCACAGTACAGAGATCTGGGCCTAAATCCATCGTTTCTTTGCTCACATGCCGTTCCAGTTTGGACCCAGCCATATGGAAATTAGTCTTGACCCTGCACCCAATGGGAACAGTCCAGCCCGAACTGCCAGGCCAGGTCCTCCCTGGACTGGAAACAAGCATCCTAGGGCCGGTTTTGGGCTTTCAGCCCCCATCAGCCAGGATAGCTTGACGCCAGTGACATGGAGACCATGGGACCCACGTCTGGGCATACCCGTCTCATTCGGGGTGACAAATGCAAAAGGAACAATTGATGGACAGAATGCAGAACAATGTCATACATTCATACCACTACAGAGATCAAGCCTAAATCCTTTGTTTTTTTGCTCACCATGCAGTTCCAGTTTGGACTAAGCCATATGCAAATCAGTCTTGACCCTGCACCCAATGGGACAGTCCAGCCCGAACTGCCAGGCCAGGTCCTCCCTGGACTGGAAACAAGAATCCTAGGGCCGGTTTCAGGCTTTCAGCCCTCATCAGCCTGGATAGCTTGACTCCAGTGGCATGGAGACCACGGGACCCACGTCTGGGATACCCGTCCCACTCAAGGTGACAAACGCAAAAAGAACAATTGATGGACAGAATGCAGAACAATGTCATACATTCACCCCAGTACAGAGATCTCGGCCTAAATCCATCATTTTTTTGCTCACCATGCCATTCCAGTTTGGACCCAGCCATATGCAAATCATTCTTGACCCTGCGCCCAATGGGAACAGTCCAGCCCGAACTGCCAGGCCAGGTCCTCCCTGGACTGGAAACAAACATTCTAGGACTGGCTTCGGGCTTTCAGCCCTTATCAGCCAGGATAGCTTGACTCCAGTGGCAAGGAGAGCACAGGACCCAAGTCTGGGCATACCTGTCCCATTCGGGGGGACAAATGCAAAAAGAACAATTGATGGACAGAATGCAGAACAATGTCATACATTCAACCCAGTACAGAGATCTGGGCCTAAATCCATTGTTTTTTTGCGCACCATGCCATTCCAGTTTGGACCCAGCCATATGCAAATCAGTCTTGACCCTGCACCCAATGGGGCAGTCCAGTCCGAACTGCCAGGCCCGGACCTCCCTGGACTTGAAACAAGCATCCTAGGACCGGTTTCAATCCCCTTTGGTTTTGCTTTGTTCGGCCTAAGTTAGCAGGGTTTGCCCAGCCTTAGGTCCCTTGCTCACTTTGCCGCTGGATTCAAGCTAGCCTGGCTAATGACGGCTGATTAGCCAGATTCCGGTCCCGGGATGCTTGTTTCCGGTCCAGGGAAGACATGGCTTGGCAGTTCAGGCTGGACTGTTCCCATGAGGCACGGGGTCAGACTGATTTGCATATGGCTATGTCTGAACTGGGGCGGCAGAGTGAGCTAAAGAATGATGATGGATTAAACCCAGATAAGTTGACTGGGGGTGAGTGCTTGCAATGTTGAACACTCCGTCCATCATCCCCTTTGGTTTTGCTTTGTGCGCCCTAAGTTGGCAGGTATGCCCAGGCGTGAGTCCCCTGCTCACTTTGCCACTGGATTCAAGCTAGCCTGGCTTATGATGTCTGAATAACCAGAAACCGGTCCCAGGATGCTTGTTTCCGGTCCAGGGAAGATATGGCTTGGCAGTTCGGGCTGGACTGTTCCCATGAGGCACAGTGTCAGACTGCTTTGCATAAGGCCATGTCTGAACTGGGGTGGCGGAGTGAGCTAAAGAATGATGATGAATGAAACCCAGGTCAAATGACTGGGGGTGAGTGCTTGCAATGTTCAACACTCCGTCCATCATCCCCTTTGATTTTGCTTTGTTCGCTCTAAGTTGGCAGGTATGCCCAGATGTGGGTCTTTTTCTCACTTTGCCACTGGATTCAAGCTAGCCTTGCTGATGACGGCCGATTAGCCAGAAACCGGTCCCAGGATGCTTGTTTCCGGTCCAGGGAAGACATGGCTTGGCAGTTCGGGCTGAACTGTTCCCATGAGGCACAGGGTCAGACTGATTTGCATATGGCCATGTCTGAACTGGGGTGGCGGAGTGAGCTAAAGAATGATGATGGATTAAACTCAGATCAGTTGACTGGGGGTGAGTGCTTGCAATGTTCAACACTCCGTCCATCATCCCCTTTGGTTTTGCTTTGTGCGCCCTAAGTTGGCAGGTTATGCCCAAGGCGTGAGTCCCCTGCTCACTTTGCCACTGGATTCAAGCTAGCCTGGCTTATGATGGCTGAATAACCAGAAACCGGTCCCAGGATGCTTGTTTCTGGTCCAGGGAAGATATGGCTTGGCAGTTCGGGCTGGACTGTTCCCATGAGGCACAGTGTCAGACTGCTTTGCATAAGGCCATGTCTGAACTGGGGTGGCGGAGTGAGCTAAAGAATGATGATGAATGAAACCCAGGTCAAATGACTGGGGGTGAGTGCTTGCAATGTTCAACACTCCGTCCATCATTCCCTTTGAATTTGCTTTGTTCACTCTAAGTTGGCAGGTATGCCCAGATGTGGGCCTTTTTCTCACTTTGCCACTGGATTCAAGCTAGCCTTGCTGATGACGGCCGATTAGCCAGAAACCGGTCCCAGGATGCTTGTTTCCGGTCCAGGGGAGACAAGGCTTGGCAGTTCCGGCTGAACTGTTCCCATGAGGCACAGGGTCAGACTGATTTGCATATGGCCATATCTGAACTGGGGTAGCGGAGTGAGCTAAAGAATGATGATGGATTAAACTCAGATCAGTTGACAGGGGGTGAGTGCTTGCAATGTTCAACACTCCGTCCATCATCCCCTTTGGTTTTGCTTTGTTCGCCTTAAGTTGGCAGGGTATGCCCAGACGTGGGTCCCTTGCTCACTTTGCCCCCTCTATTCAAGCTAGCCTGGCTGATGACTGCTGATTAGCCAGAAACCGGTCCCATGATGTTTGTTTATAGTCCATGGAAGACATGGCTTGGCAGTTAGGGCTAGGCTGTTCCCATGAGGCACAGGGTTAGACTGATTTGCACATGGCCATGTCTGAACTGGGGTGGTGGAGTGAGCTAAAGAATGATGATGGATTACACCCAGATCAGTTGACTGAGGGTGAGTGCTTGCAATGTTCATCACTCCGTCCATCCTCCCTTTTGGTTTTGTTTATGTGATGCACCGCGCAGGTGCTTGCAAGCATGCATGTATTCAGGAGTTCCAGTTATTGGAAGGGTGTGCAGATTGTGCACCTCAACATTCTTATGCAGCTCTGAAATAAATCTAACTTTGGGTTCTGTATTGTTATTGGAGCTTGTTAGGAAACTGTGTGTGTTGTCTGTATGTGAGAGTACATTCAATGTAACAACATGAATCTCAACTGGAATCTCTTCCCTGAGCCTTATATTATTGGTTGTTCCTCTCAAGGAAATGCTTTGATTGGACTTTCAACTAGAATTTATTCTGTAATTTATATTATCTGACACTGTCTTTGACAATGTTTGTAAAGCGCTCTGATCCCCTCGGGTTTTGCCAGCACTATCTAAAATGAATAAATAAATGTAAAGGATCGAATGAGGGCTGCTAAATTTAGACATTAAATGAGGTTGGTGAGAAGAGTCCTAAGGTAGCCCACAACAACCAGAGTAGGGGCAGAACTGAAAAGTCAGAGAGAAACAACCTGAGTTCGAATTGTATCCTATGCTTAAAAGTCTGTGTTAAATCAATATCCAAGTAAGCAGTTGGTATTAAAAGTAAGTTTATTCCAAGATAGGAAGCACTCCCTGGCACACATCCGATGGCTCCGTACAACAGCAGTAACTGATGTCCAGTAACTGAATAGTATGGAATGGTACATTAACAAACTGCACAGTGTAGCGAGACATATACATTTGAATGAATACAAATCACGAGATACAATTGAAAGGAAATACACCCGCGAGGCAAGCGCGAGTATGTACACATGAATACAAGCGCGAGGCAAGCGCGAGGATTAACATATGAACACAACACACTAAGCATGAGCGAATTTTGCGGATCTCGCGTTCGCGAATTTTGCGGATTTGCGGATTCGCAATCCGCAAAATCCGCGAATTCCCGCGAATTTGCGGATTTCTTTTTTTTTTGTGTTCGCCCGTGTTTCTGCCAGTTCGCGAGGGTTTTTACAATTTCGCAATTTGCGAACTTACCTGTCGGGTCGCAAGTTTTGCGAACTTGTTGTTTCTACGTGTCCAGCCTGTTTGGGACACTCTTCTTCATCACTGCCACTCTCTGTCACCACTGCCACTCTCTGACTACTCATGCCACCCTCTGGCCCACCCATGCCACCCTCTGTTTCATCACCACACCCTCTGGTTGTCCAGTGTACATTATTTTCGGCAAAGCAAAGCACACCTTCCCTGCCTCAAGTGACCTGAATTAATTTGGGGCTGATTAATGTGTCACAGAATATTTTTTTAGCTGGCACCTGCTTCCTTAGTGCGCCCTGATTCAGTGGCGGCTGGTGACATTTGAAAGTGGTGGGGCGTAAAATTGTCGTATTGCACCGCGGCGAGCAAGCGAGCCTGATCAACCTAATTTTGAAAAAAAGAGTGGGATAATGGTGCATTTTCAATCAAATTTTAGGAAGCAGGAAGGTTAATAAAGCAATAAGATTGAATTATTTATCATTTAGGAAATCGCCAATTTTTATGAGCTATAGAGGACAATCTAATCTTTGCGTATGCTGATGTTATCATTTACCCATATTAACCTTAGAACACACACACTCTTGTAACGGTTTTAACTATACAATAAATACACTCATCGACTGTGCAGTGCTGGGAAAGAGCAGGCTGGACCAGACTGTGTCTGTCGCAGCCACTTAGCTCCGACTTGCAAGTAGGCACACAGCCCACTGAGCTACCGTGATGGCCTCCTATGGCAATGTTATTTGCCACTCGTGACACAGCTTTGACCAGAGAATCCCCTGCTTGAAATGGGGTCTATGACAACCTTCCTATGCTGTGCTGAGTTTAGGAGAAGGTTTGTACGGCTGCCGCTGGTACTGGTTTGAAAGCTCTGACATCCGCAGCTTTCACTGGAACTACTGTGCAATTAATTTCAGACACACTTCCTCTGAAAACTGAAACCCTGCTAAGGTCACACATATTAAACCTTCCAACAATCACCACGTTACTCCCTTCAACTCTCTGCGCATTCTGAAACACTTTCTTCAGTGAGACCCCCAGAGAGGCATTCTGGTACTTGCAGTTTTTCACACCACATCAGACATCAAGGTTAGTATTTTGAAGTTGTTTTCTAGTGAAACTCTGAGGTACTCTGGTTCCTTCAGCTATTCACATCACAATCTTTCCTGTATTTTCTCAACTTAAAGTCAATATAAAATGCATCTAATTAATCACCTTAGATACGTCATTACAATACACACTGATGCCACAAAATAAAATGTACTTCAGGTAACAGATGTACAACTCACCCCGCCCACGACAAATACATACTCGTTTGATCCCAAGATGACTAAAAACTGACAGGATGCCAGGCCAGGCAGCGTGAGCAAGCACTTCCCTGCACTCTTCTTCGACCGGTGCGTGCTGGTAGCTTACCCCATACTACGAACGAACAGCATACCTGCGAGAATTCCTGATGCATCCGAGAGGCCGGCGGGGTTGGAGATGAGTCAGTTACACACCACACAGACATCCCTCCTTTGACCCACTTTTCAACAGCTGAAAACTCCGATCAGAGAGGCTTGAATGCGGCATTAACCCTAGCTCCCTCTTTCGCTGGCACACTAGTTATGGGACATTTTCCTTCAATGAGAAAGTGGAAAACTCGTACACTTTTGTCTCCATGACAAACGAGTACTGGCTCTGCCTCACACACCAGTGTTTCCACATTCCGACAGCTGACCTCCCTTTGACCTTCATGCCACTTGGAGGCCCTTTCACCTGAACATCCATTCCAGCAGCCTTTGACATAGCCAACAACAAGCTGCCCTCTGAGCCGGTTCTCTGACCTGCTGCATTCCCTATCGACAAAAAACGTTATATACCTCACGGGGCCGTTTAAATCCTCACGTCTGGTTTATTTAAGCCAGCTCTGTAAGACTAGGACAGGCACATCGATGTCGCTCGGAGAGCATAACATACCTCGACGGGGTCAATGAAACAAACAACCGAAAATAAACTCAAGATCAGGTTTTGTAAATTTGACGTCACGATAAAGCATTTGCACAGCTGCCAACCAGGTCTCAAACAGGAAATAAAACTCGGGCATCCGCTTGATAAAGCAAGCCTTTAATGTTGAATAAATAATGATGCCGGCAAACATAGGCTTATGAACCCCTCTGCACATTAACTCGCGGGACATCTGCTCGGGTTCCTGGTAAAAAACCCACCTCGCTTCAGTTCACGGAACAGCAGCAGGCAGAGTGTTGTAAAAGGAATTGAAACAGGGAGGGAGAGGCGCAGACTCAATACACAGTTTACCGGGGAATAAAAAGGAAGAAAACTTACCTGACCGCCGGTCAGCTCCGCATCTTCTAGGCCCTTGGCGCCTTCACTGGAGCGGAAACCGGAAACCCTGCCCTCCGTCCTCAGCCAATCCTGGCGCAGGAGCAGCACCAGGATTGACACAGGGCATGTTTGCTTTCTGCCCGCCTGCCCATTAGGAGAGCGAGGTTTCGCTCTCCTATGGGCATGCGAGGAGGCACAAGTGCGCATGCGTGGGCAAGGATGAAAAATGTGCCTCCGTCCCCATTCTTGCGCACCTGTGCTGCTGTCTGCCCCTGACAATGCCTGTCAGTCAACATGACACAGGACCGCCCACCCCCTTCAGACTCTGAAGAGGGTGGGCGGTCCTGCATCATGCTAACTGACAGGCATTGTCCCTCGCGTATTTGAACTTAAGTAAACAGTTTACTTCAGTTCAGAGAGATGGCGAGGGAGCTGCGGGTACGTGCGGGGGGGCAACGCCCCAACGCCCCCAATGGACGCACCGCCACTGCCCTGATTAGTGATCTTTTGCACTTGCTAAGTGCTTTCATTGTTGCAAAATTAGTTACAACACCTGCCCTGCCCCAACTGACAATAATGAATTAGGGGCTGATTAATGGATTTTAACTTCCAGCCTGGCGCCTGCTTGTCTCCCTTAGCTGTAATTCAGGGCCTTTGTGGCATATGTGTAACTATTCTGAGGTTCAGAGCAGGGTCACATAATAGTTTCAACTGGCAACTGAACTCTGGAGGGGCCCCTCAGGAAGCACTACAGGAAATGGCTACTAATGATGTGCCTGAACTTTTGAACCTGGTAAGTAGTTACTTTCAGTTTTGCTAAGATCGTATTTCTGCAATTTTGCACTTATTCGCGGGGCGCGAACTCACGCGAACAGTGCGAGCAGTGCGAGCAAAATCCGCTGCTCGCGGATTTGCGGATTTTGCGGGAAATTCGCAAATCTCGCGGATTGCGGATTTCCCGAAAATCCGCAAAATCCGCGAGCGGAACGGATTTTCCGCCCATGCCTACAACACACCTTCCTCCCTTATAAAATGAAAAAAAAAAAAAAATGTAGAACTTAAAATTTTGCCACCATGTAGGCAACAAAATCTGACAACCACTTTGGTTTCTTCGTAGCTCTTTTCTGCAAAGAAACATTATCACTGTGAATAGATTGGGATTGAGGAATACCATGATTGATGTTGCTAGTGCTGGAACAACAAGGTGTTACATCTATTTCATCACAAACAGCATCTCCACTCAAACCCTCATCCAAATATGAAAAATCAGAATTTTTCAAAGTAGATTCTTTACAATAAATATTCTTATCAGCCTTGAGAATAGCAATTCTACTGAGATTCCAAACTTTACTGTCTGATAATCTTACTGAGTTTTTTAAGATTTCAATGACTTCAAAAGGACCCATAAACAAACTTTCCCCTTTCTTGACCTTCCAGGGTTTTTTAACCTTAACCATCATCCCAATTTCTACCTTAGGATCTGTTTTAGAGCCAAATTTCTCATCAAAATACTTCTTATTTGAACAATGGGTACGAATAAGGTTCTCTTTGACTTTCTTCAGATCCACATTAGAGGAGGATGATTTCACTAACCATGAGGGATTCACCTTAGTTCTAGGAGCTCTTCCCCTCATGATTTCAAAAGGAGAATAACCAGTCATTGAATTCATGGTTGTTCTGTACATCCAAATTTTCTTAAAAATTTCAATCTCCCATTTCTTGTCATCCTCACCAACAGATTGTATAGCACTCTTGAGAACTCTATTGAACCTCTCTATTACTCCATTCCCACTTGGATTATATAAAGAAGTGGTAGAATGGACTATGCCAAGCCTTGAAAAATAATCATTAGCCTTTTTTGAATTGAATTGAACTCCATTATCAGATATAATTCTTACTGGTAGTCCTTCTTCAATGAAAACTTTATCCAAGAAGCATAAAACTGAATCAGTATCTATTCCTTGAACAATTTTGATAACAGGCCACTTAGAGAAAACGTCAATAGCTGCAATTACATACTTAGAATCACAACCAATGGGGCCCATAATGTCTATAGCAATAGTCTCCCATGGATTGTCAGGAATAGTGTGCACACCCATATTGGGTTTAAGAGTAACTAATGACTTGTCAGAATTCGCGCAAACCACACAATTCCTAACCATTCATTCAATAAACACATCCATGCCAGGCCACCAAAATAAACGCTTGACTAGTTGTTTAGTTCTGACATTGCCACTATGACCTTCATGACCTTGTAAGACAATAACCTTCCTCACACCTGCTGGTGGAACAATACGTTCACCTCTCTTAATGATATCTTCACAACATGAAAGTTCTGATCTTACTTCCCAGAAACTCTTCAAATCTGAATCAAGGTACTTTTTATCAGGCCAGCCGCCTGTAATGTAACTTGCTACACTTTTTAAAGCTTCATCAACCTCAAATTTCTCCCTCCACAGAGTCTGATCAATGGGAATGGGACCTTCATCATGAATCAAAGCAATTTGAAATTCATCCCACTCATTATGCAAATCTTCTTGAATAGGTAAAGGCATCCTTGACAAAAAATCGGCAGAAACATTTTCCTTACCAGGTACATATTGTATGTCATAAATGAAATCCTGTAAACGCATGGACATACGTGCAATACGAGCAGAAGCTCTCAACATCCCTTCAGTGGTGAGAAGACGTACCAATGGATTATGATCACTCCTCAGTACACACTCCTTACCCCAAATAAATACTCTGAAATGTTCCAAAGCCCATATGCACGCTAAAGTCTCCCTTTCTATTGTGGAATATTTTTCTTCAGCAGGGGTAAGAGCCCTAGAAGCATGTGCAATAATGACTTATTTTCCTTCCTTAGTCTTTTGGGTAAACACAGCCCCCAGACCCTTCGAGCTAGCATCAGTGGTGATGATATTTTGTAAAGACGGATGAAAACAGGAAAGTGCATTAGCGGAACAAATAGCACCCTTCACGTCACAAAACTCTTTCTCGCATTCATTAGTCCATTCAAAAGCAACTCTATTCTTAATCAACTGTCTAATGCTGTATGTTCTGCATGAAAAATCAGGCACATACCTGGCGTAGAATTCAACTAACCCCAAAAAGGATCTTACATCATCCTTTGATTGAGGATGAGGAGCAGACTTAATAGCTTCTAAAAGAGAGGGTTTAGGTTTGATACCTTCTTCACAGAGTTCATGGCCCAAGTAATTCACAGAATGAACACCAAATTTACATTTCTCATGCTTAATAGTAAGGCCGTGTACATTCAGTGCACCTAGAACCTCTTCTAAAGCGGCATGTGTTTATCTTTGTCATCATTAAATACCAAAATGTCATCCTGAAAACAGATGGCATTTTTGCAGTCTTTCAGAATATCTTGCATGGCCCTCTGAAAAATAGCTGCGGCAGATGCCAAACCAAAAGGCATCCTGTTGAATCTGAAACACCCAAAAGGTGTAATAAATGCAGTTAAGTCTTTACTTTTTTCATTAAGCTCTATTTGGTGGTAAGCAGCAGATAAATCGATGGTTGAAAAAAACTTTGAACCACCAACCACAGATAACATTTCAGAAATACGGGGAAGGGGAAACTGATCTACAACAATATTGTTTTGTGAGGTGGCGAAGATCAATGCAGAGTCTCACCTTACCATTGGCCCGTCTAGCAACCACTATGGGCGAAACCCATTCAGATGATTCAATTCTATCTATTATGCCCCCTTCCACTAAAGCGTCTAACTCATTTTTTACTTCCTCCCTAACAGCAAAAGGAATATTTCTGGCTTCGTGTCCCTTGGGACAAGCATTTTCCTTTAAGCGAATTTCATGTTTAAAGTTGGTTAACCTCCCAATGCCTTTCGAGAAAACATTAGGAAACTTATTTAACATCAGTGAAGAAATCCCATTCTGTTCATCAACTAACATCACAGGATTGGGGCTATTGGGATCCAGTATGATATCAAGTTTACCAAAATCAAACCAGCTAAGCACTGAAGGACCCTTCTTTGAAACATATAATTTTGCAATGCATTTTCTATTTTTAAATCTGAAAACCAAAGTCCTGAACCCTAAAATATCTATCGTTCTGCCAGAATACCCTTCAGGGTTAATATCACTTTTCTCTAGGTGACTACCTAACCTTGGCACAAACATTTTATTCCAGACAGATTCACACACTATAGAATAAGGAGATCCAGAATCTGCATACATGTTGATCTTTACACCACCAATAACCATGTCGCATAATGGCTTTTTCTTAATAGTGGTATCATTTACATTCAGGATTACTGATTCTTTTATGTTTAGAACAAAAGAACAGTTGTTAGAATAATTTGTGAGATCTTCATCATCACTATTGTCGCTTAATTCAATACATTTCACCTTTTGGTTAACTTTTCCCCTTCTACAAGCAGAAGTGAAATGACCCATTAAGCCACAATTTGAACATTTCTGTTTTAAACCTGGACAAACTTTGTTATTCGCTAAGTGTGACTTACTGTTGCACCTAAAACACTTTAAGTTACTCTTGGAGTCTTCAGAATTTCCTTTTGAGGAAAATATTTGTCTCTTTTTAGAAGAATCTCTATTTTTGTTATCATACTTTTGATTAATCTTCGAGACAATATCTTTACTGACAGAGATTTCCTTCCCTTTGACTTGTGCACTCCTACAAGAAAGTTCTGCTTTTCTTACAATGGATACAACAAAATCTAAGTTCTCATCACCATTGATCCATAATCTTTCTTGTATAGTTTCATTTTTTGAGTGCATAACAACCTGATCTCTAATTAGATCTTCTTGTAAGTTGCCAAATTTACAGTCTAATGCTAGAGTTTTTAAAGAAGATACAAAATTGTCAACAGATTCTTCAGTTAATTGTTTTCTCTGGAAAAACTTAAATCTAGAAATTCCTATACATACTTTAGGAGAACAATATTTATCAAAATCATATATAGCCTTATCAAAAACATTCATATCACCACTGGCTTGTGATGTAGGCAATTGATTAAAGGCTTTTAGTCCTTCTGGTCCTAAAGAATGTAAGAAGATACCTTTCTTTTCAGGAGCTTTCATCTTTCCATTGGCATCTAAAGTTTCTATGTAATTTAAAAAATAAGCCTTCCATTCTATCCAAGGCATACAAGGAGAACCACCTGCTGACCAATAACTTTGTGGTGGAGAAAGAGTATAACCTTGTGCACACATAATGGAAAGGAATAAAAGCTTAACCAACACTCAGTGTTACCAGTTTGTATATCTTGCTCTCAAATTAATAAATAAATAATAGAAATCATTAAATATATATTCATGAAAACTAGATGGGAGAATCCAATGAAGAAAAACAAAGTACTTGTAAATGGTTGACGAAGAAAAATGAATAGTCACATGTTCCTTCAAGAAGAATGATGTTTTCCTGTTTCCATTCGGTATTGTAATTGAATAAAACAAAAAGAAAACGAAGAAATCACCTTTCTATCTTCTCCTCTCACTCCGTAGGTAATGAAATGTATTTACCGTTTTTAAAAAAAACTGGTATTAGGTAGCAAACGGAGGAAAAAGGAAGTCACCTCTTTACTTTTCATTAAAAAGCAGCCGGAGAGTAGCGTCTCACGGAAATGCACTAATCGCTTCCGCCCACAATCATCCACACGTCTGTACTGGTATGAAGAAAGTGTTCGCGCACACACAGCGCGGCAGAGAGCTGAAGAAAAGACGAATAGAGGTGCGTAGAAAAGGTTAAATAAATGAAAATCAAACCACAGTAGATCGGTATCCGTCCGACTTGTTTGTAGTCGATTTCCGTTCAAATTGAAAGTATTGAAGCATGCGTTAGTATTCAGTAACGTGTTCAGTATCCATCGTAAATAAATTAAATAAAATCAGATGTCAGGAAATGCTTTCAAATGGTCCGGAAAATCATCCCACCCTCGTCGCCAAATTGTTAAATCAATATCCAAGGAAGCAGTTGGTATTAAAAGTAAGTTTATTCCAAGATAGGAAGCACTCCCTGGCACACATCCGATGGCTCCGTACAACAGCAGTAACTGATGTCCAGTAACTGAATAGTATGGAATGGTACATTAACAAACTGCACAGTGTAGCGAGACATATACATTTGAATGAATACAAATCACGAGATACAATTGAAAGGAAATATACCCGCGAGGCAAGCGCAAGTATGTACACATGAATACAAGCGCGAGGCAAGCGCGAGGATTAACATATGAACACAACAGTCTGATAATCAGACCTGCATACAGAACCGTACCAAATGAAGCTGATAAGTCTAAAAGTACCAATGCTTCTGTGCTGCTATAGATCAGGATGAGTTTAAGCTAGCAGCACTTACTCAGTATCGTTAGAGGGTTTAAACCCAGATTGTGAGTAGTTGAATACATTATCTGATTGAATTAATTCAGTAATCTGTAGGTTGACAGCTTCCGTAGTAATTTTAGAGGGAAATGAAAGAAGTGAGATGGGCCAGTAGTAGGACAAAGTGGCTAAATCATCTGTTGGTTTTATTTGAACAATTATGTAACCATTGCCTTTTTCTATGCCGCTGGCACTACTCCACTTAATAGATAAAGATTACAGAAGGCTGTAAGAATTGGAGTGGTACTTTCCTTTTCTGAGCATAGAATTTCCTGAAAGCATATGTCTGGTGGGGATCGTGATTTCATGGGAGTGAGAGACTTGATATTCCAACCGGATTGATAGATCCAGGAGAGTTGGGTGATCAGTACGTGGTAGGCTAATACCCTGTGTATTCTCCTCCCTTTATTCCTGTGTATTATACTCTCAATGTAATGGTAGAGGAGCAGGTTGATTGTCATACTAAAGATCTCCTTTGCTTTTTCGATACCAGGGCTTCTTTTGTGCAGAATAAACCCAGCTGTGCAACCAGCCATGTGATTATATCCAATGTCTCTTTCTCTCGATCTTGGACCATTCCTTTTTCAGCAGGTTTTCAGCAAACCACCCTAATAATAACGTGAGATTGACTGTGGATTTGGAGAAGAGTGGAAACTACTATTGCTCCCGTTGGATCCGAATTTCCAGGTTAGTACGTTGTAAAAAAAACAAAAGAGAAAACATTCCAATATGGCTGCCACTTACGCATGCACATGCAAAACAGTCATTCTGGAATAGTTTTTCTTTTGTTTGAAAAATATCCAAGATGGCCACCACATGTACATATTAAAACTAGTTGGTTTTAGGGGCAAGACCTGATGGATTTGGCAATGCTTTTTGGTTAACAATCATTGATATCTCAAAGCTGAGGCATATGATAAAAACAGTGGCTTGTTACCAGGCTAACATATACTAAAACTCAAACTCTGAAGGCACTTTTACTTTGAGTTTTAAAAAAAATAAGTTTATTGAAGAACAAGGAATAAAAAATACAAAATATACAACAAGATAACATTATAAGTAATAAGGTTATATATTTTTCAAATCACATGTTATGTTATGTAAGGGTTAATAACAACTTCTAAAGCGCACGGTCACCCAAGGATTTCATGGCGCTGAGCGTGAGGAATGTTGCCGGCGGATAACTTATGCAAATCCTTGCTTGAACAGCCAGGTCTTTAAGGCTCTCCTGAACCCATAAGATTGTCACTGCTCCTAATTGTCAAAGGGAGGGAATTCCAAAATTTTGGAGCAAGGTAGGCGAAGCGACAACCACCTTGTCGCTTCTGTTTGAAGGAGGGGATGGTGAGCAAGTAAAGATGAGCTGAGCGGAGATTTCGGGTGGGCACATATTTCACGATCATGCTGTTGATGAACCTGGGACTTTTACAGTGAAGGGCTTTAAAGGCCAAACATCCGGACTTGAAGGCAACCCGTTGGGCTATAGGTAGCCAATGGAGATCAGACAGCAGCAGTCTTGCCCAGAGCCATTTAGGTTGTTTGTGAATTAGTCTGGCCACTTGATTCTTAACAATTTGCAGGCGCCTTGTTAAGAATGCAGGTAAGCCCAGGTAGAAGGAATTCGAAAAGTCCAGCCGTGAAAGGACCAAAGCAAGCACCACCTGTATGAGAGCCGAATGGGTCAGCAGGTGAGCAATTTTTTTGATTTTACGCAATTGATGGAAGCTGGAGGAGAACGCAGCTCCCACCTGTCCTGTAAGTGAAAGATCTGTGTTGATGATGATCCCAAGACTTTTCACCGAGGGAGAGGACAAGGGAGGTGGCCCTAGTTCTGCCGGCCAGAAGTGCGGGCCCCAACTGGCCTCGCTTTTCTGCGGAAGCACCAACTCTGTCTTACCTGGGTTGAGTTTGAGGTGGTTCTGATCCATCCACCGCTGGATGTGCAGCATGGTGGCCTGAAATTGAAATGAACAGAAATATGACAATATGATATCAAAAGGAGGAATGTCACAGAGGTTGGAAAACTTCTTGCTGTATAGGAGTTAGGGAAAAAGAGTGTTTAGCACTAGCATCAATAAACAGTGTAACTGGTGACCATAGGTTCAAACGTTTTACAGCAAAGTGAATAGGATGAACAAAAGCTGTGTCAAGTCTATGATTGTAACATACAACATACCACCATGCCTGAAATTGATTCAAATGCTTCCAATTTTTAGTGATCTGTTGAAATGCAACAGCTAATAATGAATCAATAATCTTTATGTTGTGAGTGTAATGCTCCCAAATCATTAATAAACTTCCTAGAAATAAATGAACAACGGAAAAAGGGAAATTAGAACCAAAGATGTAGTTAATTTGGGACTAAATGAGTTTCCAAAAAGTGAGTACAGATGGACATGTGAAGACGAGGTGTTTCAAATCGGCAGATGGGGAATAGCAAGACCAACAAATGTCAGGCGTGTCAGTATATCTCTTATATAACAGGACCAGGTGAAATAAAAGCCTATTATATATCAAAAACAGTGTTTGAGTGGTGTTTGCCGTTCTAGAGGATTTCCTGATCTTGGTCAAAATGTTATTCCACATAAGAATTGACCAATCTACTCCGAAGTCTTCTTCCCAGGCAAGTTCCACTTTAGTTTTTTGTCTATCCGAAGGTGAAAAGGGCAGATGAGCATAAATACGGAGGCTTTGGGGCAGGCATATAGGAGATTGTGAATTCATTAATAGGAGAGGAAGTGGGAGGAGAGTGAGAAGAAACAAGTAAAAAGCAGTAGATAGAGCATGCCTAAGAAAATGAAAAGATGGAGGTAAGTCAAGGAGCTGGCTATCTCTGGAGAAAGATATAACTTTATTCGGAAAAAAAGTTGATGAACCCAAATTAGGTCTTTTTGCTCCAAGAACACCAGTAAATAGGTTGCTCACAAATTAGTATGGCTTTGCTATGCCATAGAGAGGAATTAAGAAAGAAGGTTGGATCAGTAGGAGGTGACCGTGGTAAAGAGTCTAGAGTTTTACAAGTGTGTTTGATAATAGGGGTAGAAAAAGACTGTGGTTTACGGGTAAAAGAGAGATATTCTTTAAATTAAAAAGGAGAAAGGAATGTGTGCTCGAGATCTACCCAGAGAGGGCAGTCTAATAGAGTGTCATCAAGATATCTGGGAGCTTGACGAAGTAAAAAGGATTTGTGATAATTAAGAAAATCAGGTTTAGGTTTTATTAATGTAAACAATGACATGCTAGATTTTTTTATATTCCACAAGCATGATGATAGTATAGAATTTTTGTATTCTCTTTTTTTTTAAAGGAATAGGAACTGGAATGTTAGAGAGAGTACATAGAATAATAGGGGAGAGCATCATTTTAATGGTATCCAAGCGGCACCACCAGGAGAGATACAAAGGATACCAACTAGTTGTTAGAGTGGAGATTTTTTTGTGCATTTCTCCAAACACAGAGAGATTGTAGTTGAAAGTAGGGTGGTAAAAAAGAGTCCCAGATATTTAATATGTTGAGAATTCCAGGCAAAATTTGAGGCACTGAAACCGTCTTTGAAAGTATACTTAGTTAAGGGTAATATTTCACACTTGTCTTTGTTGAGTTTGTAACTGGAGACAGAAGCAAAAAGCTCCACTTCCTGTAAAAAGGCCGAGATAGAGGAATGTGGGTTTGAAATGAATAATAAAATATCATTGGCATAGGCAGCCAGCTTAACATGGATGTCATTCGCTTCAAATCCTTTTATTTCATTATTTTGATGCAATCTGGATAAAAAAGGTTCCAAAGCTAAGTTGAAAAGGAATGGAGATAAAGGGCACACCTCTTTTCAGATCGAAATACAGAGAAGTATTACCATTTAGAAAGCCGGCTGCACGGGGGTTGGAGTAAAGAATCAAACTCAAAGAGATGATCTTTGGGCCTAAACCGAACCATTTAAGCGTTTGAAAGAGGTACGGCCAATTGACGCTGTCAAAAGCTTTCTCAGCATCCAAGGCTAACAGCAGCTAATGAATATGATAAATGAGAGGATTTAGAGAGGATGTCAAAAAAATAAGAGTGTGTTTTCCGAAAAAAGGCGACCTTTCCAGATTGTTCCATACCAAGTAATTGGGGAAGGAAAGTTTCCAAACTTAAAGCCAATGCCTTAGAGAATTTTTTTTAATCAATGTTGACAAGGGAGATAGTCCTATAATTGTTACAATGTTTTAAATCTTTGCCTTCCTTAGGAATTAGACATATTAGAGCCTCCAAAAAGGATCCAGAAGATTCACCCACATGTGAAAACTAATTGAGAAGAATAAGTAATTTGGGATGGAGTAATGAAGAAAAGTGTGCAAAAAATTTCAACTGTGAAACCATCCGGTCCTGGAGCTCTAGGTTTTTTTAGGGCGTGCAGAGCAGTAAGAAGTCCCTGTTGTGAAATGTCAACTTCTAAAGGAGTAAAATCTATTTGAGGGTCATGGGTACGATGAGTATTGTCAAGGAGCTGTGTGATAAGAGAATGTGAGGGAACAGTTTCAGGTGTGTAAAGTGACTTGTAGAAGAGAAGGAATTCATTTAATATATCTGAATCATTTGATCACAGTGTGTTTTGTTCATCCATAATACAGTCAATATCAAACTTGTTATGTTTAACTTTTAAGTAGTTTGGTAAAAGTTACCCGCCTTATACTGTCTAACATAAAACTTAGCACTGGAGTTTACCAAATAAAGTGATGCATTTTCAGTTGACTCCTTATTAAATTGGAACTTTGTCTTAACAAGTTGAGACAAACAATCCTTGGATTTTGAAGTGTAATAAGAATGCTCCAGTCTCTGAATCCCAGCTAACAGATCACCAATGGCTTTGTGTGAAGTTTTGCATTTCCTAGAAACAAAACCAATAATGAAATCTCTTGCAATTGCTTTAAAAGCATCCCAAATTACATGGAAGGGAAGAGTATCAGATCGGTTTAAGGAGAAAAAGTCATGAAAGAATGAAGTAAAGGAGAGGGTAAATTGGGGTCTAGAAGGAGTGAGTTGTTAAAACGCCATCTCCTGGGAACATTGGGTTTAGGCGCTTTATCCAATTGAATGAAGATGGGGGTGTGATCTGAAATTAAAATGGAGCCAATATCCGCACTTCTTAATGATTGAGAGATGACATGAGAAGTAAAAAAGTAATCAATTCGGGATTGAGTTTGATGAGCTGGAGAATAAAAAGTATATTCTCTTGTAGTGGAATGACAAAGTCTCCAAGCATCTATAAGTTTATATTGTTGGAGGGTGTGGAGGACCATTTTATGCGTTTTGTGTGGTTTAAAAGAAACTGACGAGTGACGATCTGTAAACGGATTGACAATTTGATTGCAATCCCCAGCAAGGACAAAATTATCATTGATACATGATAAGATTTGTTGGGAGAGGGATAACCAAAACGAAGGATCACCAATACTAGGAGCGTAAATATTAATTAAAGAAACTGGAACATCTCCAATCAGCAATTTAGTATACAGCCTTCTTCCATCCACATCGAAGAGATGAGAAAGCAATTTAACAGTAAGCGATTTGTGACAAAGTGTTATTACACCATTATGTTTACCCTCTCTGAGTGAAAAGGAAACATCTACAATCCAACCGCTCCTCAGTTTCATAGATTCAGTGGCCGTTATATGAGATTATTGTATAAGAACAATGTCGGATCCCAATTTAGAAAGATGTGTTCGGACACATTGTCTTTTAATGGGGGAATTCAGACTTCTGACAGTCCATGAAACGATTTACAAAGTCATAGAAATAATGTTGAGAGAACAAACAAATGTGGAATTAAGTGAACCATGTTCAAGTATAGAACAGAATATATAACAGGGCAACCACAAGAGCAAGAAGTAAGGCAAGAAAGAGGAACCAGGAAGAATAAGTACAAGAATAAGAGTACAGCAATAAACCAAAAGAGGGAAAGAAAGATATACAGAAAATAAAAGAAAGAGAAGTGAGGCAAAGAAAGAGAACGAGGAAAGAAAAAAAAGAACAAGAATATAAAAGATACCTAAATCTAAAGACATCATAAGGAGGTGGGGGTGAGACCACATAGAATGAATGGCACGTCCTTACTCAACGGAACAAAGACAAGAATAAACCATAGCACTTCAAATAAGATAAGGGTACATTTTACGGTCAGACATCAACAACCCTGTGAAAAAGAAGAGAAAAACGGTCATCATAACAATGGAACACAAGATAAACCGCCTAAAAACACAACCAAAAATAAGGAAATACTATAGATTTATTAAATGTTAGGATCTTGAAGCAACAGAGTCAAAAAGAGAAATTGCTGCATTAAATGGAATAACTAATCAAACAGTTTGAGAAGATGAAGCTCCTGAAAAATCCATAGATTCAGCTTTGCAAGAATTGATGAAACTCTGCAATTTAACGGGATCCTCATATGTTGCTGTTTTGTTTTTTATAGGTAACCTTGAGGAAGCAGGGGTGAAAAAGGCCATATCGGGCCCCCATGGCATGCAGATCAGGTCTCATGTTCAGAAATTCTTTGTGCCTAGTTGCAGTAAATTTGGCGTACTCCTGAACAAAAAATAATGTAGACCTAGACAAGGAAACACGTTGAATGGATTTAACCGCTGTGAGCACTTTGAGAAGATCTGTATACTCGCAGAATACATGATGACCCCTCTTGGTCTTCGAGAAGAGGATATGTCTGCACATTGATGGCCAAGCCTGTGAGCGCGTTGAATGTTGAGCGACTTTCCTTCAGTAGGTGCAATAGTTTAGGGAGTAAGGATTTGAAGAAAGATAGAGGGTCTGGGCCCTCTGCACTTTCCGGTAGGCCATAAATACAAAGATAATTTCTTCTATTTCTGTTTTCCCAATCCTCAACCTGTCGCTGTAATGAAATCTGAGACTGAAGAGTGCTAACTCTCTCATTCGTGTGAGGAAAGGAGGAAACTCTGTGCTCCACCGTGGTAAGGCTTTCGTTCATCTGAGACCAATTTTCCGTTAAGAATTGCAGTTTGGTAGATGTATCTTCCATGAAGGGGCAAAGCGCGCGTATCTCCGCCAATAGCATATCTAGAGACAGAGGAGAAGAGGACTTTGGTGGAGAAGGTGGATCCTTCTTTAATCTTTTGGTAGTAACTTTTCCAGCTGCAGAGGTGCCAGTGAAGATTCTGGAATTCTTAATAAAAGTGTGTGTGGTACGTGATGTAGTGGCCCCTTTCTTTTTCAGTCGTCCTACAAGAAAGTAAAGAAGATGATGCAATGGAGCTCAGTTGAGAATACTCAAGAACAATAATAAATAAATGAATATATGCAGCTATGCTCCCGTGATGACAAAACCACGCAGAGTGAAGAATTAAGTGAAATGAACTTCAGATAGGATGTAGTTAGAACAACTGGCACAGTAGTTCAACAGCAAGAAGCAAAGTGCAACCTCAGAAGAAATACAATTTAAAAAAATTGCACAAACAGGCTCTTGCGCATTTGCCTGACAGGAGCAAAGCTGAACAGCAAAATAGCAGGTATGTAGCTGAGTTTGTAGAGAAATGATGATTCAAGAGGTTCCATATGTTGTTCAGGCCGCCATTAAGTCAAATGAATTTCAAATAGGATGTAATTCGGACAACTGGCACGAAGTACAGCCTTAGAAGAAATATAAAACTTTGCACAAACAAGCTCTTGCGCATTTTTCTGACAGGAGCAAAGCAGAGTAGCAAAATAGCAGGCATACAGCTTAATTTGTTGATAAATGAGCATTCAAGAGGTTCCATATGTTGTTGAGCCCCCCATATATGGTATATTCCTGTTACTGAAAAGTTAATTCCATTTTAAACAGATCTGTGTAAAATTCTTCTCACCGGTACTTCAGCTGAGAGGGGAGCGCCGCACTCAAGATGGCGGTCACAGTCAGCTTGGCAAGGAGAGGCGGAATGCGACATAGAGGATTTCCAGTCGTGTGTAGCTGCAAAAGACTGGAAATGAAGAGCAGGAGGTCAATACATCTTCCTCTGCTTAAAACCCCTCACCAGGAGTATGAAAAAGACCTCAGGCTGCAGCTGTTTTGTCCCATCCCGTGCAGCCTCACATGGACGCCGCCATGTACCTTGAGCGTCAAGCCACGCCCCATGAAGGCACTTTTACTTTAAAACATCAATAAAGTGTTGTTGCAGACCAGTACAGAGGAGCTGCAAGAATCAACACACGTGATGCTATTGCTACACCTAAATGTTCAACCAATCTTTCACTTTTATTCTGGGAACACCCTATGTTACTGATATAGCACAACACTGTGAGATAAATCACAAGGACAGCATCCTTCTCAGTCCTGGGAATTCATTTAATAAATCTGAAAGATTTATGCATGATTTTAAATAATTGAGCCCTCTAAAACCAATGCTTGCTAAAAGGCTATCACAGGACATGGAAAGTGATGGTCTACTAAAAAGTGTATCCTGATCACTCTAAGAGATTATAATGTCTAACGCCACACTTTTTTTCAAACTGGATGGAGTTTGAGATATCACTCAATTTCAGTAGCGTCCAGCATGATCCGTGGGTGGCCAGGTGCGTGAGGGCGCGTGCATGGCGGGTGTGACGAGAGGGGAAATAGTGAGCAAGGTAAAAAAAAAATTATTAAATAAACACTTACCTTGCCGTGACGGGTCCTGTGTCTCTGCTCCTGATCTCTTCTTCCGACTGAGGCACAGGGAGCACAGCCAGGCTCCCCTGACCAAGCACAACGCTGCAATGCATCGTTGTGATTGGTTTTAGGCATCCTGGTTCGACGGTCAACCAAGGAATTGGGGCCAGGGCCTGTTCTCCACACAGGATGTAGTGCATCTTGCATGGAGAAGGGGGAAAGTGCACGGACTGGTTTGGGCAGCTCGAGAGGGCTGCCCAAACAGTCATTGCACACTTAGGAGTGGGCAAACCGTTCCTCCCCTGCCCTGCTCCGAGAGCAGAGCAGCCTGCCCACTCGCACCCGCAAAGGAAACATAAAATGATAATAACTCAAAGTTAATAACTCAAAGTTATTATCATTTTATGTTTAATTTACTTTGCAGTGCACTGCTGAAATGCAGTGGGGCGACGCTCCACCACCATAGCGGAGGAGCCGCCCCTGCTCAATTTATGTCTTCAAAGAGTAGATGTATCTTCCCTTAGAAAATAAGCAGCAACAAAAAGGCATATTTCCTATTTATTTTCACACAATTAAATGTGTTTCTCTAAAATCCTGAGGAAAGTTACAACTGACATTTGGTTGGATGCACTAACAGGTAGCTCACAAATAGTGGGTGCAAATAGCGCACCAACTATTTGTGACTAACCTGTAATTTTGGTAGGCTACCTGCGTAATAACTTGCATGACAGAAGTTCCATTTGATGGGCGTCACAAAATGAATTACCTTCTGAATATTAGTGAGGCAGGCTATTATTTGCAACCGCCCTGTAATTGACTATGAACACAGGGATGGTGTCCTGCAAAGGGACAGCTGATCTTTGAGAATGAGTAATCACCTCCTTTGATATGTTGATAACTTTTGTTGACTTTTCAATGGTTTGTGACCACAATTGCAGTCTAAAACCGCCACTACATCTAATTTTTGATTAAATAGGAGCTTATGCCCATTTCATGTCCCCTCATAATTGCTATTCGGATTTAGTCGTAAAACCCCTTGGGCAATTCACAGAGGCTTTTCGGAATCTTAAAAGAGGTTTACTACAGTGAAAAAGACTTTTTGCAGTCCCATAACTTGTAAGTTTGCGAATCTTAGAGAATACGACAGCAAAAGGGCTTTGTTCATCTGGGGGCTTATGTATAATGGTCAGAGTTTGCAACTTGAAAATTACACATTTTTGCAACTCGCAATTTCCGAGTTGCAAAACCAGATGTACAACAGTGTCTCAAACACTGTGATTCCCAAATTGGTAGCAAGGGACCAGCCTCATTAATAATCATGAGGCAGGCCGCAATTTGCGACCCATTGGGAATAGCCGGCACTCACAGGGATTGTGGCCTGCTGGGGTCAGCAGACAACACTGTCTGTGGCTGTTTTTTAAATAAAGCAGTGTTTTTAGGATGAGCCTAGTGGCAGAACGCACTCCTTGCTCACTCTGCGAGGCATGCAGTTGTCCTGGCCCGCATTGCACAAGCATTTGCAATGCAATAGGTCTCGCAGTAAGTCGAGTTTAAGTTATTACCATTGTAAATGACAATGCCTTTTATTTATGTTTTAAAAACAAAAACATTAATAAAATGCATTGGGATTTGCAATGTCAATAGCTAAAACTCGCGTAAATGCGAGACCTATTGCATTGTAAATGCTTGTTTGTTAAATGCTGCCCATTTTCCTTAAAACAGGAAGCATTTCAGAAATAAAAATGAAAAGTTTACTTAATTTTTTTTTAGAGTGGGCAGTGATTGGTGGGACCACTGCCTGCTCTATAAAAATGTTGGACTCCCATTCACATTGGGGAGGGGTCCCCTGGGTACTACTTCCAGTTTGTAAATGGCTTACCACCAGTTTGAAGTTGGTAGTAATCTGTGAATGTTTTGCAACTGAGACCGATTCTCTGTGGCAAAACATTCATACATGTCAGTGCGACTCGCTATTAGGAAGGGGTGCCCTTTACATGCCCCTTCCTAGTAGCGACTCGCAAACCCTATTTTACGAGTCGGTAATAGGTTACTAACTCGCAAAATAGGGTTGGTATATAGGAAAATGAATTTTACCAGTCGCAAACGGCGTATGCGACCCGTAAAATGCATTATACGTCTGGCCCCTGTTCCTTTATTCCTCTGGACATCACGTGTTCAATAATGTGTAACAGTTTAGATTCTAACAAAAAAAATGTTGTTAGAATCTAAACTGCTGTTTTGTTTACAGTGAATTAAGTTTCTAAATGAACACAATAAATCACCCCTTTGTATTTTAGCTTCACACTCCTATATATGGAGAAATTATAATACATCTCAGTCTCCTTACAAACCCCGGATATGGCATCGTTCCTGCAACTCCCTTTCACCTCTGACCTATGCTCCATGTGAGTCAACAACACTTCAGTCTCCCGTTTCAAATTTCCCCAACGAGCGCGTGCCCTGCAGACAAAGAAAGGCAACACTTTTGTGAAACATCTAGGGAATGGAAATATCTCGCTTTACAAAGGTTGTAAAACCTCGAAAATAAATTATGCATCTTTTGAAATTCAATACTTCATTTATTTTGGCAATGCCACTGAACTGGGTGAGCTCAGAACCTGTAAAGTAGATGGTTAGGCTAAAAAATCCCTGTCACTGCTTTAGGAATAATAGAAAGTATTTAGGCTTACTGAACAAAGTGGCTGTTTCTTTTGTTTAGGGTTAGTTTCCATGGTACTGTTCAACTTTATATAACAATTTGGGCCATTAACCTATCGAGAATCAGAGAACAATAAACAAGAATAGGAAAAGTTAATAGGTCTCACTTATTCAAGAGCTATTTGGTTTGCCAATGTTTTTTATCCACACACAACAGCATAGCTGCTTTTCAGCACAGCTAAAAGTTAGTGGCATAGACGAGAGTGTTGCGAAGTGGAGTATCGCTGAGTAGAGCAGAGTGGCGTAGGGTGGAGTGAGTGTTGTGGAGTAGGGGCGATTGGAGTGGAAAGGAGTGTGATGGAGTGGAGTGGAGTTGGATTGAGTGTCATAGAGTGGAGTGGCATGCAGTGGAGTGGTGTAGAGTGGAGGAGAGGAGTAGAGTGGAATAGTGTATTGTGGAGTAGAGTGGAGTGGCATAGAATGGAATAAAGTGGTGTAGAGGGACTTGTGTAGAGTAGGGTGTCTTAGAGTGGCATAGAGTGGAGTAGAGTGTCGTAGAGTGGCATAGAGAGGAGCAGAGTGTCATAGAGTTGAATAGCATGACATGACTTGGTGTGGCGTAGAGTGGAGTAAAGTGTTGTAGAGTAGAGGGCCATAGAGTGGAGGGGTGTAGAGTGGAGAAGAGTGTCGTACAGTGGAGTGGCATAGAGTGGAGGAATGTGTTGTACAGTAGAGAGGCGTAGAGTGGAGTTGAGTGTTGTGTAGTAGAGTGTTGTAGAGAGAAGTGTATTAGAGCAGAGTGTTGTAGAGTGGAGTAAAACGGCATGGATTGACGGAGAGGGAAATGCAGTGGCTAAAATGGAGCAGCACAGAGTGTCATAGAGTATAGTATTGTAGAGTGGATGGCTGTAGAGTGGACGATCATAGAGTGGCGTAGAGTGGTGTGGAATATTGTAGACTGGAGTGGATTGTCGTAGAGTGGAAAGGAGGGTCATAGAATAGAGGGTAATATAGTGGCGTAGAGCATCGTAGAGTGGCGTAGAGTGGAGGGTCGAAGAGTGGAGTAAAGTGTTGTGCAGTAAATTGGCATGGAGTGAATTAAAGTGTTGTCGAGTGAAGTGGCATGAAGTGGAGTAGAGTGGAGTAAAGTAGTGTGGCGTCGAGGGGAGTAGAGTGGCCTATAATGGAGTGGCATAAAGTGCATTAGAGTGGAGTTCCGCAGAGTGGTGTAGTGTGTCCAGAGTGGAATACAGTAGAGTGTCATAGAGTGGAGTGGTGTAGAGTGGAGGGGCATAGAGTGAGTGTCATAGAGTGGCATAAAATTGAGTAAGGTATTGTAGAGTGGAGTGGGGTGTCATAGAGTAGAATGGCATAGTTTGGAGTGGCGTAGCGTGGAGTAAAGTGTTGCAGAGTGTAGTGTCTTAGAGTGGAGTGTTGCAGTGCGGAGTGTCAAGTATAGTGGAGTGTAGTAAATTGGAATGTTCTAGAGTAGAGCGGAGTGGCATATAGTGGAGTATGCATTGCACGGTAACGCTCTGCCATTTTGGACAACACATTTTCAATTGAAATGATCATTACATGTGCACATACAGTTTTCTGATACAACTATACAGCGCAATAAACAATAATGTGTAGAAATGGAATCATTGAGTGTATTGATTTGTTTTGATCATGTTAAAGTATTTACCAAACTTCAGAATTACCAATAAATGTGCTTGATTTGTTCTAATTCTGATATATTCTGAAATCTTTCCACAGTTCATTTATAGACATTTAAATTTTGTTGTGTACTAGAAAAAGCCTTTCTATTCCTCCATCCAGCAAAGATGTAACATAAATCCTCTCACTTTGAAGTCAGGGAAAGAAAAGCAAAGACCAAGCTCCCTCCGAAAACAGAGCCTGACATTTGACCTCTGTCTTTGAACCCAAGCAAATGTGACAAGATAAATTCAAAATGTACAGGCCTTCAGCTACCTATAAGAAGCTCTCCTGTGTGCAGCCGAGTGAACTAAATTACAACCATTTGCTAGGTCAAATGTATATATGCATGTCAAAATTGAAAAGTGTGTATTTAAGAGTAAAATGTGTATATATTCATAACTGATAAACTGATTTTTAGAGAAAAATGGCTAAATTGGCAGTATATATTTAAAGCAGATATTTGAGTGATAAATAATGTGGTGTTGGGGAAACGTATTACTAATAATATTTCCTTGGTTGGTTGTTATGTCTTACCCATGATAACCAGTGCAGGTAATCCTACATATGGTGGTCACTCCTGTAATATATTTTGATGTGTTCACGATTTCAACCTAATATTATTGGTAGCTCAGGATCATTTTTGATCAATATAAGTGTATCGTATTACAGAAAAGGTTGGAGGCCACTGATTTAGAGCATTCCAGAAACCATGCCCTTATGCTAATGTTATGCGAGTTAGTTAAACCTCTCTTCATGGGGCTCAAACATAGAACCTGATTTATAGAAAGCGCTTTTGTAAGTGGTGCATGCATTGCTAGTATTTGGTATCATCATTAAACTTTTTTTATTCTCAGCTTTTCCCCATGGAAGCCCCATGCCTCATCCAATAAGCACCCTGCACATAGAATGACCTCCTTCAAGTTCTCAGAGTGGAAGTAGGTCATTGCTGGTCTGATAATCTGGCTGACAGATTTCTTTAGTAGTTACAATATACACCTTATGCAGGCATGATGGTAGGTTGTGCATAAAAGCACAAAGTGGATTCATGATTCCAAGCAGGATCCACAGCAGGGGCATACTGTTGACATGGTTTGTTGTCTTCTGACCAGAAATTCATTCAGGGGTACAGTGAGTAAATGCATTTTATTGTTTAGTTAATTAAAACCACAACAAATAGCTTCACAATTTATACGAAAACTAAAATTCTTAAAACAACATACCTCTATGTAAGGCTAGACTGTTTCTTACGCCCAAGAAAAAAAAGAATTTTCTGTGATACAGTGACGTAACCAGTTCTCTGGGCATGGAAGTTAAAAACCTTTTGGCTGTAAAATGCTTTCCTTTGAAATATTTGTTGGGGCTCATGTAGGGAATGCTTCATCAGGTCCATGACTTGATTGTTGCTGCATTTTGTTGCAGCCTCAGGATCCAACATGTGTTTCACATTCAAACCTGACTAATCTTTGCATATAATAAGCATGCTTGGGTTCTAGAGGGAGATATATGGTGTATAGGGTTTTTAAGATGAACTTCCATCACCAGAAGTATGCTTTTAACACCCATAAACATGAGTAAGAATATGAATTTACCTCAAACAATCCAAGTAAGTAGTCTGTTTTGGACAAAGAGTAATTAGTTGAGGCTTTGTGACATTTTGTTGATAAACAAGGTGTCTTTGGAGATTGACTACATATTGATATACACGTCCATGCGTTAAGCACCTCAGGCACTTTTTGCAATTTAATCACTTTTCCCTACAGTAAGATGGATAAATGAATAGAATGTGGAGGGAGTGTTTTACTCAGCTCTTGTAATGTTTTCTGAGGGTAAAAATACAGAGCAATCTTAGTCACTCAGGCCTTTTTTCTTGTACTACAACATGACCTGTATTGGCTTTCTACTTTTCTTCTGCACTTTATTCAGTAACTGTTCGTATATGTCTGAGCATTTATGCTTTTACAGACTCTGACACTTTAAGCGCTTTTAAGACCTTTTTTCATATAATATTAATGATAAAAAATGAAGGTTGTTCAGTTTAATGCTAATGGTATCAATAATTGAAAGAAAGCCTAGGCCATTGAAATGTGGGTATTTACATATAACCCTGCAATCATACTCTTGTAGGAAACCCACATCCCTCCAGCCGTGGCTACAAGCAGGAAGAAGTGGCGCCGCCCACTGCCTCACTGCCTCCTCAGCTCCAGACGATGCACACACGGGCTTCCAGACTAATCCTCTGCACCAGTCCAGATACTGCTCTCATGCTGGAATTACCCAGCATGAGAGAAGCACCGGGATTGGGCAGAACGGGCTGGTTTCAGCTTGTGCTCCTAAGCCATGCTGATATCTCCAAGCAACAGCCTGGAGATATCCAAGTGAGCATGTCGGTTTGGCCGTCCTAAGTTGGCTGTCCAAACCGGCATGCGCACTTGCAGTGCCCTGTGCCCACCACTCCTCCTGCTGCTGCCTCAGATGATTGTCCTACCCACAAGACTCGACTGAGGTGTCAAACAAAACAATAATAAAGCAGTTTTAGCTTTATTATCATTTTATTTTAAATGTGTCAGCTGGTTTCAGTATTGGGGTGACACTCCTCTGCCAAAATTGAGGAGCCGACCCTGCATCTCTCAATCAAAGTTAAGGAGGTGTACAATGTTTTCAGCTTGGAAGCGTCATTCTGCGACAGGGGCGGTGCACAGGGGAGTTGAGATTTTTTGTAGCTAAGCATGTTGATACCAAAGTGCCAACATGGCACCATGATAAACACAGCCGCTGGTGCTGGGTGAATTCTAGAATTGCAGCAGTCCCTAAGAATATTGTCTATTCTTATGCTCCGGTGGAAAACCATAGGGACACTTTGTTATCCCTACTTGATTCTCTTATTACTTTTCCTGAGTCAGTGGTTATGTGGTTTAATTTTCAAACCAAATCCAACTTTTGATTTCTCATCTGGACATAAGAAACAATTTAAGCCTAAAACAGTGAAACTAATGAAGCAATATTATTTGACTGAATTGAGGTTGGTCGATGCTTGTTGTGCTTTGTACCCTCAGAAGCTTGAATATGCATGTATGTCGAGCAGGTTTAGGTCATCTGCTTGGATTGATCTTCTCCTTATCAATTCATATATTCAGCTTGCTGATATGCTGGCTTTACCCAACAGATTTTTTGATAACGCAGCACTCTTATTACAGATAGGGGGCTTTGAAAGACTCAATACCGCGAGGTGGTGGCTCATTAATAAATGATATCTTGAAGATTTGTATCTTTCCACTCAGATCAGAATTGAGAATGAAGGGGGACGTGGCTTGGCACCCAAGGAAGATAGCGACGATCTTTGACTCTCGCCGGGTTGACGCGGACCTCGAGCTTCGGATCCCGTCCACATTTCTTCTGACGAGCTAGAATGGGTTTGTTACAGCGTGGAGAGCTGCTCACATTCTTCATAGGGAGCTGTCTCCCTTGCAACAACATCTTATTAGTCCTTTAAAACTGCACGTTCTCTCACCTCAGTAGCGGCTGCCATCTTGGATCACGGCCCTGTTCTTTCAATATATCCCAGTTGATGAGATAACGCTAAGGGTATTTCCTCATCTACACTGCGTGTCACAGCTATCAAGGTATGCTTCCTCCAGTGCTTTTGGCCTCATGGCCTCTTAAGTCCCCAGGCATGGCTATGTTTTTTTCTTTTGGGTTATCTTTTTTTTTTTTTAAGTAAACTGAATGGCATTCCCCCTTACAAGAGCTTCATATTTATGACATTAATTTAGTGACTTTGTGGGGCATTTATTAAGTTATTTTTATAAGCATATTAGGAGACTGAGGAAAGCTTACTCACTCTTATAAAATAAATGTATCAAGAATTCCATGGTCTTTTCAATGCTTAAAGCCATGGAGGCCTCCTCAGCAGCCTCTTCTCCTAAAAATGGTGCCTCCTCTGACATAAATTTTGGCTCGACGGCCTTTGGGAAAGCCTCAACAAAATGTCATTTAAAAGACCCGCCTTCCCCTGCAAAATCTCCTCGTCCAGTCTCATTGGATCTGCTGCTTGTAGAAAATTGAGCCTTACGTCTCTTCATGGAAGAAACAAATAATAAACTGCAATACCTCTCTGACAGATGGCCTCAAATAGACAAGCGCTTGGTGGCAGTAGAACGCAGCGACTCCCTCTTCAGTGAAGCAGAGAATAAAGACAACTTTCTCCAAACTCAAGTTGCATCTTTACAAAAACACGTTGAAGAGTTGGAGAATCAAAACAGAAGAAATAGTCTACATATTTTTGGCCTACTGGAAAATGTGGAAGGATCGGACCCTCTCACCTTTTTCAAGAACTTTCTTCCAGAACTCTTAAAACTTCCTGAGAACACCTTTCTAAACATACAACATGCTCATCAATTAGGTTGCTTGCCTGCTGCAGTTTCTTCCCCAAGACTCCCACGAGGGATTATCCTAAATTTTTTGGAATATACAGACCTTCTCAAAGTCCTCTCAGCTGCAAATTCACTCAATCATATTTCTTGGTCTGGCCAAGCTTTGTTTTTCTCCCAGGATTATGCCAAGAGCATGGGTAAGAGACGCAAGGAATTTTTCAGCATGAGACAAGATCTTCGTTCACTAGGGGCCAACTATGGCCTTTTTCATCCCTGCATCTTTAAAGTTACTTACAGAAGCAACACAACTGCTTACAAGGATCCCAACAAACCGAGAAGCTTTATAAACACATGCAAGATCGAGAACATGGATACTTCGAGGCCTTCGGCTTCCTATTAAAATTAATATTTCAGGATTTCGCTGTTCTTCAGAAATGAACTCGTTCTGTTTTTTCCTTCTTTAGTGTCATAAAATATTTAGCATTGCTTATATAATTTTCTAATGTTTTGTCTTGGTTTTGTTGTTGATATTTAAAGCTGATATGTTCTCTCTGTTTCTCTCCCTTAGACATCCCATTATCTGGGATGTCTAAGGGAGACATCCCAGATAATGGGATGAAATTAAAGCTGATATGTTCTCTCAGTTTCTCTCCCTTAGACATCCCATTATTTTACATCTCGTTGATGGCGGTGGTTCGTGTGTCTCGTTTACGGAGTCTAGATGTGCCACCCTTCCCTCTGTCCCCCCCCCCCCTCCCTTTTTGGAGTCTTTCAGGTATGTGTACTCCTTTGTCTATCTATATTTTCGTTCTTATTTTTATTTCCTTTTCCTTCTCTTGTCTATCTTTCTTCTTTCTGTCCTCTCTGTTTATCCTTCATCAATGTTTTCTCGTGTCTTTATACCTCCATTATTATATTAACAGTTGACGTTCTAGCAATTATAATGATACTTATCTTCTTATTCGAAAATATAAGATATGTTACTGTGCTATATGTATATTGTAGTTTATTTTCTTCTCGCATTGAAGTTTTAATGTCATGGAAATTTATTTCATGGAATGTACGAGCCTGAAACTCCCCCATCAAAAGACAGCTTGTACCAATACATTTATCGAAGCTTGGTGCAGGCATTGCTCTATTACAAGAAACCCACCGCACAGAAAAAGAATCTTTGAAATTTAAAAGAGATTGAGTAGGTACGGTTTTCTTCTCCCCAGGTGATGGCAAGAGGAATGGAGTTGCCACACTATGTTGTAAATCTTTAAGTATCAAATTACTTACCCTAGCATTTGACGATGTAGGTGGATGGTTATTCACTGAATTGATAATTGGAAAGACTCCGCTTTCTCTTTCCACACCTATGCTCCGACCAGAGGGGATTCTTTATTTTGGACGAACCTCACAAAGAATCTTTTACAACACCCTCATGATAATTTCATCTTGGCTGGAGATTGCAATCACATTCTAGATCCCTTTATTGACTGTAGTTCCCTAACCTCCTTCACACAGAACAAAGCTCAAATAGTTTCATATAAACCATTAAGCAACAGATGTTATTAGATGCCTGGTGACTTTGCAATCCTACCACAAGAGAATATACTTATTTTTCACTGGTACACCAGACTCAGTCATGTATCAAGTATTTTTTATGTCCCATAATATTTCACTGTACACTGACATTGGCTCTATTTTAATCTAAGATCATGCTCCAATTTCTATCCTATTAGACATTCTCAACAAACCCAACTTATCCAATTGTTGGCGCTTTAACAATTCTTTACTTTTTGACTCTAATTTTACCTCCTCTTTTATCTCCTTTGTGATTAAATACTTCAAATTCAACGATTCGGATGACTTACCTCTTTACATAATTTGGGACACCCTTAAAGCGAGAGCAAGGGACTTTATCATTAACTATGTTTCCAAAAAGAGACATACTGCCCGGAAAAAATCTACTGTTCTCTTAAATAAAATAAAGAAATTGGAACACTCCTATTTTACTTCTAAGTCAAAAGACTTAAATGAACTCATTGACACCAAGCTTAAATTCAATAAAGAATCTACAGATATTGCCTCAGGTCCAGACGGATTCACTGTAGAATTTTATATACGTTTCTCTCAACTACTCATCCCAAAATTGTCAACTCTTATATCTCCTTTCTTGCAAACTGGCAAAGCTTCTGGATCTTTCCTTGATGCCCTGATTTGCCTCATTCCCAAGGATGGTAAAGATCTGCACTACTGCAAGAATTTCAGACCCATTTACTTAGTGAACATAGACTATAACATTTTCTCCAAGGCCCTGGCTTTGAGAATTGACTCGTATCTCCAATATCTTCTTGGCAAGGAACAGTCATGTTTTGTTAAAGGACGCTACATTACGGATAATACCCTATTATTTTTCGATATTTAATCGAAGTCTTCCCACTCCTCTGAGTCTCTAGCGGCAATTGCATTGAACGCTGAGAAAACATTCGACAGAGTCCATTGACCTTTTCTTTTTCCGTCTCTCAAATGGTTTGGATGTGGTCCAAAGATTATTTCTCTGATTACTATCCTCTATTCAAATACTAAAGCAGCAGTTTACATTAATAACACTTCTTGACCTTATTTCACCTTAGGCAGAGGGCTGAGGCAGGGCTGCCCCTAGTCTCCTTTTCTCTTCAAAATAGCCTTAGAACCCTTCCTCTCTAAAATACGCCAAAACCAGGGAATACAGGGTTTCAAATCTAATACACTACAAGTGAAACTAGCAGCATATGCTGATGACATCCTATTATTTATCTCAAATCCTCAATCTTCCTTTCCTGCCTTTCTACAAGAAGTGAATGCATACTCTTTAATCTCTGGATATAAACTAAACAATGATAAATGTGAGATTCTGCCCATGACCAAATTTACCTTCAAACAAGATTTTATCAGCACCAATTTTACTTGGAATCCCAAACATAAAATATTTAGGTATATATTTCGCTTGGTCAATTAAAACCTCCATTTCCACAAATGTAGAGAAGTTTTTGCCAAAATTGGCAGACTTGAAGGGCAAGTGGCATCCACTTTATTTGTCATGGTGGGGGCGCTTAGATACTATCAAAATGATGTTTTCTCCTATTATTCTTGACACTATTTCTAATATTCCACTGGCTATATCTTCTAAATCCTTCAAGAAAATTAATTCCACTCTCTCTGGAACAACACGAGAGCTTGCATGTCTTTTAAAACTCATGCTCCCAAAAAGAAAGGGAGTTGTTCATTTTCCTGATTTTTCTAAGTACCATAAGGCTTTCTTATTGTGCCAAACCTTCCAATTGGATATCAGATTCCCCACAAGCCCCACCTCTTTCGGTGTCATTTGAGCAATCTTACTAGTCTCCCTTTTTTTCCAAGAATACCTGTCGTTCACCTGCAAACCTCAGCATATATCCACTCCCATTCTTAAACACTCATGTCGCTTATTAGAATCAGTTCTTTCATTCATCTCTAACAGTCGTGCAATGTTTTTTAATACCACTTTATGGCATAATAAAATTATATTGAGCAAAGGTAAACCTTTCTACTGGAAAACTTGGAGACAAAAGGTTTTAATTTGGGTAAATCAATTATTTGAAACTGGCAGAGTAATATCCTTCTCTCAGGCTAGCCTTCTATTTGACTTTGAAATTAATACCTATTATTATATGATGCTTTATGCCATTCCTTCACCCAATTTCCCTTATCTACCCCTAATACTTCCCAAAATATTATTCATTTTCGCAATATCCTTCACACAAACCCTAGAGCTTCCACTATCTACTTTCTTCTATGCAAACCCAATAACATTAGAGACAAAACTAATATAGAATTAGCTTGGGAACAACACTTTGGAAGGGTTTGGTCAATCCCCACTTGGTCTGAAATCCAAAAAAACTCCAGAGCAGCAAACACCACTTAAACCCTTTTTTATATATATATAATAGGCTCCTCCTCTCTCCCATAACCCTGAGAATAAACAAGGACATGTTGGATATTTGTTGGTCCTGATCTTTAGCACATGCCGACTTAAAACATCTACTCTTTGCCTGTCCTATTGCTCATGATTTTTGGGAGCAAGTTTGGAAGCAGATAATCGTGTCTTTTTCATTATGTAGCTTCTCTTTCCCCGGCGAATATTTTTTTAGGTTCCTTGTCGATGATTGGGATAACTGTTCCTCATGTACACAAATTCTAGACTTGCTCATAACAGTTGCTTTTCAGCAAATCACAAAACAATTGGAAAGATCTATCTAAGTTGTCTTTCCAGGCTTGGTGGTACACAGTTTGTCACAACCACAGATTAGATACAGTTTATGTATATCCTCCTTCTCTTGCTATGAAGCGATTATTATTATGGTCCCCTGTCACTCAATTAATCGATGGGAGTGCGAAACGTTATAATATACGAACACCTGCAGATGAGAAGTTTTTAAGCCTCCTTGACATTCTACATTACCTGAATGTTAATATTATGTCTGTTTAACAAACGCATATGGTTATAAATTAAAATCCACACCTCCTCCGAGGTTGCCGGGACTCCAAGACAGTGGTGCACCCCAGGGTCGGAGGTTGCCCTGTCATTCAATTAACAGTTTCCCAAAGCACAAACGAGTTTGTGCTGATGCACTCCACTCCAAAGAAGTCTCACCACTCCAGGATTGTGTTTGCGGAAAAGCGGGTTTATTCAACACATGGTTTCAGCATAGTGTATCAAAATGATGGAAAAACACCCAACGCGTTCCGAAGAAGAGCACGTTTGTCCTTTGGGAAACCGTTAATGGTTATAAATTAGCACAGCTTACCACATTTTATTTAATCATTCTGGGGCCGATTCCCAGAACTAACTTAAGACAAAATCCTAAACTTACTACTTTTGGTATTCAAAGTAGGCATTTAGTAGTAGTAAAGTTAGGATTTTGTCTTAAGTTTGACCTAAGACAAACCTAAGACAGACTTAAGACATACTTAAGACAGACTCAAGACAGACTTAAGACAAACTTAAGACAAAATCCTAACTTAAGTCTGTCTTAAGTCTGTCTTAATTCTGTCTTAAGTTTGTCTTAAGCCTGTCTTAAGTCTATCTTAAGTCTGTCTTAAGTTTGTCCTAAGTCAAACTTAAGACAAAATTCTAACTTTACTACTACTAAATGCCTTCTGTGAATACCAAAAGTAGTAAGTTTAGGATTTTGTCTTAAGTTATTTCTGTGAATCGGGCCCTCTGTAATTTTTCTTCTCTTTTCAATGTTATAATTGCTTGCTATGTATGACGTCTATTGTACTTTGTATTTCTCACCTTAATAAAATTACCTTTTTTAAAACTTAAAAAGAAATGAGACTGAAACTTTCTTTTAGGTAAATCAAAAAACTGCCTCTCAAGGGATGGTTCGGGATGCCTTTAAGGCCTCCCTTTGCTTTTTTTTTTAGGCCCAAGATATCTACCTCAAGAGAAGCAAGAAAGTCAAAAATTTGGAACTCAAAAATGTGGTCAGGGTAAAAAATGATAACGTGACAAGAGTAGACTCAAATGAGTATAGAAGTAATTTTGTTTAAGCTAAAAATCTCAACCACTATAATTATTATACTGAAAATGATCTGAATATTTCCACATATTGCTTCTACAGACAGCCACAGACAATAGAATAGGAGGACCTGCGTGAGTTTTTTAGATTACAATGCATACCAAAATTAAACAGGGATGAAAAAGACCAGATGGCATACCACAGTACGATGATTGAATTCAAGGACTTATTTCTAGTCTCCCTTTGGGGAAAGATTCAGGTCCAGATAGTTTTCCTGCAGAAATTTTAAAACTTTTTTCCCAGTCCTAAACCAGCATCTACTTGAACTGATCAATTTTATGCTCTGGGAGGGAGGGGAGGAATACCGCCATTGTTTCATAACGTGGTAATTGTCAGTTTTAAAAAAAGGGAAAAAATCAGCAAGATTTGACCTATTCAACTCCTAAATTCTGATTATAATATTTTAACAACAGCATTAGCTAATAGATCTAATGAGATCATTTATAAACCGATTCATCCAAACCAGAATAGTTTAATCCCCAAAAGGCAATAAGTTTATACTAATACTAATTGCTTGAGCGAGTCCTTGGATTCTTTAAAGGCCAGCCATGATATTCATGTTATATGCCAAAAAGGGCTTTAATTTTGAAAACTAGGGCACACCTTTTTATATTCTGCAGGAACTTAATTTCCCTGACCTAGTAATAGAAACTATTAACAAGCTTTATAGGGGCATGGAAGCTAGATTAATAATTAATTCTTCAGATGCTGGCACTTTCACAGTTAGAAGGGGGATAAGGAAGGGACCCTTCTCTACAATTTTATTCGCCTTTCTTATAGAATTCTTAGCTACCACGATTGGGGCAGATGGTATTATCTCCCCTGCTGCTCCACACTTTGCCCACATAAAATGATATGCAGAAGTTATAATGGTGTTTTTGAAGCCCACTAGAATAATTCAGGAAAGAATCATTGAGATGTTTGCTCTTTATCAAATGTTAGGAGGGTAGAAGATTAATAAACTAAAAACAAAGGGGCAGATTTACAAGCAACTGATGCATCTGTAGAGATATGAAATTTGAAATTTGAAATTTCAGATAAAAACTTGCAACTTTTCTGTTTGAGTTTGTACCATAACTGCTTGTTCTAAATTGTCATAAAAAGTTTTCTGTGGATTATTGTTAATATGGTGTGCATGGATGTTGAATGTGGAATGAATGCTACAGAGTGGAAGATGGATTGTGAGAATTTTTGTATATATAAAAAGAAATGTATTTTTGTGTTGATTAAACAATGAAAAAAACATGATAAGGATGTAAAAAAGAATGTTTAGCCTTTTGATACAAAAAAAATTAATAGGTATTGTGAAGTACAGTCGGGGAAAACATGGTGGCCGGCTAGGTAGCGGGTCGCGGATGTCAGGAGCAGCGGCGGTGCTTGTTTGGGATGTTTATCGGTAACTGACCGTACCGTAAGCGAATTAAAGGAGAGATATCACTTACCGAAGGAATTGGATTCTGGTTGGAAGGAGTTTTTGTGAGAATTATCGGAGTTTAAAGCCGTTTTTGTTTGACGGCGTATGGCGGAGGCTGAGGCAGTAAACTCCGTACAATTGTGGGCGGAGAACAAGGAGGTGGAGCCGCGTCTGCCGGTGGGACCGCGGAGAGGGAGCTGGGAAAGGGCGGCGCTGGAAATCAGCAGAGGACGCCGTATGGTAGCGAGGATGGGTTCAAAAACTATCGGAGGACGGGGGAGAGGAGAGGAACTCTTAGTAAGGCTATTGGAGGTTAAAGGTGGAGAGGATTTTGTGGAGAATACTAAAACACTGTCTCCATTAGATGCTGGATTGGTGCAGTCAGTGAGTAAGGCAGAAAGTAAAAAGTTGGTGACTGGGCGCCCCAGATATTTGTTAAGGAGTACAAGGTCAGATATTAATGAACCATCTCTGGGTAAGCCAAAAACGCTACAAAAGACCTTTCGAAAGTGTTCTATTAAAGAGGCTAAAACCACTAAGGCAGGGGAACCAGGCTTAAAAAAAGATATAAAAAAGGGAAAACAAAAGGGGCTTGAGTACAAGGTAGTTACGACCTCATCACCTAATTCATATTTCAAGCCAATTCCCAAAATATTGATTTTGAAGTCGCACCCTACACAGGTAGTTCAGAACTCGGATTCTGATAAAGATAGCCCTTCAGCCAAATAATTCAGACCTCTCAGACATTTCGGTTGTGGCGCTTTTAAGAAAGTTAGAGAAAGATATACATTTGGGTTTTGAAGCCTCCAATAAAAATCAGGAGCATATAAGAGCCACATGTAGTCTACTGGAGGTCAAACTTGATAAATTAAGCACCCGCACAGAAGTGCTTGAGACAGAAATGAAAGTGATGCAGGAGAGAATTTTAGATAATCGCAAAGAGATTGAGATTATAAAATTCAAAGAGCAAGAGAGTGATGAGAGAGTTGAAAGGTTGGAAAACAAGCAAAGACGAAATAATATAAAGATTTTAAAACTACCAGAAGGAAAGGAGGGGTCAGACATAAAAAGTTATGTAGTACAATTGTTAAAAACTGAGTTACAGCTAGAAGAAAAGGAAGAAGTACTGCTCCGAGATATTTAGATGATTCATCTAGATCCTTTCCGGCTGAATCCAAACCGCTCTAAACCAAGAAAGATATTAATTAACTTCTTAACGTATAACTTAAAGAGAAGATTTTGACATCTGCCCTTAAGAAGAAGATTATAATGGTGGATAGAATTGCAGTGGACATTAGGTCAGATTTATCACCTGCTACAGCATGCAGACAATGGGAACTAGGAAAGCGTATGGGGCACTTAGAGCATTGGGGGCGACAGTCCAATTGAAATTTCCTGCTTTTCTAAAAGTAATGTGGCAGAATAAAATGTATACGTTTCGAGGAGTTGAAGAGGTTGATACCTTTTTAGATCAATGTCAAGGAGAATAGTAACTATGTTAGGGTAAAGTGAGTTAGTTAAAGAAGGTCAGATTACTGCTCAACACCTATATATTAAGGAATAGTGAGTAAAGGATAGAAGGCGCACCGCCACCGCGACATCCACAGGCCTTTTGGTTGGGTTTTCCAGGGAGGGAGGAGAGGGGGGAGTGGGGGTGTGGGGGTTTTGGGGTAAGGGGAAGGTAATGGGGGGAGGGGAGTGGGAGAAAAGAAAAATATCCTCAGGAGCGTCTTTGCCACCGAAAGACGGGAATCGTGGGCAAGCTTTTATGAGTGGGGCTAAGGTTAAGGAATATTATGGAATGTTAACGGCTTACGAGTGAAGTCTAGGAGACAATTAATACTGAAATATCTAGAAGATTCCCTTGCACACGTGATTATTTTACAAGAGACGCATCTAACTGAAAAAGAAAGTAAGGAGATTTTCTCTGCTCAAAAATGGATAGCGAGCACTTTTTTCACACCCCAAGAAATAGTCACAAAGGGGGTGGTAATTTTGATTAGGAAAGGGGTTAATATTGTTATGGAAGATAAGAGAGCATAAAAAAGAGCTAGATGGGCGATTGTTAAAATAAGAGTGGCAGGGGAAGTATCGGTAGTAGTCGGTTATTATGGACCGAATATGGACGACAAAACTATTTTGGACAACTTAGCAGCAGAATTACCAGATTTTTCTGGAAAAATAATTATGGCCGGAGATTTCAATACGGTTTTGGATTGTAAATTAGATAGGACAGGAAATAGTAGAGCTGTTGTAAAAGGTAAGATGTCGTCTAGGTTAAAGTTGATTATGGCACAGCAAGGTTTATGTGATATTTGGAGATTAAAAGCAGGCCTGCAGTTAGGATTCACTTTTCATAATAAAAAATATAATCATAGTTCACGAATAGACTTTTTTCTAATTGATGTTAGGCTGAAGGATTGGGTAACGAAGGTGACTCATTTAGGGGCACATATTTCCGACCGCTCAGCTGTGGGGCTGAATCTGGAACTGGGGACGGAGGGTTTGACTTCAACCTGGAGATTGGATCGTACAATCCTCTTAGATGGAGACTATTTAGAAACCCTAAGAGATGAGGTACAAGTCTTTTTAGAAAAAAATGAAGGATCAGCCAAACAAGATATAGTATGGGATACATGTAAGGTGTTTTTGAGAGGGAGACTGGGAGCTCAGGGTGCTAAAAAGAGGAGATTGTATCATAGAAAGGTTTTGGATTTGGAGAAAGAAATACGATCTTGGGAAGGTAGTGGAACAAGACTAGGGGGCAACATAACAAATGAGGAAGTAAAAAACAAGCTCTTTGAATTAAAAGTAGAACTAACAGCAGTACTGTCACAAAAAGTTAAGGAAAGATGGGAAGCTAGTCAGTTGGCTCATTTTTCCTATGGAGAAGGGTGTGGCAAACTGTTAGTGTGGAAAGCTAAAAAAGATCTGATGCGAAATCAAATAAAAGAAATTAAAAAGACTGGCTCAGGAGAAATGATAACAGACAGTAAAAGAATTGCAGAAGCTTTCCATGACTACTTTGTAAAAGTTTATACGGAAGACCTTTGCCCAAGACAAGTTGAAATGGATAAGTGGTTACAACATTTGGAACTTCTTTCTGGGGATTGGAAGGGGGCACTAAATAGAGAAATATCTCAAGCTGAATTGATTAAGGTGGTCAAAGAAAGTAAAAGGGGGAAAGCACCAGGCCCGGATGGACTCCCGGCTGAAGTATATAGAGAGCTAGTAGAATTGATTGCTCCCACACTGTGCCAACTGTGTAATCAAATTTTTAGAGGGGAAGTAACCATACCTAGGGCCAGATGTAGGTAATTCATATTTACCGACTCTTAAATACGGAATTTTACCGATTCGGTATTTAGGAGTCAGTAAATATGAAGGGGGGAGATGTAGGTATTTACCGATTCGGTAAATACCGAATTGATATTGCCCATTGATTCCTATGGGCCATGAAGCCCATAGGAATCAATGGGCAATACCGATTCGGTATTTACCGAATCAGTAAATACCGAATCCTGCAAGGGTGCAGGGGGTGTCACTTTGACACCCTCTAGCACCCCAATTCCGGACTTGTGTGCCATGTGGCACACAGACATGCCCTAAGGGCATGTCTGTGTGTCACATTGCACAGGTGTGCATGCACAGATGTGCATGCACACCTGAATTCAGTATTTTACCACCCAATTGGATTGGGTGGTAAAATACCGATTCTTAAGGGCCTGTGACACTTTTAGGAGTGTCACCTACATGTGCATTCACCGAATCGGTAAAAATACCGATTCGGTATTTTACAGAATCGGTAAATTTACCGAATCGGTAAATTTACCGATTCTGTAAAATGATGGCCCCTACATGCCAAATCCTAAATACCGGTCGGTAACGGCCGAAATCGGCCGTTACCGACCGGTATTTCCTCTCCTACATCTGGCCCCTAGTTCTTGGAATGAGGCAACAATCTCCCTGATACTTAAACCAGGAAAATCACCCAGCAGTTTAGACTCATATAGACCTATATCACTTCTGAACTGTGATTATAAGTTTTTTTCAAAAATTTTGGCAGATAGACTTTCTAGGGTTATCCACAAACTGATTCATGAAGACCTAAAAGGTTTTGTTAAAGGGAGATATCTGAAAGAATTAACTTTTACTCTTATTGGAATAATAGATATGGCCTCCACGCATGAACTTCCCTTGGCGGTGATTGCTTTAGACGCCGCCAAGGCTCTTGATCGAGTTAACTTTGCTTATTTAAAAGCACTTTTGCAGTACCTTAATCTAGGAAAAAATTTCACTGAATCTCTTCTCTCTTTGTATTGTTCCCCGACATCACGTGTTCTGGTTAATGGTATACTAACCCAGCCTGTTAAAGTAATGCGTGGAACAAGACAGGGGTGCCCTTTGTCACCCTTGTTGTTTAATTTATACATAGAGCCATAAGCTTTCAGAATCACAAGCTCTGAAGAGATACCTTCGTTTGTAGTTGGCGATTGGTCAAAAAAATGGGTCTATATGCAGATGACATTATCATTTATTCTTCTAATTTGCATCAGTCTTTGGAAAATTTGGTGAGAATAACTAAGGAATTTGGAGCTGTCTCAAGCTACCAGATAAACCAGGACAAAACTGAGGTAATGGTTTGGAATTTAAATACGGAAAGGTTAATTAATAAAACAGAAATGAGGTATCTGGGGGTTAGGATAACTCAAAATATTGGAGACCTTACTAAAGCTAACTTTTTCAAGATAAAGAAAGAAGTGTCGGCCACTCTCAAAGGATGGATGAATCTTCCGTTGTCATTATATGGCCGGACCAATCTAGTGAAGATGGTGATTGTGCCAAAAGTTACATTTTTGTTTGAGACTATTCCCCTCGGATTCAGAAAGGAATGGTTGGCTAAATTACAGAGTGAGATAGTGTCATTTATTTGGGCATCAAAAGGATCACGACTTTCATGGAAAAAGCTAAGGAGGAGAATCAATAAAGGTGGTCTGGCGGCTCCGGATTTGCAAATGTATGCATGGGGTTTTTGTTTAAACAATTGTAGGATGCTGTTGGGTACTCTAACTATATCAACAATCAGAGAACTATTTGGTGTGATGCTGAAAAGTTGTGGATATAATGATTTTGGTTTTTTATATAAGTTTGCAGACCCTACATTTTTCAAAAAGGTTAGACTTAAGACTCTTCGGGATTTGGCGGAGGTTTGGTACAAAATAAGAAGACTATTAAAATTGCCGTACTTTAGTTATATGGCCCCAATATGGGACCGTCCCGGAGCTCCACTTTGGACAAAGGATGCGTTGGCTCTTCAGTTAAAAAAAGAGGACGCTTTGCAGAGATGGAAGGATTTGTTTCAGGAGGGTAAATTGGTGTCTTGGGGCCTATGCCCGCAGTTGTGGGTGCAGGTCTTCTCAAGATATAAATATTTGCAGATTCAGAGTTGGGCAAATGACCCAGGAAATGTAATCGGGGGACAAAATGACTTTGAGTTAAAGCTTGGAATAGGGACCTTCAAGAAGGAGGTGGCCACATGGTATTGGATGATATTGGAATTGTAAGATGGACCTTTCCTGCTTCCGGAGGTTCTGTGGAAAGAATGCTTGCCGAAGATCGCAACAGAGAACCAATGGCAAGTAACAATGGCTATGCTTTACAGTATTGTTAAACCTGCAAATTTAAGGCAAAATCTTTTGTTTACCATCCATTGGGCATATTGGTCTCCTCGTAGATTGTCAAAATTCAAAGCTGGCGGCGTAGTGGGGTGTCCGAAATGCAAGACCCCTAATGTGGATGATCTACACATGTTTGTCTTCTGCCCAAATATAAGACAATTATGGCTGGATGTAAGTAACTGCCTATTTCAAGTCCTGAATCTGCGAATGGAGGTAAGCCCCGAACTAATAATAACGGGGAGATTTGATTTAGAAGATAAATGCATGAATGATAATGTAAAACTTATTTTTTACGCCATCTTACTGGCTCGAAGAGAGATATGCAAGTTGTGGGTCTCACCACTTAGCCCTAAATTAATGGATTGGATATTGACTATGAGGTACACGGCTAAGCTTGATATTTCAGATCACACTAAGAGAAATCAAGGTTTTTGGGCACCCTTCCTTTTATGTTTTGGGTAAATAGTATTTGATATGACATCCAATGATTAAGCCTCCGCCTATCTTGCTGGTATTTACTATGTGGGATTCTAGGTCGGAAATGGAGTAAGAGGTGGACACACCTGGTGAGTCAGATGGCCAAGAAGAATCAATTGTTTGGGGGTCAGACTCAAAAATAGGTGAAGTTTATGCCTCCTTTCTTCAACCAGCTTATGAGATAAAAAGCCCAGTGGTGGACTAGTTAGAAGGTATGGGTGGCGAGTCAGCAAATGAGGATAAACATTTTTTTTTTAATTAATAGAATCAGATTTATTCAAGACAGAAAAAGAAGTCTCAGGCTTATTGTTGAACTTTCAATAAGTGTGTTGACAAATAGAAGCTAAATAGGTAGCAGTATTGGCATATTTTTTGTTCATTATTATAAGAGGCTTGGCCTTACTGCTGAGAATCCAATCCCAGTGGTGGTATCAGTTCTGTAGAGATGCCGCAGTTTCCCTGGGCCAGCCTGCGATACCCTTGCGCAACCATGGATGCACCATATTTACAATACGGCGCACCATTCCGCAAGGATTGACAGATGTGTCAGAAATTTTAGGAGTCCATGGTTGACGCTTTGATCTTTTAGGGGCTAGTTTTTATCTGAAATTTAAAATTTCATAACTCTGGATTTACTATTTAGATCTTTTGTCATTTTAGTGGCAAGAAATGTAGTCAAATGTACTCTATTCTTCTAAAAGTGTGGGATTTTTCTGGTGTTATGTTTTCACTTTATTACTGTGTGCGTGTTATATAAAGGCTTTACACATTGCCTCTAAGTAAAGCCTAACTGTTTTTGTGCCAAGCTACCAGAAAGTTAAGCACAGGTTATTGTAGTGACTTTTGTGGTTCGCCGTGACAGGATTGTGGATGTTGATTGAGCAGGATTAATACCTGACTCAACCAACAACCCAATTTCTCACACAGCTGGCAGATGTGCCTTCATTAGGGCGATGCTCAGATTCTTTCTCCAACATGGCTCGTTTAACACAGCCCCACCATGGTATTTGAAGGTGTTTGTGGTTTCTATTGTTTGGTTGTGTATGGTGTGGTTTCTGAAGAGTCCTTTTTGATCTGAGACCTCAGATCAGCACTTTGGTTTTTGATGGATTTTTTTTTAGAGCTATTTTTCATTATTCCTAATGGGAGTTGTAGAACATTTGTTTTTTGAACTGACATGATGAAATCATCTACATACAAAAGCTGAAAGATTCTTATGCTATTTGTTACCAGTAGTTTGTTGAGGTTGCAAGTAGTTTGTTATACATATTGTTCATATAGAAATTGTATAGCAGTGGTAGAGTCTTTATTAACTTTTCTTTCTGTATCAAAGTTGCTATTTCTTGTCCCCTTTATGCCCATCCAGGGGGTATTTTTGAATCCATTTAGAGCTCTAATTTTGAATCCATTTGAAGCGCTACTACTCCTCCTTGGAGGGTCAGGAATGACTCATTGAGTCCAGCTTTGCTCCAAAGTAGCTGCTAGTTGACATGGTGAAAGGCTTCTCAAAATCCAGAAAGGCAGGGTCATCTGTCTCTTTATGGAAAGTTTATGGACGATATGCTGGAGGGTAAAGATCTGGATTATAGTGGAAAGACAGCCCCTGAAGCTGCCCTATATAGGGTTTAAAAGGATATTCTCCTCAACCCCTTCCCTCAAATCTTCCAGGATTATTGTTACAAGAATGTTTCTTCTATATCAATTGGACTCATTATTATGCAAGGGGGTGGTTCAGATATTCTATCATTTTTATAAAGAGGTCCACTCAGATTTGTTTTCCAAAACACAGGAAAGACCCTATATTGGCAAACAATTTGATAGTCCTCTAACCCTTTGTTCCCCACTTTTCCATATAACCCCCTTACAAGTGACACGTCTCTGTGAGACTTGTTTGCCTGACCTGTACAAAAGTGGTCATGTTAAATAGTCTGTATGTCTGTTACACTACAGAGATGAGATTTATTTGATATGATTCAAAGAGCCTCTATTCTGATTGTGGGCATAACACACTGTTAAGGTAATACTTTCCTTCCACTCCATCAGGGGCAGGATCACATCAACCTTCCCCCATGGTTGCAAACTTCACCAGCAGTTTCCTACACCTACACCAGTTTCTGGTAATGAATCAGTATCTGGGGTGGTGCAGGTAATCTGTGAGTGGGTGGGTGGGAGATGATTCTCCCTATAGTCATTCTCTGGTCCATTCTCTGGTCCACCTAGACATCAGGTTAATGCCTATCTTACCAAGATGGGAAGTGCACAGGTTCCAACAATGGCTTTCAGGAGTGTAGTTTACCCCTTTAACCAGTGATCTGCCCACTACATTAGTAGCCCGTGGTGGTGACTTGCTGTTTGTTACCCACTTACTACTGAATGTTTGGCAACTATTGTGCATCCTCTGTGACTCCATGCCTCATTAGGATGACAGCTTCAAATATACATCTTGGGAAATATGGCCAACTAAATCTACAGCTCAGCCATGCGGTCAATGGGTCTTCTCAAATTAGGTCCTTCCTGTCTGGCTGTCGGCCATTGACTAATAGGATTCATCTTCTAAGGTGATGATAGATTCCTGCCATCCATGCAGGACATGGCACAGAAGGGTTTCACCAAGGGCAGCACCCACAAGCTCCACTCCACTCCTCTTGGAGAACTAGTCTCCACAAATTGCCAATATTCGTAAATTCACATTCTTCCTATGCCCACAGGACCAGCCAATCAAACTCCAAATCTTACCAAGTCATGCAGGAGACCATTACCTCATAAGATCTTGCATCATCCATTCTTCCTAGAGGAGACCAGTTGCTATCCTCTTCCCAGGTCTCCAAGCACATAGTGTGCCACAGAGAACTGGTAATAATGCACCTACTACTATCATAAAGCTCCCATATGTGTACAAAGAGAGACATGTGCATGCACAGACACACACACACACACCCACCCCTGATACTTTGCAGGATTATATCACCATCCTTTAGAGCTGTGGGCGATGTGGCCTGTAATCAAGGCAGCTGCAGGAGTACCATCTATGAAAGACATAAGAGTTTTAAACTATTCACATAAAGAACATAAATTGATAGCTCCAGTTGAGCCCCCTGCTCCTCAGCCATCCTCATACCCTTCGTAACAGCTTACTTGAATCTACCACCATGACGAAGACTAAGGAAAAAAGGCTCAATAAAAATCCGATACTATGGTTGTATTTTTATATTCAAATAGAAACCTCAATGACATAAATTCACCTGAGGGGTCCAGAAATACAATGTTTTAAAGGTATAATAAATGCCTGATTTTTCATTTAATGCAATAAATCATTCTAATGGGCTGTACTCATGGTCAAACTTTACAATCTTTGTCTTTGGAAAACTTTTATAAAGCTGTAAATTACTACTTTGGCCTGCTTTGGGTGACCAACTCTTGCAGGAATTAAGTCACAAAGGCTAATGATGCTTGGTTGAACAGTTATCTTACAGACAAAGCAATCTCCAGTCCAGTTCCAAGCACTATGGGCCAAACGCTATAGACTTCAATGGAGTGACCCTGGTGCAAGTGATACAGAATGCTGAAGGATGCTGAGGATGCATGCTGATCTGTTGACGGAGATATGCCTGGGGCTATTATACGATCCACGAGCACAGTGAGGTGACTTTGGCCACAGGGCTTGATGTCCCTCGAAATCTGGTTGAAGTCCATCCAATAGCCAGTTGCCACTGGTCTACTTGATTCCAGTTACAGCAATAACTTGGGGTTTCCCTTTACTGGTGATAATTCTGTCTTGGGCAACCAACTGAACTTCAATGACTCTCCTGGGTCCAGTAATCTGGGGTGCCACTTTTAATGGATGGGGCTCAGTCTCTCAGGCGGCTCGCTGGTAGTCAGCGACGGTCAGGTGTTCTTGGCTACCAACTTGCCAAGGCAGGCTTCTTCAGCTTTTGTGGCCCTGTCGCTGTAACAGGAAGTCAGCGAACGGACTCTTGGAGTCACTCCTTGTATCTGAGCCTTGTGGATGACTTTTCTTTGAGCAGGGCACCGCAGGACCAGTTCTTTCTTTGGTAGCACAAGGGGCGGCCAATGTAGTTCAGTCTTAGTGCAGTTTCTCTTTACTGGATCCAGGAAAGAGCAAGGCAGTACTTCTTTAATCTAGTCTTTAGTACAGAGGTGATTTGTGACCTGGGTGCCAGGTGTGTCATTTTTATGCCCAGTTTCTGCAGTCAGGGAATGTGGTGACTAATAGCTAATGGGCTAAAGGTCCCCTCCAGCCTAGTGATGACTTTGTTTAAAGTGTGCATCTAGCTACCCAGAATGCATCATTCTGCCCACTTTCAAGATGACAGGCCTTTCTCTAGGTGTGTGAATGTCCCCATCCCACACAGGAGGTGTGCCTACCTAGGAGCTACATGCAATGGCTTTCCCCCACTGAAAACATGGTTTATCATAGCTTCCCCCTCTCTGTCCTCGACGTCAACCTGTCTACAAAATCAAAAGAACAGCTCCTCTCTTGTGTGTGCACCATTTGCCCTTCAAAGTGGCTTTCCCTTGGAAGTTCGCCTTTTGGGCGCACACCCTGTTTAGCCTTCCTGCCAGGGAGATGGCACCAGTCTTCCAATGGCAGGTCCTTTGTGTTCCTTCCTGAGAGCTGTTCACACACCCCCCAACCGCACGTTCCTCCCACTCACAGGGCAGAAGGCTGTCTCATGGCCAGTAACGATAAACTGTCAATATACAAATTTGAGCAACAAAGTGCCTACTTACTAAAGTTGTCATTTGTGCAAAAGTTAGATTAAATTTGACTTGACCACCATGTTTGATTTAATGCAACTATTCTTTTGTTAATTTGAAGTATCAGATTTAGTAGTCCATTTAGGAGTTAGCACTCCCAAGTTGTCAGTGTGCAACCCTGTACTCGATAAAGGGGCTACTAGCCAATATACGGTAAAAACGATAATGTACTTTTTTCCCTCTATCAGGACCAGAAAAGTTAAGAAACAAATATCCAACTTTTTAATATATTAAAATCTGCCTTTAGGGCTCAGTAGGCCGGCCTTAGGGGTGACATATAAATATTAAAAAGTAAAGTTTGGTCTTTGCCATTGCTTGAAATGGCAAAGTCAAGTTAGCAGTCGAAAACTGTTCCACCAGACATCAGTAGCGGGCTGGCTGGGAGTCACACTCGGGGTGGAGCAATAAGTGCTGCAGTCCACGAGAGACACTTTAATCTACACGCTCTGGGTACCCCTGGTACTTACAAGTAAGTTAAACTTATGCCACCTGTGGGAGAACCAATCAGGCAGACACTTTTTAAGGGTCAGAGCACCAGCACTGAGACCTGATTGGCATAACTCAGGGCACCTTCAGAGTTGAAAAACCAGCAGCATTAGCGCAACTCTTTGGGGTGATCATGCAAAAAGAGGCACATCCTTATATGTGCATTTCATCTACTGTTGCAAGCGTCAGAAGTCAAGGCTTAACTTCTCCTAAAGTTTTATGATCTGTTTTGGTCTTTATCATTGTCTGATTTACTAAAGGGCATTCAGGGCATCAGGGCCAGTTCTGATATGAAGTTATATCCTTGCAGACCGGTCTTAGTTTAGACACTCTTTTTCATGATGAATGCTCATTAAAGGCTCTAGGGAAAGCCTTGCATTAAGGTTGTGGTTAGGAAATCCTTCCTAGGCTTCCATTTTAGAGTGGTATGGACATCTTGTAAGCACAGATGCTCTGTCATGGTATGACTAACGTTCTTAGGATTTATGATAGCAAGAGGGTAGCTTTCACTCCAAATTCATGAACTCATTTTAAATTAATACCATGAAAGGAAATTCATGGGATTGTTGGCCCCAAGTAACACTCCAGAGTAAATCTGTATTCCTGCAATGCGTGAAATAAACATTAGTTGTTTGTTATCATCAGCGACCATAACATGATAGACATACAAGAACACGAAGACATGTCCAAAAGATCACTATTGCTCCACACTCGATTACAGAATAGCATTTCCCAGGGAGGAGGAGTGAGACTCTCCGCTGTGATTGAGAATTGTTCCTTTTGCTTTCTTAGCTCACTCCTCTGGAATAACTTGCCCCTCATAACTTCCCAACTGTTCTTGAGAAAATCCTTAGAACATGTATTTTCAGTTTGTTTACGACTTTGTTCTCCAATTCTTTCAGCACCAAGATTACAGTATTGGTGAACACTTGCTTTATAATTTTCCAATCTAATCCAAACTGGTCCATCAGCAGGTCCATTTCTTTTCAGGGATGGAAGCGAGAAAAGAAGCTTCTGTGGGATCTCACACAGCCTTGTGGACTTGTGCTTGGGTGCGGCTCATGACCTCGCCCCGTTGTGGATTTCTTGTTTCTGATTTTTTTCAAAATCTTAAGTCAAAATTTGAGAGCCGGAAAAGTCATCAACATGATTAGAGGATGAGATGTGCGGGACCTGCCGGCTTTGGAACTGGGTTACCAGGTTCAGGTCTAGGTGGCTCAACGGCTTGTGATTCTGGGCATAATCCCGCTGTACCTAAAGAATGATCTGACCTTGTGTAATGTAATGTAAAAATAAGTGCCAGGGCTGTCGTCAGGAGGCAGCTGGCACCAGCCCATTTCTCCAGTTAGCGCCACCAAAAACCGTACAAATTACTAACCATGAAAGTGGGAAGAGGATGTGGTGTAATGGCCAGAGGTGCTGCCTATCATAATTGAATGTATCCTTAACTGGTGCTCATGAAAGCGCTGGTGTTCATAGTTAAATGCCACTGTTTAGCACCGGAGACCACCAGTTCATATTAAGCACTGGTCCAGTGTACACCATTGGACTCTATCTACAGAATTTCAGAATTGAGCTTCATCACAGTCATAGGAAAAAGGTGTGTTGGACCGGTCACCTACTCCCATTGACTTACATTGGCACTTTCTGTTTCTGTTTTCTTGTCACCTTTTGATATTTAAAGTGTAAAAAATCATATGTTCAGTTCCCTTAATCCAATTTTGACTATTTTTGGCATTCTTCTTATTACAGTTTTTCTTATTTTCTAATGGGTTTTGGGAAATGTATTGTTTTTTTCTTCACTTTTAATATAGTATTAGTGCTGCTTAAATAAGGTCACTTGCATTTCATTGAAGAAAAAAACATATTGTTTATGCTGTAGGTACCAAGAATAAACCCTGGTTTTGTCACTGAGATTATATTTACTTTACTTCATATTTTGGTGCTAGTTTACTATTGTTGTTTGAGTTACTACTCTATTCTGTCCCTGATTTCACACATGAATGTCAATTCACCGAAAAGCCAGTGGAAGTGGAAGTGACATCACACGCTGTTTGACCTTTACATTCACTCAAACACTCATGCATACACAGTAACAAGCTCTCACTGTCACCCATACACACAAAATATATTTAAAATGTTTTTTATTTACCTCTCTTGTGAGGGAGGGTCATATTCCAGCTAATTGTACTCCATTTTTTATTACATTAATACAGAATAATAATGAATAATATATTGTTATTCACCATTCGTATAATAAAAAATTGACAAGAAACAAGGAGATTGGAGCCCCAGCCGACATTCATGAGGATGAGCTGCCCCTGTGATCCTGGTGCTGATTTTACTACCTTTGAGGTCAGGGGTCGCACATGCAGTGCCAGGGGTCGTAAGGGACAAAACAGGGGTCACAGATGCGGCCCCGTGAGAACTTTAAATGACCATGATTTCACAGTTTCAAGCTGTCTTCTTCCATGAGGCAAGCCTTCTACTGCACCATCGCTTGTGAGGCTACCAGAGGCTGGCAGGGTTCTCTATCTGCTTGTAATCATAGTAGAGAGAGAGGAACTAGAGTAGCTAGTTCGTTTGCCCAGGAGATATGTGTTGATCAACAAGAGCTAGCTACTTGAAAGAGGTTATGTGTCTAATGGGTCAAAAATAATAATTTTTTTGGGGGGTGGGAAGGGAAGAATATTCATTTTTTTAAGAAAGCCCTCACTCACCAATCTAGTTGGTGGCATGCTTCATCATCGGACCCCACCCCCGGCACTGAGTGTGCCTCAGGTGTGCTACGGCACCTGATTAAAGCAGAGCTGGTTTTGTCTAGTGCGTGTGCAGTGACGTGATTTGTGTGAGGTTAAAAAGAGCTGTCCTAGAGTTCCCAGTCGGTTAATTTATTAATGGGGCCTAGGCAGAGTTTTAAAAAAAGCTTTTGGACGTGGTAGGAGAGACTTATGGTCTCCCACGTCCCGTGTCATCAACTGGTTTCAGCCAGGCCTTGGATTAAAAACCGGCTTTCTTCAGGACCTATGTGAAAGGGAGTGAAAATAAGGGACTAACATGTAGTGAGTACCTTGTGCGAAGTACTCGCTAAGGTGCTGTATATGTAAGAGGAGATTTTCCTCTCAGCTTGTACTGCCTAAATGTAAAGGACAAACATCATGAGTCTAAGGCGGGGATCCGCGATACTCATCCACTTTGGTGTGATCACTGGATCTGCTGCTTCATCTTTATCGTCCCGCCTTGAGCTCCGTCGAGGGAACTTTCTTTACTGGAGGGTAAATACTTGCAGATCAGACATTACCCACTACAATATAAACTGTGTTCCATCCACAGAGTGATGCTGAGTGGTACAAATTATACCTGGATACAAAAAATAATGAGACACACCCGGCAGACCTCCCATCAAACACGCGGGCATCATCAAAACATGGTACGTGTCATATAGATCACAATGGTGCTGGATGTTCTCAATGTCCTTGGAGGTTAAGCCCAAAGGGCTGAAAGTGTTTGTGCCTATGTGTTTGTTGTTTGTATAGTGTGAATCTAGCCAGAAAGCAAAAGAGCACTGTACACGGTCAGAGGCAAAGATACAATCAAGGAGTGACTGGAGGAGAGGCTGAATCCTGACAGTGAGAGGGAACTGTTACTGCATCAGGATGAAGTGTTCTTTGAAGAGGTGAGTCTTCAACTCTTTCTTAAATTGAAGCAGCGCTGAGGTGGTCCTTGAGGATATATGGGTGTGAGTCCAGATCCCGGGTGCCTAGACAGAAAAGACCTGTTGTCTGCTTTGTTCTGACTTACACTTTTTTGTCTCCATTCTGGTGGTGGATTGGCTGAAGTTAATGAAGTATTCTTGCTCCTTTCCCACAATCATGAATGTACCAATACAGTGTTCTAGTCCATGACCCATCCAGACACCACCAACAGCAATCTCAGATATATAAATGTCCACGCCTGTACTTGTTCTTGACTTTTTGCAGTGCTTATTGGTGGTGCATCATTTCTACCCTGCCTTCAAAACCTCATACACTTCACCCACATTTTCCACTCTTGCTTCAATTACAACCAACATCCTTTCAGCCATACATGAGTAGGGAACACAAGAATGTGATGAAAATAAGTGATTCACTCAGATTACTTCCCAACAATCCAAAAGATGCTTTAGGCCTCTCAAGCAGTATGAAAGCATGATACTAACCCCATTACAATTTTCCACTGCTAAGCAACCGATTGGACCACTTCCTGGTTAACTGAAGTGATCAGATCACTCTTTAAAAAATCCGGATTGACTTATGCTAATGGACATATCCTGAAGTAAAACATATGATCTCTGAATTTATCCTACATTCTACAACATTTCTAAGTAAACCTTTACTATACCGGGAAACGTCAAATAAATAAAAATGTATTGATCCTGTATGGTGCCAAAAGGCTTTGCGATTTATCAGTCAAGAAAACCAGTCTTGAGGCATATCTACCAGTACCTTACGCACTGTATAACACTGTCATTAATATATTCCACTAACCCAGACATCACTCTTGTGAGAGGCCAAATAATCCTTTAATTGGATGACAGGAATGGTGCAAAGATTTTTAGTGCTCCCAGCAAAATAACATTTTGCCAATTGAGCACTCCTTGTTCCCCTATTAAAAAGGGCACTTTTTTGGGCTTTGGCTTGTAACTTGATACTACCAAAGACTTTTGCTTAGCTCCATATCGCTATCCATTTTGCCAATGGTAATACCCCGAATGCACTGGTTTACATGGTCAATTACCACCAGGGGCCATATTATAGAGAATGCCCCTGGGTCGCAATGGACATGTGCACCCACTTTGTGCACCCCTGGGGCACTTTAGTGTTACAGAAGGGGCTGCAGATACTTTTGCAAACCCTTCTCTAATACAGACAGCGCTATCATCAGAGGGCATTCCCTCATTTGCATGGGGGTTTGTTCCTATGCAAATGAGGGGATCACTTTGCCTCTGCCCCCACGCTGTATTATGGATGCACTCCCTAAAGGCAAACATACCTTTAGGAAGTGTCTAGAAAGTGCACCACAAAAAGGTGATGCACATTCAGTGCACCGTTTAAAGGCAGCCCCCTGGAGGGAAAAATGGGGGTCCGTGGAGCCCTCAGACATCCCCTTGAAGGCAGGTGCAGTCACTTACTGCTTTCAAGGGGATTTCTCGCCTCTTTTTAAAGTGCAGGTGGGTGCCACCTGCACAGTGAAACACGGAGCGGCTTTGAAGCAGCCTCCCTATTTCACTTGAATGGGGGCAGCGCACCTTCGCGGCTGTGGTGCAAACAGGGAATGTGCGCCCTTATGGCAATCCAGACCCTGGTGGTAATTGCCATACAGACGTAGGAGTGAGAACTGTTGGTGTATAGCTGCTGCTCAGCAGTAGTACAAAATTCAATGCAAATACTACGTGTGTCTGTTTTATTACTAGCACGAGGTCTAAATGACCAGAAAAGTGGTTACGTTTTCTGGTACAAAACCCTGCTTCATTTCAGTTCAAGTGTAGAGTGAACCCGGTTCGACTTCCTTCGATAGATTTTCGCGGTCGTCTAAGTTCGTTTGGGCATTGGAGCAAGGCCCCCTGGAGCGATAGCAGTGTCAACTGTTTAAGGCCTCAGCCAGTGCTTTATCTGCACAAAAATAAAGGCAGGGGCCAAGAAATGTTCTAAAGAGGTCGCCGCCGACACTGCCCATTGCCAAGATTGTGGAATAGCCAGGCTGGGTTAGCTTCGAATTTACCTTCGAATTTACCTCCTGTCTCTTTATCTCACAGTTGCTAATTCTACCTGCTTTCTCCCTTTGTTGTCCCTTATTTTTCTTCGTCTTTTTGCCTTTTCTGCGTCCTCTTTCTTACTCTGGATCAAAGTTCCATGTTGAAAAATGAGCACTGGAGACCAGAACCTTCCCTCACATGCATACAATGAGCACTGGTTTCACCGTGTGCCCTTCTAGCTCCGGCAGTAGCCGTTGGGGGGCAGAGGCCCGGCTTCCTAGGTGGCTTCTCTTAAAAGTGATGTTTTTTTATTGCCTTTATGAAGAGTTTGAAAGCTGCGCCTTCAAGCCTCTTGTAGTATTTCCCAAGAATATTTATTCTAGGGGGTTACATTTTCTTGTCTCCTGAACAGTGTATATGAGCTGCGTGGTGCCTGGGTGCTCCTGCAAGTCTGAGAGGCTGTTGAACATTTATGGAGCTCTGCTTTGTAGGTGAGGCAGTCCATCATGAAAACACAGCTGATCTTGACTGTGAGCCATTGTGAACCTGGTGTTGTGTGGTCGGGGTGGTAAGTGCCTGAGATATGTCAGGTCAGCCTGCATTGATGAGGGCCAGCCGGCATTGTCTATCCTGGGCAAGACCAGAGCCTGCACTAAAGTGTGCAAGTTAGCCCCAGGGATGTGGGTTCTCATGTTTCTAAGAACATGTCCCTATAGATTCATAATAATACACCAAGGGCCAGATGTACTATCAAGAAAATAGCGCCTTGCAAATTGCGAGTTTTTTGCGACTCGCAATTTGCGAGGCTCTATTCTCTATGTACAACAGTGTATTTCACACTGTTTGCGATTCCCAGTGGGGTCGCAAATTGAGAGGCTCAAGAATATTAATGAGCCTCTTGCAATTTGCGACCCCATTCAGAATGGCAGGCACTCCCAGGCATGGTGGCCTGCTGGACTCAGCAGACCACCATGTCTGGGACTGCTTTTAAATAAAGCAGTTTTTTTTTAATGCAGCACATTATCCTTAAAGGGAAACGGAATGCATTTTAAAAAAGAAAAATGAAACTTTTTCGTTTCATTTTTTAAGGGCAGGTACTGGTCCCTGGGACCAATGCCTGCCCTTAAAAAAATATTTTCCCCTGCATTTGCAATGGGGAAGGGTCCCCTGGGGACCCTTTTAGGGGGAGAAACCCAACTTAAAAAACAACCACAATCCTTGTAAGGGTGAAGCACAAAAGTCACTAAATTAGCCTGTGCTTAACCTTCTGGTAGCGTGGCACAAAAGCAGTCAGGTTCAAGTATTAATATAGCACACAAACAGTAATAAAGTGACAACTCAAGACAAGAAAAGTCCCAAACCTATTTAGACAAATTGGATACATTTTACTGATACTCTTACTGCCCGCCCCTACCGCAGCCGATTAGGTGCTGCCTGGGGACCAACCCATTAACCGCCATCTTGGGTGAGGAGCAGTGAGGAGCAGCGCGAGCGGACCAGTTGCTCGGCCCTCCCGCCAACCCCGGCATAAAATCCGAGATCTTTCTCGCATGCTCCGATTGACAGTGTGCACACGTGTGTGTCCTGAGGCGGAAGCCGGGAACGGTGTGTTGTGTTAGTGCTATTGCTTGCCACTACTTTTAAAATTGCACTTGTGTTTGTTGTACTGGCACCTGCCCAGATTTTTTTAAATTGTAGTTGCGCTTGAATACGGGCACTGACCTGTTTAAATTCCGATTCGGACACCTTGATACTCTTAATGCCCGCCCCTACCGCAGCCGATTAGGTGCTGCCTGGGGGCCAACCCATTAGCCGCCATCTTGGGTGAGGAGCAGTGAGGAGCAGCGCGAGCGGACCAGTTGCTCGGCCCTCCCGCCAACCCCGGCATAAAATGGCTACCCCCCCTCGGAAGCGCAGCGGGCGCGCCGAATGGCGCGCCAAAGGCAAGCCCGTCTGCGAACGTCCGCGCCCGACTGGGACCAGGGGCCACGACCTCTGGCTGTGCAGAGGCAACCACTTTCAGCTCCAGGACTTTACTGGAGCTGCGAGGTATAACCCCTGTGCCATGTCTTTCCTCATGGAACCCGGCTGTGGAAAACTACATCTGCCCACACTGTGCCTATAAGCCTAACCCCCAACACCCTGTCACATTGTATCATATGTTCCTTGTGAACTGCAGGTCACTCCCTAAACACTTCTTAGAGATCTCATTACTTCTATCAGAGCTGGAACCAGATGCGCTGTTCCTCACGGAAACGTGGTTACATGCAGGCTCTGATCCAGATATTATTCAAGCATTGCCTAGAGGATATCTGATCCTTCGAGAAGATCGCCCAACTGGAAAAGGTGGAGGTCTAGCAATCATATATAAGGAATGTTACGACTGCCGCAGCATTTCCAACCAACTCTCTAGCTGCGAAAACCTCTCCTTTTCACTAGAATTTTCCCCCACGTGTACCTTCTGAGGGATCTACCGACCTCCTGGCACTCTTGGCCAATTTCTTAATTGTCTGCCATCTGCCATAGCCAGCAGAGCCTGCAGTTTACCTAACTACACTCTGCTAGGGGGATTTTAATATCCATCTAGACGACCCCTCAGACCATACAGCCATGGAACTATTAAATAGCCTTGAGGCACTAGAGCTGTCTCAGCGGGTATTAGAATCTACCCACCTCAGGGGGCACCTTCTAGACCCTATCTTTAGTATCTGCACGGACCTCACAGTGGGTAAACCCACCCCTCTTCCATGGTCCGACCATTTTTTGATTCCTTTTACCTGGATTTCCCCAATCCCGCATGTTGCTCCACCCACTGTATCTCGGAGAGACCGCAAAGGGTCGAAACTTAGCCACACACAATGGGCAGCCATTTTAGAATCCTCCATTCCCCTTTGTAACCCCGATCCTATCATAAGTAACGAGAATTTTAATAGATGGATTACCCAGTCTTTGGACTCCATTCTCCCAATGACCGACTTTGAACCAAAACACAGTCCAAGAAATGCGCCTTGGTATTCCCTGGAGTTGCGCAATACGAAAAGAGAATGTAAAAAACTTGAAAGGAAATGGCGTAGTGACTACTCGTTGTCAAGTAAAATCGCATATCGATCCTCCATAAAACTTTACAAAAACAACTTAAAAAGTGCCCAATCTATCTTCTTTGAAAATAAAATAAACGCAGCAGCGCCAAAACCGAAAGAAATATATCAAATAGCAAAAACTTTGTTAAAATTACCAGATAAACCGCCTGATCCTCACAGCACTCAAACACGCTGCAATGACCTGGCTGAGCATTTTCACAGCAAAATTGCTACGATTTACTCCTCATTCCATCACGCCTCCCACGCCCAAGCTGGCCACAAAGACATGGGTCCTCCTCCAACAGTCCTTCTGGAAATTTTCCCGAAATTGGATTCTATCACTCTTTAGATAATTATGACTCAGGTGAAATCTGGCTCCCCTAGTGACCCAGCACCAGCCCAGTCCCTTCGGACAGTCTCATCCTCCATTCTTCCCATCATTCTTGACCTGATCAACACCTCTCTATCTACAGGCATTGTGCCACCGAGCTGGACACAAGCAACGGTCAGAGCGCTCCTGAAAAAGGCTAATTTAGATCAGAAAAACCCAGGGAATTATCGCCCCATCTCCCTGCTGCCCTGGGTAAGCAAAATTACAGAGAAATACGTTAATAATATTCTCACAGAATTTGTCGAATGAAATAATTTACTGGATGTCTCACAGACCGGGTTTCGCCCCATGCATGGGATGGAAACCGCGCTTCTCGCTGTGACCGAGGGAGCTAGGATGATAGCGTATCAGGGCGGCACTGCGGCCATCATTTTGCTGGACCTCGGTGCCGCCTTTGATACCGTAAATCATAACATCCTCCTAAGTAGGCTCTCAGATCTGGGAATAGCTGCCAAGGCAATTGCCTGGTTTCAATCTTTTTTGTCAGATCGCTCCTTCCGAGTCTGTGAGGGCAACGTCACATCACCTAGTAAATCACTCAGTTGTGGGGTACCTCAGATCTCCTCCCTGAGCCCCACACTGTTTAATATATATATGCGCCCCCTTCCTGAGATCGTCCGCCCATTCGGAGTGCAAATCATATCTTACGCTGACGACACTCAGCTGGTGGTGACACTGAACCATCCTCTAACCCAGCCGAGTGATCTAAGGGGCTGCTTAGAAGCAGTCCTCTCCTGGATGACTCTGTCTTGCCTGAAACTGAATGGAGACAAGACGGAGTTAATGGTTTTAGGCAACTCCCCTCAAAAAACCATTGAATCCATATGGCCAACCTCTGGACCTGTTCTTGAAGCCAAAGACACAATCAAGAGCCTGGGAATCTGGATCGACAAGACACTCACATTCAACTACCAGGCAGTTAAACTTTCAGCCACCTGCTTTGGTATTCTCAGGCTCATCCATAAGATCCTCCCTCTCCTCCCATTTAAAGCAAGACAGATTATGATTCAGGGCTTGATTCTGTCCCGGCTAGACTTCGGGAACGCCCTTTACCTGGGAGCCCCCCAATCGACCCTTAATAGGCTCCAGGTGATTCAGAACTGTGCTGCCCGCACCCTTCTACAAATCCCCCGTCGCCACCCTGTAAGATTGGAACTTAGAGACCTACATTGGTTACCGATCAGGGAAAGAATCAAGTTCAAAAGTATGTGCATCGCCCACCGTGCAATCTGGAGAACGGGAGCAATCATTAATCACTCTCTGATCTCCCCCTATCATCCCAGCAGGCAGCTTAGATCTGCGCAAGCCTTCCGAGTCATAAGTCCTAGGATTCGGAGAGCGAGATGCGGGGGTCGAACCTTTTCATCCAATTCGGCAAGACTCTGGAACTCACTTCCCTTTTCCCTCCGTGTGGAGCCCAATCTTTCGGCCTTTCGGAAAAAGTTAAAAACCTTGCTATTTAACAAGTAATTTCAGTTTCACTTCTCACCACACACGTTAGTCCATAGCGCTAGGACGCCTCCGGGTAGCTACCACGCTCTATAAAAAACCTTTCCATTCCATTCCATTCCACATTTTAATAAACAAAATAAAACCATAATGACAGAAATCCAATCAGTAAAACCGGAGATATTCGGTTTTCAAAGCTTTGGTTAAGTATAGCGCCTAAAAGCACAAAGCGCCACTTGGGGGCATCTAGTCATGCTAGAGTTGGGGAAAGGCACAAGTTCAGACCGACCACAATGGAGCGTGGACCGGATACTGAGGGCAGGGTAGTCCTGCTGAAAAAGTTACCTTCTCCAAGTCGGGCGAAAAGAGTCTAGCTCAGGAGAAATTTGTTGATGGTTGGCGGTGTCGCGTGAAGAGCAGGCCTGGCATCACAGACATTTTTAGTCAAGCAATTATTCCCTTTGGGACACCTTATTATTGAAACAAATATTTTCACAAGCACAATAACAAGAATAAACATTTAACACAAAACTGTACTTAAGGCAAAGTGAAAACACATACAAAATTATGAAAAAATACTGGACAATTTATTCATCACATAATACACTTTAAAAAAATGTTTCCATTAAAATAAATTTAAATTTAAAAACAGGGGGGTAGACATTAAAGGTAAGGAAACAATAGATTCCTATTTGTAAAAAAGGAGGTATAGACAGGCAGAATTAATTTAGCGAAAACGTCAGAATTATTCTCCAATAAATTTATGAAACAATCCTCCTTTCTCTCATGCGACGCGTTTCGGTGGATCAATATGATTACACCACCTTCATCAGGAATACAATGTAATGTCTTCCCAGAAGATTTCTTAATGACTATTTACTAGACATAACTTCTTGGGGTAAGTACCTCCTATGTCTTAAAAGCAACTCTCGTCCAGCGAGATCAGAACTTCTTATCACCGGCAATCTTACTCAATGCCTGTATCTGTAGTAAAATATAAACCTGGTCAATCTTTCAAATATTTCAGCAATGGACTCATGCGGGATGTGCAAATAAAATAGATAAATATTCATGGAGTTCATCAATGGCACACGGTATCGTGCGAAGGTTCACCGCAAGGGAATTACTTCAAATTTAGCCTTTATAAACGGTGATATAGCGTAGCATCAAGGTGGTTCCTTTATATATTCTGGTCTGATACCACCTAAGTGTTCAAGATACTCGCATCCCGTGTGTCAACCTTCCGCCGGCCCAACGCTTTTGCTGTAGCATGACGATCCATTCGGGCGTCACAGAAAGTCATTGTAGGAGCTTCGAGTTGGCAGTTACCACAGGCCGCCGTTGTTGTAGTGCGAAGTGCAGATCTCCCATTTCCGGTCATGGATGGCTGTTGATGTAGTACAAAGAGTCGGGTTCACCAGAGCTGTGTGTTGGCATTCATCATGGTCACAGGTCAGAAAGAGCCTAAAACCTCAGTATTTCTTCCTTGCTTTGAGAGGAGTGCACTCTGATGCCAGCCAATCATCCAGGGCCTGGGGAGTCACCTATAGGAGATCAGTGACTCACTTTAGCAAAGGCTAGTAGGGCTTAGGCAGGTACAGTTGAAGGTTCGGGCAGGTTCAGTTGCAGCAGGTCAGCAGGGCAGTTGCAGAGAGGCCTCTGGAGCTTGTTGTGTCCATGTAGCTCAGAACAGTAGGTCTATAAACGGTGCCTTGGAATCACATAGGTGTTCCTGGGAACAAGGATATGATCTGGTTATCCTTTAGCAGGGCTCTAGCAGCAGGGCAGCCCTCTGATAGTAGGAAGGCAGTCTGCTGGGGGGTCCACACAAGCCTTTAGGAGCAGGGAAGACCCATGAGAAACAAGGCAATCCTTCTGGAGTCTTCCACAGGCCCAGGAGTGTACTGAAGAGTGTCTCAGGAGGTCCAATATTTAAACCTGGTGCTAGCATTTGAAGTGGGAGAAATTCCTGGGATGCCGCCACATCTGGTTCTGGAAAGTTTCTTCCTTTTCCTGCCCAGGATCCAAGTGGTCTAGGGTGACAATAGGCTGTTGTCAAGTTTCTTTCTGAGTCTGCTGGAGGCAGCCCTTTGAAATGTAAGTGGGTCAAGGAACGGTTCTGCCTCACCTTTCCTGGCAGGATGGCCCATCCTCTCAACTCTTGTACGTTTCTCACTGTCTGGGAGGAATACACAAAGGGCAACTGACAGCTATTCGCAGTCATGTGACCCAGGACACAGGCTGCATGCACCAAATGGTTAGGACTAGAAAATGCCAACTTACTAAAAACTGCCTTTTCAGAATTGTGACTTAAAATACAAGTTTACCATTAAAGAGGATTTTAAATTACACTTCTTTTTTTAGGCCAAACATGATATTTCTACCTGTTCCAAAACAAATGTTAGCCAGTATTAACAATAATAAGGTAACCCAATGTTATCCTATAGGAGAGGTAGGCCACACAGTAGTGAAAAATTAATTTGGAAGTTTTTCATTACCAAGAAATGTCAAATTGAAAACCACATACCCTATCTTTTACATACAATGCACCCTGCCTTTTAGGCTGCTTAGGGCCTACCTTAGGGGTGACTTAGATGTATTAAAAGGGAGGTTTAGGCATGGCAAAAAGGGTTCATTTTGCCAAATCGCATTGGCAGTTTTAAAACTGCACTACAGAGTGCAATGGCAGGCCGAGACATGTTTTAAAGGGCACTTAAGTGGGTGGCCAAATAAGTTCTGCTGGTCCATTATTAATATTTAATTTATAAGCCCTGGGTACATATAGTACAACTTTACTAGAGGCAAGTAAATTAAATGTGCCAATTGAGTGTCAGCCAATGTTACCATGTCTTCGGGAAAGAGCACAAGCACTTTAGCACTGGTTAGCAATGGTAAAGCGCACAGAGTCATAATGCAAACAAAAACTAAATCCAGACAACAGGAGGGGAGAATGAAACAGGTTTGGTGGAGGGGAGAAGGAAACAGGTTTGGTGGAATATCACACCAAGGATGTCAGGTCTAACAATGTGGCATTTATGTTGTTTTTATTTGGAGCACGCATTGAGGGCAATGTGCAAGGATATCCAATCGATGCGTAATGCTGGCAGCCAATTCTGGAGGCGAAGATTAGATGTAGAAAGGGTTTGGAGAAGAAGTGGCCTCTTGTGTAGCTTCAGTTTGAGGTTGTGTGGGGACAATCTCACATCAACCAGGTAGAAATAGCAAAAAAAGAGACCTGTATGAGAGCTCCTAGGTCTCTGTTTATTTTGGGGCTCAAAGGTTTCCTTAGGAGGCTGGGACTGCAAAATGCTGGGATTGCTGAACACAAAGACTGTCTAGTCTTGATTCTACCCCATATCTCTATATTTCACCATGTCCCACTTCCTCTTTCTATATCTCACTCTTTTCACCCCTACTTTCTTCCTTTTTCACTGTTTTCCTTTATTTTTGTATTTTTCTCCTTATTTCCCTTTTGGTCTTTCGCTTGGTTCCTCTGGGTCATGAGATTGATGATGAAAAGTAAGTCTGAGTCTCCAAAATAGAGTACTAGTGCCCAGCACTGGCAAAAAGTGACACAAATTAAGCTCTGGATATACTCCTCAGAGGCCACAGCCAGCCATATTGGTGCCATCTTGAACTGGGCAGAATTGAGCAAATGCTAAATGTTTTAGTTGAGTTTACGGCCTGTCTTGTTAGATAAATCCACCAGGTGAAATCATTCAACAATCAGGGTCCCTGTATTCATGCCCAGAGCACTGAGATCTGACACAGAACTCCCACCACTAATCAGGGGCTGTTTTTTTATCATGTCTTTTTGTCTGGCTTTTTGTCTGTGTGCAGCGACAAAGGACCTTTTGGCTAACATGGAGACCCCCATATGGTTTGAAGAGTAACAAGCCCTGCCAAAGCTAATTGCTGTAATGCAAAAACAGGCCCTTTGCGCAAAAAGGGTGACCTTCTGAAATAAGGGTAAACCAACACACATGCCTAACACGCAGAGACAGTAAAGCGATGCCATGCAGCTCCCAGCGAATCAGAGGAAGGATATTCTTTGACCCCTCCCCCCCATGAGGTGTCTCAGTCAACAGGCTGTTTGTAAAACACACTTGCTTTGGGCTTTGTTTCTTCCTGTGTTGAGGGTGTTAGAGCAAGATGAGAGGAGAGTCTGTAAAACTTGCTTTCTACAATCTATTAGTGGAAAGGAAGTGACGTTATACGCAGTGTTAGGTGAAAGTTTGACACTCCAGGGTGCAGGATGATAAAGAGTGTACATTCTCACAGCACCCCTTGGTTTCTGAGCGCGGTCAAACGGGAGAGATCTGGCTCCATCCGAGAAGGCTGACCAGGGTTCCTTTCTAATGGAGAATCTCAGCTGTGGTTTCTTTTTCTTTCTCATATTCTGGGGTAAGTGTGAAATGGTAGAATTATGTTTGTTTTCGTCTTCCCGTTCATATGTTTGGGCTTGTCTGGGGCTCAAACGCTGTTCGTGTCCTTGAGCCTGTGAGAGTGCAATCAGTGCCTAAGGTTTGGAAATATTTTCTATCGGAGGATCACAATCTGGAAAACTGCAGGATTGTCATGAACTAGCAGCACTTTTAAAAACAGGGTTCACTCTCCGCCTCGATGCAAGTTAATCTAGATTTTTGGTAGAACTGAGGCACTTCAGGAGTACGGTGTGTATATATGCGTACCAGTGCTAGCAGCATTTTTTAATGTGGTGCATCTGGGGAATGTCCACCTCTGTAGCCTTCACTGGGGGCCATTTTGATAATTTCATGCAATGCAACGCAGCAAGACATCTTGCTGTGCTGCGCTGCGTGAAAGGGACAGGGCAGGAACACCTCAACTATCAAGAATAGGCACATCTGTCTGCGCTGGCGCACAAACTGCTGTCTAGGGCCAAAGCCGGCACCCGTGCACCATGGTGCAACGGTGCTTGCGTTACTGGCAGGATTGTTTTTGTGCAGGAAGGGGCATCGTATGATGACTGAGAACATTAGAAGCTAATTGTCTCTTGCCTCAGGCCTTGCTATCAGCAGTCTTAGGGATCCTTCAAACAGGTGATTCTTCAGTGGCTCCCAGTTCTAATGGGTGAATGAAGATGGATACTTTGGGTAAAACAGACATTTAAATACTAAGCAGCATATGTTTAACTGGATCTGTTCACTTACTGGCAGCCAATGCAGAGATGTTCTGATTGCTGTGATATGATCTATAGTTCTGAATCGGAAAACAAGCCATGCACCTGCATTCCGTTGCCCCCCCCCCCATCCCCTGCAGGCTGTAAGTCTGACCACCATCTTAACCAGCATACAAGACATGTCTCCATGTCCGGCAAGGTTCAGTTGGTGGGAGCCTTTGTACTGCTTGCATAGATTACGCAGTGTTTTGTACGCTGGTTGACCTGCTTGTCATAGTCACGACTTCAGGTGGCACAGAATGCAGATTCATGGCTGACTGAGTGTGTGAGAAAGGGAGTCTTAATTTGGCCTTAGGGCCTGATTTACAATTTGACGGACGGGTTACTCCGTCACGATGGTGACGGATATCCTGTCCGCTAAAATATAAATCCCTTAGGATTTAATGAGATTTACATTTTGGGATTCATATTTCGGCAGACAGTATATCTGTCAACGTTGCGACGGAGTAACCCGTCCGCAGAGATCTAAATCGGGCCCTTAATTTGGTAACTTCCGTCACCAAGCAACTGTCCAACTTTACTGTTCTCTTCCAGTAGCTTCAGTATCTAAATCCTCACTTAATTGTAAGGAACAACACTCTCTTTGCCAATGGAGTGCCCCAGAATCTTTATTTGATGTATTTTAGTTTCATTCTCAAGCCATTAGGGAGGATATTTACAACGAAGTGACGGAGTTCGGCGTCAGCCTTCCTGGCTTAACGTCACACTCTGCAACTTCAGAAACTCAGGGCTGCACCATATTTACAACAATATGGTGCAGCTCTGCATTTCCACCTGCGCTGGCATTACATTTAGCAGCCTAGCGCCAATGCAGGCACCCTAATGCAAGGGTGTCTGCGTTGAGGTGAAGATTGTTTATGTGCAGGAATGTGTCCCTTCCTGCACATAAACAATCTTTAAATGTCGTTTTGTAAAGAAGTTGCAGAGTGTAATTTCTTTTTTTTGGATTGTTTGGATTGTTTATGTGCAGGAAGGCACACTTTCCTGCACATAAACAATCAATGGCAATTTGCTGAGTCTTTGTGTGCTGCATAACGCAGCAAACATGGAAACAGCAAAAAACGAGGAGAAAAAAGCATTTCTCCTCATTTCGTCTATTTAAGACCAGGTTTTCCCAGGTCTTAATTTTGGTACTGCCTCCTATTTATGTCACCTTTGTAAATAGAGGGCAGCGAAAAAATCAGTGGGTGTTGCTGTGGAATGCCTACTACAACACCCATTGCCCACCCTTTCACGCTATGTACAGCATGAAAGGGGGCCTTATTTACAAGGCAGCATTCAGACACATTAAGTGGCTTAACACTGCCTTTTAAATAAGGCGAAGCCCCTATCGTCATTACAAACGTCACTGATATTGACGTTGTGGTGGCAACAAGGGCTTGTACCCCATGGTTCTCGAAGAACAGCATTTATTCTTCGGTATCAACTAATGTACATTTCAGTCCATGTGTTAATCTTGTTGTTGAGTTTACCAAATGTTCCTCCTTTTGTATTTTGTTGTTTTTGGATATTGTATAAGGCATTGGCCAGCTGCGTCAGTGTGCTGGTAGTGTAAGTAGTCAGCATGTGGATGCTTGCTGCTGAGGACGGTAAGTGTCAGTGTTGTTATGATGACCCAATTGCTCAAAAATAATTTGGTCATTTCGTGTCATTTCTTTTTTTCTGAAAGTTTTTTTATTATTTTGCAAAATATAATCTTCTTGGTTTTTGATTACTATATTTATTATGCAAAACACAAATATAAGTCTTGCAGTAACTGTTCACAGAAGTGTTGTATTTTATGCATGTTCATCATAAACATTATGTAAAACGAATCTGTAAGTATCTCGTCTCTGCTTGTTATAGACACCCATAACAGTGCAAGGTGAATGAAAGGATTCAACCGAACCAAACCACGCAATAGAGGAAGGAAAAATAGTAAAATGAGGTGCTGAAAATCCTCAAAAAAAAGAAAAGTAAAAGAGAGTGAAAAAATAGAATAAATCTAAATACATTAGATCTGAGGTTGGCCCTATGTTATGTGCTATTCCGTGGTATCAAGAGACTTCTGAAGGTATGTCAGGTAACTCCATCATTATGCCAATCGGTTTGGAAAATTGCACCCTTATTTTTGGTCACAGAATTATTACTTGCCTGGCAAGGCGGAACCATGTCCTTCCAGGCCAAAGTTTATTATTCAAATTACAGATTGTAAAGAATAATTTGTGGAAGCAAATATTGCCATCTCATTCTCACTCACAGGAAATGCGTGACCCTCATCCACTTCTGAAGTCAAATTTTTACTTTTAATTTCTCACTGCAGGGTCTGGGGACCTATCATATGGAAATACAGAAGACACAGGCAAGTTTTGTTTCTTATTTTTGAAGAAGGTTGTTTACATGTATGTTTCAGCACCCGTTGTCTCCGTGCACCACCCTGATTGCCTCTTTCCTACACACAATTTCCTTCTCACTCAGTGCTGCTTCCACCCTTGTCCACTATCGACAAGATTCCCACGGAACCAGCAGGGCAGATGAATAAAGTGTTCCCGCCACTAAAAGTGCTGCAGCTGGACTGCTCTGGTTTAAAAATGGTTGTTTCTTTAAATGGCAAAAACCAACACACTTAAGTCTTTAAAGAAAATCGTTAAGGCATTGGATGAAACTATTTCTGGTTGTCCAATCGCCTTTTTTGCTGCATTTTACAAGCAAAAGCAAAGAATTTGCACAGAAATATTTTTTTCATGAAAGACTCATGTAAATTGGGGCCTTCTTTTAGTCCTGGGCAGATGAAGCGCCACCCCTTCAATTCTAAACCTCGTCATTAATCCACATTAATAACAAGGACAGGGAGCCCCTTGAACAACTACTGGCAGGACGGCCATGGGCATGAGTGTTCTAGGACAACCGCCCCCACACTGATGGTTTGGTGCAGTCCGAAGCCATGCATGGCCTCTTGGCCGACACCATAGCTGCCTGACTCCACACACTTCCATCCCCATCATCCAGCTTTGAAGAATCTCCGGGTTTCCCAATTGCGCAAAAGTTCTTACACTGCAGTTCTGGGGAATCCCAGGGATTCGCTGGGATGGAAAGTCATGTGTTACCTTCTGTTGGATGCGCAAACAGCGCCACATACACTGCACCAGTCAGGTAATCACAAGTGCTCCCATCTTTATGGTCTAGGTTGACAACACGCCTGTGCCAGACAATTATGTTAGCATCACTAGGAGAGGGACTTTGGCTTCGGCCACATGTTGGGAGCCAGGAGTAGATGTTTTAATTGGGCAGACGTTGTGTGCTTCCACGCAGAAAAGTGCTTCCCTTCCATGCAGCTGTGATCATTTTATTCATTCAGCTGCCTGAGCTTGAAGTTTCAGGGGCACATATCTGACATTATAATGCTATCCAACGCCTTAGGAAATGCATGCAGTTTTTCGCTGTTAGCAGCAGAGATGGGAGGAGGACATTCATTAACCTGCGTAGAATTTTAGGTCTGGCTTGGGAGTGAAACTGTAACCTGATCTTTTAACCTACACCAATATTAATTTACATTTATTTTCTTTTTCACAAATACATACCTATTCCCCTGCTATTTACTTGTAACGCTTCACATTACAATACAAAGTTCCTCTAAAGCCTGCCCTGTTGGCATTGCCAGTGCCTGCTATGGAGTGTTGTGGCTTTGTTGCAGCACATATAAAGTAATCCTAGAGAGTATTTCAGTACCAGACAGTGCTGATGTGATGGAAATCTTGTCCACTCACAAAATCCTTTGGGATTTCCTCCCCAAGCCTACCATGCAAACAAGGCAGGCGGGTCAGAATCCCAGAAACGATCTGAATCCAATGGTCCACTGGAGAAGTCTTGTGTATTGAGTTTATACTAAATATGGAAAAAGTAAAGAGGGGGAAAACCATGTTGGCTGTTTGTGTCTGTAAAACTGTTGTTTCTAGAAGGAACGAGGAAGACTATGCCACAGAAATGAACGAGTAAAGAATAAGTCTAGAATTGCTATTAAATCTTTGTCAACAAGGTGTCTGGAATAGCCACGAGTGGAATCTTGATTGTAGTGTGAATACCAGGGGATTAATAGGGAAAGGTGAGGAGAGTTAATAATGCTACTGTTGCATCTTGAGGTTAGGAATATCACCAGTAGTATATTCACAAACGTCAACAATGATTTTAATATAGGACTGAATGACTGATCAGACACAAATGAGACGGACATGATTTGCTGAACATGTCAGTCGGATTGATGTATTTGATAGGGGAGTTCAAATGATACAGACACAACAAACTGATCACGTCATGTAAGATGGTCTAGATATGCCTGGTGGAGGAGATCAGAAGAGATAAACATGGCTAGCTGATCACATCTTGTTGAGTGAGACCTGTATTTTTGGGACAGGAGCTCATATGAGGTAGACATAATGTTAGGAAAGAAAAAGGAAATGAGTAGCAGAATCAAGTGAAGGCCTGGCAAGCCATATTGAAAGAGAGAGAGAGAGACTGGCATCGCCTCACTCTCTGGGAATGCTGTCAACCTCACAAGATACTAGAGCACAGTGTACCGCCGGCCTCCAGCGAGCGTTCGTCAATCCTGTAAGGACATCACATGCCAGGAGTTAGTATTAGAGAGTATCTGAACAGAATATTACATTTTGCCATGATAAGTTATGTACAACAACAGGGAATGTGTTGTGAATACAATAGAATGATCTGCTATACCTGAATTGTCTCAGAGGTCTGGACCCAAGGCATGTGTTCATTTGTAAAAATGTTAGTGTTCGTAATAACTTGTTCTGCAACCCATTTGGGAAAAAACACACAATCAGTTCAAGTACAATGAATTTGTGATGTCCCTGTCTCACCTGGAACACTCACAAGGGACAATACCTGTTCCTTTACTGGATACTCCTATCTATCATCCCATAGTCTCAATATTGGCATTTCCTATAAGGGCAATTGAAGCGTTTTAATAGTTTGATTCTGTGGTCCATTACGAGAAGATTGAGAACCAAGGTCCAGAAGTGAATGCACTTCATGACACACCTTGGTTTTACCTTGTTCCGTGTAGCGACTTCTTTTGATTTTCTCGAGCTTCTTCTGGTCTTTCATATTCTCTTTGCTTGCCAGTCGATATGAAGAAGAGATATGATACTTGCAGGCTCTGGACTGGATCTATGGTTGACGGAAAAGCAGGGTCCTTCTTTCTTGAAAATCTGGCTGTAAAGCAAGTTTGAGAAGATTAAACGTGGCTTATATACCTGGTCACACGTAGGAGGTCTGCTTTCCATGGAGGACTTATGAATCGTGCAGTAGTACGGTAAATCAAACAAAGAGCATTTGGGATGGAGCCACATGCTAGCTCCACAGCCTTCATAAATCACTCAGGAAAAACCTACTGGTGATGAGCCTAGAGGTAGGTCTGACACAGGGGAATTAGTTGGTTGCTTGCTGTCCTTGATAGGGGAACCTGGCGCATGATACTACCATTAGATGAATGGTGATTGTGGACAGAGAAAGAAATGGCATCTACACACATGGAGTAAAAACCCTGCAGTCTAACCCACTCCTTAGTTGTTTACCAGAAACAACCTCCCACTTTGGGGATTTATTTCCAAAAAACAAAATTAAAGATGATTTAGCGGCCATGTTATGGTGGCCCACCTGGCATTAAATTTTTGATGAAAGTACTCTTGCTTTGTCACCTAATGCACTTTTGTCCGCAATACCTCAACAGAGTGGCAGGGAACTCAAAATATGGCAGGCCAGGTACTGCAGTGCACTGAAAGTGTGTGAATTTTCATAGAAGAATTAAAGGTCTGGGTTAAGATAAAATAGTTGTGCCTGTTGGACAAGAGTAAATGAAAGAAGTATGACTAGGTGATTATGTCCTATGATGTAAATAGGCCAGGTGGACAAGCATGGAGAAGTAGCTATGCAATGGGAGTGTAGGAAATGGACCCAGAGCCTTCACCCTTGTAGTAAAGCAGTGTGAGAAATGATATCACATCTTAAATTGATCTTCCCCCACTACAGGCATGATTAGAAGAGGTGGCAACTTTACATTTTTTTGCACTTTATTATAGTTCAAGTTCAAGTTTAACATTTGTATAGCACACTACTCACCCAGAGGGTCTCAAGGCGCTTGAGGGAGGGGGGGGTACTTACTTATTGAATATCCAAGTTTTTAGTTGTTTTCTGAAGGAGAGGTGGCTCTGTGTAAGGCGGAGGTGGGTGGGGAGAGAATTCTAGGTTTTGGCCGCTAAGTAGGAGAAGGATCTTCCCCCCATGGTGGATCTATGGATGCGCAGAATTGCGGGGAGGGCTTGATTTGACGATCGTAGTTGGCGGGTGGGGTGTAAAAGGACAGGCGCGTGTTGAGGCATTCGGGTCCTAGGTCGTAGAGGGCTTTGTGTGCGTGGGTGAGGAGACAGAACGTTATTCTCTTGTTGACGGGGAGCCAGTGGAGGTTTTTAAGGTGATCGGAAATGTGAGCTTGGCGGAGGATGTCTAGTATGAGTCTGGCTGAGGCGTTTTGGATGCGTTGGAGTTTTTTCTGTAGTTTGGCTGTGGTTCCGGCGTAAAGGGTGTTTCCGTAGTCCAGTCGGCTTGTGACCAGTGCGTGGGTGACCGTCTTTCTTGTTTCGGTGGGGATCCAACTGAAGATTTTTTCGAGTATGCGTAGGATGTTGAAGCACGATGATGAGACGGCGTTAACTTGTCTGGTCATCGAGAGGGAGGAGTCCAGGATGAAGCCCAGGTTACGTGCGTGGTCCGTAGGTATGGGTGCGGTTCCCAGGGCCGGTGGCCACCATGAGTCGTCCCAGGCAGGGGGGGATGAACCTAAGATGAGGACTTCCGTTTTGTCCGAGTTCAGTTTTAAACGGCTGTTCTTCATCCACTTGGATACTTCTTTCATTCCTTCGTGTAAGTTGGTTTTGGCGGTGTTTGGGTCTTTGGTGAGGGAGAGGATCAGCTGGGTGTCGTCAGCGTAGGAGATGATGTTGAGGTTGTGTTGGCGCGCGATGGATGCGAGGGGACTCATGTATACGTTGAAGAGGGTGGGACTGAATGATGATCCTTGTGGTACGCCGCAGATGACTTCGGTGGCCTCTGATCTAAAAGGGGGGAGGCGGACTCTCTGGGTTCTTCCGGCGATACGTTTTGCTTCTCAACCAAGCTGGATTCATCTGTGTTTTCAGAGGCGAAGCAGTTATACTCTATGTCGACGATTGTATCAAACTTTTAAAGGGTTAAATGCTCTCTGTAGGGTACATTTATAAAGATGGATGTGAAGAGCATTGGTTATGATAGTGGGGGTGTGGGCTGTCAGGATGCTTATTCCACGAAACTGCGGTCAAATAGTTTTTATGTGCCCTGAACTTTGTGAATCTTATCATATTGTTTGTGTCCAGTAATCCGTCTGTATGTATTACATCATTCATGTCATATGATACCAAGCAGCTTTACAATGTCTACAAGAATGGCTCGGCTGTCGCTGGGAGAGGCCCATATTGCTTTCTTGCTTTATTTTCCTATAAGGCCTCTTGTGTGTGACTTGTTTTTATGGATCAGGCTAGTCCAAAATTAACAAATGAATCCTATTAGATAGGCAGACTTTACAACCTGATCACGTAGATGGGCAGGGCACAATTGTACAAAAGAAGGCCTGGAAGGGAACTACAAGTGAGACAAACGTGCTGCTGTAGAGTTCGGTACACAGTTTATTTGCTCTCTGCTGTGATGTTACAGTTACACATTACTACATTGAGTGCCTCTACATAAACCCAGACCATTACATTCACTTTGCCATTACCTCTACCTGTAATGTCCTCGTTCTGCCATGACCCTGACCTGGTACATTTACTATTCTGACTTCAATTCTCCCAATGTGGACATTAGAACCATAACCTGGCAGCTTTACCACTCTATCTTCAGTACTCCCAGTGTAGGTGCTAGAGTCATGACCCTCAACTGACCCATTTACTACTCTAACTTCAGTTCTCCTAATGTGGATGCTAGTACCATGACCTGTCAGTTGTACTACTTCATCTTCAGTTCTCCCAGTGTAGATGCTAGTACCACGACCTGTCCGTTTTACTACTCTGTCTTCAGTTCTCCCAGTGTAACAACAACAACAAAGGAGCTTGTAAAGCGCCTGGTGACGCCATCACGGCGTGTCCCCGCGCTGTGGAGAAAAGTCAAAGACCAATGTAGGGTTTTACAGGGAAAACAGATGGGTTTTTAAGCTTTTCCTGAAGGTGGTCTCCGAGTCCGCTAGTCTGATCCCCATAGGGAGAGCGTTCCATTCCCTGGCGGCCATAACCCGGAAGGAACGACCACCCATTCTGGCTTTCCTGATACGGGGTATTTTGAGCAAGCCAGTTCCACCAGAGCGAAGAGTTCTGTTGGGCTCATAGGGAATAGCTAGGTCATTCATGTAAGGAGGAGCTTTTTGGGAAATGATCCTATAGCACATTAAGAGTGCTTTAAAGAGAACTCTTTTTTTATAGGTAGCCAGTGGAGGGTGTCTAGAGCAGGTTTGGATGGTGCTCTCTTGGGAAGTCTGAGGACTAAACGTGCTGCTGTATTTTGGAGGACTTGAAGTCTCCTGATGTTGTTTTGCGTTGTTCCAAGCAGAAGCACATTCCCATAATCTATTCTAGAGGTCACTAGAGCTTGTGTCATAGTGCGCCTGGCTTCAAGAGGAAGGAGATCAAGAGTGCGGTTCAGGGTCTTCATGACCCCATAGCATTTTCCGACCACTTTGTTCACGTGGCAGTCATAGGAGAGTTTGGGGTCAACCCAAATCCCCAGATTCTTGGCCGCTTCACAGGGGGTGGGTAACGGCCCCAGACAAGAAGGCCACCACTCCTTGGTCCAGCTCGTATCCCTGCCTCCCATTACCAGAACCTCTGTTTTTGAACAATTGAGCTTCAGGCAGTTTTGGGTCATCCAACCTGACAGAGCCTGCATGCAAGATTTAAAGTTGTTTGCAGAAACGGAGGGGGCTTGGGATAGGGAGATGAGAAGTTGGGTATCGTCGGCATATGAAACTAATTCAATGCCGAACGATTGAACCACTTCAGCCAAAGGGGCCATGTACAGGTTGAACAGGGTAGGGCTCAGGGCAGAGCCCTGAGGTACCCCCTGTTCTAAGGCAATGCTTTCAGAGAGAAAAGCGCCTCTCTGAACCTGGAAGCAGCGATTGGTGAGGAAGGCTTTCAACCAGCCCAATGCTTCCTGGATGACCCCGGCTTTGTTCAGACACTGTAGCAGGATGGAGTGTGCCACAGTGTCGAACGCCGCACTAAGGTCCAGCTTTATTAATGCCATAGTCTGTCCTTCATCTACACCTGCCCGTAGGGTTTCGGTCGCTCTCAAAAGGGCGGTTTCGGTGGAATAACCTGACCTAAACCCTGATTGGGAGTTGTGGAAGGCATTGTTAGACTCTAAATGGGCCATGAGTTGGCTGTTAGCTATTTTCTCAGCCACCTTCGCCAAATAAGGTAGCAGCGAGATGGGCCGTAGGTTTTCCAGAATGTCCTGACTGATGTTAGGTTTTTTCTTTATAGGCAACACAATGGCTTTCTTCCATTCCATAGGGAGGGTAGCTGTGGAAAAGGAAAGTTGGAGGATGTGCCTGAAGTGTCGCTCAAGGACCTCCAAGCTAGCTGCTAGTATCTTGGGGGGGGCAGGGTCCCGGGGCGATCCAGATTGAATGTTTTTACAGATACTAGTTAAAGTAGTAGTGTGAGGAACAGAGAAACTTGTAAGGCATTTCTTAACATGGATGAGCTCCAGATTTTCAGTGAAGTCAGAGCCTGATGGCAAGTCGGTGGAGAAATTAGAGTAGATAGTAGTAATTTTATTGGCAAAGTATTTGGCAACAATATTACATTTCGCAACCGAGTCATTGTGGGCATTGCTCTCGTTGGTAACTACCGAGATTTCTTTAAAAATTTAAAAAAGCTCCTTAGAGGAGTTTTCTGCTTCACCAATACGGGTCTTATAATGTAGTGCTTTAGCAGAGCGGATAAGTTTGTAATATCTCGCTTGCTCTTTCTTATAGTGGTCTTTTGCTGTGGGGCAGAAATTGACACGCCATTCGCGTTCCAGTTTTTTACAAGCGGATTTAGCATCTTGAAGTTCAGATGTAAACCATGGGGATGGTTTTCTCAGTTTCTTATTGGCCACCGATCTACGGATGGGAGCGGTCTCGTCAAGGGCAGTTAAGACACAATTTTTTAGGCAAGTATAGGCGGTCTCACAGTCGGAGCCTTTAGGGGGTCCAGCCGTTTCAAGCTTGTCGGTAAACGTGTCTAGGTTAAAATTTTTCCACTTGCGACTTTGATAGGTCTGCAAGTTGTCGTTCTTGACTTCAGTCTCAGCCGCTAGTATATGTAGGGGAATTACATAATGGTCAGACCATGGAACGGGAATTGGAGGAAGCACTTTTACTCCATTCCAGTTACCAAATACGGGGTTGAGCAGGTGACCTTGTCTATGAGTAGGGCTCTGATGTTTAAGATCTAGCTGCAGAGAGAGTAGCTCTGCTTTTATGCAGGCGGCGTCTTTGTCCCCGACGTCGTCAAAATGTATGTTCATGTCGCCAAGTACCAGGAGTCTAGATTTCCTTAGAGCGAGATGAGCTGTGGCCTCTATAAGGCTGGCGGTAAAGTCAAACAGTCTGCCCGGGGGTCTATATAAGAGGATGCCAGATAGGGAGTGTTTAGGACCCAATGTGATAGTGAAAGAGGCTGCTTCGCAGTGATCAATATTCAGAGGAGATAAAGAGCATTCCAGTGGGGCTCTAACGGCAATGGCTATTCCACCACCCCTACCATCCTGCCTATCGAGCCTGGCGAGGGAGTAGCCTGGAGGCAGCGCCTCGATGATGTCAGGATCAGAGTGTTCACCAAGCCAGGTTTCGGTTAGTAGTAAGATCTCAAGAGCTTCATCCTCAAGTAGGTGATATATTTGGGTGCTGTGTTTGCTGAGAGATCGGCAGTTAAGTAGTGCTGCTTTTAGCACGCTTTTGTGGGGGTTATCGGAAGAGCTGGTGCTAGGAGTGAAATGGCACACAGAGCAATAGTGTAAAGATAGCGCCTTCATAGAGTGTAGGCAGGGTGAGGTAAGGCCAGGACGGAGATTAAGCAGAGTATGTTTATCATACCGTAAAAGAGGGGGCTGTGGTTGACCAGGGTTTGTGGCCCCGCGCCCCGTCCGGCCGCGGACGGGCGCAGACGGGCTTGACTTTGGCTCGACTTCGGCGCGCTTCCGGCGCGCCCGCTGCACGCGTCCGCTGCGCGGTCGCTGGCCAATACACATTTATAGGCTGTAGGGGCAACTAGAGCGCTGACCATCCGCCCGAGCAGGGAAGTGCTAGGCTCCTCCTCACCCTCCGCAAACAAACGCCCAGAAATGGACGCGGCGGACCGGGGCGGGAGTCGGCAGAGAAGTAAGTGAGAATCAGATTTACAGTCCACACAAATACAATTTAAAATTAGCCTTTGTTCGCTAACATTAAAAGAACGCTATAAATCAGCGTAGATGCTAGTACCACGGCCTGTAAGTTTTACTACTCTGTCTTCAGTTCTCCCAAAGTGGATGCTAGAGTCATGACCCTCAAGTGACCCATTTACTACTCTAACTTCAGTTCTCCTAATATGGATGCTAGTACCATGACCTGTCAGTTTTATTAATCTGTCTTCAGTTCTCCCAGTGTACATACTAGAACCACGATCTGTCAGTTTTACTACTCAATCTTCAGTTCTCCCAATGTGGATACTAGAACCACGACCTTTCAGTTTTACTACTCAATCTTCAGTTCTCCCAGTGTTGATGCTAGTACCACGACCTTTCAGTTTTACCACTCTAGCTTCAGTTCTCCCAATGTGGATGCTAGAGTCATGATCCTCACGTGACACATTTACTATAACTTCATTTCTCCCAATGTGGATGCTAGAACCATGGCCCTGATATAGCAGATTTGCTGTTCTAAATTCAGATCGTCATGTGGACTGCTAGAGCTCTGACCCAGCTGATTTACTATTCTAAATTCAGTTCTCCCAATGGGAACGCTAAAGTTATGCTGAGTTCATGAAAAGCACAGGAAATGGTAAGGTTGATGTATTGGCTGTCAGTGTTGTGGCTCCCGATGTGATGATGGTCGCTGTGACAAGGCAGTGCTATGATATGATGATAGAAACCTCTTTAAATAAATAAATAAATAAATATTTAATGTTAAATTGTCTTCTGCTGATGAATGATACTACTCAGCTGCCACATATATCTATTGACTGAGGTGCTCCTTTCTCCTGCTAATCTGATCTCTCGTAGAACCTGTCAGCATTCTGCTTTAACTTCCGTAAAACAAGATCTATGTTTCTAGAGAACTGCAAACATTCACCTAAGTAAGCACATGTCTGTTTCTTATATTTAATGATTGCTCTTGCAGGGGAGGCTGAGACACCATTCGAAGAAGATGAAGCAGATGGTAGGTATTGGAAAAGGTTGTCTACTAAAGCAATGCAGACTACTCTTTATGTACAGCAGACCACGAGTGTATCTTACACAAAACAAGTGCTGTTGAAGTAGAACCCCAAGGGTGGCAATAATCTGACTTCCTAAGATCATTGCCCCTTGTACATGTACAGTTTCAATATGGGGACCATACTTTAGTACCATTTAGTGAGCATTTTTGGAGCATAAGGTTAAAGTACCCAGGGGGGACAATCTTATCAAGGATTGCAAATTCTGCTCACTTAACAATTGTCAGAAACGGTCTCATCACCAGCCCCAGGAAATCCTCTGCTCCTCTTTATAAAACAGACAATATGTAGTGATTTAATATTTCAAAACGAGATGGCCTAATGGAATCCCCGATACTCATACAACTACTAGACCATCAAAGTTCTGGAGTCAAAAACGTATATCAAAAATACCTAACTATTGGCAGATGATGTATCGATACCAGAAACAGTTCTGAGTCCTGCCCTAGGCCTATTGCTTTGCCATCAAAAGCACAATGGGTACTGTATAGTTATCCGATCTTTAAATGCAATACAAATTTAGTGCTGAAACATTTATCTCTGCTGACATATGGCGGCTATCCTGTGAGAAGATCAAGAGTCCATCTTGAATCCTATCCTTCTCTGACAACGCCCTAACTAGCAGCAATGTTGTCCACAACACTGCAGTAAATTCCCTGCAACAGGGATGAGACTGAAAGAAACACGCATACAACTGCTGAAAACAGATATCTGAAGAGTAACCACCACCCCTTTACCAATGCTTGTTTTCAGAAATGCCTTTTTCTTTTGTTCATATGTTCTTGCAAGTGCATCAATATGACGTTTGCTTTTAACAAATCATGTAGATAGAATGAATATGAAATAGGAAGCAATGTAGAGGTACCAACCTGGCTTACTCAAAATCACGGACACATCTATTGTATGAGCAGGTATGGGCACAACACCCCTAGTGTCAGTGGAACCAATCAGGATAAAGGACGATGCAGCGCTTTACATGACTTTACAGGAGATTCTCCTATTTGACTGAAAGTTTACAAAAGGGAAAGTATTAAACGTTCTAACCAATATCCTAAGTGTGAACTGGATATCAACTGCTTATTGGGTTACAAGGTACTCGGGGTATTGTTCAAATAGATCCAAGTTGTGGTTTTCATTTCATATTTTACAAAGTATATTAGTTTTAAAAGATTTTGGAGAAAGGTTTGAAGGGCAACTCTTGAAGTAATCCTGTATAGTAACGTTTCCCACAGAATCCTACAAGCTGTATCCCTCTGTTAAGTCAGACACCTTTATATGCTGAAAACATGTTTGAATGGTCCTACCACTCCTTCATAGCACCTGCTATACATCAACCCAACCTTAACACCGATCCCGACACCCACCCCTTTGTCTTCCATACCAGGAAGCCTCATGAGTACTATGACCTTTCCAATGCCTACGCTTCATAAAAAAGACAGAAGACCCACATTTCACACTGGGCGTCATGGTTCCAGGACACTCTCCCCCCCCCCCCCCCCATATTAGCAGCTGTTTGGATTTTTGACCCAAATCTTGATTAGGGGTTTCCAAAAATCAGGGTCATGGAGCTTATACTAGTGAAGTACCAAAGTAACTCAAAAAATGTGGATGGAATGCTTGAATTAGTCTCAGCCTCTGCTAATCACTCAGGGCTGCATCCCAATCCATTGTTATTTTTCCCACCATGTCACCTCAGTTTGGACCCAGTTCTATGCAAATCAGTCTTGACCCTGCTCCGTTCCGAACAGTCCAGCCCAAACTGCCAAGCCAGGTCCTCCAAAACCGAACCCAAGCAATTCAGGACCGGTTACACTAGATAGATATGGGCGCATCAGCCAGGTACAGCTGGTTCCAATGACACAGGGTGCCCTGGACCCACGTCTGAGCATACCTCTCCCATTTAGGGCGGCATACTTACGAATGCACAAATTGGCCCTGGGGTGCTTGTGCTCTGGATCAGGAAGAACCTGGCTTGGTAGTTCAGGCTGGTCTTCTCCCATGAAGAACAGGGTCAGGATTGATTTGCATTTGGCTGGGCCCAAACTGAGGTGGCATGGTGAGCCAAAGAACTATGAGTTGGAGCGCTATTGCCAGTCGTTAGACAGTTTTTACTTGCACCTATTGTATAACTCTGTCAATCCTGCAATTTGTGGGCCTTTGCGTCGCTTTTAACGGTGAATGATCCAAATCACTCAACACGTGTGAGGGAAAGTTAGAATTACACTTGCATACAAAATCAGGACATTAAATTACACTCGCATAAAAAGCATCACAAGTGTTGTTACACCGTGTGTCACTAGTTACCTGTAAGCGTCTTCTACAAAAGTACATACTTGGTACAGAGGTTCCTCAGAAGCGGTTCAACACTCTCAAGGGCACTGCGCCTCTGGCCTGGTCGCCCCCCTGCTCCTCTCCGCGCCTGCCACTGCAGCCCTGACTACCTGCTGACAGAGTTCCTTCGCCGACGCCGCCAGCAGCGCCCCAGCCGCCGCTGGGCCGCCCGCTCTGCCGGTCCCGTTCCCGCGCCTCCTGCCTGCGGCCCCACCCCCCGCCACACGATTGGTTAACCCCTTCCCGCCTCCCAGCGGACCCGCCCTCCCTGCTCCCCTCTTATGACGCCCCCTCAGCGACCGCGCAGCGGACGCGCGCAGCGGGAGCACCGACTGAGCGCCGAAGGTGCGCCAAAGGTAAGCCCGTCTGCGCCCGTCCGTGCCTGGACCGCGCCCAGTGCCAGGACCCCTGGCCCCCGCAGTTCCCAGCCCACCCGCCGGACGTACGACGCCGCCACCCTCATCGCACTCAACGACGGACGAGTCCCGGGATGCTACCGTGCCACCCCGAGACGCTCCCACGGATCCTTCTGCTGTACCGCCTGCAAGTTCACCTGCATCCGGACCTGCCTCGCACCAGCACCCGCCAAGACGAACACCAGCAGCAACCACCTCAAGTGCATCCTGCTCAACACCCGCTCAGTCCACAGACACGCCATCGAACTCTGGAACCTCATCGACACCACTGCTCCTGACGTTGCCTTCCTCACGGAGACCTGGATGAACGCCTCCTCAGCACCCGACATCGCCATCCCAGAGGGCTACAAGATCACCCGGAGGGACCGCACCGCCAACCAGATAGGAGGAGGCATCGCCATCATCCACAGGGACACCATCCGCATCACGACCTACACCGACGACATCCTGACTACCGCCGAACACCTACACTTCCAGATCCACACCGACCCGAAGACCACCCTCAGAGGCACCCTGGTCTACCGACCCCCGGGACCACGCACCCAATTCAGCGAGGACATCGCCGACTTCGTCAGCCCGCATGCCCTCCCCTCCGCTGACTACATCCTCCTGGGGGACCTCAACTTCCACCTGGAGAACAACAACGACCGCAACACCACCACCCTGCTCGACAACCTCGCCAACCTCGGACTCAAGCAACTGGTGACCACCCCCACCCACCTCGCCGGACACACACTCGATGCCGTCTTCTCATCCAGCAAAGACATCGCCTTCAGCCATGCCACAGGACTCCACTGGACGGACCACAGCTGCGTCCACTTCACCTTCAGGAGAACGACGACCCACCACCACCAGCAACAGGTCGCCCGCAGAAGCTGGAGCAAGATCACAGCCGACCAGCTCGCCGCTTCCCTGAGCCAGCACCCTCCCGCCAGCTCAGCGAACCCCAGCCAGGCCGCCGACAACCTCACGAAGTGGATCAGCAACTGCGCGGACGAACTCGCCCCACTGAGGACCCCGCCCAGCAGACCCGGCAGCAAGAAGGCCCCGTGGTTCACCGACGAACTCAAGAGCTCCAAGAAGAACTGCCGAGCCCTCGAGAAAGCCTGGAGAAGGGAGCCAACACCAGACAACATGACCACCCTCAAGCTTGCCACCCGGAAGCATCACCAACTGATCCGCGACACCAAGAAAACTGCATTCAAGGACCGGTTGGATAACAACGCACACAACAGCAAGGAACTCTTCAACATCGTGAAAGAGCTCTCCAACCCCAACGCCGGAAACAACGACATCACCCCATCGCAAGAACTCTGCAACTCCCTCGCCTCCTACTTCCACAACAAGATCGCGGACATACACAACAGCTTCAACACCCAACCGACGAACGCCACGTCCAACTCGACCGAAACACCGCCCCCCACCACCACCCTCCGCGCCTGGACTCCGATCTGCACCGAAGAAACCGTCCGCATGATGAACTCCATCCACTCCGGATCTCCGACCGACCCCTGCCCTCACCACGTCTTCAACAAGGCCGACGCCGTCATCGCACCCCACCTGCGGGACATCATCAACACCTCCTTCACCACCGCCACCTTCCCTGAGAGCTGGAAGCATGCCGAACTCAGCGCTCTACTCAAGAAACCAACAGCGGACCCCACCGAACTCAAGAATTACCGCCCCATCTCGCTGCTCCCGTTCCCAGCCAAAGTCATCGAGAAGACCGTCAACAAGCAGCTGGCCGCCTTCCTCGAGACGAACGGATCCCTCGACCCCTCACAGTCTGGCTTCCGAGCCAACCACAGCACCGAGACCGCCCTCATCGCTGCCACCGATGACATCCGAACCCTGATGGACAACGGAGAAACAGCGGCCCTCATCCTACTAGACCTCTCCGCGGCCTTCGACACCGTCTGCCACCGCACCCTAGTGCAGCGGCTCAGCAACGTCGGAATCCAGGAGAAGGCGCTGGAATGGATCATCTCCTTCCTCGACGGAAGAACGCAGAGAGTCCGTCTACCACCGTACAAGTCAGAGGCCACCGAAGTCATCTGCGGCGTCCCTCAAGGATCCTCGCTGAGCCCAACCCTCTTCAACGTCTACATGAGCCCCCTCGCGGCCATCGCACGCCAACACAACCTCAACATCATCTCCTACGCCGACGATACCCAGCTGATCCTCTCCCTGACCAACAACCCCGCCGCCGCCAGAGCCAACCTTCACGAAGGAATGAAAGAGGTAGCCGAGTGGATGTCGACCAGCCGCCTGAAGCTGAACTCGGACAAGACGGAAGTCCTCATCCTGGGATCCTCGCCCTCCGCCTGGGACGACTCCTGGTGGCCCCCCGCCCTGGGCACCGCACCCAAACCGACAGACCACGCAAGCAACCTGGGCTTCATCCTGGACTCCTCCCTCTCCATGACCAAGCAAGTCAACGCCGTCTCCTTGTCATGCTTCAACACCCTGCGCATGCTACGGAAGATCTTCCGGTGGATCCCCACCGAGGCCAGGAAGACTGTCACCCAGGCACTCGTCACCAGCCGACTGGACTACGGCAACGCGCTCTACGCCGGAACCACCGCCAAGCTCCAGAAGAGACTCCAACGGATCCAGAACGCCTCAGCCAGACTCATCCTCGACATCCCACGACACAGCCACATCTCCGGACACCTAAAAGACCTGCACTGGCTCCCGGTCAACAAGAGAATCACCTTCCGTCTCCTTACCCACGCACACAAAGCTCTTCACGACCAAGGCCCGAGCTACCTCAACAACCGCATCAACTTCTACGCTCTCAAACGACACCTCCGATCAGCCAGTCACGCCCTCGCCGCCGTCCCCCGCATCCGAAGAACGACAACAGGAGGAAGGTCCTTCTCCTACCTGGCCGCCAAGACCTGGAACTCCCTCCCTCCCGACCTGCGCCTGACCCAAGACCACCTCGCCTTCAGGAAGAAGCTCAAGACCTGGCTGTTCGGATAGCAGCAGCACCCCCCCCCCTAGCGCCTTGAGACCCTCCGGGTAAGTAGAGCGCTCTATAAATGCCTATGATTGATTGATTGATTGATTGGTCCTGGATGCTTAGATAGGCCACCTGGGGAGGCAGCCTGTGTGAAGCAGCTGTTCCTGGTGTCAGGGCTCGTGCTCAGAGGGGCTTAGGTCATATAGAACCCTCTGACTACCTGTCCTGCAGAATCAAGCGCCTTGCAGGAGGATTATCCTACAGGTTACAGCTGGTGCCATGATGCCAGTGTCCACATTGTCCCTTGTCATGTTAGTTTACTCGGCTCACTATGTGTACAGCATCATAGCCAAGTCAGTTTCACAACACGCGAGTACGTAAAGCACCATAAATAGGCATAGATCCACTGTGACCCAGTATGTACTGTATAAACGACAGTAAGATACATTTCAGTAATTCCCCAGAATGCACAGCACAGTCCTCTGCATGTACAGCTCCAGCGCCAGGCCAGTACTTGTCCAGTATGGAAGTACCAAAGATATGATACAGGTAAGAGCTAATTGTAGATTATGAGAGACTGAGATCCCAAGGAAGTGCTGTGATATTTGGACACTCACCCTTTCTAAGCAGACACATAATTCGATGTTTTATTCATAGAATTGTTTTGTAGAGCGGCTGTGATGGAAGTCACTTTATAATTAGTAAGTTGCTCCCTTTCCCCGCATCTCTCCTCAGCCTACTTCCCGCCGGCGGACGGGGGCAGGGGTTGCTCTGAAGTCTACTCGGAGACGCTGCTGTTCTGCTGGACGGGCTTTAACGCCGCCATGGCGGCGGTGCAGGAAGAGAACTGGTGCCGCTGGCCTCTCGTCGTCAGGTCTGTAAGAGGGAGGATTTTTCGACACTACTTTGGTAGAGTTCAAGCTACTTTGTGAAAGCCACGAGAGTGAGGCTGGGTGAATGGATGGGTGCATGGATGGATGCACGTCTATGACTGTCTCCAGACTGATGATACTCTGTAAACGTGGATAATGTTCTAAGTGTGACGTCATTCCCCACCCCCACGTGATAACGACACTGCAAAATCTCTGCTTTCTTATTTAATGCATAAAGGAATGTCCATTCATTGGAAACGTTTTTAAAGTTGATTCACAGTCAGCGAGAAAGACCATAATGGCCCAGGCTGACTAACAGCTCCCAGAAACTGTCCCCCATAGGACCACCCTAGCCAAAGCCAAACAATTCTAAATGACGTAGGCAGGTTCAAAAGATATACCCATAATCCCCATACCATAAACAATATGCACATACAACAAAAACTGTAAAGTGAGCAATTAGAATGCAATTAGGAAAACAATGTGAATAATAAATATTGCTGAAGGGCAGTATAACACAAACCCCCTTCCCCCCGGGGCGCAATGAGCGTTTGCATGGGGGGTTTCCCCATGCAAATGAGGGAATCACATTGCCTCTGCGCCCACGCCGTATTATCGAAGTGGGCGCAAACGCAAACAAGCCTTTATAAGGCGCATTTTCAGTGCACCACAAAAAGTGGCTCTCTTTCAGTGCACCGTTTAAATGCAGCCCTCTACAGGGACAAAAGGGGTCCCTTGGACCTCCCAGACATCCACTTGCAGTCACTCACTGCACGCACCTGCAAGGAGTTCTCTGATCCCTTTAAAAGTGCCGGCAGATTGCCGCCTACACAGAGAAACATGGAGTATCTTTTAAACAGCTGCTCCGTATTTCTCTTGAATGTGCTGCCTTAGGGGCAGCACGAGTTCGAGCTGCCCCGAGGGCAGCACATTCTTCCAGCTAGGGTGCATTTTCCATGTTTGTACTCGGCACACCTGCTTTAAGGCGCGTCCTGGCGCAAATATGCAAAGTGTGCCCTATCTGTAATACGAGTCATGGTATTTAAAAATTAAAATACCCATGTGCACTGTGCATGAGATGCATCCCAAGCATAGTAATCTTGCTCTACAAAAATTATATTGCAACAGAAATTACAAATCCATTTACAGTTCAATATAGCTCATCCAAACTGGACTTCTCCTTGCATGCTTGGAATTAACCTCTAGGGCCAGATGTATGCAGAGCATGGTTTGCGATTACCTAATAGCGTATGTTTGTGATTCGCTATTTGTTGATCACAAACACCCATGTGCAAATGTGTGTTTAGCACATTTTGCGAATCCCAGTGGGTCACGAATAGACCTACGCAAAAACAACAGTTGATGGACACAAAGCAGAACAATGTCATACATTCACCCCAGTACAGAGATATGGGCCTAAATCCATTGTTTTTTGCTCACTATTCCATTCCAGTTTGAATCCAGCCATATGCAAATCAGTCTTGACCCTGTGCCTCATTAATATTCATGAGGAAGGTGTCGGTTTGCGACTCTTTTGGAAACACCAAAATCACAGGAATGGTGGCCTGCTGCGGCCAGCGGATCCCCATGTCTGTGATTGCTTTTCAATAAAGCAATGTTTTTTTAAATGCCACCCATTTTCCTTAGAGGAAAATAGGCTGTGTTTCCTTGGCACCACTGCTTGCTCTTAAAAAATGTTTAAAAAAACATTTACAAAGGAAAAGGGGTGCCTTGATGACTCTTTCCCATTTGTAAATGGGTTACCACCTACTTAAAGTAGGTGGTAAAATGTAAATGTTTTGCGACTGCATTTCGATTGAAAAACATTCACACATACTACTGAGACTCGGTATTAGGAAAGGACACCTTAAACAAGCCCCTTTCTAATACTGAATCACAAACCCCATTTGCGGTTCGTAATAGCTGCGTAATCTGCAAATTAGCCTGTTTGCAAATGAAAACCTTTGTACATCTGGCCCTATGCTCCTTTCCAGCAACCTTAGCAGCGACGTGAACCTAGCACTATTGTCCCCATCCTTACCTTTGACTCCCTCAGATCAAATAAAAGTAATATCAACATACTGCACACATTACTAGTATCAAACACCACTACATTCTTACAAGATCCAGTATCTCCTTTCCTTATCAATCACGTTTTTACATAGTGCTCATCTCCAATGTACCACAGCTTGTCTCTTTTATCATATCACTTTGAATACCTCTACTTATTCACATCTACTGATGTACAATAGCTAAATGAATTGAACTGTATAATCTGTGATGATACTATTGAAATCCCCTTCAGAAGCAAATTCGAATTCTAACACCACTCTAGTGCTGACCAATATAATCAGACAATATCAAATTACATCTCTTAAACAGCTGTCATAAATGTACCTACAATGTCCAGTCGCCTGGAACTTTCTCAAGTAACAGAGGAACATTACTTACAACTTTAAACGTGTCACTCCCTGCATAGATCTTCCTCACTTTGGGGCAGATTTATGAAGGGCTTGCGCCACGTTTACACCGCATGTTGTGTGACGCAACGGCGCGGAAACGTGGCGCATCCCTGCGCCCTATTTACAATGTGACACATCTAGGAGATGCGTCACGTTGTACAGCACTGCGCCATGAGGAGGCGTTCCTGCGCAGGGGGGGGCGTTCCTGCGCAGGAACGCCTCTTGAAAGTGGCTGAGTGAAATCTATGAGATTTCACTCAGTCACTTTCAGGGCAATGCTGCGTCAAAACCCTGCGCCTGCTTGAAGCAGGCGTAAGGCTTGAGGCAGCATTGAAAGAATAGGCCCCCCCAGAGCATTGCTGGAGCTGCGTCGCGCTTGCGACGCAACTCCAGCAATGCGCCACATTTCCGGCACAGATGCGTCATGCATCTGTGCCGTTTTTGCCCCATGGTGCGCCGCATCATAAATGCGGCGCACCATGGGTGGCGTAGCTGTGGCGCACTGTGGCGCATGTTAACTGGCGCATCCCTCGGGATGCGCCAGTTAACATAAATCTGCCCCTTTATCTTTAGCACAGCTCTCAGCCAAATGTCTCTCATGTATGTAAATGTAAATGTATGTAAATGTATTGGCATTTATATAGCGCACTACTTACCCGTAGGGTCCCAAGGCGCTTCGACCGCTACGAAACCCTTCCTGGCTTCCCTGAGAGATGGTCCCTTAATGGGTATCTCCAGGGTGAGACCAGGCATCCCCGGCGGTCTGGTGGGGCCGTTAGTGAAGATGAGGCAAGCTAATGCCCAGAGTTGCCGAGTGTGATCGCTGATCAGAGTGGGCACCGAGGCGAGAGAATTATCGAGTCCGCTGACCCTGGTCCAGAAACCTGCCGCGCCGGGAATCGAACCCTGGTCCCGGGCCGTCCTCTGCTCTCGGGTCTGCCGCCTCTAACCAGTGAGCCACACTACTTCACTCATGAGCCCAATTTACAATCATTTGCCTCATTCCCGTCAGAGGAAACTGCCTACTGTCTCTCCTCAGTTCCGCTTCAGGAGCAGACAACTCTTCCCTTGTTTTAGAAAATGTACTTTACTGCTCAGACATTTCATTACATTTTTGGCAGGTTGTACTATATGTTCCATCATTTTATTCAGCATCACATTCTGTTGTCTCACTTCATCCCACTCTTCTTTCACTGCGCTCTTTTCTGGATACAATTTGGGGCTGTAGGAGAGTAGCATCTGCTTACTATGGTTACCCCCACTTTTTGCTGGTGTTTCACTGTTTTTCGACTGTAGTCTGGCTGGGGCCCTGCTAACCAGGATCCCAGCCTAGCTGCTTCCTCTCTAAATTGATTGCATGTACATTAGGTACACTCCAGATTGGTTACTGGGTTACCCTTGCGAGTCCCTGGAATATGGTCCCTTAGGTACTAAGGGCATAGGTACCCCAGAGGCCTACTAGGGGCTGAATCATGTATTATGCCACCCCTGGGAAGCCTTCCAAAATGGCACCACAGGTCTGCTACTGCAGCCTGCATAAGGTGGTGCAGGCACCCCTTACTAAGCTATAGGTTACCTATATCTACCTTAATCACTGACACATATAAACCTATAAGCCACTCCTATGGCAGGCCTTATCAATGCTGAAGGCAGAGTGCTTTGTTTTGTGTGAGAGGGTGCCCAGGCATGAGCAGGACCCCTCTGCAGCTTTCGGAATCACTGCTATGTAGCTGTTCTGTGATGCAGCCAGACCATATACTCTTAAGTGCATTATAACCTCGCGGTTAATGCTAACTTTGGAATGGCTGCATGGAAACATGTCGTGTTAGGTGTCATACACTTTGGAATCCTACCCCCGCCAGTTCTGGCAGTGGGAGTAGAATTCCACCCTTCTAGAGGGAGAAGACATGTACACACGTACCTAACCGGTAATAGTTTAAAAGAGCCCCAGCATCACAAAATGGATGCTGCAGCCACAGACACGGGTCTGACCTACTGCTGCTGGATGAAACTCCAGCAGGGGATACCTGCCAATAGGTTTCCTGTCACAGAGAGGTGTAACCACCTCCCAGACAGGCTTTAGTGTATTGGGGCAGGGTGGGTGCATTCAGAGAATGCTTTTCAGACGGTGCTGGGGGCACACTTGGTGTCTCTGTGCATATCCCAGTTCAAACCGGTTGCAGGGGCACTCAGCCCCTGCTCTGGCGCAAAACTGGACAAAGGGAAAGGGATGTAACCACCCCACTCCGTGGATCCACCCATCGGTGGGTCCATAGAGTAAGTCCAACCCCCTATCTTAGTATAAGTATAGGAACCCAGTCCTTAGGACTTTAGATTACCCTGGACGAAACTCTGCAACATATGTTTCTGGAACTTCCACATTCTATTTCGACTAGAAGACGGAAGAATCTCCCTTGGGGTCAAGGAGTGACTCCCCTGTTCAAACAGGCCCCAAAGAAGCATCTTGCCGATCTGCATTTCCAAGGCTCCTGCAGGATCCTGACGGATTTGCGACTCAGGACATGGACTTCCAGACTTCTCAGAGGCCACACGAGATCCCAGCAAAGCTGGGACCCGCTGCCCTCACGAGTGATGTGGGACCGGAACTCCTGGACACCATGCACATTTGCAAGTTCTTCAACTTCCCGAACTTTTCCAAAGTTGTGCATTAGGCTACTTGTAGTCCAAGCCCCGAGCACCATTTGCACTGAAGATTGTGGGCCTACACTCCACAAGTGTTCCGTGGACCCACTTCCAACATTTACGCTCAAGGCTCCTTTGCAATCACTAGTCCGTCGACTGGTGGGTCCCCATGTAGGTAACTCTTCTGTTTCTTAAGCTTTCCTGTTTGCTCCAGAAGTGCCCTGACTCCCCTCCAACGGGTAAGTCCCTCAGATCTTGCTGGTCTGCACCAAAGCCAATCTTTGCTTTCTGCGTATGTTGCTGTTGCCAAGGCTTGTTGGGTCCAATCCAGATACTGACACCTCAGCACTCGACATCCTTCATGGGACTGCTCGAATCCAGCTCCTGGTCATCATCAACACCTCCTGGTCCTCGTGGCTGAAGAGTCAAGCTTCACCTTCTTCACCAGAAATAACCAGACATTGGTCGGCATCTTCTCCTCGCCTTCCTGGTCACTTGGTAGTGACCCAGACTCTATCCCCTCTGCTTTTAGGTTCTTCAGATCTTTGATCCACCCTTGGATCCACCCGGACACTTTCCACTTGGTCGCCTGCAGCACTTTTCAGCAGCTCGCCATTGAGATCTACGACAAAACCCGACACGAAAAGACACCTATGGACCCAGCTTCCCTGGGTGAGGTAACTAGCAGTGGGCAGAAAATTCCATTCCGCTCACGGAATTAGCGAAATTTTAGCATTTTCGCGTTCCGAGTGGGACGCGAAAATGTCAAAACTTTCGCGATCCGCGGCGGAAAGGAATTGTATTGCAACAATGGCGTCTTCTTGGATAAATATGCAGGGCAGGATTCTTTCTGGCACAGTGCTCCTGTCACCAAAATTAAACCTCAACAGGAAGCACTTACAGATATAAATAAAGCAGGTGCCCGAGTTGAAGCTCAAATTCAGTAACTCATTAATCAGCCCAAAAAAATTGTGTGCTTTCTCCCCATATCTACCGTCAAAAATTAGCTGTGATGCTTGATGAAGGCCTTTGCATCCTTGACTTTCACGAGTGCAATCCCCTTGCAGTTCCTGTGACCAGGAGCTTCTTTCTCCTCATCTGCTGCTCTGATCGATCTCTGACCTTTTATAAACCCAAGAGGCATGTGAACTCGCATGGAAGCCCGCCCGTTTGGCCCCGCCCCACACGCTAGCAGTGTGTGCCGTCTTCCCGCCCTTTACCCACTAGGATGGACAGCTCACTCAAGGGACCCTGGCGCTTTTGGGCGCGATGGCAAAGTTACACACACATGGTCACTGGAGACAACTCTTCTGGCCCTTTACGCAGCTGTAGTGTAGGAAAAGCACTATATATTTACCCAACGAGGTAGCACTTACTGTTAGCCTGTAGGAAGTACTCCAGTTGAGTAGAGGTATCGCACAAAACGGTGGTGTCTTCTTGGATAAATAAGCAGGGCAGGATTCATTCTGGCACGATGCTCCTGTCACAAAAATTAATCCTCAACAGGAAGCCCTTACAGGTGCCCGAGCTGAAGCTCAAATTCAGTAATTCATTAATCAGCCCCAAAAAATTGTGAGCCTTGTCGAGGCTGGGCTGGTGTGCTTTCTCCCCAATCTACCCTCAAAAATTAGCTGTGATGCTTTATGGAGGCCTTTGCATCCTTGACTTTCACAAGTGCAATCCCTGTGCAGTTCCTGTGACCAGGAGCTTCTTTCTCCTCATCTGCTGCTTTGATAGGTCTCTGACCTTTTATAAACACAAGAAGCATGTGAACTCGCATAGACGCCTGCCCGTTTGGCCCCGCCCCACACACTAGCAGTGTGCACCGTCTTCCCACACTTTACCCACTATGATGAACAGTTCACTCAAGGGACCCCGGCGCCTTTCGGCGTGATGGCAAAGTTACACACACATGGTCACTGGAGAGACAACTCTTCTGGCCCTTTACGCAGCTGTAGTGTAGGAAAGTAGAAAGGTATAGGTGCCTTCAAGGGAATTTGTTTAGCAAAATAAACTCAAAAATGATTCGACTAACTTTATACAAAAGGTGTATAGGAAAAGTAGAGTTTATCAGGTAAAAAAGGTTATCAATTTCATATACAGATATAAACAGTTGTAAACAATTAGGTCTGCAGGTACAATAGTGATATGTTAATAGCTGACTCTGTAGAACCTAATATCACCTATCCAAAATCTCAGTATATTTAAAACGAACAAGGATGAGGCGCTGGTCGACGTTTCGGTCTCCTAAACAAAACTTTCTGAGACCATCTTCAGGACTGGTGTCAATTGTATACTGTATTAACCTTATGTAATCTTATTGCCAGATGGCAAAGATCATTGTGTGATAAGGTGTGCATCAGGTGTCACGTAGAGGGAGAATATTAGGCGTCTGCTCCTTATTAAGAGAGGTCGGACGCAATAAATGTTGGGGTTGTCACAATACAATTCCAGAAACTGCAAGCACGAAATCTATTAATCCGTATAGGTAACAAGGTGGATTGAATCATAAAGTGATGGTATGAAAGTTCACGGAGTAAATGCGTGAGAATCGAGATTCTTGATCTATAAAGATAGTGTAGGAAAAGCACTATGAACTCGCAAAGAAGCCCCGCCCCCCCCCCAAATCTCTGCAAAGACGCAAAATTCCGTGTGTTCGCAGAGATTTTTTGCAGTTTTTCTGAAGATTGGGAAAGGCAATTTCGCAAATTCCGCCCATCCCTAGAGGTAACTCGAGTACTCCGGTGCTCCTGTGTGTGTTGACTCTAGAACCTTTTAGTTCTAAAGGGGTTTGCTCCAAGTATTCTTCTAAGTGTCCTGTGAGAAGTTGGCCTGGTATATGATGCTCACTAGATCTAGTGATCACCTTGGGCCATGCCAAGCAACCCTTATGATGATTGGTTGTAAGTCAAACTTATAGACCAGCTTTCCTAGTAGCGTGGACAAAGCAGTCTTAGGCTAAACTCTGTAAAGGCATGTGAAGCAAGCTGTTTTATCATACACAATCCCCTTGAATACCAAATGAAAGGATACCACACAGATATATATTGAAAATATATATATATATTTATTTACTACAAATCCCCTATACTCTTTATGAGCACAGAAGCAAATGCGTTAAAACAAAACACAGTTTAAATACATAAAAGTTGCACAACATGGATGAGCCCTAGGGGCCACCTAAACCATATACTAAAATAGTGGTATAAGAACCACCTAGCTGAAAGAAAGTAGGCCTAGGGCCTTGGGAATCGCTGGAGCTGTTCGGGACTAACAGTGAAGAAGTCGGGAAAGGCCAAGGGGACTCGGGTGCAGCGCTTAAAGTGCACGCATACACCAATGCAATGTCAATGGTGCGTAAAAGTTACAAAGTTAGTGTTTAAGGAACCACCGACTGACCTAGAAGGACAAAACTTTAGACCTAGGCACTAGAGGTGCATACCAGTGTAGGAACACCGGCGTTGCTGAGTTACCTCACCCACAGGAAGCGGGTGCGAAGTAGTGTCGGGTTTCGTCATGCAGGTCGATTGTGCCTGGAGATGAAGATGCTGCAGGCGGGTCGTTGAGGAGAGTTCCGGTGGATCCAAGGGTGGACCTGAAGTGGTGAGGACCTGAAAGCAGAGGGGACAATGTTCAAAGTCACTAGCCAGTGACTACCGTGGAACCAGGACGGAACCAGGCGATGTCGGGTGCAAACAGGCGATGAGGTGTAGCTTGTCTCCGCAGCCACGTGGACACGAAGAGGTTGAGGACGTCCAGGAGTCGATCACGAATTGTCCCACAAAGGCTCTAGCTGATGGCGGTGTCGGCTTCTTGATCGGAGCAAACAGGCCTTGGCTAATGCAAGCCACGCAGGAAGTGAAGAAAGCTTATCACTCGGACCAGCAAGGTCAGAGCGGGTGCTCCTTTTTACATGAGCGAGGGCAAGTCTGGAGCAACCAGACCCGCAGTGTTGATTTCGGATTTCGTCGCCAAGATGGCCGCTAGCCACGTGGCAAGTGGCTGGGATGGCGCGTTGAGTGGCAAGATGCAAAAGGGCCCCACGCAGATCGTGGAGATCCTGGGGGGCTGATCTTCGGTGCAAATGCTGCTTGATAGTGGGGCTTCTCAAACCCCAAAGCACAGCATTGAGGGTGCCTCGAGTGTTGCGCAGCCAGCTTCTCAGGGGTCTTTCAAGATGTCCGGTCCCACGTCTCTCAGTGCCTCCACGGGTCTCTTTTTTTCAGGGACTGTGGATCGGGCTCTGAGATGTCTGGGAGTCTGTGTCTTGTTGGGCTCTGGGCTCGGGCTCTGGCAGGAGGCGGCGGCAAAGCAGACGTTGAGTTGCTGGATGGTGCCTGTGTTCACAGGTGGCTACTCTTAGGCCACAAGGGAGATGCTCTTCAGTCTTCTGTGCAGCAGAATGTCGAAGTCCAGTCTTCTTCTTTGTTTCAAGTTGATTTCAGGATGATCTGAGGTGCTATGGCACTGCTCCCACTCTTATTCCCAATCTGAGGGGTGGATCACCTGCTAGGTCCCTCCTCTGGGTGGGACCAGGAAGGGGAGCGGTTACACCCCCTTTCCTTTGTCCAACTCCGTGCCAGGACTGGGGCTGGAAAGCCCCAGCACCGGTTTGGACTGGCTTATGCACGAGGACACCTTGTGTGCCCCAGGCCTGTCTGATTCTATTCAGCCCTGTCCTACCCAATACACAAAATCCTGTCTGGGGTGGTGCTCGCACCTCCCAAGGCAGGAAACCCTTTGTCCAAGCCTCCCTCGCTGGAAGGACTCCTAGCAGCAGGAGGTCAGACTTGTGTCTGTGGTGGCAGCATCCATTTTGTGATGCTGAGGCTCGAGTTTAACTTTAACCGGGGTTCAGGTTATGTACATGTCGTGTCCCTCTAGAAGGGTGGAATGCTATCCCCGTCGAGGGGATAGTATTCCAAATCGTATGACACCTTACTCGACATGTTTTGATAAAGCCAAACCAAAGTTAGCATATAACCGCGAGGATCATAATGCACTTGTTCAAGTTCAAGTTCAGAAATTTGTATAGCCCACTACTCACCCAGAGGGTCTCAAGGCGCTTGAGGGAGGAGAGGGGGGGGGAGGGGTACTTTATTTATTGAATATCCAAGTTTTAAGTTGCTTTCTGAAGGAGAGGTGGTTCTGTGTAAGGCGGAGGTGGGTGGGGAGAGAATTCCAGGTTTTGGCCGCTAAGTAGGAGAAGGATGTTCCCCCGATGGTAGATCTGTTGATGCGTGGAATAGCGGCAAGGGCCTGATTGGACGAGCGAAGTTGGCGGGTGGGGGTGTAAAAGGACAGGCGCGTGTTAAGGCATTCGGGTCCTAGGTCGTAGAGGGCTTTGTGTGCGTGGGTGAGGAGTCGGAACGTTATCCTCTTGTTGACGGGGAGCCAGTGGAGGTCTTTCAGGTGACCAGAAATGTGAGCCTGGCGGGGGATGTCTAGTATGAGTCTGGCTGAGGCATTTTGGATGCGTTGGAGTTTTTTCTGTAGTTTGGCTGTGGTTCCGGCGTAAAGGGTGTTGCCGTAATCCAGTCGGCTTGTGACTAGTGCGTGGGTGACCATTTTTCTTGTTTCGGTGGGGATCCAGCAGAATATTTTTTTGAGCATGCGTAGGATGTTGAAGCATGATGAGGAAACGGCGTTGACTTGTCTGGTCATCGAGAGGAAGGAGTCCAGGATGAAGCCCAGGTTGCGTGCGTGGTCCGTTGGTATGGGTGCTATTTCCAGGGCCGGTGGCCACCATGAGTCGTCCCAAGCAGAGGGGGATGAGCCTAAGATTATGACTTCCGTTTTGTCCGAGTTCAGTTTTAGACGGCTGTTCTTCATCCACTCGGCAACATCTTTCATTCCTTCGTGTAAGTTGGTTTTGGCGGTGTTTGGGTCTTTGGTGAGGGAGAGGATCAGCTGGGTGTCGTCGGCGTAGGAGATGATGTTGAGGTTGTGTTGGCGTGCAATGGATGCGAGGGGACTCATGTATACGTTGAAGAGGGTGGGACTGAGTGATAATCCTTGAGGTACACCGCAGATGACTTCGGTGGCTTCTGATCTAAAAGGGGGGAGGCGGACTCTCTGTGTTCTTCCGGCGAGGAACGAGATGATCCAGTCCAATGCTTTTCCTTGTATTCCGACGTTGCTGAGGCGTTGTATGAGGGTGCTATGACAGACTGTGTGGAAGGCTGCGGAGAGGTCAAGTAGGATGAGGGCAACTGTTTCTCCCTTGTCCAGTAGTGTTGGAATGTCGCCTGTTGCTGCAATGAGTGCTGTTTCGGTGCTGTGTTTGGCTCGGAAGCCGGACTGTGAGTGGTCGAGGGATTTGTTGGATTCGAGGAAGGCGGCGAGCTGATTGTTGACGGCTTTCTCAATAACTTTGGCAGGGAATGGGAGGAGCGAGATGGGACGGTAGTTCTTAAGTTCAGTGGGGTCTGCTGTGGGTTTCTTCAGAAGGGCGCTGAGTTCGGCGTGTTTCCAGCTTTCCGGGAAGGTCGCGGAGTTGAGGGAGCAGTTGATGACGTCTCGGAGATGGGGGTGCGATGATGGAGTTTGCTTTGTTGAAAATGTGGTGGGGACATGGGTCGGTAGGCGATCCTGAGTGGATGGAGTTCATCAGGTGGATGGTGTCTTCAGTGGGGATTGGGTCCCAGGTGCAAAGGTTGTTGGAGGGGGGATTTGGTTCGGGAGTGGGTGGAGTGGACTGGTCTCCGGATTGGTTTTCAAAGCTGTTATGTATGTCGGCGATTTTGTTGTGGAAGAAAGAGGCTAGGGAGTCGCAGAGGTCTTGGGATGGGGTGATGTCGTTGGTGCCGGCGGTGGGGTTGGTGAATTCTTTGACGATGTTGAATAGTTCCTTGCTGTTGTGGGCGTTGTTGTCGCGTCGATCCTTGAATGCTGATTTCTTGGTGGATCGGATCAGTTGGTGGTGTTTGCGGGTGGCGTTCTTGAAGGTGGTCAGGTTGTCAGTGGTTGGGTTTTTTCTCCAGGCTTTCTCGAGGGTACGACAGAAATTCTTCGATGTCTTAAGGTCATCGTTGAACCAGGGGCTTTTTTGTTATTTTGCTTGATTTGATGGTTTTTCAAGGGTGCTAGTTCGTCGGCGCTGTGGGTGATCCATTATGTGAGGTTGGTGGCAGCTTGGTTTGGGTCCGATGATTTGGCAGGAGGGTTTTTGTGAAGCGAAGTGAAGAGCTGGTCGGTGGTAATTTTGTTCCAGTTTCTTCGGGGAATTGGTTTTAGGAGGTTGTGGGTCGTGGTCTTTTTGTAGTTGAAGTAAACGCAGCTGTGGTCCATCCGAAGGAGAGCTGTGGTGTGGTTGAAGGAGATGTGCTTGATGGAGGTGAAGATTGGGTCGAGCGTGTGCCCGGCATAGTGAATGGGGGTGTCAACAAGTTGTATTAGTCCGAGATTGGCCAAGTTGTCCAGGAGGGTGGTGGTGTTGCTGTCATTTTTCTTTTCCAGGTGGAAGTTGAGGTCTCCCAGTAGAATGTAGTCCTCAGATGGGAGGGTGTGTGGGCTGATGAAGTCAGTGATGTCTTCGCTGAATTTAGTGCGTGGTCCTGGTGGTCTGTAGATGAGGGTGCCTCTGAGTGTGGTTTTGGGGTCGGTGTGGATCTGGAAGTGAAGGTGTTCGGCGGCTGCGAGGTTATCGTCAGAGCTGGTCGTGATGCGGATGGAATTCTTATGTACCATGGCGATGCCTCCTCCTGTTTGGATGGAGCGGTCCTTTTGGATGATTTTGTAGCCATCCGGGATGGCTGTGGCGATGTCGGGAGCTGATGAGGCGTTCATCCAGGTTTCTGTAAGGAAGGCGACGTCCGGCGATGTGGTGTCGAGTAGGTTCCAAAGTTCAATGGCATGTTTGTGGACCGAGCGGGTGTTGAGTAGAATGCACTTAAGAGTATATGGTATGGCAATATCCCGGAACAGCTAAGGGAGTTGTTCCCGACAGCTGCAGACAGGCTCAGCTCATGCTAGAGCACCATCTCACATGAAACCACGCACTCTGCCTCCAGGATTCTTAAGGCCTGCCATAGGAGTAACTTATAGGTTACCATGTGTCCAGTTAGGTTAGATATAGATATACTATACCTAAGTAAGAGGTGATTACACCAACTTACCCCAGCTGAGTGATCAGCCAGTTGTGTCAAATATGGAGCCCAGGCAAGGGGTGGCATAATACATGCTGCAGCCCCTGGAAGGCCTTGGCTACACCTATGCCCTGGGTACCTATGGTACACGGTTACAGGGGCCTTTAAGGTGAACCAGTTCCAATTGTGTATGTACCTAAGGTACATGGAGTCCATTTTAAGGAGAGAGCAATTAGCCTGGGGCCCTGAATAGCAGGATCCCAGGCCAACTATGTCAAAAACCAGCTAAACACCAGGCAAAAAGTTTGGGGGTAACCATAGTCAGATATCCACCTTCCTACATGTCCTTTACCTGTAATTTTCCAACCGCGACTTTCCCCATAGAAGTTAACGGTGATTCGCAGCTGTATTTAGATACTGCACGCGTTCCCCGTGGGGCCCCTGTGTCACTACCTTGGGTGGTTTCTGGTGGCCTCAGTGGTTCTAAAGGCTCTAGGCCTTGTATCTATGTCAGTCGTGGTTCTTATACCACTTTCTTAGTATATGGTGTGGTACGCCCCTAGAGCTCAACGTATGCTGTGCTAATTTACTGTGTGCTAAATAAGTTTACTGAATGTACATTGCCTCTATCTTCATAAAGAGACTAGAGGGATGTGTTTAGAATAAATACATATATTTTATATATATATCTGGTGTGGTTCTCCTTTCATTTGGTCATTCATGAGATAATAGACTGGTAAAACAAGCTGCTTTACATTCGTTCAAGTCTTAGGCTGAAGGCTGCTCTCCACAACTACCACTAGGATAGCTTTCTATATAGGTTGTCTTTAAACCTACCATCAATAAGGGTCATTTGGACTGGTGCAAGGTGCCCACTAGAATAGTGGACAGCATATGCCAGGCCAACTTCTCACATTGGTGTGCAGCGTGTGGGATTCCAGCTTGCCATTGTTTTACCAGATAATCTCAAGTGATTGATCATTTGAAAACCACTTAAGGTACCAGAGGTACATATAATACAAGCTTAAATACAGTACGTTCTACTGAACTTAGAGTTGTGTGTCAAGGGCTTAAGCACACCCTTTCTGCAACTCAATAGTGTCCAGTAGGTATACAACTAGAGTCGGTAGTGCATACACCACACCTCACTAGCTATGTCTTCAAGGCCAGGAATCAGTGGATCCCTGCCAGATGTCAGTAGGTTACAGACATCCAAGTATGACACATTCCTTTTTCAAGAGTTAAGGGCTCTGTCCAACATCTCAGAGAGGTGTTAATGCTTAATGGCCAGAGACAAGCTTCAGAGCCTGAAAGGGTAGGCAGTGGGGTGGGAGCAGCAGAAGGGGAAGAGGCCAGTGGTTCCAATCCACAGGGTTCAGACTCTGATGTTACTTGTTACGATGAGGTACTTAACCTGCCTGGCAGAGCATCCGGGAAGAATGCTCTAGCGAAGCTTCACTGGCTTCCGGTCAAGGAACGCATCCAATTCAAAGCTCTATGCTTTACCCATCGCATCGTCCAGGGCAAAGGCCCAAGCTACTTGCAAAAGCTCCTCACTATTCACTGCCCCACCCGGAATTTGAGGTCGTCCGGAGCGATGCTGTTTACTATCTCCGCACTCGCAGGCCAGGATGGGAGGTTGTTCTTTCAGGAACCTGGCTCCTAGGCACTGGAATGAATTACCGCTTGACCTCCGAATGGAACCTTCAGAAACCAGATTCGGTGCTAAACTCAAAACCCACCTGTTTCCAGCCATCTAACATCCCCTTTTTCTGATCTCAACTTTGTTCTCTCTCAACGTTCTGCCTCTCGAGATTTAGCAACAATCCAGCGCGGGGACACACTATTTCTAGTGCAGCCAGGCGCTTTAGAAATGGCTTTATTATTATTATTATTACCAGGCAGGTGACAATGACCTAGACCTGGGAGAATCATCTCCAACTGGAGATGAAGAAGGCCAGCAGGGCCCTGTCTTTGTACCCCCAGGAAGAGTTGAGGGTGTGCCTAGAAGTCCAAGATCTCCTTCAGTGGAGTCTAACAATTCCGGCACATCAATAGGGTCATCTGTCTCTTTTCATAGGAGGGCCAACTCCCAAGAGAAAAGAGAGAACCAGTTGAGGTTTGAAGAAGCCCAACTGGAGATAAGGAGTCAAAGAGTAGCCTTAGAAAGGGAGTCCCTAGAGCTTGAACGAGCAAGAAAAATGATGGGACTAAAGTCCCATGGTGGCAGCAATGTCCCTAGAGGTAGGGATAGGTCTTATGACCATAAAAGCTTGAGCAAGATTGTCCCTCCCCACATGAGTGGGGATGACATCCACAAATGGATATCTGCACTGGAGAGGGCCTGCAAAGTACAGAAGGTACCCCAGGAGCAGTGGGCAGCAATCGTGTGGCTCTCCTTTGCAGACAAAGGTAGAGGTAGGCTCCTCACTGTCAGAGAAGAGGATGCTGATAACTACAAAGTCCTGAAGAGTGCTCTCATAGATGGGTTTGGCCTAACCACTGAGCAGTATAGAATAGAGTTCAGAGATACCCAAAAGGCACAGACTCAGGACTGGGTTGACTTTGTAGATTGAGCTACTAAGGCTCTGGAGGGCTGGTTACTGGGCAGTAACGTTTGTGATTATACAGGATAAGGATGAGAGAGCAGATCCTTAATACCTGTCAGAATCAGCTGTTGCATAAATACCTGGTAGACTCTGATCTGACCTCTCCCCAAGAATTGGGAAAGAAGGCAGACAAATGGGTCAGAACCAGGGTGAAACTGAAGGTATAGAACCAAGGTGGTGACCAGAAGAAGCAAGATCCTAATAAGGGTGGGGAGAAGGGTAAAGATCAGAAGTCTTCACAAGGCCCTCAAAAACCTTCTACTGGTGGGGATTCTCAATCTTGTAAGAAGGGTAAAGGCCAAAAGAAACCTTGGTGTAGAATCTGCAAACAGAATAGCCATTCAACGAGTGATTTCACTAAGAAAGATGCAACTCCAGCCACCATTGCCCCTCAGGCAACTGATCCCCCTAGTTCAGCTCCAAGTGGTGGTACTCAGCAGAAGGGTATAGTAGGTTTAACCCTGAGTACTGAGATGGACTCTGGCCTAATCAGAGTACCAACTGTCTTGATCTGTGATGGAGGCAAGGATATGTCCTCCTCTGTGAGTCCCAGTACCTGGGCAAGTACAGACAACAGCCTTTGATATATGGAAAAGCGGCTTTGGCAGGGACACTGGGGCAAGTGTCACAATGTTGACACAAGACTTTGTGGACCCTGGACAGATCATTCTTGGTGAACTGTACCAGGTGACCAATGCTAGCAATGTCCAACCATGCCCTAGCAGTTGTTAATTTCTCCTGGGGAGGGATAACTGGCCATAAGAAAGTTGTGGTGAGTGCAGACCTCCCTGCTGAATGCTTGTTTGGCAATGATCTAGAGAATTCAGCCTGGTCTGAAGTGGAGTTAAGGACCCATGCAGAAATGTTAGGGATCTCCGCACATGTGTTTGCTTTGACTAGGTCACAGGTCAAAAAGTCTAACACTGAAGAGGCCCTGGATTCGGGAATAATGGACCAGGTGCCTTCCAAGAAGAGGAGCAGTAGGGTTAAGGCAGTGCTTTCCCCCTGACTCAGAGTAGTGATAAATCTCTTGAAAGAGATGATTGTGCTCCTGAAGAAGGAACTGTCCCAGAGGAGCTTGAGCCTGATCAGGTTGGATTCGTGTGGACTGAGGGCCCTTCCAGGGCAGATCTGAGTCAAAAGCAGTTGAGCTTCCCTTCTCTTGAACCCCTCAGACAGCAAGCTGCTGCTGAGTCTGTTGGGAATGCTAGTGGCACCCATGAGATTTATTGGGCAGATGGGCTCCTGTATTCAGAGAGTAGAGACCCCAAGCCTAGTGCAGCCAGGAGGTTGGTAATAGCTTTGAAGTTCAGGGACTTTCTATGGACACTAGCCCATGATATTCCTTTAGCAGGACACCTGGGCCAAAACAAGGATTGGGACAGAATTGTCCCTCACTTTCTTTGGCCCCACATGTCTGAAGACACAAAGGAGTTTTGTCGCTATTGTGTAACCTGTCAAGCCAGTGGTAAGGCAGGTGGCACCACAAAGGCCCCCCTGATACCACTACCTATGGTGGGGGTTCCCTTTTGAGAGAGTGGGGATTGACATTGTTGGACCAATGGATCCTCAGACTGCATTTGGGCACAGGTTTATCCTAGTGGTGGTGGACCATGACACTAGGTATCCAGAGGCAATTCCACTTAGGACCACTACAGCACCTGTTGTGGCACGACCCCTCTTGGGAGTGTTTTCAAGAGTGGGTTTCCCTAAGGAGGTAGTATCTGACAGAGGTGCAAATGTGGAAGGAGTGTGGAGTGAATTACAATTTCACCACACCCTATCACCCACAATGCAATGGTTTAGTTGAAAGATTCAACCAAACCTTAAAGGGTATGATCAAGGGTCTCCCAGAAAAGCTTAGGCAGAGATGGGACATTCTGCTACCCTGCCTTTTGTTTGCATACCGGGAGGTTCCTCAGAAGGGCTTTGGCTATAGCCCTTTTGAACTTCTGTTTGGGCATCCTTTAAGAGGCCCATTGTGTCTGGTGAAGGAAGGATGGGAGTTACCTCTAAAACCCCCTAAACAGGACATAGTGGACTATGTATGTGGTCTCTGCTCCAGGATGGCTAAGTATATGAAAAAGGCAACTAAAAACCTTGAGGCTGGCCAGGAATTACAGAAATCCTGGCATGACCAAAAGGCTGTACTGACTGTTTACCGGCCAGGATAGAAAGTGTGGGTGATGGAGCCTGTGGCCCCAGCAGCTCTCCAAGACAAGTGGAGTAGACCCCACACTATTGTTGAACAGAAGGGAGAGGTTACATAATTGGTGAACCTAGGAACTCCCAGGAGCCCCCATAGGGGGCTTCATGTCAACAGACTGAAACCTTATGTTGATAGGGCAGACATGGGTTTGCTCATGGCTACTGATGAGGGACAGGAGGAGGAGAGTGACCCTCTCCCTGACCTGCTCTCACAGAACCCTAATGATGGGTCAGTGGATAGTGCAGCCTTGGCAGGTAGCGCTCACTGCTCAGCAGCAAACTGATTGCAGACAAGTGCTTAGTCAGTTTAGACATATGTTCTCTCTGACTCCAAGTCAGACCACCTGGTGCCCTCATGAAGTGGACACTGGGGATATTCTGCCTGTTAAAAGTAATATTTACAGGCAACCTGATCATGTCAGGGACTGAATCAGGACAGAAGTCCAGAAAATGTTGGATTTGGGAGTTATTGAACCCTCAGATAGCCCTTGGGCTAGTCCAGTGCTCTTGGTACCAAAACCTCACACCCAGGGTGGTAAAAGAGAGATGAGGTTTTGTGTTGACTACAGAGGTCTCCATGCAGTCACTAGGACTGATGCCGATCCAATTACAAGAGCAGATGAGCTCATAGATACTTTGGCCTCAGCCAAGTTTCTGAGTACATTTGATCTTACAGCTGGCTACTGGCAGATCAGATTATATGATGATGCAAAGCCAAATACAGCATTTTCAACCCCTAGTGGCCACTATCAATTTGTGGCAATGCCCTTTGGTCTGATGAATGCACCTGCCACTTTTCAAAGGTGGGTGAACAAAGTCCTAACAGGCCAGGCCTGGAAGACTACTGGGCAGCATATCTAGATGATATTGTGGTCTTTAGCTCCACCTGGGAGGATTACCTGGTCCACTTGAGAAATGTTTTGGAGGCCCTGCAGAAGGCAGGCCTAGCTATCAAGGCTACTAAGTGCAAGATAGGGCAGAGTCAGGTTGTGTACCTGGGCCACCTTGTAGGTGGAGGCCAGGTTCAACCATTGTCCAGCAAAATCCAGACCATCATGGACTGGGCTGCTCCAACTACCCAGACTCAGATCAGAGCTTTCTTGGGCCTGACTAGGTACTACAGAAGATTTGTCAAGGGGTATGATTCCATTGTGACACCCCTGAATGACTTAACTTCTAAAAGAATGCCAAAGAAAGTTCAGTGGACAGTTAGCTGTCAAAAGGCATTTGATGACCTGAAGCAGGCCATGTGCACTGCACCAATTCTGCAAAGTCCTAACTACTCCAGAGAATTCATTGTCCAAACAGAAGCATATGAGTTGGGGGTAGGTGCTGGGATATCACAATTGAATGATGAAGGTCAGGGTCAGCCAGTAGCTTTTATTAGCAGAAGGCTAACTCCTAGAGAGAAACAGTGGTCAGCAGTTGAGAGGGAGGACTTTGCTGTGGTTTTGGCTCTGAAGAAGCTGAGGCCATACTTGTTTGGCACTCACTTCACTGTTCAGACTGACCGTAAGCCCCTCTTATGGCTAAAACAGATGAAGGGTGAAAACCCCAAACTCTTGACGTGGTCCATTCCCCTACAGGTGGTGGACTATACAGTGGAACACAGACCTGGGAGTAACCATGTCAATGCGGATGGACTCTCCAGGTATTTCCACTTAGAACATGAAGACTCAACCGGGCAAGGTTAGTTTAATGTCCCTGCATTTGAGGGGGGGGGGGCGTGTGGTTACCCCAACATTTTGCTGGTGTTTCACTGTTTTTCGACTGGGGCCCTGTTAACCAGGACCCCAGCCTAGCTGCACCCTCTCTAAATTGATTGCATGTACATTAGGTACACGCCAGAGTGGTTATTGGGTTACCCTTGTGAGTCCCTAGTATATGGCACCTTAGGTACTAAGGGCATAGGTACCACAGAGGGCTGAAGCATTTATTATGCCACCCCTGGGAAGCCTTCCAAAATGGCACCACAGGTCTGCTACTGCAGGCACCCCTTACTAAGATATAGGTTACCTATATCTGCCTTAATCACTGACACATATAAACCTATAAGTCACTCCTATGGCAGGCCTTATCAATGCTGAAGGCAGAGTGCTTGGTTTTGTGTGAGAGGGTGCCCAGGCATGAGCAAGACCCCTCTGCAGCTTTCGGAATCACTGCTATGTAGCTGTTTTGTGATGCAGCCAGACCATATACTCTTAAGTGCATTATAACCTCGCGGTTAATGCTAACTTTGGAATGGCTGCATGGAAACATGTCGTGTTAGGTGTCATACACTTTGGAATCCTACCCCCGCCAGTTCTGGCAGTGGGAGTAGAATTCCACCCTTCTAGAGGGAGAAGACATGTACACACGTACCTAACCGGTAATAGTTTAAAAGAGCCCAAGCATCACAAAATGGATGCTGCAGCCACAGACACGGGTCTGACCTCTAAATGCTGGATGAAACTCTGTCAGGGGAGACCTGGACAATTGGTTTCCTGTCACACAGAAGGTTAACCATTTGGACTGGTGCATGGTGCCCACTAGAATAGGGGCCAGCCTATGCCAGGCCAACTTCTCGCAAGGGTTGTTCACGTGCTTTCTCAATGTCCTGTTGAGGCATTCTGGAAAGGCAACGAGCTGCCTTGTTCCTCAAACCCAGCAACTAATCGCCACTGAACTTGAACTCCCCTAAGTGCAAGGGTGTCTGCGTTGAGGGGAAGATTGTTTATGTGCAGGAAGGTCTCCCTTCCCGAACATAAACAATCTTTAAATAGCATTTTGTAACTTTTATGTGTGCTGCTCAATGCAGCACACATTAGGTTACAAGATGTCATTTTTTAATGATTGTTTATGTGTAGGAAGGGAGACCTTTCTGCACATAAAACAATCATTGGCGTTCTACTGTTTCCATGTGTGCACAAAGCAGCACACATAGAAACAGCAAAAACAAGGAGAAATAAAGCATTTCTCCTAATGTCAACTGTTAATTTTGGCATTGCCTACTGTTTACGCCACCCTTGTAAATAGGGGGCAGCGTCAAAATCAATGGGTGTTGCCGTGGAACCCCCACTGCAACACCCTTTGCCCTCCACGTTAAGTGGCTTAACGCTGGCTTTTTCAATAAGGCAAAGCTCCTATTGCCACCACAACGTCACTAAAAGTGATGTTGTGGTGGCGATAGGGGCTATAAATATGCCCCTATGTTCTTTTCTCTGGGTACCTTTTCCTTCATTTGACCTCATACATAGCATATTGTCACACTGAATTAGCGTCAAAAATATTTTACTAACCACATCAATCTCACACTGCTGAATCATCACGTCCTCATCATTATCTGCAATATCCCCAATCTCACTCACTTGTAAAATGTTATTTTTTCAATTTCTTTCACTTTAACCACCTCTTGTACCTTTCCAACTCTGCACACCCGTGTGTAGCTACCACACGTACAATCCAATAAAGTACCCCATCTGCCAATGCAAAAGAACCAAAATAACATTGTTCGGTGTCTTAAGAGTTAAGGGAGGAAAAAGATTTTCTTTGTACGTACAACCCTCACTCACTCACTCTAGTAGTGACATGCTTCCTCATCGGGTTCATTCTGGGTGCTAGAATATAGGATGGGTTTGACCGTATTCCAGGGAGCTCTTTGTATATATTCTCTTTTTTTTTTAATAGTAACCAGGGGTTAATATTAAAAGTGACTCATCCATGCCCAGGTATCCCTTTATTAGCGGGGTGGATGGGTACTATAAACATAATTATACTAATGATTATTATGGGGAGGGGCAATCCAGGAGTACAATGGTCCTACCACAACTACCACACTTATTTTCTACAGACAATATGTCCTATACTTCCACATCTGTGCCACTTGGGCATGCTCTTATAGGCAAGACATTTCTACTACTCTACATCCCCGTGTATGTTCTCACTTGTTTTGTTGTTTTTCCTCTTCCTTATTTTTTACCCTATTGATTTTACTCATTTTTCTCATTGCCCAATAAAAAGGGATCTCATAGTGAAACACCAGAAAGTTAAATATGCAGTAAATTGCTTTTGCACATTTAACACGACTTTTGATCTCTTTTGACTACCTCTAAATGTGTGAATTTAATGTTATGCTTTCGGGAATTTGAATGGTGTTTGAGAAAAATAAGGTACAGGAAGATTGTGCTGTGTTCAATAAGCTACATATCACGCATTTAGATAAAGCACGCCTCAAACTTTGTGACAGGAATTTCATGACATGATAAGTAGGAGCGTCCTGTGCTAGGTTACATACCACCTCTCCTACACACTGGTGGCTACCATGCATTTTTAGTAGTGAACAAAAAAAGTTATTGTGATATTCTTTGGTTTTGGTGAAAATAACCGGTGAAGTACAATAAATGTACAAAAATATGAGATGTATATAAATGGAATATGTCAATTATGGCAAAGCTCAATTTGTACAAACTAGAACATACATTTAATTTGTATCCTGTCCTCAATGTCAGCCTTTACTGCTCAGTCTCTTTTTCACATGTCTTTTCTAGTCTCTGAACTCTGATCTTGTGCTCAACCACTCCTACTGTCAAGCAGCCTTCATTACCAGCTTCATTTTGAGTGTATTAGCCAGGACAATATTAAGCATGAAAAGCCAATGTCAAGTGAGGGAGGGCGCACATTTCTTAAACTACTCTGGAAAAAGAGTTGTCTTACATGCTGGTTACCTGTTTTGTGATATGGTCTGACAAATTATTATGAGAGGTCTTCCATACTCTAGGGTTCTACAAGGCCAAAAAATAGTGTGAAAGCGCCACTTGCTCTATCACAGAGTAGTTCCCTTCAGCACCCTTCAGTTAACCTGAAGCAAACTTTCTTTTCACCGTAGTCCTTTTTGGGTGAAAAAACGTGGCCTCTTTCAGGTAACGGAGAATGTATTTCAAACGTTTGCACCTCAGAAGGAATCTTCTGTCTCCTTTCTTCACATTTTTATTTGTAGGCCTTTCTCGTTAGTAAGAACGGGTCTTATGTCAGCATTCAATGTCTTCTGAGAGATAAAAGAAACTTTAGACATCTAAAGGTACACATATTCCTTTAAATATGATTTAATCGTGAACTTGGAGTCAGGACAGAACCCTAATGGCTCTGGAAGTAGGATTTCTTGAGGCTGGAGGTTAGTCTTACATAGCATAACAATAACCAAGGCAGGGCTATTCGATAGTCCCTTCTGCCGCCAGTCAGCATTCTCAAGGAATCAAGGGGCATATCATCAAGCCCCGGAGATAAAATTATTGCTGCTTTAGCGTCCGTTTTCGGACGGAAAGAGGCGATAATTTCATACACCCCTCACACACACCAAAAGGACCCTTGGTGTCATGCTTCATCATTGGGGTCTTCGCACCCCTCTACAGGATACGGCGTGCTGCGACCTACGACTACGCAGGAGCATTTATTTCATTGATATGCGTGGTGTGTGTGAGGGTTTGATATGAGTGAGTGGTGGGGTTATAAGTGATTGATGAGTTAAAAAGTGCCTGGCTTGTGGGGTGGACAAAAAGATTTTAATATGCCCCTGGGCTGGTACTGCTAAAAAAATGAAGTGTGAGGTGTCTATGTAATATTAAGTACATCACCTCATTGTGTGCGTCAACATGTTTCGGAGATCAACTCCTTCTTCAGGACGGGGTGCACAAACATGTGTGTATGTCATGTCTTCGTTCTTTTTATTACAGGGTTCACCATCACTCATAGAATGACAACATTTATCTAGTGAGCACAACCCACACTATACTATATATATATTTTTTTTTTTCCTCAGGTGACTTCACCTGGAGAGATACAAGGTGCAAAGGGCAATATTTATGTTCTTTCCTTTTTTCCCCTCAGATTATTCAAATAGCAGTTGTCTTTGGAGTTCTCGCTGTAGGCAAATTGTAGCCTGCATTACATGTTCACTTTTCTGTAAATATCAACTACATTTTTACATAGTGAAACGCGAGTAAGGTGGGGATTTGTGAACCCTGTGCTGAAGAAGGAGTTGATCTCCGAAACATGTCGACAGAAAGATTTATTTTAGTCAATTAATTTAAAATACCCAAATATGTAGGTGAATTTAATCCAGCATTGGCAGTAAAAGCTGAGCTCTATCTCGATAATAATTAGAATTATGTATGGTCTAAGACAAAGCAAACAATGAGGGCTTTCTTTCATAAGGAACCAGAATCGTAGTTGTGTTTCACAACCAAAATGGAGCCTTATTATACATTTGAACAAAGAAAATTGTACGTTCAGTGTAGTTTGACATAAAGATACATTAAACTAACCAATATTAAAACAAATGACTAACCCTGCATTATGTTTTACAAGAAAAAACAAAAGTGCATTCTCAATCTAAACAGCACCTCTGTTCGGTTGTTGGAAATGGCCTTTTATTGTTCCAGACAGACCTGTTCTTTCCTCAAGAACAACATGATCAGAAAATATTGCATTTACAAATGATACAGTGCAAGCAAGACTGTAGAACGAATAGAATTTAATATAGTTAATAAAATGCTGGCGGTCACAATTGCAACTCTCAATGCACATGGAGAGAAATAAGAAAGCATACCATCTTTTAACTTGCACATCACACGCACTTGAAGATGCATTTGAAAACTTGACTAGGCCCACTCATGTCAATGTAAGAACTCCATTGTATTTAATACAGTTCAAACACTACATTTACGGTTCTATTATGTTAATTAAAGAACATCATTATTGTTTTGAAATTCGAACCACTCAGTGTTCCATCTTAAATCTTGTTTAAAAACCCTGTAAGCTTAGCTGCTACTCTTGAGGCAATCTTATCAGTTTCACAACTGGAGATTACTCTTGATGTTATCTCTTTTTTACCACTATTGATTCAACTTTGGCACAATAGCCATATCTTTTATCTCACAAACCCTTTCCATTCCACCTCATAGCTTCATACCAAAACCACAAAATCTTTGAGGGCTATTAAAACAAAGTGTCCTTGGGTGCCTCTCCCGACTAAAACCTTCCGTAAGCCATTGAAAGACAATTGCTATGGTTGTATGGCTGACAAATGTCTCCCCCGACAATGGCCAATTAGCTCCCCAACAACTTTATTTCTATCACTGTATATCTTCTTTCAGTGGCATTGAGAGTGCTGGAAGCAAATTCCATATTCCATTCACCCTTTCCTGAACTCTGAAACCTAACTACCCTCACACCATTGAAACTGGAATCCACTGCCTAATGGAGTATTTTCCTGCACAGAATGGTTTGAAAGTTGGTGCCTCAATGATATCCCACTTGACTTGCTCAAAGGCTCTTTGCTCTATATCTGCCACAAATTCGGTGTTCTTACTTAACAATAGTCTCAAATGCTACATTTCATCTGAAAACTTATTCACAAATTTGTTGGTATACTCAGATAACGCTGCCGGCAAATGTGCAGTTGGGTCTCACATCCAAATTGGAGCCTTATTAAACTTTTTAAACCAAGAAAATTGTTCAATCAGTGTAGTTTGACATAAAGATACGTTAAACTAATCAATAATAAAACAGAAAAATACATCATATGGTAAAATTACTTTTGCTCCTTATCAAATGACCAAATGAGAGCAATGTTTCTAAATTGTCTGGGGCCGACGCATTGAGTAAATGATTTACCAAAGCAGACTTAGGAATAACACCTCAACCTGGAAATCAGGTGACCCAGATAATCTACTTTATCTCGAAATATATTATATTTCTCAATTCTAAGCATAAATCTATACCAGCTCATATGCTCACAAACCTCCTCTATATGCTCCACATGTTCCCTTTCTGTTTTGGAGAATACAGATGTGTAACCCTGAAAGCACTTAAGGTGGGCCTCAACATTTCTGAAAAGTTTAAATATGGCCTTTTGAAATTCAAAGGCCGCTGAGTCCAATCCAAAAGGCATCCTTAAGAATTGAAACAGGGCAAAAGATGTAAGAAAAGCAGTGAGATGCTTAGAATCTGAAGTCAGTGGCACTTGATGATCCACAGATTACAGATATAGAATGGGAAATCACTTAACCCCTTCAAAGGTGGATACTAGCTCATTTATATTAGGTAACGGATGACAATCAATAAAATGCTGTTGTTTACAGTTTGTAAGTCTACACACAATTTCAACTTATTGTCTATTTTCTCTCGAAAACAATTGGTAAAAACCCTTTAAGTCAAATCCACCTCTTCAATCACCTTTTCCTGTCCCAGGCTCTCCAAAAGACCCTTTAGTTCTCACCTAACACTTATCAATATACCTCTCAGCTTCTATTTCATTGGCTCTGCACTGGCTTTCAATTTAATTTTGTGCAATAGGCCTTTCATTAATTCACGCTCTTTAGAGAACACATTGGAATCTGTTCCCTTAACCATTCTACTCTCCTGCATTTTATCAAAACCAGGACCTGTTTCTTGCTTCTTGAGTTCAAGATGATGTCTGGCTTCCATGAGTCTTTTCATCCAAGTACATTTAACCATTTTATGGGGACATACATTTTTATGCCACAAGTTCTGTAATAAAAACTAAGATTAATCATCCTGCAAACCCCATTATACCAATTTAACTCCCATCAAAGGCTTCAGCCACAGCATCGGATGGTTCCAGATCATTTTTAGAAATAAATTCACCAACGGTTTCCTTGAGCATATCCATGGTAGAGCTCATCCATGTAGATGCAGTATCAACCACAAGAGCCAATGTCTTCCCTAAAACAACACTTGACACAAAGGTGGTGTCCTTACTTTGGTCCTCTATCTCACTACATGCTTCCTTACAGTCATTAACAGCTAATATAAAACCTTTCAAAGCACAATTACGTTCAATGTGTTATGCTAAGCTACCAATTCCTAACTCTCATTCACCTAGGCCATTCTCCCTCTTCTTGCTTTATTTATTTTCTGACAAGCTCTGCACATTTTAGCAGAGTGTCAGGGCGTACCACAATTTTTGCACTCTTTGCCAATGACATAACACAATTTTGATGATGTTATACTGCCAAATTTGTACCACATAGGACTGTGGTCATTTGTGTTTTACACAGTGTTCCAATTTGCTTATTTGCAATCCACATTCATCTTTTGGACTGCTCACTCACCGTAGCAGTCAGATCCACATCTTGCGATTTCGGCTGCCCTATTTTCCCAAAGTTGCTCCTGAATCTTCTTATCCCTCACATACACAACACTCTGATCCCTGATCAATATGTTTGTCATGGACCCAAAATTACATGACATAGAAAGACCCTGCATGGCAGGTAAAATTTGTCAAAGGATTTACCTTCATGTTTTACTCTAGTGTAAAATTAATATCTATCAATTGCCAAGCTAACATTGGATTTAAATATCTTTAAATGACAACTTCGACAACTCATATACATTAAGTTTCCTCTTTCCTACTCAATGGAATAGGTGAAACTTACTTATCCTGCAGAAACATTGGTAGAGGCCCAAACTGCATGATGAGACCAGAACCCCTACACAAGGGAAAGAGAGCAAACAATCCATTAACAATATGAGCAGATAGCAATCAGCAGTATCAATATCAGTAGAAATACAGAGTCACTACAACAGTATCCTGACACCAAAGCACTCTCATTAATGAGCAGTATACTCAATGCAAGTTACAAGGTGTGCAATTGTAACGATGTCTGTACATCACAGATTGTTTAAACACTCCTTAGAAGAATAACACTCAGAAAGTTATGTATATCAAAAGAATGGAGCTCAGTAAGGGTCAAAGCATTTTTCATAATCCCATCAATACTAGACAACCATTGTTACCTACTAAATTCATGGACCTTGCATTACTCTTGGAGTGCCGACAACATGCGATGGGCTGGAAGAACCCTTGTGGTCCTAGCCTTGTACTGTGGTGTTCAGAGGTAGTCAAATGGGTGGAGTGCAAAAGCACAACTCTCCAGTGGGAGGCAAAGCACAGACTTTGATCACTAGACCATGTGCAGGCATGGGACTCTACACTATGGGACTGCCTCCGGGTGGATGACTCGTCAGTCTTTAGTTGCTCCCCGAGGGTGCAGAGGGAGACTTTGATTGATTGCGTGTACCCCGTACCAACAACTGGGCGGGCTCATCAAATGAGCTCATCAAACTTACACATTCCACTATTTTGCTGGACCCTACCTCTCCTCACTTTTCCCTTTTCTCTTTGTTGCTCTTTATTGATTTTGTTTGAGGTTTTTCTTGCAATAGTGGGTAAACCTCGTAAATTGATCCATCTCCCATAAGAGACTACGCTGCTTAACCAGGGTCAGACTATATTGGACACTCGCTTCGCAAGACAGTGGTACAGATGTTGCTGATTATTTACGTGACATTGGGCGGGAAAACAGAGCATTGTGACTGTATAGTAACTTATCCTTATCATATGTGGAAGAATAAATTATGTTTAAAAAAAAACCATAATAAAGAAATTTAAACCATAAAAAAATAAAACATTGTTATACCTTCTTATGAATAGAAGATGGCCCTGATGGTTGTCACAAAATAACTTTAGGATGCAAAGAACGTACTGTGCAGACTAGAGGAAGCCTCAGCGCTCACACATAAACAAGGTCCATGGGAAGATTAATAAACTCCACTTTGATGGCTCCATGGATCAGCAATCAGGCTGATCCAATGCAGTGCTGAGGTATACTTAAGAATGATTCCACTGTGCAGGCTTCAGGAAGATGGCCTCAGACTTCAGGAAGACGGTTTCCACAGAGAAAATCCACTCCTGATTTTGTCAAAGTCAATAAAAATCTATTTCTTGCTGACTGCACCCACACCTGTGCTGAAACTGGCAGCTAGGCACAGCTACAAATTGACACATCCCATCCTCACCACAGCTGAGAAATGATGACATTGAGGTGGCAGGAACTGGTAAATTGCTTATTCCAACTAATAATTTACAATGGCGAAAGCAAACCATAGCATTTTGAGAACATGCGCACTAGTGCGATGAACATAGAAAAGGGCTTAGGAAACAAAGCTTGATGTAACACAAAGCCTTGTCAAAGGGTCAGTGTGCAGTAACATAATCCTCGCGTGCCTCTCCTATGGGCATGCAGTGTTTTGCTGGTCTGCTCACAAAACTTTGGCCAGATTCTCAGAGGCGGTTGTATGGCAATACAATGCATTGTATACCTTTACCACGCATCATTTACCATGCAATTTCTTTACCACACATTGCCTTTACCATTAATGCCTTTACCACGTAAGGTAAGTTTAATTAAAATGTTTCCTTTTTATCTTTCTTGGGAGGGAGGCGCCTATACCCCCCTTTTTAGGAATATTTTAAATCTAATGTTTTTTTAAATTGGAAGAAAACCCCACCAACCCCTTGTTTTTAACCTTACCACCCTATGCCCCTACCTGCCCCATAACCCTAAAAACACCCTTACCACCCTATACCCCTACCCACACCTAAAACCTAAAACACCCATACCATGCTGTACCTTTACCCACCCTATATCCTAAAACACCCTTACCACCCTATAACTCTACCCTCTCCTAAACCCTAAAATGCCCTTACTACCCTATACCCCCCACCCACTCCTAAACCCTAAAACACCCATACCACCCTGTTGGAAATGGCCCTTTTTGCAAGGTTATCCCCAAACCTTTTGCTTCTTCCTCGCTTTTTAGGTCTCGGACCTAAAGGCTGCGCTTGCGCAGTCTGGGGAGGATATTTAATGTATCTTAGTAGGGCTTAGGAACCCGCCTCCCTGGCCCCTCTCTCCTCCATTGGCTGGCTTCCTAAACAGAGGCCAGCCATTGGAGGAAAGATGCGTCACTCCGATTTAGCCCCGTCTTTTTCGGATTTGGGGTGTAAGTTTTGCTGTTCTTTAGACAGTGACGTTGTCTGTCACTCAAAACAGCAAAACCACGCCCCAATCCAAAAAATACGGAAGCTGTCGGGCGCCATTTTCTCTCGTCTGCGGACCCTTCCGCCGCCTCTTCTACCCAGTCCCCCACCCTCCTGTCCCCTGGGCGCCCGGAGATCACTGCTGCTGCCGGCTCCGTGTGAAGGTCGCTGCCATTTATTCGCGTTTTCGTGGCTGGGTTTGATCGATCGCTGCATCTACACAGGGGGAGGCTGTGCGGCCGGAAACTCCCCTCTCCGTCCCACATGAGGAACAACACCCGGGACCGCTGCATAGCTTGAGGCTGGCGGACTGCCCCGACACCCTCCCGCAGGTAAGGCCGGGGGTAGCGGCACCGGGGGCCCTGTCTGTGGTCGGCGGGAGGAGAGCAGCCCGGGTCAGGGTCAGGAGAAGCGGAGGGCATGGGAGAGGGAGTAGGAAGACACAAAGGGGAGATGTAAGGCGAGGGCGTGGGGGAGGAGGCAGATGTGGAGAGAGGGAGCGGGCAAGGCAGGGCAGGGAGAGGTGAAAGTACGCACAGGGAGAGAAAAGGGGGACGTGAAAGGAAGGAGAGAGAGGAAGAAATGAAAGTGCAAGAAAACGAGAGGAGGAGAAAGGCGAAGAAGCAAGGGAAGACGAGTGAGAGCAGGGGCAGGGAGGTAAGGAAAGGTAGTGTTTGAGAGGTAAGCAGAGAGAGGGAAGAAGTAGGGGTGAATGCAATAAAAAGAGGAAGGGCACGAGCTTCTGGATGGGAGGAGGGCGGAGAGGAAAAAACTAGGCTGCGGTAGGTAAGAGGAGGAAGGGCAGAAGGGACAGAAGCAGGAGAAGTAAAGGAAGGCGAAAGGAGAAGATGTGAACCAGGAAGGCAAAGAGAGATGGCGGCAGGGAGGGGTGGAGTGGAAGAGACGGCAGCTGAGCAGATTGTGGTGCAGGTAGCAGAGGGAGCCTGAGTCAGGAAGGCCGGGGGAGGTCGAAGGGACTCGTTGCACATGTGTGGCGAGTGATGGGGTTGTGACAGGAGGGACGATGAAACAGGGGGATAGAGAGAATGGAGAGTGCATTACTCCAAGGCACGGCTGGTAGGGGGTGGGGGAGGGGTAAGAGCAGTGTCTGCGGCTTCTTACCCTTGCACGCCTGGCAGATGTCACATTACACGTCATGTGGCACTTTTCACGTGCGGCTCTCCACCTGACAAGGCAACAGTCATTATTTTTTGACATTACATACTTTATAGGGTGCATGTGGCAGTACAGCGTTTTACTTTGTTACTATGGTATGTTATGCGTTGCACCTTTAGATGCATTTGTGATGCCAGTCTTTACATGCCTAAGTCAAGAATGTTTAATTTGAATACACATTTTATATCATGGATGTCCTTCGATACCTTCCACATAGTATTAATTCCAATTTGCCGCATGCACTCGGTAAAATGCTCATGAAAATGTATAACCTACCACCCTGCACGTGCTCTCACCCTCATTGCACATTTCAATGGAGTGGCACTACGCTCACTTCACAATACGCACTCGGTGCCGTTTGAAGCACACATTATCGAGCTCAGTCGCCTTGTGCATTCCTCAGCTTTCCACTCCCTGCCCTCCCCACCCGGGCCACACACTTATTCATTCACCCATCAATCATTCCATTTACTGGCCAGCTCTCACTCATAAATTCATTCAGTCATCCATGAATTCACCCACCCACTAACTTATGCACCCAATCATTTACCAATCTACACATTCAGACATGCTCGTAAACTCAAGCATCAATCAACAAACACACAATTCTTCAGTCAGCAGTACTTCATCCATCCGATAAATCCCCTATTCACACGTACACAAATTAACCCTTCAAATAACTAACTCATCTATTTTGCCATCCATTTACCCACCCACTCAGTCACTCATTTACCAATATTCACAAACAGACACATATATAATTTCACCATCACTAAACAAGCACGTTAACACAACACTTGGCCCATCCACAAGTTTGCCTTTGCATTCTGGGATTTGTAGTCTTGTTTGTGTAATTATAAAATCGGAGAAAATTCCCAACATACATAAGGAAAAACCTGCACTGTTTGAGCTACAGAGAGCTGTGTTTGCTCAAGTATGCCACGTTCTCGGGAATGCTAAGCACAGCAGCTTGGAAAGGCTGTCTCTAGCATCGGGAGATGAATGAATACATGAGCTGAACATAGTATACCCATGCCCACCCCTAAACTCTAAAATATCCATGATTGGCATATTTGTGTTACCAAGAAGTCCCTAGTAAAGTGCACTAAGTGTGCCAGGGCTTGTGATTAAAATGCTACTAGTGGGCCTGCAGCACTAGTTGTGCCACCCACACAAGTAGTCCTAAAATGGTGTTTGAGGCCTCCCATCGCAGTGCCTGTGTGCAGTTGCTAACTGCCATGCTGACCTGACCAGTGTCCTCACTAGCCAGGCCTAACCCTTTCCTTTCAGTACACATTGGACACTCCTATGGAGGGCCCTAGGTACCCCCTTGGGCAGGGTGCAGTGTATGTGAAAGGTGGAGCATGTACTAGTGTAGATGACATGCTCTGGTAGTGAATTACAGCCATTTTCGTTTTTCACTATTAAAAGGCTATCTTGCCCATAGGCTATAATGGGGAATGCTATTTATAATGTTTACCTGCATATCTTCCCATAAGAGCAACATAGAAAATTAAAGTCTGGTATCCCTGAACTCAGAATTTAATAACACATCTTTTAGGAAGGATGTTTTTTAAATCCTGTGGTTGAGAACAGCACTTTTACAAAGTGTCTGTTCTCTTGTCTGTAATAAACAAAGGAAGAGGGAGGGTATTCAAAGTAGGGTAATACTCCTTATTCCCTAGGGCTATATTTCCAAAAACAAAGAGAGGAGTATCCCCACGACACAGGGTCCCAGTGATTACAAAGGCGGGAGAAAGGATGCAGATAAAGAAAAAAATCTTTCTTTATAAAAACTCCTCACTCATCAACCTGGTTGTTGACATGCTTCATCATCGGGGTCCACCTGAGTGATCGAGTGTCACTCAGGTGTGCTGCGACGCCTGCAACTGCAGCGGAGCTGGGTTTTTTGTGGATTGTGACAGGAGTGATTTAGTGATTTTTTAAAAGGTGTTCAACATGTACTCTTATTCAATTTATTCTAGAGTCATGTGACACAGTTAAAAGATATGAATGGGATACTTATGCTGACGTAATGTGACCAGAAAGTATCAGTGCTAAGTGAATATGGTCAACATGTTTCTACCTTTAGACAAATTAGTAGGTTTTCGTCAGGACCAACGTGCTATGAGCCGAGAGGTATGCACACTAAATCACTCCTGTCACAATCCACAAAAAAACCAGCTCCGCTGATAACCCCTGACTAGAAGCAAGCGTCCCTATTTGGACATTGGTACCTACCCCTGCCAACTAAAGACCCCCAGATCTAACACACCCTATATCCCTACCCACTTATAAACCCTAAAACAGTCATACCACTGTATACCCATGCCCACCCCTAAACTCTAAAATATCCTTACCAATCTATACCCCTACCCAACACTAAACCCTAAAATACCCATACCACCCTATAGCCCTACCATGCTGTGCTGTGAATCGCAGAGGGGTACCATAGGTACCCCCCAAGTGCACCCCCACCCCCCCTTCACCCTGGGGGCCCGGGCCCCCAAAGCAGGAACTGTATGCCTTTTCGTGGCGGCATTGCCGCCACGGAAAGGCATTCCCCCCAGGCCATCCTAATTTGGCTGGCGGTGTCTGATAGACACCTCCACCATATCAGGCCTTTTACGCCGCGTTCGCAAGGCGACCGCGGCGGAAAAGTGACGGACGGTGGTCCCCCCCGCCATTGTAATATGGAAGGTGGCGGATGGGCAAGGTTGGCGGACAGATCGCCACTACCTGCATGGCGGTGGCGATCCGTCCGCCATCCTAATGGACCCCTTTGTTTGGAACAATGATGCCAACAACACAAACTCTCACCAATAAAGGAAATTCACCGGGAAAGGTAGAAAGTTGAGATACACGATTTGTAATGTCACATGCTGGATAGTCTCTCAAGCCACCATTGATGTACTGTGCGAAATTGCATCCTTCTTTCCTTTGCTTATCTCTATTTGAACATGTTCTGTAGCACTCCAGTCAGGTGTAATTTGGCATCATACACATAGAACAATAGATCACATGTAACAGCAGTAGTTATAATAATAGCAACAATTTAACACCTTAGCAGCTATGGAACGTCCAGCTCCAGTGCTGAACGTTCCATTGCGCGGGTGCAGTTGGAACGTCCAACGGCCGACGGCAGCACTCCCGAGGTAGTGGTGCCGTCGGCCGTTGGACTGGGCGCAGCGCTTATGAGGTTAAACAGATAACACCACTCAAATGGGTATAAGAGTAGGGAAATTAATATACAAGAATAATGGCAGTCTTCATCTAAATATGCGGGGAAAGGGACAACAAGTGTATTTTGGATGGAGTTAGCATTGAGGACCACTATGTTAGGAAGGTCTATTCTGAAAAGATGAGTTTTTAATTGTGCGCAGAAGGACATAACACTGAGATGTTATCTTAATTTGCAGAGAAATGTATTCCAGAAGTTGGTAGCCACACCCGACAACGAATGATGTTGTGCATGTGATGGTCTGAAATAAGGGCAATTCGAGAGTAGTGTATTCTTACTGACCAGATCTCTTTTGCTACCAAAGATTTTGAGCAAGTCAGAAAGGTAGGATGAAGTGTTGGGAGCATTGCTTTGTACATGAGACAGCCCTGTTTGAACTTCTCTCCTTTTAGGAGCTAATTACAAGCAAAAACGATGGAATGTGATGGAATATGATGATACCTTCTTTAGGGAGGAGGAAAAGAGTCTGGCTGCAAAATGGAATGTGGCTTTCAGGGGCTTAAAGGATTACCAGGGCAGACCTGCCAGGACTACATTACAAGAGTTTAGTGATGATATATTTACAGTGTATGCAATATTAGTAATAACAGATGGTAAAGGAGCATGACATCTGAGGGATTCATAAGTGCTGACAATCTCTCTCTCATTTATTCCCACAGCATTTATAGCGATCTCTCCGAATGTACCGAATATGCCGCTCATCGACTGCACTGTTACTGGCCCAATCCTGAGATGGAGCGCTTCTTCCTTCAGATCCACATTGACTTCTTTTCATCCTGCCCTCCTCCAAGTGCTCCATTCAGTGATCCACCAATGGGCCACATCATAGCCATGACCCTTGTCCCGACATGTCTGATCGCCCCAGCCATTGCGCTTCTCACTTGGAAGAACAGGAGAACAAGGACCTCATGAAACGTTAGGTTACATCTTTATGCCTGAGACTGTGATATTGTGGTCTTACAGTGGGACAGAATAGAATATAACACACCTCCTTTCTTACACAATAAATCACAGAACAGAATAACTCTTAAATTAATACCTCGCGGTTCTTAAAGGAAAATCTGTCCAAGATGAAAGGTGTATGAATCAGGAATTCAAGCCCTGCACACTGATTTGCTCCAAGCCTGGAACTTCAAGCCAGTGGGAGACATAAGTCAAATGTCCAGAGGGCCTTAAAAAAGGCACTTCTTGTGGAGGCATGAAACAGCCCCCTGGTATATAGCAGACAGTCTCCCTTGGATGGCCTGTTGGACTTCACCACCAAAAACGCGTGGGTACATCAGCATGTCAAAGAGAGAGAAACCTCCATTGTCCTATTTCCCATATGAAGGATCGAGTGGATAAAACAAAGATTTCCCTGCAAGTACTTCTAAGATGCTGAACATATAACTGCATGTGTTTCTAATTTTATATTTTTATGAGCTTGCTGGCCATGTCCCTTCTCTATAGTATACACTTTTCCGGAGGCTCTAGTTTCAGAAAAAAAATCTCATTGAAAAATTAGGTTTCAGGGTAAAATCTGTGATAATTACACTATTGATCCCCCATGGATCTTAATTCAAATCCTCTACACATCATTTCTGCATTATCTAAAGTCTTAAAACTATGATGAGTAAGTCTGCACTGGATTCACATGATGCCACATTTGTTAGGGCCATAAAAAGTACTTCAATATAGGGAATGTGCATAAAGAGAAATTAAAGTGATATCAGTTTCATCTTAAAATTCATAAATATGATCTATTTCAATCAGTTAAAATACCTTAATATTATCAAGTTGAGAGAGACGTAGGCAAATAAAGTACAATTATGTACAGCAATTCAAGAACACATAACACCTTCTTCAAAGGCTGTTCATGAAATGCAGCTTGCTATACTGTATACAAAACTGTAATACTAAATGCCGTATAAATGTATTTTTTATCATCTGATGGCACAAGTCAGTTAGTAGGTTTCTCAAGCATTAGATGATGAGATCAATTTTCAGGATAAATACATTGATGTTTTTCTGCAATATCAATAAAAAAATAAAGTAACAATAACAATTTGTCTATAACACATACCCTTGTTTTTTAAAAAAAGGACTTTTCATTACCAATTTTACCAAGTTTTGCTCAAACATCCTATTATGCACGCACCATGAAGGGCTCATTTCCCTAGTGGAAAAATGCCAAATTATGGTTTAAATTGAATACAGAATCGTATAATCGCAATTAGGTTCTGGGCATTTAGGTAAAGGCAAACAATCTTCGAAAACTATATTGAAGTTACCTGCACATCATATCATTTAGAATGCATGCTGGTTTGAACTTGAGCCTGAGGGGTGCGGTCTGGACTGTCACGGGGCTGTGGCCTAGATATGAAGGATGGCTGATTTGTTTTCCACTGCCTCTAGTCGGGGATGAGATGACCTCCCCGCCAGGGTTGGATTGGGATCAGAAATCGGCCCAGGCACACCAAAAAAAGTGTGTATTGCCTTTCCTCAAAATACTGCTTCAGGGAAGTTTTATCAAAAGAAAGGCGTGCGGAGCAGGTTTTCTTAACTTCACTTAGATAAAAAAAAAATGCTGATGAGTTCACACTGCTCAGTCACACATGAATACAAGTAAAACCACTTCTCCTCAGGCTCCCTGCCCCCGCTCAATCAGCATACATCAATGGGCCGGACCTGCGAGAGAAAGGGAGTGATACCTCCGCCCATCTACCGCTAGAAAGGCCACTCAGGCACCCATTGGGCCGCTGGCAGCACCAAAAAGCAGATCACAGCTGGAACTCGGCTACCGGCCCTTCCGCCATTTCCCAAGTGCCCGCCTTACCAATCCGACCCTGGGTATACCTATCTGTAATTTTAAGTTTATCAGCAGCACAGCACGAGCAGTAAGCAGCAAGGAAGAGATGCAACACATGAGGAACAGGGCTCTGGGTAGAACACTGAAGAAGAGATGCCCTTCTTATCTGCCTGGGGACACACAGGGTTGGCTCTGACCAAGGGCTTGACTGGGGAACTAGGCCTAGCATCCTATGCCTGGACCCATGATACACAATCGGGCAGAATTGAAGCAGCGCCTAGGAGAAGGAAACATGCAGTGGTGGTAGTGGGAGCTGGTTGTGTGAAGGAACGCAGCCTCCAAGTGAGAATGAGGGCAATGGAGAATGGAAAGCGGAAGAGGCAGCCCAGAACTGGCGTGGCCTAGAACAATCACAGGAGCCCAGACGAAAAGGAACTTGAAAGGCAACTGTACTTTCTGGTGACCTGAGAACCTGATGATGTAGAGCAATCTTTTGAACCACAAGCAGGGCACATGATGGGAGGTAGCCCCATGGGAGATGCCAGTTTCCATCACATACAAGGCTGAATTAGTATTCATGAGCGACTGACACAAGGAGATACGAAGATCTGGAAAACTACTCTAGACGTGGCAACATCAGGAATGCGGAGGCAATCAGGTGCAGAAAATGGACACTAGTTACAATTCTAAACTTTTGGATAGAATGACTATGGTATCCTCAAAAACTCAATGTATGTCGGTATTGCGGTATATATCTTTCATCCGCCCCACATTGTAGTTGTGGCAGTTATCATTGGATACCATAGGACGTGCTGGGTGCCTGCCTCATCCAGAGGCTCCTCTGGTCTAGATTTGCAGTGTCCAGAGATGAAAAAATGAAAAGATGCCCCCACAGAGTAAGGGTGAGTGAAAGGTGTGAATTAAAAAATAGGTCAACACCAGAGGTATTTAATAGTTGGTGTGGATCTAAAAAATAAAATATAAGCGGTACTTGTACTAGATCGTGTAACTGGATCTAAAAGTATAACATTGAAAGATGTGTCGACATGTTTCAGCCCCCTTTGGCTCAACAGAGTCTACGGGGCTTTCGTCAGGACTAAACAGACATACAAACATTAAATCATTACTTACACCAGTTGTGTAGTATACTCGGGTTGCTTACTTATTAGGTAAACAATGACCAATCATGCTCTTTTAACCTATTGGTTAAAAGTCAAAGGCTTCGTCAGGGGATGCCGGCTTTCTAACAGCCACAGAGCCGCGTGTGGAAAGACTTCAACCGCTTGTGCTGACTCTGCCCCTGGACCCAGACGAAAAGGAACTTGAAAGGCAACTGTACTTTCTGGTGACCTGAGAACCTGATGATGTAGAGCAATCTTTTGAACCACAAGCAGGGCACATGATGGGAGGTAGCCCCATGGGAGATGCCAGTTTCCATCACATGCAAGGCTGAATTAGTATTCATGAGCGACTGACACAAGGAGATACGAAGATCCGGAAAACTACTCTAGACGTGGCAACATCAGGAATGCAACATTAAAAATAAAGGTGAACAAAATGGTATACAGGACCATGGTAAGGTTTGACTTGAATCTTAATGAAGGAGAAGAAGAAGGGATTACGAGAATAAATAAAGAAGGACCTAAGACTGCAGGCCTGACATCCATGTCAAAATTACTTCCTTCTCCCAAAAAGAATCACTGCTGAAAAAGCCTGATGAAAGTACTCCATAGTGTCCAACAGGGATAGTATCATATTCCTTCAGGAACCCCAACAACCCACCCTTAAGAAAAAAAGGGTTTTTAGACACCTACCCGAACCTGCGAACTCCAATCCAGGGGAAGTATAACATTGATGGAAGTAGGAAGAGGCTTGGTAGGCATCAAAACCCAAAAGGACACTGCCACCCAGACTTTTGACAGAGAGTGGAAATGACACACATCAGTTGCAGCTGAAGAGGAAAACACAGGATGAGAAAGATGGACACTGCAACTACTGAACAAGAACCACTTGATTCTCTTAGGACCTCACAGCAGCCACATATGAAAGGGTTTTATGGCCCTTAGAAGGGAAGTTAAATGGTCACAGAAGCCTATGGAAACTCAGCTCAATTTGGCAATTCATTTACCAAAGTTTTATGTTCCAATCATTGGTGGTGGTAACTAGGGAAATGTTAATTCAGAGATGGTAATTTGGTTGGGGGACGTTACTTTATGCTAGCGAATGGAGCACATATTGACAGATAAATAACTGAAGCTCCCAGGTTAATGAGTGATAGGAAAGATGGCTGGGTTGGGGGACATTTAAACATGTAATGTATTGTGATATATGGTTCTTTAAAGAGGTGAGTTTTTTTTAACTCTTTCCAAATTTGGAGCAGTGGTGGCGTGGTCCTGATGGAGACAGAAATGTTGTTCCACATCCTGGGTGCATAGATTGAAAAGCCCTGCTGTCTTGTTTTTCCTTTTTTATACTTCTTAGTCTGCACTCTAATGGTGTTCTAGCTGAGGGTGCACCACCACCACCACCAGAAATAGTGAGCTTGTCTGGAAGATAAACTGGGTGTTGGACATGATGGCTTTGTAAATTATAGAGCTGGTTTTGAAGATTGTATGGGCCAACAAAGGGATCCTATGCAGTTCCATCAGAATGGGAGTGATGTGATCATATTTCTTCAAGCCTTAGATGAGACATGCTGTTGCATGTAGGATGCCCCTAAGGGGTGCCAGTGGTGAGTTGAATATAGCATGTTACATGCTATTACATTGCGTTCCTTTACAACGCAGTCGTTACAACGACTTCGTTGTTAGAACGTGATACCTTTACAATGCAAGTCGTTAGATCAACATGCTTTAGGGGGTGCTCTAACCTAAGGAATAGTATAATTTACTATTTCATCTCCAGCCTGCGCAACAGTATGGGAGGTGTTGGAATAGTAAATTATATTATTCCTTAGGTTAGAGCACCCCCTACAGCATGTCGATCTAATGACTTGCGATGTAAAGGCATTGCGTTCTGACAACGTGGTCGCTGTAACGACCATGTTGTAAAGGAATGCGATGTAACGACCGTGTTGTAAACGCTGTTTCCCATTGAGTTAGGTAGGCCATGGAATACGGCATTACAACCATCCAGATGTGAGAGTATGAGAGCTTCAACAGCAGTTCTAAAGGCACTTTTTAGAAGAAATGGTTTGACTTTCTTTAGAAGAGAGAGCTGGTACCAAGGCATTTTTTTGGTTTTTTTTTTTGCAATATGTTTCTTGAGGGTGAGTTTTGTGCTCAGGGTGACTTGGCACTGAGTGGAAGTTGAGATTTAGAGTCAATCTCTCACAAAATCCTTAATAAATATAACAATAGGCTGGTACCACAACCCAGACAAGTTAAGTAGGATATACTGAAGAGTATAAGACTGATGCTGGCTGAGGTGCGGAAACAAAGGAAACCCAGACAGTTACTAGTAATCCTGCCCACGACTGGTAGGATACTTGAATGAGTTCCTAATATTGGTCAAATGAATGGATGGCTATACTGTGCCAGAAACAGTAGGCCTTGTATATGCTGTGACACAATGGATGCAATGGAGAGTGGATACTGGGCACTAGCCATCTGGCTGCTGGTGGTAAAGCTGGTTATAGTTTGGTACTGGATGGAAGCAAGTAGCGCCACCCACAGTACATACGTTATAAATAAAGGTATAGGGTACCATGGCAATTAACATGACCCCTAAACAGAGAAACAAAGATAGAGATGGCTTTCTAAACATTTGGTGCTGGTGCTGAAATTCATTCACTGTGAAAATATAGAATTTAGATACCGCCAAGGCAGGGCCCCTGCATCTACTTAAGTGAACGATTCCAGTCACTTACGGACATTGGTTGAGCATTGGACTGTAATATCCCAGAAATGGGTCTCCACTGTTATACTTCTTACATTAAGAAATTGTTCAAATTAGCGCCACTATTTGTGATCAAAGGAAATGAGAGCATTCTGCAGGCAAGCAAATTCTTTTTTTGAAAACATATTATAGAATATCGGTGGTAAAAGAAAACAATGCATTTAGTGCTAGGATATTTTGCATCCAAACATGTTCCTGCATTAAACATGTCCATTATATGTGTTATTGGGGAAAATGTGGAAATCCTTGAAATCGGAAGAATTGCGGAATCGTGAATGTTGCACAGTCCTGCAGGCCGAATAAATATGATTTGGGCCATGATACACGATGTACTGGGCTAGTCTGTAACACTGCAGTTGTAGGCAGCTGTCTCGATTTATTTATTTTAATTTTTGAATTGTGCATACAAGCCCCCAGAGCAGAAGACAGGCAATTATTTGATATTGTCAGCACACAGGAACAAATATAATAAGCCAAATAGATCTATCTGGCAGATCTAAGAGGAACAGAAACATCCTTAGGTAAGACAATTTTAAAGGCATCATACATTACTGTTTGCTTCTCCAGTGAGAGGTTCATGAACAAGGAGAGAAAAGGTTGCAGACATTTCAGGAGTTTAGTCATAATGGGAGGATCCAAAAAAACTGGGTCTACAAGGAGAAAGAAGTACAGCTCACAAAGTCAAAACAAAGGTTGAGAAAAAGTTGCTTTATTACATTTTTGAAGGCAGACAGAGGAGAAGGGTGTGAACGACAGATGGGAGTGAGTTCCAGACCCTGGGGACACATCCAGAGTGGTTGAAGGAGCATTTTATTTTGCAAGCTTTAGTTTCCAGCATTAGCGAGTTAGACTAGGAGAGCTGTCTGGAACCACCAGAGTAGTTTATTTTCTTTGCCATGTAATGACAGAGGTTAGAATGGATATAGGTATACTATGTTATAGTGGACGCCCTTTCGATAAGAAGCCAGCTTAGTGATGGAAGGACTGGATAATTTGCTCAGATTATCCTACTCTAGGGCTATGTAGAGCAGCTTCGTGACGGAAAGTCTTGAACTGTGCCAGATACGTTATAGAAATGATGGATAGAACAGACTTTCTGTAACCTAATCTGAACAGGAACATTGCTTGGGTTACTTCTGTGAGGTAGTGTTTCAGTAAGAATAACTTGATCTGCTTAATTCCTTGCTATGGTGTTAGTGTGTTTGCGTAGGCTGAATCTGTCACCAAGTATTAAATCAAGCGACTCAGCACTTTCAATGAGAGTAGATGTTGAACAGTCAATAGTTATCAGAGAACATTAATAATTACGTTTTAATATGATTAAACTTGAGGTGGTACTTGGTCATCCAAGTATTTATTCTGCCCAGTTGATGCCAATGACTTTGGAGGAACCTTCAAATATATTTGGGTTTCATCTTCATATTGAAGGAGAGATATGCCAGATGCTTTTATGATATCACCTAAGGGCTTGAGGTAGGGATTGAAGAGACCCTGAGCTAAGATAGAACCTTGTAGGTCACTTTGAGAGACAACCCATGGGTCAGACAAGGATCTATCAGTTTTGATCAGATTTTGTTTGCTATGATTGTGAGCCAATGGAGAACTTTGCCTTTAATTCCCAAGCACTTTTTAGCTGTAAAAGAAGCTTTTATGATTGATGAAACAAAATGCTTTCAAGAGATCATGGGGGATGCGTAAATCATTATCAATGACTTGCAGAATAGCAGTCTCTATGCTGCAGCCAGCTCTAAAGCCAGGATGGAAGCCATCAAGAAAATTGTCATTTATAGCGCTTGAGATGCCTAGTAACACTACTTTCCAGGATTCAAGCCAAGTAAAGTAGACCACAGACTGAGTGGAATCAGTGTAGGCAATCACAATCAGCAGTAGTTTTACTAAGAAGGGAGGACACTTGCCCAACCTCGAGGCAGTCTGGAAACTCCAGTAGGATAGAGAGAGGTTACTCATGAAAGCCCAGCAACGCATTAGGTTATACTGCATTTCTTTGGCTAGTGTAGCAGGTAGAGGATCTGCAAATGTGATGGGGGAGTACATTTACCGATAATGAGATATTCAATGTGAGCTACATTTGCTTCAAAAAATGAGTTTTTGAATGATTTCCTGGCAGTGCAGAGGTTGTCCAGATTCGATCTGTTTGAATACTGGCTCCATTTCAAGTGGGAGATGCAGTGACAGCTCCTTGAACTTTTATGTTCGCGGTTTTGAAGGCTAGGCTGTCTCTCTTAGAAGATCCTTTGCCAGCTGGTGGAGTCACACGTAGACCTGCCAACGAGAACTAGTTGTGAAGAACCACAGCTATGCGCCCAGTAACGACTGCAAGTACACAACACACAATCAGCTGAAGGCAAATGATCTTCCCGGTCTCTGGTGTCCACACTAAACCAGAGCCCAGCTGCCAAGAGATGACATCCGAAAATTCAGTTCTAAAGCATTGCTTTTTTTCATCAAAATCATTTTTGCACCAAGGAGAAGCTCTTTTGCTCTTGATTCTTTTCTCCTTGACTGTCCAGTATACAAGTCCCAGGGTAGTAAAAAGTACTTAAAACTTAATTCGCAGCTTAATCTTTCAGAACTGTTAAAACCTCTGACAAAGCAAGGCAACCATGAGGAAGTATTATGAGGGGAAACATGAGGTCTGTTTTTAGGCTACTATTTATCAGACTGTGCATGGTGCCAAAATATTGTCTATTGCATAAGCCTGTGTATTAGGTTCTGTTATGCATAAAGTAATGGATATGTTGGTAGGAGGCAGGATCATAATGGCATCCAGTGGCACCAATAACCTTCACAGAAATGCAGGTCAAGCCTATTAGTAGTTGGGCCTGTAAAGTTTTCAGCGCAATTATGTTAATCCCATCGCTGAGGTGATAACTAGTTGGAGCAACCAAAATGTTTCGCTAATGCATATTCCAGAAGGGGAGATACATTTGTAATCAATAGGGTGAGGATCTGGTCTTTTTTTGCCAAAATCAGGACTCAATAGGGAGGAAGCGTGCTTTTGTCTTCTTCAGCCTTAGAAAACCTCTTATTGTTCTTTTACTAAGAAAATGTCCTGAAAGGGAGCCGTAGTATAATGTCCCGTTGTCCAAGGGTAGGAGATATCCTACTTCCATGACATATTAGCAATAACCTCCAGTTATAGGTTTTAATTGAATGAACAATTGACTGAATGAATGAAAGTGATTTACATGGCGCACAGAAACCTCATTGGGTCGCCCAAGACTCGTAGGATAAATAGGGAACAAACAAAGGAATTCAAAATTAATAGTGCCACTGAAAAGCCAAATTTATAGGGCTTTGCAGAAAGCAAAACTATTGAAAAGGCTGAAAAATAGATTGGAAATGAAGCATAAGAGGTTAGTCATCACACAAGAACAAGCATTGGCAAAGCCAAATAAGTCTCGCCTATACAAGAGCTATTGGCGCTGCCAATATGTTTTAGCCAAGTTGTACACCAGCATGGCTAATGCTCAGCATGGTTAAAAGTTAGCGGCAAAAAGGAGAGTGGTGTTGAGTGGATTGTCATGGAATGGCGTTGAGAGTCGTGGAGTGGTGTAGAGTAGAGTTGAGTAGCATGGAGTGGATTGTAGTGGAGTGTCATGGAGTGGCGTAAAGTGGAGAGGTGTAGAGCGTTGTGGAGGGAGTAGAGTGTTGTAGAGTGGAAGGGTGTAGAGAGGTGCACAGTGTTGTAGAATTGAGTTTCATAGAGTGTCAGAGTGGAGCAGAGTGGCATGTTTAAAAGAAAATGGAACAGCGCGATGCCGCAAGCAATTTTGCTGTGCTGAGCTGTGTCATTTTCTAAATGCAGGAATGAGCTGTATTTACAGCAATACAGTGCAGTCCTGTGCTCACCCCTGCACATGAAAAGCAGCCTAGCACTAACGCAGTCACCCTTGCACCATGGCGCAAGGGTGCCTGCTTTGCAGGGAGGATTGTTGTTGTGCATGAAGGGACACCTTCCTGCACACAAAAAAATCATCAGTGGCGGTTTGCTTCTTCTATGTGTGCTGCAGAATGCAGCACACGTAGAAAGAGGGGAAGACGAGGAGAAATAAAAGTATTTCTCCTTGTTGCACCACTCGTACGCCTCCCGTTGGGAGGCATATGTTTTTGGCGCTACCTCATATTTACAGTTCCTTGTAAATCTGGAGCAGTGTCAAAAAGCATAGGGTGTGGCATGGGAACACCAACAGCAATACCCATTGCATGCCCCTTTACTGCAGAAAACTGCAGATTGGTAGACCATATTTACAAGTCAGCGTTATGCCGATAAATGTAAATATGAAGCAAGGCACAGCGCCATGGAGCATTGCAAAAAAAGATGGTCCTGTGGCGCAATGCCCTTGTAAATATGTCCCAGAATGTCATAGAGTGGAGTGGCATAGAGTGTTGTGGAGTGGTATAGAGCAGAGTGGAGTGGCGTCAAGGGTGCTCCGAAGAGTGGAGAAGAGTGTTGTAGAGTTGAGTGGCATGGAGTGGAGAAGATTGTCATAGAGTGGAGTGGTATAGAGTAGTGTAGTAGAGTAGTTTGGCATTTAGTGGAGTGTTATAGAGTGGAGTGGCTTAGAGTGGAGTAGAGTGTCATAGAGTGGAGTGACATTGAATGTCATAGAGTAGAGAATCATAGAGTGATGTGTAGGCAAGTGGTGTAGATTGGAGTGCTGGAGTGGAGTAGAGTGAAGTAGTGTGTCATAGAATAGAGTGGAGTAAAGTGGAATGGAGTGGGGAAGAGGTATTTGTGTAGAGCATTTTTGGAGGAGAGTAGGGCGTTGAGTTTAATAGAGTGGAGTAGAGTTTAATGAAGTAGAGTATTGTAGATTGGAGTGTCGTAGAGTGGAGCCGCGTGACCTAGAGTGAAGTGGCGTAAAGTACAGTGGTGCAGAAAAGATTGGCATAGAGTGAATTGGTTTTGAGTGCAGTGACATAGAGTACAGTGGCAAGAGTAGAGTGGAGTAGAGTACAGTGGAATGGTGCACAGTAGATTACAGCGGTGTATAGTGCAATGGCATAGAGTGTAGTGGCGTGGAGGGGTGCAGAGTGCAGTGGCGTAGAGTGCAATGGCACAGAGTGACGTGGTGCAGGGTAGAGTGCAGAGGTGTAGAGTATAATGGGGTAGAGTGTAGAGTATAGTGGCGTAGAGTGCAGTGGGGTATGGCCGCATAGAGTGTAGTGGTGCAGAGAAGATGAGAGTTGGGTAGAGTGTAATGGCATCAAGTGTACTGGTGTTGAGTGAATTGGTGTAGAGTGCAGTAGAGAAGCACATAGTAGGGTGCAGAGTAGAGTTGCAGTGGTAGAAGAGCATAGATTTCAGTAGTGGAGAATGCATGCTTGCAGAGTAGCGTGTCATAGAGTGCAGTGGCATAGAGTGCAGTGGTGTAAAGTGCATTGGCATAGAGTGGAGTGGAATAGATTGTTGCAGAGAAGAGTGCTGTAGCGAGCAGTGGCTTATAGTACAGTGGTTCACGGTAAACTAGAGTGCCGTAGAGTGCAATGGTACAGAGTGGCTTAGCTTGCAGTGGTGTGGAGTCTAGTGGCATAGAATGTTGCACATTAGAATATAGTGGTGCAGAGTGCAGTGGTGCAGAGTAGTGGCCATAGAGTGCACTGGTTTTGAGTAAAGTGGTGTAGAGTACATTGGCGCAGAGGACAGGGGTTTAGAGTAGAGTGGCAAAGAGCACAGTGACGAAGAGTGGAGTGGTGTAGAGTAAAGCAGCCTAGAGTGGCGCAGCATAGAGTGGAGTGGAGTAGAGTGCAGTGGCATTGATTGTAGTGGACTAGAATTAATTTTTTCAGAGTACTGTGAAGTGGTGTAAAGTGGAGTGGTGCAGAGCAGAGTGGAATAGCATAGAGTAGTGGTGTAGAGTGCACTGGCGTAGGTGGAGTGGTGCAGAGTAGAGTGGAGGGCCCAAGACTAGAGTGGTTTAGAGTGCAGTGGCAAAAATTGCATTAGTGCATAGCAGAGTAGAGTGCATTGGCATATTGTAGAGTGGTGTAGAGTACAGAGGTGTAGAGAGGATCGGCATTAAGTGTGGTGGCAAAGAGTGCAGTGGCATAAGGTATAGTGGCATAGACTGTAGTGGCATAGAGAGGAAACAACCTATACAATGCGGAATTTCCACCAAGATACCTTAACAACACGGTCATTACAATGCAAGTCATTATGACTTGCTCTAGATGGCGCTTTCAACAAAGGAATACTATAGTTTACTGTTCCAGCACCTTCCCTACTGTTGCACACACTGGAGCTGGAAAATTAAATTATACTATTCCTAAATCCTGCGCTCCATCTAGAGCAAGTCATTGTAACAACTTGCGTTGTAATGGTACTGCGCTGTAACAGCGCAGATGTTATAATGACTGTGTTGTAAAAGCACGCATTGTAATGACTCGAGTTGTAAAGAGACATATTCAGCATAGAGCGTAGTGGCATATAGTGCATTGGCAGCAATAAAGTGGTGCAGTGGCATAGAGTGCAGTGGCGCAGAGTACAGTTGCACACAGTAGAGTGGTGTAGAGTTCAGTGTTGCAGAGTAGAGTGTTGTAGAGAGCAGTGGCATTGTGTGAATTAGTGTAGAGTGCAGTGACATAGAAAGGCACAGAATAAAGTGGCGTAGAGACCAGTGGCATAGAGGACAGTGGTTCATAGTAAAATAGAGTGGTGTAGAGGTCAGTGACACAAAGTGCAGTAGTGTTGAGTGCAGTGGCATCGAGTAGAGTGTTGCAGAGTAGAGTATATTGGCAAACAGTGCAGTGGCGTAAAGGGTATTGGTTTATAGTAAAGTGGTTTAGAGTGCTTTAACACAGAGTGCAGTGCTGTAGAGTGCAATGATGCTGAGTCATGATAAGTTAAGTGGAGTTGCACAGGGAAGATTGCAGTGGGGTAGAGTGGAGTGGCGTAGAGTGGAATAGCACATAAATGTAAATGTAAATGTATAGGCATTTATATAGCGCACTACTTACCCGTAGGGTCCCAAGGCGCTTCGACCGCTGCGAAACCCTTCCTGGCTTCCCTGAGAGATGGCCCCTTAATGGGTATCTCCAGGGTGAGACCAGGCATCCCCGGCGGTCTGGTGGGGCCGTTAGTGAAGATGAGGCAAGCCAATGCCCAGAGTTGCCGAGTGTGATCGCTGATCAGAGTGGGCACCGAGGCGAGAGAATTTTCGAGTCCGCTGACCCTGGTCCAGAAACCTGCCGTGCTGGGAATCGAACCCTGGTCCCGGGCCGTCCTCTGCTCTCGGGTCTGCCGCCTCTAACATTGGCATTGAGTAGATTGTGAAGTGGTGTAGTGCAGTGGCATGGAATAGAGTGGTAGAGGGTGTAGCAGTGCATAGTAGATTAGAGTAGCTTAGAGTGAATTGGCATAAAGTGCAGAGGGCTAGAGTGACATAGTGTCGAGGCGCACAGTGCCTTTGCGTAGAGTGGCATAGAGTAGAGTGGTGTAGAGGGAGCAATGTCATAGAGTGCAGTGGTGCAGAGTTGAGTGACATAAATTTCAGTGGCAAAGAGTGCAGTGCTGCATAGTAGAGTAGCATGGCGTAGAGTGCAGTGTTGCAGAGTGGGGTGATGTAGGGTAGAGTGCAGTGGCATAGAGTGAAGTTATGCAGAGGAGAGTGGTGTAGAGTGTAGCGATGTAGAGTGTATTGGCATAGAGTGGTGTAGAGTAGAGTGGTGCAGAGTGTATAGTGAAGTGGCATGGAGCAGAGTGGCATAAAGTACAGTAGTGCAGAGTAGACTGTCCTAGAGTGCAGTGATGTATAGTACAGTGTTTCATGGTGAAATGGCGTAGAGAGCGGTGGTGGAATGCAAAGTGGTGTAGAGTGCAGTAATGTAGAGTACAATGTTGTAGAGTGCAATGACAGAGTACAGTTGCATAGAGATTTACAGAGTAGAGTATGGTGGCGTAGAGTGCAGTTGTGCAGATTAGATTGGCATAGAATGCAGTGGCATGGAGTGCATTGTTTTGAGTAAAGTGGTGTAGTGTGCATTGGTATAGGGTGCAGTGGTTAGAGTAGAGTGCAGTGTCGTAGAGTAGAGTGGTACAGAGTAGAGTAGAGTGGGAGAGAGTGGAGTGGTACAGAGTAGATTGCAGTGGCAAAGAGTGGAGTGGCACAGAGTAGATTATTTCAGAGTAGAGTGAAGTGGAGTGGTGCACAGTAAAGTGGAGAGTGCAGTGACAGTGACGTAGAGTGGTGTAGAGTGCATTGGTGAAGAGTAGATTAGAGTGGCATAGAGTGAATTGGCATAGAGTGCACTGGTATAGTGTGGAGTGGTACAGAGTATAGTGCATTGGCGTAGAGTAGAGTGGTATAGAATGGAGTAGTGTAGAGTGAAGTGGTGTAGATTAGAGAGCAGTGGTGCATAGTAGAGTAGAGTGAGGTAGAGTGCAATGGCATGGAGTAGAGCAATACAGAGTAGAGTGAAGTGGTATAGATTGAAATGGTGCGCAGTTGAGTGCAGTGTCCCAGTGTGGAGTGGCATGGAGTGGAGTGGTGTAGTGTAGAGTGATGCAGAGTGAAGTGCAGTGGCATGGAGTGGCGCATAGTTGAGTGGAGTGGTAGCGCACTGCCATATAGACAACACACCTTCAATTGAAGTGACCCTTACATTTTTACACAGTTTTACTGATAACAGTATGGAAATGGCATCACCTAGTGGACTGATGTTTCTTGATCATATTCAAATATTTGTTTCCCCCACACTTCAGAATTACAAAAAAATAAACGTAATTTTTACTCTTCTGATTCTGATATATCCTGAAATAAGACCACAGTTCATGTTTGTTGTGTGCTAGAAATAATACTTTTGTTTCCCAGCAAGATTGTCACATAATTTCTTTCACTTTTAAGTCAGAGACAAAAAGTAAACACCAAGCTTCCTCGGAAGGCTAACCCTGACATTTGACCCCTGTCTTCAAATGCACAACAAATGTGACAAAATTAGAAAAAGACTTAAAGGCATGTTGACAGAAAGGGAGTGTAAATAAGCTATGGACAACGGGAGGGACAAACTTAACGTGGACAGCCGAAAACAAAGCCAGCAAATAAAAACAATAACATCTGAGTTACAAACCACAAAGCAATGGGGGAAATGCATTACCAGGGAAGCTTTCCGAATGTCCCAAAGGTGTCGTTAGCAAACTAGACAGCTGTGGTGTTTGGTAGGCTTAGAACAAAAAAGGGTCTTCCTTCCAGGCTTGTGTAATGAATCATAAAGAGGTAATGCCTGAGAACTAATGAAAGTAATGTGAGGGAAGGTATCTATTGGAACAATAATGCAGAAACATTGATCCCATATTATGTAGGGCCCTGTGGCATATGCAGAGCCTCTTGAGAATGAATCACTTTTGCATGAAAAGCCAGTATAGATAAATGGGATTGGCTCATTACATGGGAGGTGCATAGCTAATCTAGCTACCATATTATGCGCAGGATGGAGCTGAGCCAGGAGATAGTTTGGAAACCCTAACGGGATAAGTCCTCCTGAATCTAGGATGATATGAATGTCATCTAGAGTGGCTACCAAGATGGATTTTTTACGATGAGTGAACTCCAGAAGTGAATTCTGTTCAAGATGTGCAGAAAAGTGGATAGCAAAAGAAGCTTCTCTATTTTTGACCTGAAAAGATAATACAAAGTAGAGCTGCACTTAAAATGGATAGATGGATTGGCCTTGGGTTTTAGCAAAAGAGCAGTCAGCAAGTCTGTTGTACAAGATGGCAGAATAGATGCTTGCTCAAAGGAGCGGTCTTAGAGGTCTGTCACAAAGGGTGTAGGAGAGCGTGCTGTAATTTAGCCATTTATATACAACAAATGACCAAAGAAAACCCAGACTTCAGGAGTGTAGGTATGAACAGAGTAGAATCGAATGTTAGAGGAACAAAAAGCAGTGAGCTGCATCCTAAGGAGTTTGAAGGTTCATTTAAAGATACTAAATTAACAGTCAAATTCCGCTCCAAGAACCCTATTGGCTCTTCAGTCCTTGACTGCACCTTGACATTTTTCCATTACCTGTACATTGTTCTGCTGCTCTAGGCTTGAACTATATAAATATCATACACATATGCACCAAAGGACCGTGAGTTTGCTAAGTTAAACTGAAGTGCAGCTATGTTCTATTTGAGAATGGAAAACGGCGGCGGGAAGGAAGATGGCGGACTAGAGCCGCCCCGACTCACATGCACCGCGAGCGGCTCTTCTCTGATTTACCCGCTGCCGTCCCTCCGGTTTGAGAATGGTTTGAGAAATGGAGAAAGAGAACGCCAGTCGATCCTAAGTTAGACAGCAATAGATAGATGGAGGGGCAGATTTACAAGCCCCTTATGCCACATTTGCGTCGCCGTTGCGTCACTTTTGTGACGCAGTGGCGGCATGAATGCAGCGCCATGCTGCGGGGTATTTACAACTTGACGCATCTAGGAAGAGTGAAATCTACAAGTCACTTTTACGGCAATGCTGTGTCAAAACACTGCTCGAAGCAGGCAAAAGGATTGAAGCAGCATGTTAGGGATAGGGGCACCCGAGCCTTGGTGGAGCTGCGTCGCGCTTGGACACAACTCCAGCAATGCGCTGCATTTCCGCCGGGTGATGCGACACGCATCTGCCCATCCGCATGTCATTGTGCGCCGCATTGTAAGTGCGGAGCATCAGTGGTGGTGCACAGGTGGGCAGATGCGTCGCAACTCTTCTGGCGCATCACTGCTGATTAGCAGAGATGCGCCAGAAGTAGTAAATCTGCCCCTAAGAGTTTATAGACTTACAAGAGTTTGGTGAGCACTCAGCCGCGATCGGCGAGGACACGGATGATTGGATCGGCAGCGAGGAGTGTTTGGTGGCTCTGACTAGCATTGCAGCTCGCCTGTTGGTTGGTTCGCTCCCGTCTCTCTGGGCTCTACTGGTCGGCTCTTGCTGGTCTCGCCACAGTCTCAGCTCCTTTGCCGGCTAGCGAGATGGCCCCACCAAAATCTACTGCAAAGGCAATCCGTGCAACTAAGATTCTGGTATACAATGAGGACCTCCTTTAGGGGGAGAGGACACAGGAGTATTGGCAACAAGAAACGTGGCAAGAGGACGCCCAGCACGGGTCAGTAAACCAACATTACGGCTGTTACAATTGGGAAAAGCAGCCGAGCTGCTTTCATCAGGGGGTGGTGACTGTGCAAACGGCTGATGCGGTTGCAATCGATACTATTCTGTGTGCACATAGCTTTGGCAATAATGTAACACAAGAGCAGCAGTTTCACTTTAGATACTTGCTTGGCTTAGAAGGGAGTTCAAGTTAGCAACAGATTGTTTCTAGCTGAGATGCCAGCCGATATGCCTGCAGAAAGGGATAACTCTGTGAATGAGGCAGTTGCGAACAGTAATGATACGCAAGGTGTAGGGGAGGCATTGGCAGCGGAGAGAGAGCGCATACCAGTGGAAGATGAACTTCTTTTGGAATCTGGTGTGCTTGGTCCTGCTGCACCTGTAAGGAGCGGTCACCAGGACAGAAGCTATGAGAGGAGCCCTACCCCTAACTGTTTGGACCCTATTAATCTGAGCACAGACCAGGATTTGGATGCATTAGATGCTAGTGCAAGGGCCCAAGGGATATCTGCGGCTCTGTGACTAAGGACTGTTTACCTTCTCTTAATGAAGCAAGACCAGAGAACCCAGTTGTACTGGACTTTACTACAAAAAAAGGGGCACACCACATGGATCTCGCTCCTCTCCTGGAAGTAGAAGTGAGCAGACTATGGCAGGTAGGTTGCATAAGAAATGGAATTAAGAGGGCAGCCCTTTCCGAAAATGGGTTAAATTGAAGGAAGAGATAAAAGCTCTGATCACTTGGATGTTTGGTTCAGGCTTGAAAACTGGGCTAGATTCTAAGAGGATAAGCAATACTGAAAGGGCTTCAATAGATTTAGGTGCTCGGTCTGAAGTAGAGATTACGCCTGACTACTCAACGCAAAACCAGCTAGAGTTGGAATTTTCACCAAATGCTGAATGAGCTCGCATAGGGGCAGACATGGCTGTAAAATATTCACCAGATATAGACAAGGAGCCATCACTTTCCATAATTCTGCAGATATTACAGAAACAAAGGCGGGAGGAGCAAGATCACTACGTGCAGGCCAGAGTTGATAATCCCAGTATTCAACAGTCGCTGAATGAAGTGACTAGCACGGTGGGGGTACTAACAAGGGATATCGCAGAGTTACAAGGGTTGAGAACCAGAAGATATTATTGTGGCAACTACAAAAACAGTACAGTCCCACGATGAACAGCTGCTTGCCGTCCAAGCTAAAATAGAAGACTTGGAATACCAGCAATGCCTGAACAATTTAAGATTATTTGGGGTCCCGAAGGCAAGGAGGGCTTTGATTCTCACACTTATGTTGTCCATCTGTTTCAAAAAGCCTTGCTGCAACTGGCGGATTGGGATTGCCACGTTCAGAGACCACACAGATTGCCTTTAACTCCCCAGAGATCCAATTCCCGGTATCTCAGACCTAAACTGAATTTTTGGGGTAATTTTTTGTTAAGGCAGGCAATTTCTTTAAAGACTAGACCCAGCTCTCCAGTAGTAGTTGACTCTCTATCCCTCTTTGTTTGATCAGATTTTAACAAAGTCACCATGGACAAACGATGGAAGATGAGACAACTCATTGATCCTATAAAGGCAGAAGGTGTCCAGGTGTTTCTGCAAGAGCCCGCTCGGTTGAAAGTCATAAAGGATGGACACTTACAGTTTCTTCTTATAGATGGGGAGGCTAAGCAAGCTCTGATACAGTGGCAGGTGGACAGAGCATAAGATAAGAGCTAGAATGAAAGGATAATAAGGGTGAAATGTGCTTAACTTTGGATTATTGATGCTGTCATTAGGCACACTTGTGTATGCTTTCTTTTTTTAGGCGCCTCCCTTTTTGTTACTTTTTTGTTTTTCCTTTATATGATGATCAGGGGACGGCTATGCTCTTCATTCTTTATTAAGGAGGTTTGACGGTGGGTGGGGGTTGGATAGGGGGCCACTCTTGAGGTGCAGTGAGTTGATAGCTGCCTTCTCCAGCAGCAGCTTTCAGGGAGGATGGTTCTTACTTTAGGATACTGGGGTGGTAGGGGTGCCGGTGCAAGGGGCACAGGGGTGGGAGAGACAATGGATGTGGGGGTCTACACTCCTAAAATAACCCCTGCTTACCCCCTTGGAAGCTTGGCACAAGCAGACAGGCTTATCTCAGAGGCTGTGTGTAAAGCCTTTGTGAACACATGCAGTAATACAGTGAAAACACTAAAAATGGACACCACACCAGTTTAGAAAAATAATTAATCTTTGCAGGACTTACCACAAGACCAAACAAAAAAAATCCACAATACACTATCAAGAATATGACTTTAAAATGGTAGAAATGGCATAGTTCAATGTAGATGGTAAATGCAACACTTTACTCTCAAAGTACCTTAGATGTGTCACGCAAAACAAACAAAAGGGTCACAGGGAAGATGATGGGCCGTTCCTTACACTCAGGGGAGTGGATGAGTCGGTTCCTTACTGCTGAGCAGGGGAGTTGACGCGCCGCTTCCTTACTGCGTGGGGAGTTGATGCTCGGTTTCTTACTGCATCCTGGAGCGATGCAACAGATGCTGCCTCAATGCGATGAAACAATCCGGGACGATGCGACAAAGTGGCGTCTTTCATGCGATGCTACTACTTGAATACGATGCGTGCACGCCTTGCGCCATTGCGGCGATCTGGTGGACCATGCGACACGCTTCTCCGGTGATGCAACAGCAACCTCTGCAATGGCGACATGCTTCTCCGGTAATGTGACACGCTTCTTCGGCAATGCGTCGGCAAATAGCTGCGGTGATGTTACGCTTCTCCGGCAATGCAACTGCAACAGCTGCAGCGGCGACGTGTTTCTTCCTTGCTGCATCTGGTTTCTAGCTCCCAGCGACATGCAATCTCTAGAGGTCCCAAAAACAGCAGCAGGCACCTCTCTGCAGGCAGACTCTCTGGCTAGGAAATTCAGGGGAGCTGGTGGTGAAGTCTTTGTGTCCCTGAGACTTCAGAACAGGAGGCAAGCTCAGTTTCAAGCCCTTGGAGATCTTCATCAAGATGACAAAGTACACACAAAGTTCCTTTTCTCCTTTCCTTGGCAATAAATAATCACTGCAGGCCACAGCACAGGGGCAGTCTCCTCCTTCAGCTTTCTTGGTTTCTCTCCTTGGCAAAGGTTTGTCTTGATTCCCAGAAGTGATCTCAAGTTCTGGAGTCTGATCCCCAATATTTATACTACTAAATCATTTGTTCTCGGAAAGCAGAGAGTGTCTTTACCTAGCCAAAACCAGTTCTGTACTCTTTGGTGAAGCTTTCTGGCAGGAGGTAGAGACAGCAATGTTGAAGGCAGACCAGGCCCAGGTAGCTGAAAGGAAAACTCCTCCCATTCTATTTAGGGTCAGGCAAACTCCTCCCATTCTATGTAGGCTCAGGCAAGTGAAAGTAAATCTCCTCCCCTACTCTCTATTAAATGCAGGGCCTATTCAGCCAAGCCCTGACCTATCAGATGCTGGAGCCAAGGCCCTCTCCAGCCCCTGTCACTCACAAAACCAGACATGGAATACACAAACCTAGCAGAGGCATTCTGATAGTTAGGCAAGAAAATACCTACTTTCTAAAAGTGGTATTCACAAACACAGAATGTAAAAATCACACACACTAAAAGATGTATTTTAACATTCTGAGTTCAGGCATACTAAACTTTATTTTCCTATCTTGTTCCCTGGGTCAGTTATAATTATAAGATGTTATAATCAAACTGCCCATTCTGGCCTAGGGGAACAGATAGCCTTGCAATAGTGAAAAATGAAATTGGCTGTGATTCACTATCAGGACATGCCAAGCACACCAGGGCATGTCCTGCCGTTCACATACAAGGAAGGAACCCTGCCCATAGAGGTGACTAACATGTAGAAAAAGGAAGGTTTAGGGACTGGCAAGTTGGTGCACTTGCCAAGCCGACATGGCAGTCCCAGGCTGAGCACAGGTTCTGCAATAGCAGGCCTGAGCCACATTTTACAAGCTGCTCCTGTGGGTGGCACAATCAGTGCTGCAAGCCCACCGGCAGCATTTTATTTACAGGCCCTGGGCACACATGGTGCACTGTACTAGGGTCTGACAAGTACATCAAAATAATCCAATCATGTAGTCACTAATCCATACAACAATTTACAACAGGGAGCACTTGCACTGTGACACTGAATAGCAGTGGCAAATTGCCCAAAGCATCTAGACCAATAAAACCATAGCAAAATACAGGAGACAACAGCAAAAAATGGAAGGGAGACCCAAGCCAATGGTGACAGGTCTAACACCAATGATTAGGTGTTTGGCTTGGAATGTTTCGGATTAAATAGAGGAGCAAAACGGCAATTAGCATGGGAAGAGCTTAAAGCATATAAACCCCAAATTGTACTTCTTAGGGAGACACACTTGTCTTACACGGAATATAGGCCTACTTAAACAATTGGGTTATCAAATAGTGACATGTACCTCACAAAATGAGTCTATAAGGGGCACAGCTAGTTTGGTGGGTAACACACTTGATTGTCAAGTCCATAAGACTCTAGCAGACCAAAGGGGGAGGTGGGCTTCGGCGTAACTTGAAATAAAGAGTATGAAATATGTATTTTGTGCATTATATGGCCCTAATGTCGACAACCCGGCTGTTTTCTGATTGCATCTGTCTGGAGTTACTGGAATGGCAGGGAAAAGAGTAATTATGGGGGATATTAATTGTGTAGTAGATTCTACAAGTCGGGTGTCCGTCCCTAGAATGGCGAAGATGAGAGCTTCAATTTTGGAGCTAGGGTGGTTGAACTCATTACAGGATGCGTGGCGCTCCCTATTCCCAGCTACACCGGTATATACCTATTATTCTTCTCCACACCGGCAGTATTCCAGGATAGATATGGCATGGGTCTCAGACAGTATATTGACTAGCTCTGATATGGCGGTGTGTCCCCGGATTACATCAGATCATAATCCTATTTTATTATCTTTTAGGGCTAATTCAAGGCCCAAAATATCCAGCTCGTTTTCATTCATATTTGATCACTGTCTTCAATTATCTGGCTTTTATCTCTAAACAATTAGGGGACTATTTGAAGGACAATGTAGGGTCTACCTCCCCTTGTGTAGTATGGGATGCAACAAAAGTATATATTTGGGGGGGCTGCTAAAAAAACAGAAGAGGGTCTCTGGGTTCAACAAATGTTGGTAGAGGAGGGCTGGGAAAATCACAGAACAATAACAACAGACCTACCCCTAAAAATGAATTAATGTATTTACCAAAATATTGGCCACCCGGTTAGTTCCTATGATGGCCAGTCTGGTTTCTCCCCTGCAGCATGGAATAATACAGGGGTGAGATGCCACCACTCACGTCAACACTGCGGTGGCAGCGTTCGATGCTGCAGGGAAGCTTAAAATTATTTTGGGCATGGTTTTATTAGATGCAGAAAAAGCTTTTGACCGGGTGGCTTGGGACTATCTATGGGCAAACACAGCATTGGGAGTAAGGGAAAAATATCGGAAGTGGGTCTAAGCTCTGTATTGTAGACCACAAGCTAAATTACTTTATGTTTGTATACAAACTGCTTGATTTTTAATCTGTTGCTGTACTAGACAGGGCTGCCCTCTGTCCTGCCTGCTTTTTGCCCTCTAGATTGAACCATTTATTAAGGCACTTCAGGCTAATGTACAGATTCTCTTGTTGGTTATAGGGCAGCAGCAGTTGAAAGTTACTGCGTATGCAGACTACATAGCCCTCTTTACGGCCGATCCAGCACTTGTAAAAGAAGATAACGAAACAGAAGCCAAGAAATGTGGTCTTTTCTCCGGCTATAAGCTAAATGTTAGCAAAACACAAGAGCTTCTTAACTTTCAGCTGGAATATCCTATCACAGGGGTTTGCCCGACTGCTACCTAATTAGGGGTCCGTATATCTCCTAAGATTGAATACATACATGCATTAAATTAGGATCCTTTCTTGGCAAGCATCACCAAACAATTGAAATGCTGGCATAAACTCCCAATTTGTATTCTGGGCAGGTGCAAAATTTTAAAGATGAAGGTGCTACCGAAATCTCTGTATCTATTCCGTTCAATCCCGCTCTGTATCCCCAACTCTTTTTAATAAGCTAAATGGGGTCTTGAGTATTTTTATTTGGGGGTACAAAAAATCAAGACGTGCAATTCGATTAATGAAACTTCCGTATAATCAGGGAGTTTAGAACAGCCCGATTTTAAAATGTATTACTGGGCAACACTTGTCGTCGTTTTTTGGCATTAGCTTGTTCTTGGCCATGAGAGCCTCAAGTTCTTATATAGAATCAACGACCCCAACTATTTTAAACGTGTACGGTTCAAGCTCATCGGGACTGTGTATACATCTGCAGGGCATTATGGCCAGGTCCTCTATCTCTCTCATGTATGATAAACTCCCTCTCTGTGGCAACCTAATGCTGCCTGGGATATTTCAGGACTCTGATGGTCAGAAATGGGCAAAGTATGGACAGTAATGGTTTTAGATCATTTGAGAACTTACAGCTTACATTTGCCATCCCTCAGCGGATGTTCTTCAACTACCTCCAGCTTAGGGACTATTTTACACGACATCTTGAATTGCGAAATGTATCAAGCTCAGTGAAATGGGAGTGTATGCATGCGCAGAATCAGCATAATGTACAGATCCCTTTGTCAGTTTAGAGTGAATGGCTGCAAAACCTAACAGTAAGACGAAGTGAGACTCTAAGGATAAATGTTACTCTAGAAGGGGTCATGATTGCATTTGACATTATAGAACAAGCAGTGCACTCGGTCAGTCTGCGATTGCAACAGTTCCAGATGATCTGCGCACTTTACTATACTACGGAGAAGATAGCTAGATGGTCCTGAGGTGGGGGCGTATAAGGGATGACACTTGGAGGGGCGCATTGTAAGTGCCCCTAATGTGGGCTAAATGGGGATACATGTCCTGATCTAGAGGTATTTTGGAAGAAGATATCACTTGCTTTCAAGCTCCGACTAGGGGGTGAATATACTTTCTCGATAGCTGAGAGGATGTTGGGCTATAAAGAGGATACCCATGTATCCAAATTTATAATTGCAATAATGTCAGTAGCAGCCCGACTTGCAATAGCTAGAGCCTGGATTTTATCAAGGCCCCCCTCAGTAGCTGAGTGGTGGGTAATAGTGAGAGAAATCGGTGAAAGAGAGAATGATATAGCCAGAGCTAAGGGAAAACGAGCTCTGCAAACATTTGATTCAATATGGGGCTGTTTAGAGGATACATGAGGTATTGGCCCAAGATGAACTAATATGTTTTTACATGTTGTTTCTTTTTCTTTTTCTTTTTCTTTTTCTTGGTTTCTAGTGAATTTATGCATATTTGTAAAGTACTGATAACATGTTATGAACTTGAATATTGTAAAGTATGTTGCTATTTTATTTCCTGCTACCACTTTCAGTTATTGTGGATCAGAATATCTTGATGTACTTCTTTTTGAGAAATAAAAACTTTTTTAAAAAAATTTAAAAAAGAGAATGGAAAACGGTGGAGTCGCCTACACGGATGAGATATTCAGAATTTGGGATGCAGTATTTCAGATCCTCCAGATTAGATGGATCCATTACAATTATAAATATATCTTTGAAGAGCTTTGCAAACTTCCAGCCCTATGGCCTATTCACTAAATTAGAGCGTTTGTGACCAGTAAAAATCTTTTCTGATGTAATAAATCTATTTAGCTATGATTCACAATGTGAAAGGGGCATGTATGGGGTATCCTTCACAAATTGTGAATTGGTAGCCTCTGTTTCAAGAGTATTTGGCCGTAGAGCAGATGTACCAAGCATTACCGGTTGCAAACCCTCTCATTCACTAAATTAGAAGGTTGGCAACAGTAAAAACTAACATTCTTAGCCCTTTTAGTGATTCAGAAAAGTTGCGCAATGTGTGGCAACATTTTGTGTCCAGTACAATAGTAAATCTGGCCCACCCCGTTCTGAAAAAAACGTAGTGCATGCTTTTATAACTGAGAGATAAGTTAACCTATGCCAATGGTACTCGCCTTTTTGCATGTTGGTTTCAGATCCTGGAGTCCAGAGCACTACCAAAGTAGATAAACATGAGACAATTGTTGTGGAGTCTGTTGAGTCTTCTTAAAAAGGGAAAAGCTAATACAAGGTAGAGGTGGCCTATTTTGAGAAAATAGAGGTGTCCAACAGGAGAATAGAGCATGCTACGTGTCAGAGTTTACATTGGAGCTACTTACTTTGAACCAAGCATGAAGTAAAATTAGGGTACAATCCAGAGAATTAATGCAATCAGTTCCTTTGATGTTTTCTCGGGTGGTGTATACATTTTATGTATATATGCAATATATTTAGTGGGAGTGCCACAGGTATTCATTGACTTTTACTGCTGGTGCATAGAAACCCCATCTAGTAGCCAGCATATTTTTTTTGACACCTCATCCTCTATTCTAACCTTTGAAGGCCAAGAAGAACATATGTATGCAATTGACTAATGCACTATAGTTATGTGCCACAGATCACAACAACAAATTCACAAGCCATATGCTTTAATTTGGCTCTTATGTCTATATTCAGACCCCAACAAACCTTCTCAAGCCAAGGAGAAGAACATACAGCTGGAATTGACAGGCAATCTATTTTTTGAGTGTCACCGGTATTAATCGACTTTGAATGCTGGCACATAAATCAAATCCAGTAGCCATCTGCTTTTATTTAGCACCTTATCATGTATCCAAACCTTTTCTGGCCAAGGAGAGAATATATTGAAGAAACTGACAGATGTGTTTAGCGTCATTGTTGTATAGTATAGGAGTTCAGCTGCTGTACTTAGGAACCACAAGTTACCAATATTTTAAGCTATGACCATGAGATACACTTTCACAGAGTGGATCTAAGTGAGAAGCATTTGCATGAAAACCGGTTGTGAATATGGCCGGAGAACCACAATTCACACCCTTGCTATCTCAGATGAGCTCTAGATGGTATACATCAATTTAAAGAGAACCTTACATACCTCGCCACAAGAAGGCGACAAAGAGATGCATGCCAAAGGCATAAAGTTACGTGACAGTGTTTGAAACATCTTGGCCTTAACTGCGGAAGTGACCAGAATTGAAACCATTGGTAACAGGCCAAAATATCTATGATAAAACACCTCACTAGCTTCCACCTTAGCCTTTGTCATGTGATGGCAGTAACAAGAGCCTTTTTTATTTTAAAATTGGTTCCCTTAACGTCTAATTTAGTATAAAAAGGAAGAGAGGTTTTTAGGCAATGGAGGATGAGGGATGATGGTCTTTCCACAGGAGGATTCGGTCACAACTCTTCCGCTCTTCAAGAAGACGAACATTTGGGAAGCACTTTATCCTGCTCAGCTTTTTGTTATTCAGTTTTTTATAATGTTTTTGTGAAATATGGGTTTCAATGTAATTATATCTTTTGAATTAAATGCTACAAGTAGTTTTACAGATGCCAGTGTTATTTGATGGTAATTTTATCACCATTCAATTATTGTTATTAATATGGTTGAGCTCTAATTTAATTTAAGTATATTTCACTACAATAATCCAACTGCACAGATTTCTAGACAGCCACAAACTTTCATTTGTTTTTCCTCTGAGTTACTTTTCACTACTGTAATTATCGAAACTGGTCCATGAGCTATTTTACGGGGCATTCTGTTTGAAATGTGGATGCAGCTTATAGAACACATTTCGATGTCATTTACCACGCTGATATATTCACACTATTTATTAACACTTTATTAACACTTTTCCCATTTTAAAAGTGACACACCGACGGAGCAAGGGGATTGTAAATGAGCCCTTTTGATTTCTTGCACCATGTTCAGATCAGGATTTATTTATGTCTAGCAGTATTAGCAAAGACTAAAATAATTAAAGAGGATTCACTTATATTTAACACATAGCAAAACAGTTTATCTTTCTGAAGAATCCAACTTAATTACTAAATTCTAGGCCTGTCTGGGGATCGTAGATGATTGAACACCCCAGAGCCTGTGAATAAATATAGTGACTCATCCACACTTTGATCATCTGCAGTATGGAATTCATTGACAGTCAATGCCCCACTTGGAAAACCTTGTGGTGGATTCACTGCTGCTGCAGAGGGGAAAGGAGCCCACCCTCTGGTGCTGTTTCATGGTTGGCATGACAGCTTATTGACACTTAACACCAACTCCAGCTTTAGCTGTTTTACTGCAGACTGACAAGGTACGTTTTCAGCCTAGATGCCTCCTGACACTGTCCTTGGCCTGGTTCAGTCGCACACAGAGAAGTGAAATTGCTAGGAGCAGCACCATTGGAGAGCCCTCCAACATCACTGCTGCTTCCCAGGAGATGCAAGGACACTGCAGATGAAACATGTGCCTCCTTGAAGCAAGGGAAAGTACTGGCATACATAAATATGCCACAAAATCAAGCAAAGACATTTGTGGCCGGTTCCCATGTGTTTTAAGTACGTTTTCATCTGGCTGATTGGAGGCTTGGTGAAGCTGCAATTGAGCTCTAAAGGAGAATGAAGCATGGAACGTTTAGGACATCAGAGTGAGATGGGGCACTTTCTATTTTTCTGCTACAGCTAAAATAATACAGGAAATCAGAATGCTTGGGTAAGTGTATATGAGAAATCTGGTGAGAGACAAGACTATCTTAATGGCTTAGGAAGAGTCACACACATACACTGTGACTATATTCATGTAATTATGAAGCAATTTTATAAAGCGACACGTTTCCTTTTGGTTAGTTTAGAGACTTTCGGTATTCACAAAGAGCATTTACTACTTGTAAATGCCTGTTGTGAATACCGAAAGTCATAAAGTTCAACTTTTGGGGGCATATTATCTAGGAAGTGGCAGACAGACGTTTAGACTAGTCAATTGGTTGCAGAACCTAGAACTAATTGCAATATAATTTCTGTGAGTGGATTCCTATTGAAAATTTTCCGTAGAAAACGATGGTGAAAAGTCTACCACTCTATCATGACGCGTTAATCCAATATGGCGATTTTTCAAAATGGCTGCCCATTATTTGAGATATAGAGTATAACTGTTTATATGCCCATGTGTGGTATCATTTTATATGTTTTTAGGGACGGGAAAGTAAAAAATAACATCAAAAATTGTTTCTGATGACCATAACATCAAATAATCACGTAATATGTCAGATAGACAAAGTTTGTATCATTTTTTCGTTGACTTATATGACAAAGTGTGAAGGAACGTAAATATTACAATTAACTTTTGAAATAAAAAGTTTGCTATTGTTTGTGTTTTGCTTTGTAACTTTGTTGTCATTGTTTGTTTTTTTGTTAATCAAAAATGTTTCATTTATGTGTTACAGTTTCTTGCGAGTTGCTGTGAGATACAGTGAAAATGGACGTAGAAAAGTGTTTCATTTGTGATGTGGTGTTTCAAGAAGATGACGATGTATCTGTACTCACTGAAAGAGGAGTGACTGGAATTCAAAAAACATGCAAGGAGAGAAAAATACCTAAGTTTCACATTTGTGTTGGGCAGAAAGTTCACAAGAAATGTAGAGCGCGCTTTGTTAACTTGAAAACTCCGTTCCAGGAGAAAGATTCAGATCCCACAACTTCTCGTGTTCTAGGGTCGTGTGAAACCCCGTTTGATTTTAGAAAAAATATTTTTTCTGTGGTACTGAGTTAAGTTTATACTTCAGGGTAGAGGAAAGAAATGTGGGGTTTAATGCACAAACAGTTGAATTCAAATCATCAGTTTTGCAAAAATGCAATGATGAATGGGCAGACAAAGTTAAGAGACGTATCCAAAATGTGTCTGATTTACATGCTGTAGATGCATGCTGCCACAAACAGTGTTCCATCAATTTTTGTACTGGAAAATTAATGCCCGGGCAGTTCACTGATAACCCTCCAATATCTTCAGGTCGACCAGAGGACTCAGTTCGCCAGGAAACTTTTCTTCAAGTAGTTAAATACATGAAGGAAAATGATGAAGAATAAACTACTGTTAAAGAACTTGTTAATAAAATGCGAGAATTACTGCCAGAAAATAGCGAACCATACAGTTCAAAGTATATGAAACAAAAACTCAAAGAGCATTTTGAAGATGAAATCTCCATAGGAACAGTTGCAGCGACTGCTGATATCGTTACTTTTAAAAGTACAGCTGCTCATGTATTGCAAGAGTACCACAGTCATAGCCTTGAAGATGTTGAAGAGGATGGACGTAGTCTCCTTATGGTAGCTGCTGAAATAATAAGAAATGACATCCCTGCAGAACCAGAAATATATCCACCCATTGAAAACATGAGTAGTGTTGACTATAATGTGAGCTATATTCTTGATTCGTTAAGGCTCTTATTATCAGTTTTTGTTACTGATAAAACCAACAGAGAGCGAAAAGTAGCTTCTATAGGGCAGGCAATTATGCAAGCTGTGCGCCCACGAGTCTTAGTTGTACCATTGCAGTTAGGGCTGGCAGTTCAATTACATGACAACACAAGCTCGAGATTTGTAGTTGAAGCAGTAAATCATATGGGATTCTGCAGCTCCTATTCAGAAGTTCTTCGTTTTGCATGTTCAGCTGCAGCAGAAAGAGGAAATACTATGCCTGTCCTTGTGGAACCTTCTGAAAGTCCTTCGAAATTCGTTCAATATGCAACTGATAATATTGTTCACAATATTATTACAATAGATGGCCATGGTACTTTGCATGGGATGGGCATTATCGCCACTGTGACTCCAACTGGAAAATTTTCAATGGTCATTAAGAAACGTCAAGTATCATTTGGAGAACTGAGGAGGTTGGGGCAAATCCCAATAAAAACATATCATTCACAGGCCAGTGGGATGCGTTTCTTAAAGCATAATACCATTAAGGAAATCGCGTACAGTGACCCATCTGAAAACCTGGATATTTTTTTGAACATCTCGCATCTACTCAGCAACAGTGATCTAGGATGGCAAGGAGTATGCCAACTACTACATAAAGGTAACCATCCCGATGTATCATCTGTCATCTTTCAGCCAATGATTAACATGGATCCAACAAATGAGATGTGTATTCTCTCAACACTGTTTTTTGTTTCTAACCATGCCAAGAGATACAGCCTGACCCCTATTATAACATTCAACCAGCCGCTTTTCCACAAAGCACTTAGCATCATAGCCAATGAATCACAGGATAGTCCTTTAAAGAAGGTCATTCTGAGACTAGGAAGCCTGCACACAATCGTCAGTTTTCTTGGATGCATCGGTTTTTTGATGAGTGGAGCAGACTTGGTTGATATACTTGAGATCGCATATGCAGGAAATGCTGTAAAGCACATGCTTTCTGGTAAAGCTATTGCAAGAGCGATTCGTGGTCATCTTATTTTTTCATCAGTTTTCAACATGATTTTAGCAACGCAAGCCCTAGATGATAACAATGATTTACAGGCAGCTAGATCATTGTTTAATAATCTTCTTAATGGGGAGCTTTCTGTTGAGGATGTTGAGTAATAAGCTGTTGCAATTTCATGTAAGTGGACATAGACGATGTTTGAAATCATACTATTCTTATACTAAGGAGTGCTGATTGAATTTATCTCTTTAACAATTTTCATTTTTCAGTGTCATAGTACTATATTATCTAGTTGAAAATTGTTTATCCTTTTCAAACGATGTTAAAAAACAATTAAATAAAAAATTATGTCAAAACTATGTTTGGCATATTAACATAGAATTATCGTTGTTTATTGTATTAATCCCAATTTGATGTTATAGTCATCAGAAACAATTTTTGATGTTATTTTTTACTTTCCCGTCCCTAAAAACATTTAAATGATACCACACATGGACATATAAACAGTTATAACCTATATCTCAAATAATGGGCAGCCATTTTGAAAAATCCGCCATATTGGATTAATGCGTCATGATAGAGTGGTAGACCTTTCACCATCGTTTTCTACGGAAATTTTTCAATAAGAATCCACTCACAGAAATTGTATTGCAATTAGTTCTAGGTTAGCCCATTTTTTGAACTAATTTGACTAGACTAGTTAGCCTCCTTGGCTCAACGCCTCTCATTGCCACTTCGGAAGCGCCAGGCTGCAACATATTACCAAGGATATGGCGCAGCCTGGTGTTTCCCCCTAAAATGGCACTAAGTCTCACGACTTAACACCATCGCAGGCACTCTTGCACCAGAGAGGTTTGTTTATGTACAGGAAGGTTTCCCTTCCTGTACATAAACAAACCTAAAATGCCATTTTGTAACTCACATGTGTGCTGTTTCATGCAGCATACATGTAAGTTACAAAATGTGATTTAAAAAAAAGTTTTGTTGATGTACAGGAAGGGACACCTTCCTGTACATAATCAAACCTTGGTATTCTGCTTTTTAGGTCTCGTCTCTGCTAGTGCTTGCGCTAGCGCCAAGCGAGAGCTTATGTAGGCACTTCAGAAATGCTCCGAAAAAGCGGATCACACACAGTTCATGTGCGATGGGTGCGCGCTCACCGTTTGGCAGCCTGCGGCAACTGACAACAGGAAGGCGCTTTGATCTATATCACTCTCCTCTCCCACTCCCTCCTCCCACTTGTTTTTTTAGTGTTGCCCTGAGCCCGTTTTGTCTCAGAAGAAAACAGGTTGAAACTCAATAAATTAAAATACAACTGTTTCACTCACTTTGGCAAACTGACTTTCACGACCTAAACGTTTTCAGAATAAAGACCAACTGCAGAGGGCAGGGACTCATAGCGGCTCATGAATTTATTAAACCAGCATGTAAAGCCTTCCATACTAACTTGTTTTCCATTAATGAAAGCTCGCTGCCTTCTCATTAGAGGCGATTCTGGTATTATTGGCTGCATTTTCTTAATGTGAAACTGACATTTTTGCAGGTAATGGAAGATGCGCTAAAATACTCAAAGCTCACAAGGCTCGAGGCTCACTAGGCTCGAGTACCCACACAGTGCACCCTTTCATGCCTGCTCCCTCTGGCTTACTCTATTATTACTATAAGCCACATAGCCTCTGCAACCACGATTAATTATGTAAGCCATAATATATATATATTATCTATGTATACATGTATATGTATAAAGTATCAAATATATAGTGGGGTTGTCTCACTGAACATAACTCTCACACCCTCACCCTCACACCCCCTCACACCCTCACCCTCACACACCCCCTCACACACCCTCTCACCCTTACACCCCCTCACCCTCACACACCCTCACCCTCAAACACCCTCACCCTCACACACTCACACACCTTCACCCTCACACCCCCTCACCCTCACACCCTCACACACCCTGACCATCACTCACCCTCTCACCCTCACTCACCCTCACACACCCTCTCACCCTCACACCCCCTCACCCTCACACCCTGTAGCGGGAATTCCGTTCTCTTACAGAACTGTGCATAGAGACCTGGAACCTCAGTGAATTAGGATGGCCCAAAACTCACCTCAGTACCCAAAATCCCCTTACCGAGCTAGCTACAGTGTCTCATTGGTCATAACAAACTTCCAATGCTTAGACAGACCAGAACATGAACTTAGATTACCTCAGGTATCGTGGAACACATGAACACTCTTTTGTTATAAAATCATTGCAAAACAGAACCTGGAGTAAATGAGGACACGTGCCTGTTTGAAATATTTATTTACTAATGCATGGTTCTCAAACGCAGTATCTTGTACAATACTAGCAAACATATTATAAGCAATAAAGTTATCAGCAAAGTTATTAGTCCATAAAAGGCGAATGGTGACAACATACTAAGATGCTGAAATGACTAGGAATTAACATCCCCTAATTCACACCCTCCCTATTTAGCATAGTATTTTATATCTATGAAGGTCTCATTTGGGTTTTAGCAGGGCGGGCCCATACCACAAAATCTCAGTGGCAGAGGATCACATCATCTTCCACCAGCTCTCTGCATGCGAAGCACCATCAAGTGTGTTTCGTGTGTGTTCAGCACAACAATATAAAACCCGCCTAGAGCCAGATTTTGGCAGCAGCATGTGTGTTATGTCCATGGAAGTGCGAAGATCAGACCTCACAACAACATCGTGTCGAGTTATCCTTGCAGCCTTCAGCACTCACTGTGCAGACAGTGTACCGAGCAAAACTGATATCAGAGCAATAACATATTATTTCTCAAGTAAATCACGAAGCTCTTCTGGGTTGAAAGCTAAAACAACAATTATGTGTTGTGTGCAAAATGAGGCAGAAAGGTAAAATGGCGTGCTAACTTAACACAGTATATAGAAAAGAATTAGCTACATGACAACCCCCTCACCCTCACACACCCTCTCACCCTCACACACCCTCACACTCACACACCCTCACACCCCCTCACACCCTCTCCCCCTCACAACCCCTCACCCCTGTCACCCTCACCCCCACCACCCTCACCCTCACACCCCCTCACACTCACACCCTCACACCCCCTCACACCCTCACCCTCACCCCCTCACCCACACACCCCCACACCATCACACACCCGCACACACCCTCACACACCCTCACCCTCACACCCCCACCCTCGCACCCTCACCCTCACACACCCCCTCACCCTCACACCCCCTCACTCTCCCTCACTGTCACACCCCCTCACCCTCACACACCCCCTCACACACTCACCCTCACACCCTCACCCTCAGACCCCCTCACTCTACACCCCTCACCCTCACACCCCCTCACCCTCACACACCCTCACACATCCTCACACCCCCTCACCCTCACAACCCTTTCACCCTCACTCACCCTCACAACCCCTCACACCGCCTCACACACCCTCACCCTCTCACACACCCTCACACACCCTCACCCTCACACACCCTCACACCCTCTCACCCTCTCACCCTCACACACCCTCACTCACCCTCACACCATCACCCTCACACACCCTCACCTGCACACCCTCACACCCCTTCAACCTCACACCCCCTCACCCTTACACCCCGACCCTCACACCCTCACCCTCACACCCCCTCACCCTCACCCACCCTCACTCAAACTCACACCCCTCACCCTCACAACCCTCTCAACCTCACACACCCTCACCCACCCTCACCCTCACACATCCTCACCCTCACACCCCCTCACCCTCACACCCCCTCACTCACCCTCACTCACCCTCACACCCCTCACCCTCACAACCCTCTCAACCTCACACACCCTCACCCACCCTCACCCTCACACATCCTCACCCTCACACACCCCCACCCTCACACCCCCTCACACCCCCTCACACACACTCACACACACTCACTCACCCTCACTCACCCTCCCTCACCCTCACACACCCTCACCAGCATAGCATAACAAAACATAGCATAGCATAACAAAGCACAGCATAGCATAGCATAACAAAAAAAGCATAGGATAGCAAAACATAGCATAGCATAACAAAACACAGCGTGGGATAGCAAAACAAAGCATAGCATAACAAAAAAAACATAGCACAGCAAAACACAACAAAGCATAGCATAGCATAACAAAACACAACAAAACATAGCCTAGCATAACAAAACATAGCATAACAAAACAAAACATAGCATCGTATAACAAAACATAGCATAGCATAACAAAACACAACAAAAAAATAGCAGAACAAAACATAGCATAACATAACAAAACATAGCATAGCATAACAAAACACAACAAAACATAGCATACATAACAAAACATAGCATAGCAAAGCATAGCAAAACATAGCATAGCATAACAAAACACAACAAAACATAGCATAGCATAACAAAAACAACAAAGCATAGCATAACAAAACAAAGATTAGCATAGCATAGCATAACAAAATATAGCTTAACAAAATGTAGCATAGCATAACATAGCATAGTATAGCTAAACACGACAAAACAATGCATAGCATAACAAAACACAACAAAACATAGCATAGCATAACAAAACAAAGCATAGGATAGCACAACTAAACATAGCATAGCATAATAAAACAAAGCATAGGATAGCAAAATAAAACATAGCATAGCATAACAAAACATACCATAACATAACAAAACATAGGATAACAAAACACAACAACACATAGCATAACAAAACATAGCAAAACACAACAAAACATAGCATAGCTTAACAAAACACAACAAAACATAGCATAGCAAAACAAAACATATAATAGCATAGCAAAACATAGCATAGCATAATAAAACACAACAAAACATAGCATAGCATAACAAGACATAGCATAGCATAACAAAGCATAGCATAGCATAACAAAACATAGCATAGCATAAGGAAACACAGCATAGCATAACAAATCAAAGCATAGGATAGCAAAACATAGCATAGCATAACAAAACAAAACATAAGATAGCAAAACAAAACATAGCATAGCATACAGCATCACTCAGCACCACCACAGCATCACTCAGGGGCACCACAACAACACTACGTGCTACCACAGCATCACTGAACGCCACAGCATCACTCGTTCGCCATCGCAACATCACTCAGCGCCACCACAGCATCAATCTGTGCAACCATTCAACAACAGCTGGTTCAAATATGTTCTCTCAATGTTTCAAGCTTTATTTCAAATGTAACAAAAATATGTTAATATTTCACTTCTGTTCTTGGATTTTCATCACAATAAAATACACTGAACATAATTTTCACAAAAGTTATTTGCAAAAGTTTAAGCTATTGCCATTATAAATGACAATAACTTTTATTTAAGTATTTATTATTTAAAAAAAATAAAAAGCCATTGTTATTTGTAATATCAATACATGTAAATACAACACATATTGCATTACAAATGCTATAGGTGTCACATTTGTGAAGGGTATAGCTATTGGCATTGTAAATGACAAAGCTATTAAGTTTGCCATTTTCACAAACAAAAAACATAAATAAAAAATGTGTCATTTACAATACCAATAGCTCAAACTTTCCTAATGCTAGACCTATTGCATTGCAAATGCTTGTTCCATGTGTGCTGCACAAGTCAGCACACATGGAAAAAGCAAAAACGAGGAGAAATTATGCATTTCACCTCGTTTTTCCATCTTAAGACCAGGGATTTTCCTGGTCTTAAGTTCGACACTGCCACCTATTATCGCCTTTCTTGATAATAGGTGGCAGCATCTAAGTGAATGGGTGTTGCGGTGGAACGCCCACCCCAACACCCACTGCACACCCCTTTCACGCTAATTTTAAAGTGAAAGGGCCCTATTACCAAGGCATCGTTAAGCCATGTTATGTGGTTTAACGCTGCCTTGATAATAGGGCGCTGACCCGATCGTCACCACAAAAAGTGACGTTTTGGTGGCGATAGGGGCTTGGTAATATGCCCCTTGGTATTTACAAAGGGCATTTACAAATAGTAAATGCCCTTTGTGAATACCAAAAGTCATAAAGGCAGACTTGCATCTCACTTTACCTTTGTGAATCGGGCCCACAGTGTCTAGTCTAGGGCCAGATGTGTACATTATTTTAAACCCGCTACATATTTCTCCAAGCAAGAGTATCTTATGGAGCTGTTCATCTTCGTGGGGGTTAGGGTGGTTCCATCCCTCAGCAATATTTTGTATGAAATGCAGTCAAGAAATTAGTCTGACAGTACATTTTTACAAATATAATGGTAAAAATGTAATGGATTTCACAAGCATTTCTGATGAGAATTTGGATTATTTTTATGGAGCTCCTCGCACTGTGTTTGTGAGAATTGTTTCACAAAAGCAAGCAATGTATATGCCATAACAAACATTGTGAGTGTGTGTATGCATTTGAAGCACTGGATGTACATCAGACTAATCAAAATGCCACAGGAGAGGGAATGTATATAGGAAACCCACCTTTTCGCATGGTCACTCAGGATTCTTTGCCTTTTTTCTTGGTGCTAGGACTCCTTGCACTGTGACAGTGCCATTCTGTGCCATATGTGTGCTCTAGCTTTAAAATGGTACCGTTAAAATTGGTATTACATAGTTGGCATTTGTAACTTTCCTATAAGGATTTGGTAGACAGCACACAAAGTGCACTAATAGCATGGGAGACTCGATGCCATATATGGACTGCAGTGTTTATTTAAGCGCCCCACATATTTGACATAAATGGATTGTATCCTGGCTGGGATTCAGTTTAAAAGCCCTGCAGTAACACATGGGAAGCAAAAATGCATATGCCCATTCCTGAAAATCTATTTTATATCTTAATAAGTCCCCCTTAAAGTGTACCTTGCAAGGGTATTCAACCTGCTATACTCTTCTACTGTTTGCCGTGTTCACTGTATTGAATAATCCAAAATCTCAATAAAGTTGGTTAAAAAAAACTGACCACTTAACAAAGATTTGCCATTTGGGAAGGAGACCGGATCATTTGACAGAATAAAGGACAGACTTCACATTACATCCCTTGACTTGGAGATTCTGAATGGGGTGATCTTTCCCAGAGCCCTTCAATACCTTTTGGGTCCAGTCCCAGCAAGGGGGAAACATGTCTTGGCCATGACAACGGGATGAGACTCCATCTAAATAGAGGAGCATTTGAGGGAGAACCAGATGACATTCCAATAGAAGATGGGATTAGCCATTTTAGATTTAGGGTTTCAGAAAACTTTTACTGTAAAGCACAGAGGACATTGTGCAAAAGAAGGTGGAGAGAAGGGAGGAGACAGTATTGGTGAAGGAAACATTTTAATGTATTGGTAAAGGAACAGGATAAGACTAGCACCAATCCACAATCTCCACAGAACATTGCCGTGCCTGGGAAAGCTATACCTGAAGAAGAATACATTGCTGGAAGAAAGAAAACTCATACTCCTGACTCCTGGCACCCTTTGAATAGAACTGCTCTTCAAGGATCGGGTGGCTGACCCTAGGGTTGCCTGTTCCAGGGACAGGAAAAGCAGGAGGGCTTCTGACTCTAAGAGGGTAGACTGGACCCTGCAGGAGCCTGGAATAGAGAGAGACGCACAGTGCCTAGAAACCTGAACCGGGCACCTGAGGACTGCAGGAGTGACCATGAAGATCTGTCATAGCCATTGTATAAAAGTTAGATTCAGCATTTTTCCACATCAAAAGGACCAGCATAAGGGGCTGTGGCTTGGCCAGTGAAGGGAAACCCAGAATGGCCCAGTGGGAAGTGATTTTCAAATGTACCTTAATAATAATGTAATCTCATATGTTTTCCCATCTGGGGCGCATCACGTGCAACTTTGATATTGTGCCTTTTCTTTTCCTTTTTCTCTGTCTTTTTCTATATCTATCAGTTTGATTTTAAATATTGTGTTTGTGTTTCAGGATTTGCTCATTTTGGAAACAGGACAACTGAATCCGGGAATATTTGCAAACTTTTACACATTTTTCTATTATTGATTGGATTGGATTTTGTACACATTCTACTTGTAGTTTTATTTACAATAACGTATCAGCCTTGAAAAATCCACAGGCTTGCAAACAAATAGGGGATGAAACACTTGTTGGCTGTGCCTTAAAACTGTCTTGGTACCAGTGATTCTGCTACATTAAGAATCGCCCTTGACCTTCGAACTTTTATTTTACACAATAAACACCAGATGTCTATACTTAAAGGAATTTTCCAGTTTACTATGAATAAACTCACTTGTCCTGGCACATTTTTGCAGACCCAGTGAGAAACAGTGCAATTTTACATGCAAACGTTTTTCCTAAGTTGCTTTCCCCTTTACACAATGACTTTCAACACAAATTTGCGTGTGTGACAGCGCGGGATTAGTTTCCATGAAACAATTGCTTACAAATTCCACTTCGTAGAAACACTATCACTACACGTTGAACATCCTGTGCAAGGCCTGAACATACATTGTGCAAATGTGATTGTTTGTCGGTGCGGCGACACAGCTATCTATAGAACATAAACGGTGGTGGCCTGACTAAGGTCTCAGCTCGGAGCAAGGATACAATACAAATCAATACAATAAACATTTGTAAAGTGCGCAGCTACCACAAATAAAGGTTTCCTGGCGCTATGCAGAGATTGCAGGATAGGATTTAGCCAGCCATCTAAAGGCTACCCCTGACTAAAGAACCAGGTTTTTAAGGTCTTCCTGAAATCATGTACTGACTCTATCTGGGGCGAATTAGATATTAACGAGTTTCAAAGTTTAGAGGTCCTGACCACGAAAGATCTTTCCCTTAGTCGAGACTTTGTAAAGTGCGGAACACAGACCAGACACTGATGGGTAGATCTCAAAGTCCGTTCCGGTCAATGCGGACTGAGCCTAAATTGAAGGTAACCTGTGCTCAAGTTACGAACGGCTCAGAAGGCCAAGGTCAGAGCCTTGAATTCTATCCTTTTAGCTTCTGGGAGCCAGTGTGGCTGCCTCAAGTGAGGAGAGATATGATGGCGGAAAAGTACCTGTCGAATTAGTCTTGCAGCTACGTCTGCACAATCTGTAATCTGTAAATCAGGTAGACTGGCAGCCCCAAATTAAGATTACTGGCGTAGTCCAAGCAAGAATCACAGTTGCATGGACTATGATCCTATGAGTGGAAACAACATGACAGAATGGGCAATAAAAACAAGTTTGCCTGCTCAAAGCTTTTTACAATACTGGAAAAGTATTCAGTGGGTTCTTGTGGTACAGTTGTGAAGTTTGTGGAGGACCTCCCAGCTACAGCAGCCGACCTAACATCAACAGGTTGTTGTCAAGGCGGAGTTACCAAGCTGCCCCTGAACAAGATCCCCCCTAGCCAACCCTCCTCTCAGTGTCTTAGTCCCACTTAAACACCCATCCCCCCACAAGCAGTTTGATCTGATCTTTTGTATTCCTCTCTGCCTACTCCTTTCTACCTACTCCATGTTCAAATTGAGATCTATCTCTCTATTGTAAATCTCTCACATGCAGTAGCGGCTCTTGGAGGGAGTGCTGCGGGGCGATGGGGTAGCGGGGGAGGGGCAGGATGGGGCAGTAAACTCTGGCATACGGTCAAACGGAGGTAAGTACATGAATAAATAAATAAAACTAATTACATTGTGCACGCTGCAACGCCAAATGGCGACTAACCAGGAGAATCAGGACGGGGATTACTGATTCCTTTGGTAAATCCTCATTTCTAAAGGGACCTCTGGAACCCACATCAAATACCTGCTAACTCCACATACCATACAGTTACCCACAATCGGTTAACTCCACAGGGTATAACCTCGGGGCACTAGGAAAGAGGCAGTGGAAGTTGGTAAACACACACATACTTACTCATACCCTAGAGGGACGGTAACACACACCAGGGGCGTAACACAGGCCCCAGCAGCCCCCGCGGTGCGGGGGGGCCCTCACCCTCCAGGGGGCCCCGTCAGCACCGCACTTCTGCTGGGGAGCTCTAGATTGAGTCCGGAGGGGGTCCCTTCACGTACCCTGCAGGGGGGGCCCCTCAAGGTTCGTTATGCCACTGGCACACACACACATACACAGGCAGAACTCACTAGTATCACACAGTCACAAATACAGGCACACACACACACATTTTAAAAGTGACTAAAAAGACTACAGTTTATCAATTTATGCTTTTCTATGTCATGACTTGTGGTTGGAAATCCATTGTGACTATTGTGTTTTAATGCAGTAATGCAGTTTGCTATTGTGCCACCTTTGCCCACAAAAGCCCCCTGCATAGATTACTACTGTCAGTAGGTTGTTCACAAGGAGTTAGGCAGGTGTATTGAGAACTAAGCAAGTCCTGTGGCCAGCGATGTACTATTTGAGCAGAGAGTTTGGCATCCAAAGCTTGACCGGCTCATAGTCTCAGAGCCGAAGCACTTAAGGCAGGAAGCTCCTCTGAAGATAGCAGGGAGGAGCACTTTCTATTATACTGGGAGGATACAGAAAAGCAGGATGCTTGGGTGTGTCTCAGATATCTGGTGTGAGGAAAAGGAATGTCTTCTCTAACACAGGATGCACCAGTCTGCTAGACCAAATGCTGCCATGTATTGTAACAAAGATTTCCAAATCCCAATTTTAGTCATATTTAGGAATCCCTGGCGCGTTTCATCCTGCCGACAGAAACACCATTCAAGAGATTTTGGATGTTTATGTTATATATTGTGCTTGAGACTTCCTGCACTTTTAAAGGCACTCCCATGAACAAAACTAGATTTTTACATTATTGTACTGAATGGTTATTTGAAGAACACTTTTATGTTATAAACATCAAGACCCAAGTTAAGAAAAAAAAAACTGCCCCTACAGTGTGCTTAAACGGCCATCTGAGCCACGATCACAATCAATGAATCCGATTTAGGCACAAACTCCTGTTTCACTCAGGTAAAACCTACCACATTGTTGCTCCCCCAGGATTAGGTCATTTCATGTGCATTTCCGCTGAATTCCCGTTTCCCAGGTGCGAAACTCGAAAGCGAGTGCAAATTATGAAACCACAAATAAATCAGCGCAACTCACGCTAATTAATGGGCCCCAAATTCCATTCTTAGTTTTAAAGTCTATTGAAATTGGTACCCTTGTAAAATTTGAGAAGAATAGGTTAAATCCTTGATGTTTGTCCAAATTGAACAAATGTGCCCGTTGGAAAGTTAAAATAGGCCTTGGTGTAAAATGTTATGGCTGTGTTCATTACAAAATGCGAGTTGCATTCTTGGATTATTGCATTATGCAAACTATTTTACTTCCTCTAAGTGTACTTGAAAGCAGTTTTAGAAACTTAGGTGTCGTCAGATACAGAGGTTCGGGTAAAGATTGTGCAGAAATAAGGTGGGATTCACCCGCAGTGCTCCGCAGATGTCACCCTGAATGCCACCTCTGCTCTGGCGCTCCCCATAGGTTTATACCAAGAGACAAGAAGGAAAGTGACAGAACTTCTGATCTTAACAAATGTTCACTAGGAGTGTTTTTCATTCATATGGTGCCTTTTCAGGGCTCGATAAAAACCTGTTCAGCTTTTCAGAGACACAAGAACAAAAAAATGATTTCCTGTGCGCATGTTAACGAATATATATTTTTGTGAAGGTTGTGAACATGGGGCTGGTCTTGCACGGATAATAGGTCCAAAGTGGCGTAGAAGCGTTTTTTAATAATTAGAAATTGATGATTAGTGTAATTTCGGATAACTGGGCCTCGGTCGAATACACAGCTTTAGTCAGCGTGCATTGCTGTATTTTGACAATGAGACAGACAGTGCTTTTTGCACTTGCTTACTGAGCAGACTCGTAGCTAGTCTGTCTACTGATTTTTACTTAGGGCCTTTTTATGAATCTGCGGTCTCCTGACAGCCCTATTACGACTAGGGCGGTTGGGCTGCCCTAGGACCACTGCATCCGTCAGGGAACCGCCGTTCCCTGGTGGTAGTGCAGTGGTTCTGAGGCTGCAATATGCTTGGCAGGGCAACAACGGCCCGCCACGCATATTACGAGTTTCCTCACCGCCACACTTTTCATGCTGATACAACCAACATGAAAAGTGTTGTGGTAAGGAAACAAAGGGGGCACAGGGACCCCTTGTGCCTCACGCCATGTGGGTGCACACAGGGAGGCACAGCATGTGCGCCCTTGTGTGCATGCACATCAGTACCTGCACAGCATGCACTGCCGCAGTCTATGCCGTTCAGGTACTGGTGAGCATGGGTTTGGCAGTGCAGGAGCAGGACGGTCCCACTGCCGCGCCGCAAAACTCTTATTATGTCCCATAGACTTTAGGAAGCATACTCTATGCTCATCTGTGTACTCAATTTATGCTTAGACTTTCACTGTCTATTAAACTGAACAGTCTCTATGTTGGTCTGTGTATTCACTTTATATTTGTTTCTGGGTATTTACCCGAAACAAGTACTGGCAAAGTCAATTGGGGCTTCTTTTTGGACCTATTGGCTTTGCCAATGTAGTTTGCATCACAAAGATGCATATCGGTAAAAAAAAAATAAGAAAAAAGATAAAATGGCGCCATGACATGGCTGATGATGTTGGTTCCATTGTTCTGAAGGTGTTTTCATACTTCATCACACATGCACGCTCCTACAGAATATCACTGGCCATTTCACTGTTTTTCATTTACTTATCAAAGATGGCAGACACCAATTGCATCAGTAAAATGAAAAAGTGGTTTTTATTTAGTGTGAAAGCACAAAATAAAAAAGCACCACAGAGGTGTCTGGGTACTAGAGGATGCTGTTTGAGAATTAATTAAAAAACTCAGAAACCACATTGTAGGAAATCAAATTGTCGAAAACCATGGAAAGTCAATTTTTAAGAAATACAAATACATGGAAAATTAAAGAAAACATTTTAAAGGAAAGATAATTTTAATGAAAAATGCAAAAATATATTAACCATGGGTGGCTGAACACCTAACCCCCTTTCTACCCCAACACCCCACCCATCTCTAAACCGTAAACTCCACCCATCCCTTAATTCTAGAAGTCCTTTCTACCCCTAAATTCCACCCATCCCTGAACTCTAAAATCCCTCACTACCCCTAAATTCCACCCATTCATGAACTCTAAAATCCCTCACTACCCCTAAATTCCACCCATTCATGAACTCTTAAAACACCTTAAAACCTTTCTATGCCTTAACTCCACCCATCCCTGAAACCTTAAAACCCATCACCGCCCTAAACTCCACCCGTTCCTGAAACCTAAAAATCTTTCTGCCCATGTATTACACCCAACCGTGACCTCTTAAACCCCTCACCACCACTACACTCCACTAACTCTGTGTAGAGTGCAAACAAATGCCTAGAGGCAAGAGGCGTTTCCTGAAACCTAAAAACCCTTCAACACCTGTGGAAAATTAATACGGTTTGGTAAACATTATCTGCGCCATCTTGCCTTTTTCCCTCGATGCCACACTTTTTCGTGCACACCCGCCATCTTAGGTGCCTTGGCCAGAACCACACTCTGCGCGCCACTGACCCCTAGCACGGCTCTTCGCCCTCACAAACACATCCCCCACACGCTGACAGCCCCCGCTCTCACATGCCTTGGGTCATAAACCTCTCTTCCACGCAGCTCTGCCTCGGAACCCCATCCTGTTCTCAGCGCGACACTTCCCTCCATCCCTTTCATGGTCCCGGATCCCTTGATAACACCTCTCTTTCCTTTGTGCCCGTTTGTCTCACTCGTTCCCAAGCCGCCACCTGGCCCTGCGGATACTGTCATTGCCCCCTTCCTCCTGTACAGTAGGAAACACACCCCCCATCAAAGGATCCTTGAGCTGATCAAAGCCCCCACCCCATGAGATCCGATCAACCTCACACATTCCGTGAATCGGCGGAATGTCCAGCTGCGCGATAATCATACCGGGGTGGGGACTTCAACTGTAAAAGTGTGTGGGAACGGGCCTGAAGCGGGGATTCCGAGGATGTCTTTCCGTACATCAAAGAGTTGACAGAGATGTGTTTTATGCAATAAAGTAATAAACTCATATATAAGAGGCCAGGCCTCAGAGATGCAGTTAGAGCACCTCGTGACGATACTTGCTGTCTGAACTGATGTGTTCTCCTCCGGAGAGAATAAACCCTTGTTTCCAGCCTTCCAGTCTCCAGCGCCTGCCTCTTCATTGATTAATATTTTGTGGGTTAAAGAGGCGACACCGCCGGGCAACACTTAAGGATCTTTGTTTACTGGTTGCTTCTTACCTTTTAACAATTGGCGTCCCAAACGTGGGGCCCATCAGCGACACGTGGATCCAGTGGGAGAGGTCCTGACGACAGAGTGAACGACTGCAACGATCGGGAGAGCTCATGCCCAATAGACCCTCGTCTGGCAGCCGATCATCCGAACTTCACTGGTTCCGAATCGACCTCTCTCGAGTGATCTACGGTCCTGACTGGGAACCCTCAGGAGTGCCGTGGCAATATCGGAGATTGGAGGACGATCGGGCGCTGGACACAGAAGACGAGAAACAGCCCATGTGGTCTGGGTAAGGTCGTGTAAACACGACGAATTGCGAAATGATTGTTTGATTGATTAGAAAATACTAGTATTACTCTTTGTTGATTCGTTTGGAGATTCGCTGTCTGCAAACGGAGAAACAATAGGCTCTCCCTTTGCAAGCAGTGAAGGATAGGTAACGCAGACTTTCGTCTCCATTGTAATCCATCGTGCCTATCATTCTCCCCCACTGATTGATTGTTTGAAGATTGTTCTCTGGAGATTTCCTTCTCCCCCACTGATTAAATGATTGAACCCGAACTAACGTTCACGGATTATTTTCTGGAGATTCTCTATCTACAAACAGGAAAGAACAGATTTCCTCTTTGCAGATGGTGAAAGGGTAAGTAACGCAAACCTTTGCGGGCCTACTTATTCTCCCCACTGGTTGATTGACTCATTGACTGATTGATTGATTGTAAGGGTCGCTCCCTGTTTTATTGTCAGAATAGATTTTGCTTTTGAGATATTCACTATTTGCAAACAACGTAGAATAGCAATATTCTGTCTAGTCTTTGCAGGTAGTGAAGGATAGGTAACACGGACCCTTTTGTCCCCGTAGTGATCTGTCATGCCTATCTTCTCCTCACTGATTGGTAGCTGGTTCAACCCGGACCGTTTACGACTACGAGCGCTGTGTGTTGTCGACAGTCCTGAGGCGGAAAGCCGGGGCTTGTGTTATTCTGCCTGATTAAATGTGAGAATCGCCGTTTTTTTAACACTATCGCTACATTGCACTTAATTGTTTGTCACTAGTGCTTTTAATCCTCCTGAATGCTAGGAAGTAGCTGACATCCCCGAGCGCTCCACTTACCTGATTGATTGCCCACCCCCTTCGCAGCAGAACTAACGCTGACAGGGCTGTGACTGGCTCTAGCGCCTGCCATCTTACTGGGGAAAATTGCTAGCGGTCCAGTGCTCGGCCCCTCCCTCAACCATTACTACAAAAGCCCTCATTCCAACCCGCATTGCTGACTACGAGCGCTGTGTGTTGTTGACAGTCCTGAGGCGGAAAGCCGGGGCTTGTGTTTATCTGTCTGATTAAATGTGAGAATCGCCGTTTTTTTAACAATATCGCTACATTGCACTTAATTGTTTGTCACTAGTGCTTTTAATCCTCCTGAATGCTAGGAAGTAGCTGACATCCCCGAGCGCTCCACTTACCTGATTGATTGCCCACCCCCTTCGCAGCAGAACTAACGCTGACAGGGCTGTGACTGGCTCTAGCGCCTGCCATCTTACTGGGGAAAATTGCGAGCGGTCCAGTGCTCGGCCCCTCCCTCAACCATTACTACAAAAGCCCTCATTCCAACCCGCATTGCTGACTACGAGCGCTGTGTGTTGTTGACAGTCCTGAGGCGGAAAGCCGGGGCTTGTGTTTATCTGCCTGATTAAATGTGAGAATCGCCGTTTTTTTAACAATATCGCTACATTGCACTTAATTGTTTGTCACTAGTGCTTTTAATCCTCCTGAATGCTAGGAAGTAGCTGACATCCCCGAGCGCTCCACTTACCTGATTGATTGCCCACCCCCTTCGCAGCAGAACTAACGCTGACAGGGCTGTGACTGGCTCTAGCGCCTGCCATCTTACTGGGGAAAATTGCGAGCGGTCCAGTGCTCGGCCCCTCCCTCAACCACTACTACAAAATGACCCCCCCTCACAGGGAGCGCAGCGGACGGGCGCAGCGGGCGCGTCGGTGGCGCGCCGAAGGCGCGCCAAAGGCAAGCCCGTCTGCGCCCGTCCCGCGCCCAGCGCCGGACATTATGCCACTTCTCCTAATCACCAAAATCTGCATTACTCCAGCCCACAGCTCCTTGAGCTAAACCAATATCCGTGCAACCTCATGCATGAAATAAACCTTGGAGATCTCTCCTCACCCTCTTGTTGCGCCTCCTGCACATACCCCACAATCCCCCTCCGCAATCCCAGAATTTTTACAATCTGCCTGCGGCTATTTGTAAACGTCCGACTAAGAACTCCCATTTGCCTACCAACAATAACCATAAGGGTGCAACAGACCCCCCGGTAGCTGCAAATAGAATTCTGAAATCTATACTGTTGAACACAAGATCTATGGTTAAACACAAACACGAGATCTCTGCCCTGATCACAGACCATGACGTTGATCTTATGTTTCTAACAGAAACCTGGGCATCTGATACCTCTGGACCGGACTGGAATGACGCAGTTCCTGTAGGTTATCATGTAGAATTTGCTAACAGACCAGGAGCAGTGGGAGGTGGTATTGGGATTATTTACAAATCCCATTTAAACGTTTTCTCATTACCCGAGCATGGTCTAGAAGCAGAAGCCATGAGCTTTAAAATTAAAGAAAATAATTGTATTATATTTGCTGGCCTACTTGTGTATCGCCCCCCTGGTCTGAGAACACCATTTATCAGAGCACTGCACACCTTTCTTGAATCTACATCTAATTCCACCACATATACCGTTCTGGGTGACTTTAATTTTCACCTAGAAGCAAATAATGACTCTGACTCATCGACTTTGATTGACAGTTTTGACATGACTCAACTAGTCTCAAACCCCACTCATATCGCAGGACACACCCTTGATGGCATTTTCACTAGCAATAACCATATCAAAGCTATCTCGACCAAAGCAGTCCCCTGGTCTGATCACTATGCTATCTTTTTTAATATGTCTCTGACTAAACGTACACATCATCGAAGAGGCCTTATGCTTCCCGAAAAGACACGTCCTTGGAACAAGCTTGAACCCGCCCTTTTGGCACAGTCACTTGCAAAAGATCCCCCTGCTCTTCAAACCGGCAACACCAATTTAGGAGCGGCCAAATTCCAAGACTGGATTAAGCAGACAGTCGACAAGCTAGCCCCTGTAGAAATAAAAAAAGCCAGAAGACGTTTTGCCACTGCACCTTGGTATTCCACGGAGGTGAAACACATAAAACAAAAATGCCGACGACTTGAGCGGTCGTGGCGCTCGGATTATAGTGTTCAAAACAAATAAATATACATCAAAGCCCTGCAGGAATACAAGACAGCAATAGTGCAGGCTAAATCAGCCTATTTCACAAATAAAATCCAGGCAGCCTCCAATACTCCAAAATAACTATTTAAAACTGTCACTCATCTTACTAAGACCCCCCGCGACACTGTCTTTAGCCCTGACCAAAACTTTGTGACTAATATTGCTACCTTTTTCCAACATAAGGTCCAGACAGTTTATGACGACCTTAGCTCATCAGCATCATTCACATCCAAGGAGAATAATGACACTGTCCCCCGGTCTGGTCCTAGTTATTCCTCCTTTCCCTTATTAGAGGAGTCACAGGTGGCAGACCTCATCACACAGATGAAGTCGGGATCCCCACTAGATCCCTGTCCACCGCGTATATTACATATGATCCCGCTGACAGTGGCAGCTGTTCTGACCCCCTTGATTAACAACATTATCATCTCGGGTGTTTTTCCAAACAGCTGGAAAAAGCATGTATTCGACCAATCCTGAAGAAGGATTCATTGAACCCAGCCGAACCAAAGAATTATCGACCAATATCCTGCCTGCCGCTACCTGCCAAGATTCTGGAAAAAGCCATCAACCTAGAAATTATGCGCTATGTTGATCACAACAAACTCCTAGACCCCTCCCAACATGGATTCCGCCCTTCCCATTCAACAGAGTCGGCCCTGATTATGTCAACTGAAAATATTCGAAGTACAATGGACGAGGGTGGCAGAACTGCCCTGATTTTACTGGACCTCACAGCGGCATTTGATACCGTGAACCACTCAATCCTGTTAAACAGATTAAAAACACTTGGCTTCATGGACGCTGCCCTAGCCCTCTTAACATCCTTTCTGGACTCTCGAATCCAACAAGTGCACTGGGAAGGTCTTACATCTGACGAATTCTCCCTTCCAGGTGGGGTCCCTCAGGGATCGGCACTATCTCCCACCCTGTTCAATTTATATGTCACCCCCTTAGCTGCCTTAGTTCAATCCCATGGTCTACAATTAGTGTCCTACGCTGACGACACTCAAATAGTAGTCTCAGTGTCCCAGTCCATCCAAGCCACTGCGGAGCGCTTTAAGAACTGTCTTCTCAGTGTAAAAAACTGGATGAGCCTTAACTTTCTAAAACTAAATGCAGACAAGACCGAGATAATCGAGTTCGGTCAGAAACCATCGATCTGGAACAACCTCTGGTGGCCCCCGGAGGCGGGTTCTTGTCCAAGCCCAGCAGAAAAGGTCAGGAATCTTGGCTTTCTGGTTGATAAAGAACTATCTTGTAAGGCTCAGATTAACCAGGTAACGTCTACCTGCTTCCATACCATCAAGGTCCTTAGGAAAGTTCTACCTTATATCCCCCCTACATTGCAAAAAACTGTTATGGGTGCCCTGGTAATGTCCCGAGTGGACTATTGCAACTCTCTCTACTTGGGTACAGGAGAAAAACAACTGAACAAGCTGCAGGCAATTCAAAACGCCGCAGCTAGGGTTCTGCTGAATCTACCCTATCGTCACCCAACATCTAAAGTCATTAGGAAACTTCACTGGCTTCCAGTCAGGTGTAGAATACAGTTTAAGGCCCTCTGTCTGGCCCACAGATCTGTGCACGGTACGGGATCAGACGATCTTGCCAAACTTCTTCCTCGATATGTGCCATCACGTGCGCTGAGATCAGCCGGTCTTGATCTTATCTGCCAACCTAAAATAAGAAGACAACGCTGGGGTGGCAGATCTTTCTCTTACCAGGCTTCCAGACTATGGAACTCTCTGCCCCCTGCACTGCGCTCACAAAAATCTAAACTATGTTTCAGAAAAGCACTGAAAACCTGGCTCTTCTCCTCGCATTAAGACTGGCTCACACTGCTCTCTAGTCACTCAGCGCCAAGACGTCGCGGCATTCGAGCGCTTTACAAGTACTTCAGTCAGTCAGTCAGTTTATTAGAGGTGGACCATCTAGCTCCGCTGGAAGGCACCCCTAATAAAGACATGTTCACAAAATATGGATTAGTTACCATAGCCTATAGTAAGCTGTGGCATAAGTATACCAAAGAAAACCAAGAGAAACAGTGGCCACTGATAGGATCCTTCGACCTTGATAAAATAGAGACGTTAGAAATAGCCCTTTGTAACAGTAAGACGACGCCCATCATGCTCGACAGTCTCGGTATGTGGCGCAAAGAAGCAATGCAACGAAAGAAAAGAGACGAAGTCAGAGTAGGTAAAGAAACGCGACAGACAAATACCTCCGCATCTGGTAGGCCAAAGGAAGGGATAGCGGCGACACGGTTCCAAGGAGTAAACACAGGAAGGGAACGGTGCAAAGGGGTATACCGACAGGACAATCCCAAGACACAACGACCCGAAAATAATCCCCCGACACTACGCATAGGACGAACAGACTTAGGGCAAAACCAATGTGCTTTTTGTAAATATTCCGGACACTGGAAAGCCCAATGCCCGACTCTACTGAACACGGGTAAGAGCAGAGGGCCGACAGAAATAACAGGCCGCCCGAAAGGGAAAAGGCGTGAGACAAAGACGAATCACACTGACACGGACAGGCCGGATAGGACCACCCCGTTTGATTACGCCCGATGGCACAGATTTCGCCAGACAGATTTCAGCGACATGTTTGAGTTCTCATAGGACAAACAACGCTAAGACGGGAAACCCAGTCAAGCTCTAGGTTACCCGGTGACGAACCCCGTACTACCGCTACTGTTCCCGAACACAAAAGCCACCCTTTCGGATAACATGCAGAAACAACACACAGAGTAGTTTCGGACAGATTAGTACACATTCCATTAATGAACTCAAACTTTGAGCGCAATGGGACTGATTACTCTCTGCTGCCCCCACTCTGTGGACAAAAGCAATTACAGGCTTGCATAGACAACCCCCCGTTCAGGAAAACTGTTCTTGTGGACACCCCACCCATTACCCATGCCCTCACCACATCTTCAACAAAGCAGACTCCGTCATAGCTCCGCACCTCCGAGACGTCATCAACTGCTCCTTCAACTCCGCTACCTTCCCAGAAGACTGGAAACACGCTGAACTCACCGCCCTTCTGAAAAAACCAACAGCAGACCCCACCGAACTCAAAAACTACCGCCCCATCTCGCTTCTTCCATTCCCGGCCAAAGTCATCGAGAAAGCTGTCAACAACCAGCTCGCCGCCTTCCTCGAAGCCAACAAATCACTCGACCCCTCACAATCTGGCTTCCGAGCCAAACACAGCACTGAGACCGCCCTCATCGCAGCAACAGACGACATTCGAACTCTACTGGACAATGGAGACACAGTCGCCCTCATCCTCCTCGACCTCTCTGCAGCCTTCGACACAGTCTGCCACAGCACCCTTTTACAACGCCTCAGAAACATCGGAATCCAAGGAAAGGCACTGGAATGGATCACCTCGTTCCTCACCGGAAGAACACAGAGAGTCCGCCTCCCACCATTCAAGTCCGAGGCCTCAGAAATCATCTGCGGCGTACCACAAGGATCCTCACTCAGTCCCACCCTCTTCAACGTATACATGAGCCCCCTCGCGGCCATCGCCCGCCAACACAACCTCAACATCATCTCTTACGCGGATGACACTCAACTGATCCTATCTCTCACCAAGGACCCCAGCACCGCCAAAACTAACCTACACGAGGGAATGAAAGAAGTCGCCGAATGGATGAAACAAAGCCGTCTGAAACTGAACTCAGACAAAACAGAAGTCCTCATCCTAGGTAAATCCCCCTCTGCATGGGACGACTCTTGGTGGCCGGAAGCCCTCGGGAAAGCACCCATCCCGACAGACCACGCACGGAACCTAGGCGTCATCCTGGATTCTTCACTCTCAATGAACAGACAAGTCAGCGCCGTATCCTCTTCCTGCTTTAACATTCTTCGCATGCTCAGAAAAACATTTCGCTGGATCCCCTCCGAAACAAGGAAAACAGTCACCCACGCTCTGGTCACGAGCCGACTGGACTACGGAAACACCCTCTACGCAGGTACTACCGCAAAACTCCAGAAGAAACTACAACGAATCCAAAACGCCTCAGCCAGGCTCATATTAGACATCCCACGCAACGAACACATCTCTGGTCACCTTAAAGACCTCCACTGGCTACCCGTCAATAAGAGGATTACTTTCCGACTGCTTACCCACGCACACAAATCACTCTACGACATCGGACCAGAGTGCCTCAACTCTCGACTGTCCTTTTACACCCCCTCCCGCCAACTTCGCTCTTCCAGCCAAGCCTTCGCCACTGTACCTCGCATCAACAAGACCACCATGGGAGGCAGATCCTTCTCTTACCTGGCTGCCAAAACATGGAACTCACTCCCGCTTACCTTCGCCTCACCCAGAATCACCTAGCGTTCAGAAAGCAGCTTAAAACGTGGATATTTGACAAATAATCCTACTCCCCTTCCTAAGCGCCTTGAAACCCTCTGGGTATGTAGTGCGCTATATAAATGTTATGACTTGACTTGGCTTGACCCCCACTGCAGTAAGGTTCTCGTAGTAAAAAAGATTCAAGGAAGCCAAGTCTCTGTCATATAATTTAAGATTTAATTTCATACTAATAGGAGCAATACAATACATATTTCCGGAAGCTCCCTAAACGCAACAGGCTGCCGGCCACGCCCATCCGGAAGGTGAAACACTCAGCACGTGTGGGGCGGAGTCCTGCCGGCAACCAGCGATCACAGAGGTCGCCGGTGGGATGTCCAGGAGGCACCATGGGCCCGGCTTGTCCCATCCTCTTCTCCCATATGGTCTCGCGGTTAGGATTCCTGGCTTTCACCGCCGCGGCCCAGGCCACGAGTAGGGAGGGGGCGGATGCAGATGACCCCCTCCCTCGTATCTTCTGGTCCGGCCATCACGAATACCTCCACTGAAAAATTGGTGCAGGGTGGGCTGGGAGAGGGAGGCGGCGCGAACGAGCCCCCCTCGCCTCCCCAGGTGGAGGTTTCCCAGCCCCGGCCCGGCGCAGAAGTCCTCCAGCCGGGCGACCACCCTACTTGCGCAGCACAGAGCATGGAATGGCCGGCCACCCTACTTGCGCAGCACCGGACACAGAATGGCCAGCCACCATATTTGCGCAGCACAAGACATACGATGGCCCTCAAGTGTACTGGTGGAGGCACCACAGCTGCACCCTAGCGCCTCGAGCAGAATGTCCTGCCCCCACGGCACAGTTCCGTCTTTTTTTCGCCCCAAGAAGTCTATGTAACTAGGACGCTTGCCCACCTGGGCACGAGTCCCCACCTCCGACAGCATCTCCACGACCTTGAAGATTCTACAAGAGTCCCAGGAGCCCTCGGCCCCTACAGGCTTCCGGTGGGGAACGACTGCTTTGATCACTAACGACGTAGCCACAAGATGGTGGTGCTCTCGTGTCGGCGCCAGCTTCAGTCTGAACCATCCAGAAAGACTGTGGGCTAACGAATTCGAGCAAGCTCCGGCTGAACCTCAATGTGACCCGGTAGGGGAAATTTTGCTTCCCTCCCCTTTTTGACTGATGGTCCACATTGCCTGCCCCTTCTGTTAGCACAAGTCTTTTTGAACTGCCGCAAGGGACTCTGGTCCAACCGCCGGTTATTGGAGACATTTTGTCCCTGATGCTGTTTCCGGACTAACCCGGCCTCGCCCAAAATGGCGCCGGTGTCAACAGGAACTCACGAACGCCTCGTGGTGTTCTTAGCTAATAAGACTTGATGTTCTGAGATATGTATATGGTCCTTTGTACACTTGACGAAAAGGAGGGAGGGTTCACTTGGCGAACATATAAAAAGATCCCGTTAAAATGTTGTTTTCAATGTACGATTTATTATGATATTATTGTAACTGATACATAACGTCGCTTATGACACACGCCCACAGTATGCATATAGGAAATTTGATTACAACCAGTCTGACTATGCTTCCAGTAATGAAGTGAATGCCCCCTGATCCCTCAACTATTGGTAGACGTTTTTAGTTTCCTGCAAATAACTAATAAAAGCTTTTTAAATGTTTTTAATACTGCAAAATAGCTCCCCCGCCCCTATTGTACGCGCTTCAGCCAACGCCGTGTCCGGCCGAATACGATTACACTCTCATATATACATGCTGAATAATTGTGCAAATAAAGGTTTTTCAAACTATGAACAGGTATCGTATACTTTTGTAAATGTGGGATCAGCGGGAGGGTTTTCTGTGCGATCTGTTTTGTTCTCTTTTTAAGGTTACTAGAAAAATGGTTGCTCAGCCCCGGATTGATGATCGAATCTAAAGCACGATACGCTGCCACCAAGTGCGCGACTGGCTCAGGAACAAACGCATGGGGAAGGACCTCGACTTCTGAGAACGGGTAAAGTAGAGCGGTATGAACGATAAAATGTTATAAGGGTATGACACTCGAAGGTACTAGGGAACAGGGTTGGCCGAAGAGCCGGTATGCCTTAGGACTTCACAGCATTGGAAATGATTTAAGGATCCCGATAGCTAGATACATCTACAAACCAGGTACCTCGCACTAAACGCCTCTGATCTCTAACGTTTCCTTACACACGACCTATAATGCCACACTCGGACCGTGTCCCCCATGATCAACTTATCGCTCGCCATCCTTACCACACTGCCCGCCCCCACCCTGGCTTCAGAAACCAAGGCCCCAGGGATTACATCCCGAGGAGATAAGACGAGCATGTGGTAAGTAAAGGACTTTTGTGCCCGTACATTTGATATGCGTGAATGCTGTCCCCCTCTCCCTTCCCCTCTTTTCCTCCCCCTACAGGTTACATTGGAATCACGACGGGGGTATAATGAAGATCTGAAGCCGCGCCATGTCGGATACATGAAGCGGACTAACGCTGCAAGGTAGCACCTAAGGACACCTACGAACAACCCTTGTAACGAAAAAGCCAATAGTTGTATGATCTGATGGGACGTGATCACCTCTAATCCGTGTTGCGTGAATGAGCACATGTCACGTATGTCTGAAACTACGAGAAAATGCTTTCTATGCGACTGAAACACTGACTTAACTAGGCAAAAGACTGAGAGTGTGAGAAGTACAACACAATGGTGCCTTTTACTCAATACATGTCCCTTTGTACCCGGCCTAATGCTCGTCCGTCCCAAATTGCATGCTTTCTAAATTCTAACACAGACCTGCAAATGTCTCATGTTGTGTGATGCGCTGAATAGTCTATCCCAGTACACGGCCACTCTCCATGTCTCACGTGTACTGTTTAGCCTATTGTTGCATCTCTCTCTCTCTCTCTCTCTCTCTCTCTCTCTCTCTCTCTCCTCCACACTCTCACTCTTCATAACGACTGGCACCTAATTGGCGAACCGCCATCCATGGTGCACCACTCAATTGGCTCCAAATACCGCAAGTATTTGCACAAAATTTGTCTTAATAAAATCACATTGATGCCATGTTACTACCTCTCCTTTCTGCTAAATATTGATAAAAAAACTAGATTGGCCAGAAGAGAAAGGACAGGTAAGACGACTGAAGTTCCCTAATCTGACCCGTAATCAGGGAACCACATGTCAGTGGCTTTTATGATAAAAATGCTTCAGGTAACGCGACCCTCCCCGTCCCGAATTGTCTCAATGCCCAAACAGTAAAAGTGATCGAAACATCCCCGTCTTCCCAGAACACCCCCCAGTTTTGTATCAGCTGCCCCGAACGAGAGTTTGAAGAATGTGGCTCACCCCCGACTGTAAGAGATGGGTTGGCTTACAACTGACACAGACCAGCCGTTGTTCCTAGAAATAATTTTTGATGAACAAGCTACAAAGTTTAGAAATTCGAGAAATGTCCCTGAACGCATACCAACTGAACTATAGCCTTCTGCTAGATAACACCCTTATGACACAAAGCAAGACGATAGTCCCTCCCCCAGTCTGCTATGTTCCTAGCCGTTTTCCATAAAACCCCGGTCACCCCAAGGATGAGTTGAATAGTTATCGCAAGCCCCCCCCCCCGTTTTTAATGAAGTAGCTAGGTTGTAAAAGACTATGTAGAAATTAGAATGATGTGTGCGAAGTTAAGATTAGATCGAAATGAAGAAATTGTTGCAGTAAACCCTGTTGAAAGTAAAATGTTTAGCTGAAAAATAGGATGCATCAACATAATGGAAAATTATTTTGCCTATGTTCATCCCTCAGAAAGATATCTATCAGGCCATGGTGATAGCACGTTGCACTTTTTCGTAAAATTGCAGAGCCCTGAAGAGCGGTATAGCTTTGCAAGACTCGTACTAGAAAAGCAGGTCTCAGCCAGAGGAACTGATGTGACTGTAATAAACAAATGCAATAAATAGGTATCAGACCTCGTACCACGACAATGAATGTAATACCAACAAACGCCAAAGAAATAGTTACGATGGAAGGTTGTAGGGAATCCAGCAAACCTATCATCGATTATTTATACGTTGGCTGTGAACCCCAATGTAACGGATGTTTCCCCAGTTGCTTGGAGTTGGGAGAGAAATAGACTTATGCGATTACCTTCCTCTACCAGTTCTCTAAAGACTGTCTTTTCAAACTCATTTAAGGGTACCACTGTCGGAGGAGAGAGAGACCGGATGTGGGAGCACGCGGCCTGACTGCAGATCGTGGAACACCAGCGACATTGACCAAGGCGGGACCGCAACAGTAAGGAGTCGCAGGACGAGGCACTGTTTCCGACAAAATGAAAGGAAAGGGCTGACCTGATGCCCCTGCTCGATGATCAACATGTGCCGAAAAGTCCCCGCCCTCTGAGCCCGGTCATGGGCCCACCTACCTGAAATTCTCCACCCCTTGGTCTGTTCCCGATCTGGCCCTGCTCCATCCCCTCTTCCCCCGACTTACCACAAGGACTACCCACACACCCCCTTCTCCCACCTGAACTCTTTGACAATCGACTCGAAAAAGAGCAACAACTGCAGTCCGATTGAATAGGGTTTTGTTGCAGACTACAATGAAACTTGGGTGCCATGTCTAAGGTACCCATGAAAAGAACACTTAGGACACAGGGCGAGAAAAAGGACCTTTTTGACCAGAAAAACGAGGAAAAGGTCTTGCCCTGCAACGCAGGTCCCGGAATAGAGCTGAACGCATAGCTCCACCGCCGGTGCTCAACAGTGCCAACAGAAGACGACAAAGAACGCTGAGAACTCACTAATAATGGTCTAGAACAATAAGACACTGGAAAAAGCAACACCCCTCCTCTTCGAACAGTGACACCCCTGATTATCGTTTTTACTACGTCTCATTTCTCTCCCAGCCACCATTGTATTGATTATGCTCCAACCAAATATGAAATGAACTTCCATACGTAATAACCTATCAGTTCATATTCCGAATGACTATAAGCATCTATGAAATGTACTCAATGCTACCACTACAGAATAATTTTTTTATCCGATATTGCATTACTATGACTTTCCTGCAACGAGCTTAACGAGGGGCTCGCCTCCTAAGATGAAAGATTTAAAATGTAATGTTTATGCATAGTTCCTTCGCCTAGGTTCCTACTTCTTTACTTATGACTGCCACAGTAGACGTGAATAGGAAATAGGCCAGCAAGATGTCTTGTGAATGTTAAAGGGAGGACTGTGGAAAATTAATACGGTTTGGTAAACATTATCTGCGCCATCTTGCCTTTTTCCCTCGATGCCACACTTTTTCGTGCACACCCGCCATCTTAGGTGCCTTTGCCAGAACCACACTCTGCGCGCCACTGACCCCTAGCACGGCTCTTCGCCCACACAAACACATCCCCCGCACGCTGACAGCCCCCGCTCTCACATGCCTTGGGTCATAAACCTCTCTTCCACGCAGCTCTGCCTCGGAACCCCATCCTGTTCCCAGCGCGACACTTCCCTCCATCCCTTTCATGGTCCCGGATCCCTTGATAACACCTCTCTTTCCTTTGTGCCCGTTTGTCTCACTCGTTCCTAAGCCGCCACCTGGCCCTGCGGATACTGTCATTGCCCCCTTCCTCCTGTACAGTAGGAAACACACCCCCCATCAAAGGATCCTTGAGCTGATCAAAGCCCCCACCCCATGAGATCCGATCAACCTCACACATTCCGTGAATCGGCGGAATGTCCAGCTGCGCGATAATCATACCGGGGTGGGGACTTCAACTGTAAAAGTGTGTGGGAACGGGCCTGAAGCAGGGATTCCGAGGATGTCTTTCCGTACATCAAAGAGTTGACAGAGATGTTATGCAATAAAGTAATAAACTCATGTATAAGAGGCCAGGCCTCAGAGATGCAGTTAGAGCACCTCGTGACGATACTTGCTGTCTGAACTGATGTGTTCTCCTCCGGAGAGAATAAACCCTTGTTTCCAGCCTTCCAGTCTCCAGCGCCTGCCTCTTCATTGATTAATATTTTGTGGGTTAAAGAGGCGACACCGCCGGGCAACACTTAAGGATCTTTGTTTACTGGTTGCTTCCTACCTTTTAACACACCCATAACTCTACTAGTGGCGGCTGGTGACATTTGAAAGGGTGAAGCGTAAAAGATGGGAATAAGTGTTATATCTGAAATGTGTGTGGGGTGGGGTTCTTCCCTAGAAAAAAGTTTGAAGACAGCAGTGGCAAATGGTACATATTAAAGCAAATTTGAGAAAGGAAAGAGGTTTATAAAGCAACTGTTAACATGTAGTGTAGAAATATGTAATCACATTAAAAACTACCTTAAATCTTACTGCATTAAATATGTTCAACAGTTACTGTAGTGTGCAACTTGTACAAATGGACAAAAGTACACTGAACCTACGCAAATGCCGCACATGAGCAATCTGCAGACTTGACAGCTATAAATAAATAGTTTGCCTCTCAGGTTTGCTGGTGCATTATATTTTATGTTGTTTTTCTTATTTTAGAGGAACAAACACAGAGCCATTAAGCTAAAATATACTTAAGCACTTGGGCTGTATAACATATAGATATAATTAGCCTTAGATTAATCTAACAGCACAGCTTGCACTGTACTGTCCCCAAACCCTCACAGTCTAGCAGTCTCACACTACTTGCAGAACTCTCACACCCCTCACATCAGGTAGGGTGTGACAGCAGTCACACCCTACCAGAAGTACCCACACACCTGACTTAGGGGATCTCTAATAAAGGACTTGATATAGCAAGGATGTGTGATTGGGTTGAGGGAGTTTCTAATACAGATGGTCTAATGCGACATAATGGAGGCAACTGCTTATGAACCAGTGCCATGCTTAACAATGCTAGATATATTGGCTTTGTCAATGTTAGCTTCCAATGATGTGTTTTATGGGATGCACGCACAGAAAATCTTTCCTCTGCTCGCTGCGTACCTCTTATGGCCGATCTTATTTTCTACTGTTGTGCAAATGTTGCTTTCCTTTTTTTTAAGTACACAAACACGATACATGACTAATGCAGTGCCATCCTTTCACAGAATGCAAGTTGCATCGCTTCAGCAATGACGGATGTAAGTAGAATAAACGTACTTGTGATCTGGCTATTTGCACCGATCAATTCATAAGATAAAGCACGAGTGGACTCAGCAGCGCGTGCTGATAAAAAAACTCCATGTGACAGAAACCGAGGACCCCAGCACCGCGCGTTGACAGACACTGAAAAGGCATCTAGAGAGGTCTGTGTCCTCCATGCTAATGCGGCCAAGTGCACGCACCAGCACAATATGCAGCGGTATTGCTTTCCCAAAAAACACACAGTCAAGTTACACATGAAGGAAAGCAGACCAGAACTGCTCACTTGCCGAGCAAGGCGTTCCACTGACAAGGACCAGAGAGCCCCGGCATCGGAAGGGTACAATGACATCCTTTTAACACCGAATCGCCTCAGATTTCTGCTCTCCAGGAGTCCTGCATTGAGTAAGCACAGTAGGCAGCCACTAAGCTAATTGGCCCCTTAACAGACGTTTTGTAGGGCTTTCATTAATTTAAGAGCGACGCGGAAGATACAAGGACACTTTCATTTAGGCATAGGGAGATTAAGGGATTTGCCCGTAATCAGAGAATGTTGAGCCAATGCCATACTTGGTTCCAAAGTCAGCAGCTCTGGCCTTTACAGCACATCCTCTCCAGAGACAAATTAGCAGAGACGAATGTGAAAAGGCAGAAGAGGATGAGATTCAAATTCGGATGGGGTATCAATTATTACGAGGTTGAGAGGTTCAGGCAAAAGTAGAAGAGTATTGGTGAAGGGTGAAATGTATGGATGAGGAGTGAACTTGTAAAGAGTGGAGGCTAGGGTGCAGAATGACAGGCTAAAAATGGGTCAGAATTGCAAAAGAGGCGACTGAAACGGAGAGGATGGGGTGGGGGCTCAGGAGTGCAAAGGGTAACTGTAGTACAAAGGAGGAGGAGCCTTGTGCATCAGCACTCCGTAGCTGTTGAGCCTGCTTCTAAGGTAAATAACAAGGACCTGATAATAACGAAAGGTACCAGAGGGTCTGAGATCAAAGAAAGAGTTCAAAGGTGTAAGATATCTACCCAACAGACCACAGTCCCTTAATCAACTAGAGGTCAAATTGATCGACACAAATAATAATAATAATAATAAAACACTTATAAAGCGCCTGGCTGCACAAACTGTGTGTCCCCGCGCTAACTGCTTATAAATCATCCAAAAGGTGACCCAGAGATACTAGAGAAATGGAGTCATATCAGCTAGCTATTTAGGGAAGAGGAACGTTTTGAGTTTTGCTCTGAAAATTCTTTCGGACGGTTCCATCCGCAATTGAAGGGGGAGATCGTTCCAGTGCTTAGCAGCCAAAAATCGGAAGGATTTACCACCCATTTTAGCTTTTTTAATGCGGGGGATTTTAAATTGCATTGCACCAGATGACCTTAGAGCTCTCATCGGTCGGTGTATAGTCAGAAGACTACCTAGGTACAGGGGGCCTTTGTTATGGGCTATCCTGTGGGCATAGCAGAGATTTTTAAAAATAATTCTTTCCTTGATAGGAAGCCAGTGCAGTTTGGTTAGGGCAGATTTAATAGAAGTTTTTCTCGGGAGACCTAACACCAGACGAGCCGCCGTATTTTGAATGCATTGGAGCTGGTGAAGGCCTTTGAGATTGAGACCTATTAAAAGGGCATTACCATAGTCCAAATGTGGCGTTATTAAGGCGTGAACTATGGTTTTTCTTGCTCCTATAGGAATCAAAGGCTCTCAAGGGATGAGGAAAATACCCATCAGTCACCATACGGATCCGCCTTTCATCATTTGGGATTTGTCCGGACCACCCGTCTGAGAAAATTAGTGTTACAATCAAAGGATGACCTGGTGGTTAGGAGGTCCCCTTTGTTGTTCCAATTACAGTGTGGTCTACCACTCGATCTTAATAAGTGGAGAGAAAATATGGGACTGGGGTGTGCAGTGCAAATAACTGTGAGTGAGAAAAAGAAACCAAAACAGAAGACTATTGCGTCCTTGCTTTCATCAGGACCAGAAATATGAGGCTAGTGCTACTGCACAAAGTGAAAAAAATCATAAAGTGACAACAGGAAAAGTGAAACAAGTGTAAGGAGTCACCGGTATGATCCAAATGCCATTACAGTTAGTGTCGTTCACTGTGGAATAAAAAATAAAGGAAGTGAGTGTCAGGTAAGGCTATCTGCACCCTTTGAACTCCAAAATAAGTCCATCATCTATGGATCAACAAGAAAGTCACATCAAAATGATGTTGATACATGCTATCTTATTATTAGAAGGTCAGTTGCAATCCATTTGGAGATACATATTATTAACCAAACGTTGTTCAGTTCTTACCTTAATCTGTAAGGTAGAATTGCCTCACCCCACCTGGCAGTGGCTCAGGGGAAAATGAAGCACCGCTCTAAAAAACATGTGAAACACATGTAAACATAGTGTGTAGAACAAAATACATACACCTCTCTACTATCAATGACCGGAGGGTAGCAAATCTTAGGCTGACAAATAATGCTGCTGTTCCCAGCGTAACGTGACTGGATCTAAAAGAAGAGGGGGTTCCCTTTAGTCTAACGTCCTCATCGAAACGGAGCATAGCAGCGAGTTTAATTAAATCAAAGCTAAGAATTCGGCACAAAACAACTCTTCTTACCTGTCCGTCGGTGCTCCGTGGCCGGCGTCCTAGCCGACTGGGGAGGTACCGAACGGCAGGATCAGGGCTGATTATCAACCGGGCTGCAATTGGTGGCCGAGTCACGTGGTGTCTATGGACGCGCGATCTCATTGGCTATTCTCACGTGTAATGACTTACAAGCTTACCCATTGGTGCTTTGCTGGTAAACAAGCGTTCCGATAGGCAGCAACGCGGCCAGGCTGAACAGAGTCTGATTATGTGACAGGGTTGTCTGGGTAACTGTTGGTACTGTGTTATTGAATGAGATTTAACACTGTTATGCATAGTACAACAAGGTAATACGAGTTGTCATAGACAGGTTCGGATGACAGTACTCGTGTCCTATGTTGTCATAAATACATGGAGTGAGAACTAGAAAAATCCCGCTCTAGAGGGATAAATCAAATGTCCACGTGGGTGGACATATGGCCAAACTGAACAAGGTTTGATTGTGTGACAGGGTTGTCTAGGTAACTATTGCTACTATGTTGTTGAATGTGATTTAACAATGTTACGACAAGATAATACAAGTTGTCGTAGACAGGATCGGATGACAGTACTCGTGTCCTGTTTTGTCACAAATACATAGAGTAAGGACTAGAAAACTCCTGCTTTAGAGGGATAAAGCAAATGTCCACGTAGGTGGACATATGGCCCAGCTTAGGTGGTGTACTTTAACAGGGATAACAGATCAAGAGGACGTTTATATCACTCAGAGGAGAACCATGCAAAGGGAAAAACAGATTGGTAATGACAGGTTCATTTAGTTGATTGTATCTCAGATCTGAACACTCATTACAGTAAGACAGACTATAAGGTGGACCATGGGATTTCATCATTCAGACCTTCACGATGTGTGTTAAGTTTCAGTACCCATTTTTGTTCTTTGATCAATAGGTACTTAGCCACATCCGCTGTGTGTGATGGAATAAAGGGTTGTTCAAGAACGGTCCACTGCAACTCCGTAGCTAAATGTTTGGCTTCCAAAAAATGGGTGGTTAATTTCGTGGCCTGTCTGGCACATCGAATGGTACTTTTGTGCTCCGATATCCTTATGCGGACTTTTCGTGTGGTCATACCCACATACTTGTATCCACAAGGGCAAGTTATTAGGTAGATAAGACGGTCACTATTGCAGTTAGTAAACTTCATCTGCTTCCATGGTCTCGATGTGCCAATATCAATCTCGACCGATTTAGTTGTCTGTGCACAAACTTGACAATTGCCGCAAGGGTGGTGTCCAAGGACCGGAGGAAGGTTCCATAGTGAACCGACAGCTCTTGGTTGATCTTCAAGTGGTCTGGTATGTACCAGTCTGTCTTTCAGATTAGGACCCCTTTTGAAGGAAACTAGGGGACGTGGAAGAGTCAGACGTCCTGAGTTCAAAATAGGCCAGTGTTTCCGGACCATACTCTGGATCTTATTGGAAAGATTCCCAAAAGTGTGAACAAAAGTTAGTCGCTCCAGTGTAGCCTTGGGTGGTCTAGGTTCCAACAGAGCTTGCCGGTTATTGTTCATAGCTCGTTTCATAGATTGTTGGACTAGTCTAGGGGGGTACTTACGGGCAACCAGTTGAGTACTCAAAATACTGGAATGTTTTTTATATGCCGTGGTTGTAGAACAGTTTCTTTGAACCCGTAAAAACTGACCAAAAGGAAGGTTCTCCTTCAGAGATTCCGGGTGGTGGCTGTCAAATAGTAATAACGAATTTCTGGAGGTAGGTTTCCTATAGAGTTCTGTTTGCAGGCCCTCTGGTTTGGCGATGATCAATAGGTCAAGGAATGCGAGTTCATGTTGACCTATCTCAATGGTGAACTTCAAGTGTGTATTTCTGCTGTTGAGCCAACTCAGGAATTCAAGGCATTTTTCTTTTGTACCTCTCCATGTAACAAAAATGTCATCGATATACCTTTTCCAGGTCCTCAGGTTATCGATACAGGGATTGCGATCATTCAAGATGTGTTCTTGTTCGAATGAGTGAATGTATAAATTTGCTAGGCTGGGAGCATAAACGCTCCCCATGCTAGTTCCAGATGTTTGTAAATAGACCTGCTCTTCAAATTGAAAGAAGTTCTGTTTCATTGCCAATGTGGCGCAGGCCATTATGAACTGGACTGGTGTGATGCTGTTTAAATCCCTGGAATCTAGCAGTTGGTGTACGACGTCCAAGGTTTCATCCTGAGGGATGGAGGTGTAAAGTGCCTCAACGTCAAAAGAGAGAAGAGACCAAGAGGTCGGTATCCATATTGAACTCAATATCCGGTATTAGTCTTAGTAGATCCGTCGTATCTTTAAGATACGTGGGCATTTCTTGCACCATCGGTCTTAGGAAATGATCTACGAATGTGGACAGGGGTTCCAGGGCCGATCCTATGCCCGATATTATTGGGCGTCCTGGGGGTGGTCGTTGTTCTTTATGGACCTTAGGAAAGGTATAGAAATATGGCATCTTCGGATGTTCTGTGCATAGGTAGGAAGCCTCGGCTGGTGTTACCCATCCTTCCGAGGACGCTTCTTCCACCAGCGTTTTGATGTTACGTTTTAGTTCATCAGTGGGATTATGATCCAAGGGGAGGTAAGCATTCCTCATGCCCAGTTGTCTTAGGCATTCTTTGCGATAGATGTCGGTATCGAGTAAGACAATCGATCCGCCCTTGTCAGCCAGTTTTATTGTGAGGTCCTTATTCTCAGTTAAGGATTTAAGTGCTAAATGCTGTGCTTTAGGCAGGTTGTAGAAAACCCTGTTGTTTTCAGAGAATAGGTTGTCCATCTCTCTTTCAAGGGCCTGTTCATAGGCCAAGACCTGTGGAGGCATTGAGTGAGTGGGAGGTGTAAAAGTCGACTTACATTTCAGCCCTGTATTGGTGTTGTCCTCATCCTGCATGGGGACTTCCTTCTCTGCAAAGTAAAAATGTAGTCTGATTTTCCTTAAGAACCTCGCTAACTCCAAACGGGTCTCAAACCCGTCATTTCGGTGAGTTGGTACGAAACCGAACCCCTTGTTGAGGGCCTCTTCCTCAATGGGAGTCAAGGTGTGTTTACTCAAATTCATTACTATACTGGAGCTGCACTGCTCTGTCCGGCTTCTTTGTTCTTGGACGAGTTGCTCCTCAAGACCCTCGCCTCCGTTGAAGTGGAGGGGGGACTGAAATGAACTTGAGGTTGCGCTGCTGCACTGCTGAATTTCCTCCGAGAGCTATACTCGGACGCAAAAGCTTGTGTAAGATACGGCACTAAAGGGGAGCTTACTGAATCCTTTAACATTGCAAAAGGCGTAAGGCAGGGATGCGTCCTTGCTCCATTCCTATTCAACATCTATATCAATGGACTGGAGCAAGCGATGCTAGCTGATAGTAAAGATCTCCCCTGCATTAACTCACGCCCAATCCCTGCATTACTGTATGCAGACGATTCAGTCATCCTAGCAAGGACACCTAACCAACTTCAGTCTCAATTAGATAAATACTGCCAATTCATGCATTCTCTTGGTCTCAAAGTTAATAAGTCCAAGACTTTCGTTATGAATATTGGCAAGAAAGCCCAAAATTGCAAATCTCTCTTTATTGAGAAGACCAGGTTAGAAACTGCCAACACCTACCCTTACCTAGGTATTCTCATTGATAAACATCTGTCCTGGAAACCTGCCATATCCAGCAAAAAATTGCAGTTCCAACGCACAACATCAGCATTGACCTCATTCTCTAGGAAACTGGGCAAGCCTGCCCCTACCGCGATTTTGAAGATTTACCAAGCTAAATGCATGAGCGTGGCTACATACGGGGCTGGAGTTTGGGGCTATGCGTCTGCAGATGAGCTTCAAATTATAGAAAATGGTTTTCTGAAATATATATTAGCCCTCCCTCGTAGTGCTCCCACTTATGGTGCTCATGTGGAACTCGGCTGGGAGTATCTGACTGATATCATTAGATATCAGCCGATTCTACTATGGCACCGAATATGGACTCAGGAGCAATGTCACCTAACTAGGTCACTAATATCTGACTGTCTCACTTTGTCCCATTGGAAAAAGATTCCTTGGCTGTTATATGTTTCTAAATTTCTGACTGATTTGAATTGTCCTGTATATTTCACTGCCCCCGAATCTCTATTGGACATACCTAGAAAATCCTTGAAAAAGCTATGTGCCGCCCATTTAAGCGACTTACGTTTGTGCTCAGAACTTGCCAAAAAGTCAAATGTACATTTAACGATGATTCAATCCTCCTATGGCATTCAACCCTATCTGTCTTTTTTTCTGTCAAATTATGAGAGATACGTTTTAACCAGATTTCGGTTTGATGCATTTTATCGCCTTGTCTCACTGCCTGTGCCCTCAGACTGGTCACGGGAACTAACAAACTGTCCTTGTGATGGTCATACACGCCAGTCAACCCTGCATGTAACCTTTTTCTGCAATTTTTATGAGTCCCCGCGGAAACGATGGCTGGTTCCACTGCTCCGGCACTTAGGATTGAGAAGATGCAGACCGGCTCTTCTGGCACTTCAATACTTAGACACCCCGTATGTTGCCAAAACTGTAGCCTGCTATCTCAAAGCCTGCTTGAAAACTCATTCCCAACTATTGGCAATTGTTCCCTAATATTTTATTGACTACTGTGATATTATTCTTGTGCATAGAGCGTCAGTGTTTACTTGAACTAGAACGATTTTTTCACTGTTTCGAAGCAATAATGCCCTGCCTTCTTTAGTAATCAATGAGCAAATTGAATTTTTACAATGCTGTATAACATATGTTTTTAAATTCACTTTTTATGATTGTAAATTCAATCGAAATAAAGTTACCTTTTGACTGACTGAAAAATGATAGAAAGGGTGAAGTAGTGACGGTTTCTTCAACGCGTTTCGACACCATGTGTCTTCGTAAGGAAAGTACCATCATATAAGTATAATATTTTTTGCGTTTTCATAGTGATTGACACGCTTGCCCTATTACCACAAATATCACGAAGACAAATCAGAACCTGTGGGTGCAGTGCCGTAAGCTCAATTTTTCAGATTAATTATATGATGGTACTTTCCTGACGAAGACACTTGGTGTCAAAACGCGTTGAAGAAACCGTCACTACTTCACCCTTACCATCATTTTTAAATTTTATGTTCATGTCTGTTTTAATTATACGTGACATCACTGATGACATCTCAAATGACATCACTGTTTACATCACTGATGACGTCATCCTTGTGAAAGAGTGTCAGACCTCCTCTCAGCGTAATAGCGTAATATAACCCTTGATACACACATCCAAAAATAGAAACTAAAATTTTAAAAAAAAATGGAAATACCAATTCCATTTAGAACAACCTATTCAGTAATTCTAAAATCTACATACACATCCAGTTATTCACTAACAGTTCTATATAGGCACTCATACATGTACTCACTCATCATATGTACTCATACACCTATACATCTTATTACACACCGACACTCATCTATAGAGTTACTCACACACAAACTGACGCATGCAAATAAACTATCAAACATCCATTTACTTGCATATACAGCTATACACTCACCACTACACTTACTTCTACAGAATCGTACACATACTTACTCTCTTAAACAATCACTTATAGAAACACATACTTATTTATACAGGAACTCTTACAATCTCTCGCTCTCACATATACTCACTTATATGTTATGTTATGTTATGTTATGTTATGTTATGTTATGTTATGTTAATTATTTCTTTTATAGCGCAGGTTCACCATCAGGTCTCTTAGCGCTTCTAGAGGAGAAAATTACAACAGATAATGCATTAGAGCCGGAAAGGACAGACTTAAATTGTTGTCAATGCCTCCAAAAACAAGATGGTTTTGAGTTTTTTCCTAAAAGGAAGGAGATTCGGTTCTTTACGCAAGTTTCCGGGAAGATTGTTCCAAAACTGTGGAATCAACGTGGAAACAGCTATCCCACCCTTGCGGGCCGAGTTGAACTGTGGGGCAACCAGCAGAGGAATGGAGAGCCCGAGCAGGAGTGTAACGTATCAGGCGATCCCTGATATATGCTGGAGCCTGTCCATAGATGGCCTTATGGACAGTGCAGAGGCCCTTAAAATATGCTCGCTGACTGATAGGTAGCCAGTGTAGTTTGGAAAGCAGTGGGGAAGCCTGGGACCGTCTAGGGAGGTTAAAAATAAGGCGTGCCGCATCGTTCTGCACAACCTGTAGTCTCCTTAATAATTTCCAGGGGAGGCCGATGTAAAGGGCATTCCCATAATCCAACCTAGACAGTATTGTGGCAGAAACAATGACCTGAAGGGAAATAGTAGTGAGAAGAGGGACAAGCTTCCGCAAACTCCTCAGTATCCCTGTACAAGAACCAACCACTGCTGACACTTGGTTGTTCATAGAGAGGTCGGCATCGATTTTAATACCCAGACTTCTAACCACTGAAACTGGGATAGGAGAAACTCCTAATTCCTGCGGCCAGAACAGATCACACCAAGGGCTGTTGATACATGGAACAGCCAGGATTTCCGTCTTATCTGGATTCATTTTAAGTGAATTATCAGTCATCCAGCTTGTTGTAAAGCGCAGCACTTCTTGTACGTGATCCTGACTGGCACTGGTGTTATTAATCTGTACAAGTAGCTGAGTGTCATCTGCGTAATTGAAAACCTGGCAATCCAGCTGAGCCAAACTCTCCACCAGCGGTTGAAGATATAAATTGAAAAGCAGAGGTGACAGGGCCGAGCCCTGTGGGACACCACATGTCAGGGAATCGGCAATCGATACCTGATCCCCCACCTGTACCCTCTGCGTTCGGTCAGCCAGGAAGGATTCAAGCCATTGAAAAGCAGATCCCTCTATCCCTACATTAGCCAGGCGGGACAGGAGAATTTTATGGCTGACTGTATCGAATGCCGCTGAAAGATCTAATAAAATCAGGGCACTCGATACTTTCTTGTCAGCCATTAATCTCAACTCATCCAAGACAGATAACATCACCAACTCTGTACTGTGGTGAGCTCTAAAGCCTGCTTGTCTAGGATGTAACACTCTTTGTTCCTCAAGAAAAATGGTCAGTGTCTTGAAGACATGTTGTTCAAGTACTTTAGCTAAGTACTGAAGCTGGGAAATCGGCCTTTAATTCTTGAGGACAGAGGTGTCTGCTCCTGACTTTTTAAGTAGGGGAATAACTCTGGCCTCTTTCAGCCCAGGAGGAAGGTGGCCTGTATTTATTTATTTATTTATTTATTTATTTATTTTTTAAGCTTTTACCGCGCACAGCTACCCACAGTGGGTTTCCCGGCGCCAGGGACAGACTGTAGAAGAAAGGACAAAGCAGCACCTGACTTGAGGCCACAACCAACTATTGACTGCGCTTGGTGAACAGAAGAGTCTTCAAGGCCCTACGGAAGCGGAGTAGGTTGGTCTCTAACTTTAGTGCCAGTGGGAGGGAGTTCCAATATTTCGGGCCCAAAATAGAAAAGGAGCGGCCTCCCATTCTTGCCAGCTTAAATCTTGGCACTGTGAAATTGCCAGTGTCCGATGACCTTAGTGGGCGCAAGGGTGTGTAAGGTGTTACCAACCCTTGGATATAAGTTGGAGCGCTGCCCTGCTTGGCCTTGAACATGTAACAAAGTGCCTTGAATTTAACACGTTCGGGAACGCTCAGCCAATGAAGGTCACGCAACGCGGCAGCAGCTGAAGTGCGTCTAGGGACGTTCTTTAACAGGCGCGCAGCCGCATTTTGTACAACCTGAAGCACATGTATGGTGGCTTTATCTGCGCCCAGGTAGAGAATATTGCCATAGTCCAGGCGTGATGTTACAAGTGCCTGGACTACGGTTCTGCGAGAGGAGAGGGAAAGCATCCACAAAATCTTGTGAAGCCACCGCAGCGTTGAGAAGCAAATGGCTGCAACCTTAGTAGCCTGTTGCTTCATAGTTAGCCTGTCGTCAATAATGACGCCCAGGTTACAAACTGCAGTGGATGGCGTAGGCGCATTGCCCAGTTCAATGGGCCAATGACGGGGGCCCCAAAGATGTTTGTTCCGACCCAGAATGACCACCTCGGTCTTCTCCCCATTCAGCTTGAGACAATTTCTCCGCATCCAGTCGGCCACAAGAATGAGGCCAGACTTGAGTGCGGAGGTGTTGTTCTCGTCTCTCCCTGATAGAGAGAAGACAATCTGGGTGTCATCTGCATAGGAGAACAGGGTTAGCCCAGCCTGTTCAACTATGGTCGCTAAGGGTTTAACATAAATATTAAATAATAAAGGGCTAAGGATTGAACCTTGGGGAACGCCGCGGGTAGATGGACAGATGGTGGAAGTTGCTTTAGGGGAAAACACTTGAAAGGTTCGGTCGCTAAGAAACGACACTACCCAGGCCAGTGCCTGGCCTGCCACACCTAGGGATTTCAGAGAGTCAATAAGGATGGAATGCAACACGGTGTCGAAGGCTGCGCTCAAATCCAGCAGGATGAGCGCCATGGTGTTACCCTGATCGACACCGTGCCTAAGACTCTCTGTTACCCCCAGGAGGGCTGTCTCAGTTGAGTGTCGTGGCCGAAAGCCCGACTGCGAGGGATGGAGAAAGGCAGTGTTTTCGACCAGTTTGGAAAGCTGGGAATTAATATGTCTCTCCAATATCTTCGAGAAGATAGGCAACAGTGATATAGGGCGGAAATTGGCAGAGTTGGAGGAATCTGCACCCAATTTTTTCAATAAAGGTACAACCATGGCGTGTTTCCAAGGTTGGGGGACATGGGCCTCGCTCAGGGCAGAGTTTAGTAGTCTAATGATGATGGGGTGTGTGAGGGGATCTAATTGTTTTAGTATTTTGGCTGGGAGAGCATCCCGTGGGGAGCCCGATCGCACACTATTTAAGCAGGAGACAAAGGAGATGGCATCTAAAGGCTGCCAGGTAGTAATTACTGCATCAATGGCGGTGTTTACCGGTTCCTGGACCATATCAGGGGCAATAGAGGTAGTCTCTGGGAGTGAGGTAAAATGGTCATAGATAAGATCAACTTTCTTTGTAAAATAATCTGCCAAGGATTGACACTGAGCGGCATCAAGTGCCAGAGAGGGAGGAGTGGAGTTGGCACCGGTCAATTTTTTAACAACGGAGAAAAGCACCTTAGGGCAATTTCGTGCATCAGTCACAGTTTTTTTAGTATAATCTGCTTTAGCAGTTTTGCAGCTATTGTGGTACTTTTTCAAGGCTTCTTTATAGATGATTTTACGTGAAGGGGAATAACCTTGTCTCCATTTACGCTCCAAGGTCTTACATTGTGAGTGGAGACATTTAAGTTGTTCAGAATACCACAGAGCCGGGGGATGATGTAAGGAAGCGGACTTCGATGTCATCGGTAACGCCGAATTGACAGCATTAGTTAGCCAGAGTTCAGTGGCGCAATTGAGTGCAGCAATTGGTAGTTCAGTGCACGGAAGTGTTTTGATCAGCAGATTATTGAGTTCTGGCATGTTGATCCAAGTGTATCCAAGGAAGTATTCAGTAAATTAAGAATTAGACCCTCTAGACTCGGCAAAGCCATTTGAAAAATTCTTGGAGCACATGGGTCTGCTGGTAAACCTGATTTCACTTGGTTTGCCAGTGAGGATAAAGTTTGAACATCCAAGAGAGGGAAGTCGGCAAGCCTAGTTTCAGGTGGAGGGGAGGCTGTGGGTTGGAAAGGGGAGCCACGACTCAAAGGGGAATTTTCTATCTCTAAAAGAATGTCATCAACTTTTTGCAAGAAGAAAACCTGGAAAGCATCACAGTCAATCGGAGTGTCAGATGACTTAACCTCCTTATTATGACTGAGTTCTTTCAAGATTTTAAAGGTTTCTTTTTGCTTATTCATGGCAGACTGAATTCTACCCTCATAGTATTCAGCCTTCCTTTCTGAGATTGCATGTTCATAGAGAGAGAAAGTTGATTTATACAAATTAAGATCTTCCGGCTTATAATCTAGCCGCCACCTGCTCTCGGCTTGGCAAAGCTTTTTCCTTAGATCTCTAAGTTCATCATTGAACCAAGGGGCGCCATGCTCTTGATGTCTGATTATTACCTTTCTCACTGGTACTATTAGGTCAAGAGCTGAGCAAATGGTAGCTGTGAGTTGGTCATACCCTTGCGCCAAGTTACCTGCATGGGGGCAGATGCCAGTAACTGCATCAAGGGCAGAGGCCAGGTGGCTAGCTTCAACCTTCTTCCAATCGCAAATTAGTCTCCAGGCTGGGGGTGGCCGTAATGGCTGGCAGTCACTCGGGACCCAGCAACTCAGAAGAAAGTGATCGGACCAAACACACAGGATGATTTGTATCTGGGTAGCCAAAGGCGATGCTGACCAGATAAGGTCTAAAATATGACCTTTATTGTGTGTGGGACTATCGACTAACTGGCAGAGGTCAAGTGCTTTCATCGCAGAATCAAGATAGCGTACTGCGGGATCTTTTAAAGCACTGTCCCAATGAAAGTTAAAATCACCTACTATTAAGAGTCTTTTGTAACGGGTCCATAGGTCCATAACCACTTCCATAAAGAGGTTTGTGAAAGTAGGAGGGGACTGTGGGGGGGCGATAGACTACCATAAATAGGAGGCAGGAGTTTTTAAACAAAATCCTACCCCCTAAAAGGTCAGCTCCCTCAAGGTGTTCAGCAAGGGCTTTAATATTCGTAAGATGTTTCTTAAAAATAATGCCTACTTATATACTCACATATACTAGTTTAAAACATATGTAGTTACTCATAAAGATACTATTGAGACAGTGATTCACTCACTAACACACACTCATACACTCACTTATCCACCCATACAGTCCTGCACACATGCTGTCTTCAAAACACATACAAACAGTGAGTCACCCATTCATGCATCTATGCGGTAAGTAATACCCCCCACCAAAGCATACAGACACTCATACTGATACTCTAAAAACCAACTAATAACCCATATCAACACTCATGTAGCTAGTCATCAACCCATGCAGCCACTTATGCAGAAAGTGAGACACTGATACAGATATTTACATATTTAAACATTACTCGCTAATACATGTTTTCGCTAAGATACACTTAATCAATCAGTTATCCAATCAATTTTACACAAACAGAATCATCCATTTAGACACTTATATACCCATTTATTCTTTCATTGACCTTTAGATATACATATATAAAAAATATTTATTTTTCAGAAAGACACACATTCACTGGATGATGTAATCAGTGATGTCATCAGTGAAGTCATTTGAGATGTCATCAGTGATGTCATGAGTGATGTCACTGACCATGTCATGAGTGATGTAATATGAGACGTCATCAGCAGTGCATTGCAGGCGTGCGAGTTATAGTTAACTATAACTGGGGAATTTCAATGGTTTTGTATGAGTGAAATGTCCAGCTAACTATAACATGTGTGAAACCTATGGTTTTTCAGTGAATTTCTAAGGTTTTTTAAATGCTAATTTTTAACTATAACGTGTGTGAAACCTATGGTTTTGTCAGTGAATATATATATATATATATATATATATATATACATATATATATATTTTCCCACAAGAGAAATCCAGCGAAAAAGGATGCGACACAAGCCCACAAGGTTGATTACAGCAGGTGAAGTTTATTCCTGGCAGCTAGGACGACGCGTTTCGACCACGTCCGTGGTCTTGGTCACATTACCTCCGTCTCCATATATATATATATATATATCCATAACAATCGTTTGTTTCCTTAGTCCAAAAACGATGCCACAAGCCACAAATCCTTTAATTAGTGTGTTTTTTATTCTTTGGTTTTGGCCAAGTTCAAGTTCAAGTTCAAAAATTTGTATAGCGCACTACTCACCCAGAGGGTCTCAAGGCGCTTGAGGGAGGGGGGTGCTTTACTTATCGAATATCCAAGTTTTTAGTTGCTTTCTGAAGGAGAGGTGGTTCTGTGTAAGGCGGAGGTGGGTGGGGAGAGAATTCCAGGTTTTGGCCGCTAAGTAGGAGAAGGATCTTCCCCCCATGGTGGATCTATGGATGCGCGGAATTGCGGCGAGGGCTTGATTGGACGATCGTAGTTGGCGGGTGGGGGTGTAGAAGGACAGTCGCGTGTTGAGGCATTCGGGTCCTAGGTCGTAGAGGGCTTTGTGTGCGTGGGTGAGGAGACGGAACGTTATTCTCTTGTTGACGGGGAGCCAGTGGAGGTATTTCAGGTGACCGGAAATGTGAGCTTGACGAGGGATGTCCAATATGAGTCTGGCTGAGGCGTTTTGGATGCGCTGTAGTTTTTTTTGTAGTTTGGCTGTGGTTCCGGCGTAAAGGGTGTTTCCGTAATCCAGTCGGCTGGGGACCAATGCGTGGGTGACCGTCTTTCTTGTTTCGGTGGGGATCCAACGGAAGATTTTTTTGAGCATGCGTAGGATGTTGAAGCATGATGATGAGACGGCGTTGGCTTGTCTGGTTATCAAGAGGGAGGAGTCCAGGATGAAGCCCAGGTTACGTGCGTGATCCGTAGGTATGGGTGCGGTTCCCAGGGCCGGTGGCCACCATGAGTCGTCCCAGGCAGAGGGGGATGAACCTAAGATGAGGACTTCCATTTTGTCTGAGTTTAGTTTTAAACGGCTGTTCTTCATCCACTCGGCTACTTCTTTCATTCCTTCGTGTAAGTTGGTTTTGGCGGTGTTTGGGTCTTTGGTGAGGGAGAGGATCAGCTGGGTGTCGTCTGCGTAGGAGATGATGTTGAGGTTGTGTTGGCATGCGATGGATGCAAGGGGACTCATGTATATGTTGAAGAGGGTGGGACTGAGTGATGATCCTTGTGGTACGCCGCAGATGACTTTGGTGGCCTCTGATCTAAAAGGGGGGAGGCGGACTCTTTGGGTTCTTCCGGCTAGGAACGAGATGATCCATTCCAATGCTTTTCCTTGTATTCCAACGTTGCTGAGGCGTTGTATGAGGGTGCTATGACAGACTGTGTCGAAGGCTGCGGAGAGGTCACGTAGGATGAGGGCGGCTGTTTCTCTGTTGTCCAGTAGAGTTCGAATGTCGTCTGTTGCTGCGATGAGGGCGGTTTCGGTGCTGTGTTTGGCTCGGAAGCCGGACTGTGAGGGGTCGAGGGATTTGTTGGATTCAAGGAAGGCGGTGAGCGGACTATTGACGGCTTTCTCAATGACTTTGGCAGGGAATGGGAGGAGCGAGATGGGGCGGTAGTTCTTAAGTTCAGTGGGGTCAGCTGTGGGTTTCTTCAGAAGGGTGCTGAGTTCGGCATGTTTCCAGCTTTCCGGGAAGGTAGCGGAGTTGAAGGAACAGTTGATGACATCGTGGAGATGGGGTGCGATAATGGAGTCTGCTTTGTTGAAAATGTGGTGGGGACATGGGTCGGTTGGTGATCCTGAGTGGATGGAGTTCATCAGGCGGATGGTTTCTTCAGTGGTGATTTGGTTCCAGGCGCAAAGGTTGTTAGAGTGCGGTTTTGGTTCGGAGGTGGGTGGAGTGGACTGGTCTTCGGACTGGTTTTCAAAGCTGTTATGTATGTCGGCGATTTTGTTGTGGAAGAATGAGGATAGAGAGTCGCAGAGGTCTTGGGAGGGAGTGATGTCGTTGGTGCCGGCGGTGGGGTTGGTAAATTCTTTGACGATGTTGAATAGTTCCTTGCTGTTTTGGGCGTTGTTTTCAAGTAGATCCTTGAATGCTGATTTCTTGGTGGATCTGATCAGTTGGTGGTGTTTGCGGGTGGCGTTCTTGAAGGTGGCCAGGTTGTCAGTGGTTGGGTTTTTTCTCCAAGCTTTCTCGAGGGTACGACAGAGCTTCTTGGATTTCTTAAGGTCATCGTTGAACCAGGGGGCTTTTTTGCTACCTTGCTTAATTTGATGATTTTTCAAGGGTGCTAGTTCGTCGGCGCTGTGGGTGATCCATTGTGTGAGGTTGGTGGCTGCTTGGTTTGGGTCCGATGATTTGGCAGGAGGGTTTTGGTGAAGCGATGTGAAAGAGCTGGTCGGTGGTAATTTTGTTCCAATTTCTTCGGGGAATAGGTTGTGGGGGGTTGTGGGTCGTGGTATTTTTGTAGTTGAAGTGAACGCAGCAGTGGTCCGTCCAATGGAGAGTTGTGGTGTGATCGAAGGAGATGTGCTTGCTGGAGGTGAAGATTGGGTCTAGCGTGTGTCCGGCATAGTGGGTGGGGGTATTGACAAGTTGTTCGAGTCCGAGGTTGGCCAGGTTGTCCAGAAGGGTGGTGGTGTTGCTGTTGTTTTTCTTTTCCAGGTGGAAGTTGAGGTCTCCCAGTAGAATGTAGTCCTCGGAGGGGAGGGCGTGTGGGCTGATGATGTCAGTGATGTCTTCGTTGAATTGTGTGCGGGGTCCTGGGGGTCTGTAGATGAGGGTGTGCCTCTGAGTGTGGTCTTGGGGTCGGTGTGGATCTGGAAGTGAAGGTGTTCGGCGGTAGCTAGGTTATCGTCCGAACTGGTCGTGATGTGGATGGTGTTTGTGATGACCTGTCTTCCCATGTATTCTGGTTCCATGTTGGAACCTAGTGTTTGAAACCATATGTCACCAAGGTTCCCATTACTGGTAATTCCAGGATTGTCAGATGTTAGCTGACTGTTGGCTGGGGCTGAATAAACTATACTTACTCATCTTAACTTGGACTGTCTCAACTTTATTACACTGGCGACGTTTGAGGAGAGGTCCACGTGTGCAAGTCAGCCTCAACAACACGTATAAAGGAAAAAAGAAGGAAAAACACTCACTCGGCTGCTGTGTGGAAGAAGGAAAGCTGATTGGCATATTCCAGGGAAGATTACAGCAAAACGAAGGAAGCGCTGTAAATAAGGATGTGATAGACGAAAACGCGGCGAAAATCGGCAAAGGTAGACCATTTTCTTTGATTTAATAAGGAAAAGGAAAAAAAACGGAGTTCAAGAGTGACGTCGATTTTCGTGGGTAAATTCCCTAAGGAGAAAGACTGTTTGTTGGAGGAAAGTGGCAGACATCTTTGAATGGGGGCGTTTTAAGAATAAAAAGAAACAAGCCCGATCAGTCGAAGAAACAAGTCTGATTGTTGTGTGGCGGCCATTTTGGATCGGTCTGAAAAAAAAAGCCCAATCGACTTATGAAAAAAGACCAAGTGCATAAGAGAAGTTGGTGGCGGCCATTTTGAATTTTTTTTGTCGTTTTTTCGAATTCATAAAGAAGAAGACAACGAGAGAGGCAGGAAATTCGGCGTTTCAACAGGAAAAACGGTATTTGGGAAAATGGCATTATAGGAGATTATTTTTGACAAAAACAGACCTGATGATATAAAAAAAGAAAAGTGGTGAAGAAGAAGGAGTGAAGTCGAAGGAGCATTTTGGACAGACTAAGGGGCATAAGCTGGAAAAGCGACAAGAGGTGTTGAAGAGACTAATCAATCTCAACTGAGTGTGTGACTTGAAGCCTGTCAACAGTGATAGGCACACCTTATGTGGGAAGGGTGGAGGTACTTTGATGGTGAATTATAAAGGTTAAAAAAAAGTCAAAGTATATTAAGGTGAATAGGAGTAGCATGATGCAGAATGTAACTGCGCCTCCTTTCTTTCTGATGGAACCAGGGGAACCACTGATTAGGTGGAAAAAGTGGAAGAAAATATTCGAAAACTATGCGAGAGTGTGTGGTGCTAACTTGTCTGGCGAAAGGAAGCATGCATTGTTAATGCATTGTTTGGGAGGAGAAGGCCAGGAAGTTCTGGAAACGCTTCCAGTTCTTTCACATGCAGATCAAAGGGGATTGAATGAGTATGAGGTATGTGCTAGGCAGTTGGATTTGCACTATCTTCCGAAAGTGAGTACCATCATGGAAAGGTACTACTTCGGGTTACGAGAACAAGGCAAGGAAGAGAGTGTTGAGGACTACATTACTGCGCTCAGAAACTTGGCATCAAGTTGTAAGTTTGGGGTTTTGGTGGAAGAACGAATAAGGGATCAGTTTGTTCTGAGGTGTGTGAGTGATAAAATAAGGGAAGAGTTGTGGCTAAAGGATGAACCTGCACTTGAAGAAGTTGTAGGTATTGCAAAAAGGGTTGAACACATGTTAAAATGTGTTGGAGAACTAAGCAAGGAGAAAAAGGATGAAAAGCCAAGTAGTTCTTCAACACAAGAAGTGGTGTGTCAGGCTGTGAAGAGAGAGGATCAGAAGAAGAAAAAAGAAGTGTGTGAGGAGGAAGGGTTGAAAGGAGAGGCTGATGGTGGTTTTTCTAAAACTCAGACAAGTAAGAAATTCACAACTCCTTTTCAAGGAACTTGTTACAGATGTGGGAGATATGGGCATATGGCAAATGCGAGAGAGTGTCCTGCTCTTAAATTCAATTGCAACGTGTGTGGAAGAAAGGGACACATTGGCAGAAATTGCAGAACAAGAGTTGGGAGAGTAACGAAGACTGAGACTAAGTTAGTTAGCTTTCAGATTAATGATGATGTTGTAGAACATCCTTCTGATTATGTGTTGATTGGGGAAGCACGTGTGTTGATGAAATTTGATTCATGCTCACATGTCACTTTCATTTCAAACGAGGTGTTTGAGAATGTGTTTGGAAAGAAAAAGACTTTGTGTAAACAGGATATAAGACCAACAGGTTATCAAGAACATCCCATAAAAATAATGGGTTACTTTTTTGACTGCATTGAATATAAGGGAAGGTTTACAGAAGCAAAAGTTTATGTGGTGAACAGGGGAGACAACTTGTTGAGTTGGTCTCATCAAGCAAGGTTGGGTGTGAGTCTCAATCCAAATGCTCATCCAGTTATTCAAGTACAGGCTGTAGACAATGTGGAGAACAAGTTTATAAAGAACTTTAAAGAGTTGTTCAGTGAGAAACTAGGATGCATAAAGGGTTATAATCACAACATCAAACTGAAGTTGGGAGCAGTGCCTGTTGCTGCTAAAGTAAGGCGCATTCCAATTTGTGTAAAAGATGCTGTGGGAAAAGAGATTGAGAAGTTGTTGTCGACTGGGGTTATACAACCAGTGGAAGCAACCGAGTGGCTCGCACCAATTGTAGTCGCGAGGAAGCCTAATAATGAGATTCGGCTGTGTGTTGACCTTCGTGCTTTAAATAAAGAGGTAATAGTTGACAAGTACCCTTTGCCAAACATAGAGGAGTTGGTTTCTACATTAGATGGGGCATGCTATTTTACCACCTTAGATATGGCTTCAGCCTATCATCAAGTCCCGCTGAAAGAAGAGTGTCAAGAGCTTACTAGTTTCATTACACCAATGGGTGCATTCAAGTTCTGAAGAATGCCTTTTGGGCTGGTTTCAGCAGCCTCAGTATTCCAGAGAATTATGGAAGATCTGTTCAAAGGAATACCGGGGGTAAGATGTTATCAGGATGATGTTCTTATTTCTGGTAAGAACGAACAGGAACATGATGAGAGGGTTTGCCTTGTGTTGAAGAAAATGTTGGAAGTTGGTTTAACTCTGCGTCAGAGCAAGTGCAAGTTTGGTGTCAATGAGCTAGATTATTTGGGCCACCACATCTCAAGGAAGGGCATATCTCCAAAAAAGGATCTTGTAGAAACAATTGAAAAGTTGAAGGAACCATGCTCGAAAGAAGAGGTTTCATCATTTTTGGGCATGGCGGAATTTTACAATAAGTTCGTCAGAAATTTCGCAGATAAGACTGTTAATCTGAGGAAAATCATGTGTAAGAATGCTGTGTTTAATTGGACTGAGGAGTGTAGCAGAGAGTTTGATCAGGTGAAGATGGATCTGAGGAATGCACCAAATTTGCAGGCGTTTGTTCCAGGGGTTCCGACGGTTATTGTAACAGATGCTAGCAGTAAGGGTCTGGGTGCTTGTTGTTACAGGTGAGGAAAGACAAGGAGGTCCTGATAGCTTGTGCTACGAGGTGTTTGAAGGGGGCGGAGTTGAATTACTCTGTCATAGAGAAAGAGGCACTAGGAATATATTGGGCTGTGAATAAATTCAGGAAGTTTGTTTGGGGTTCCTCCTTCACCGTCCGGTCTGATCACAAACCACTAAAGGAGGTCTTTGAAAAAAAAGGGTTAGACTCCATCTCAGCAAGAATAAGGAGATGGGTAATTTCGTTGCAGGAGTTTGTGTTCAAGTTTGAGTACATACCAGGTAAAACTAATGTCTCGGCTGATTGTCTATCAAGGTTGGTGGATGTGGTAGAGAATGGTGAGGAAGTTTTGGCTGACGATTTTGAGGGTGATTTAAAGGTGTGTGACGTTACCTTGGGGGCGGTGAAAGAAGATGCTTGGAGAGAAGAGCTGAGTAAGGATGAGGAGTTGAAGGAGGTCATTGTATTGTTGGAAGGTGGTAGGTCTCGTTCTTTAAAGAAACCTTGGTCTTTGATTGCTGATGAGTTGGCAGTTGTGGATGGTTTACTCATGAGAGGTACTAGGTTGGTTCCACCAGTTAATCTCAGAAGTATTCTGGTTGACATGTCTCATGAGGGACACTTAGGTATTTCAAAGACGAAAGAACGCATACGAATGGACTTCTGGTGGCCTGGTATCGATTTGTTGGTGGAAGGCACCGTTAGAGATTGCTCTTCTTGTCAGGCAAGTGATAAAGTTTTAAGGACGAGGTCTTCTCCAATGGTTTGCAGGAGGTTGCCTAAGTCCCCCTGGGATGAAATTGCAATTGATATTGTGGGGCCTTTACATGGTGAGCACCAAACTCCATTTATGTTGGTTTTATTGGATTTGTATTCCAGATGGGTTGAGGTTAGTTTGGTAAGGGAGATTACAAGTGAGTCTGTTATTTCCTTTTTGGAGTCTGTCTTTAAACGTGAGAGTTTTCCGAACTCCATTCTTTCTGACAATGGGCCACAATTTTGTTCAGGGAAAGTTGAGGAGTATCTCAGTAAGTGTGGCATTGTTCACAAGAGGATTTCTTTGTATCACCCTGAGGCAAATGGTGCTTTGGAGAGACTCAACAAAACTTTGAAGGAAAGCATTCAATTGGCAAGGGTCAACAATTTGGACTGGAGAAAGGAGTTACAGAATAGAATTTCAGCATATCGATTCTCTCCTCACTCAACTACAGGAAAAACTCAGTTTGAACTTTTCAAGGGTAGAGCACCTAACACTTGTTTATGTCCTGCCTGGATGATTGCAGACAAGGGTGTAAAAAATAATGAGGTGGGGGCATGGAGAGAAAGGGAATTGGAACTACAGAGGAAAAGGAAAATATATGTGGATAGAAGAAATTCTGCTAAGGTTTCAAAGTTTGTGGTGGGGGAGATGGTAAAGATCAGGGCTCCTGTAGGCTGTCAAAACTGGTCAAAGTTTTCTGTTCCTAGAAACATTGTGAACATTTTCAAAAATGCTGTAAAGACGGAGGATGGTCGCATCTGGACCAATAGTCGTGTTTCTCATTTTGGGGGTAAAGGGAAATGTGATGATATTGTTGCTGTTCCTGATCTGTGTACTAATTATTCTCGCAAGAGTGTGAGGGTATGCAGGCCTCCTCTTCACTTGCGTGATTATGTCTAGGTAGTTTCTTCTTTGATTTCTTTATCTTTCTGTTGCTTACTTCATTGCTGGACATGTAAACCTGTTTAATGTTTAAGAGGGAGAAGTGTGATGACCTGTATTCCCATGTATTCTGGTTCCATGTTGGAACCTAGTGTTTGGAACCATATGTCACCAAGGTTCCCATTACTGGTAATTCCAGGATTGTCAGTTGTTAGCTGACTGTTGGCTGGGGCTGAATAAACTATACTTACTCATCTTAACTTGGACTGTCTCAACTTTATTACAGTGTTCTTATGGACGATGGCGATGCCTCCTCCTGTTTGGTTGGTGCGGTCCTTTCGGATGATCTTGTAGGCGTCCGGGATGGCTATGGCTATGGCGATGTCGGGCGCTGATGAGGCGTTCATCCAGGTTTCTGTACGGAAGGCGACGTCCGGCGATGTAGTGTCGAGTAGGTTCCAGAGTTCAATGGAGTGTCTGTGTTCGCAAGGGTTTCTGCCAGCTCGAGAGGGTTTGGTACTAGTTCGCAATCGCGAACTTACTTAGTGGCTCGCAACGGTCGCGACTATGTTGTTTCTACGTCTGGTTCATGATCACAGGTTCCCAGCACCCTCTGTTTCACCACTGCCATCCTCTGTTTCACCCATGCCACCCTCTTACATCAATGCCACCCTCTGGTTCATCATCAATGTAGATTATGGGGGGGAAAGCAAGCACACCTGCCCTGCTTCAACTGACATGAATTAATTTGGGGTTAGTTTATTAATGTGTCACTGTTTTGAAATTTCAGGTCTGGCACCTGCTTCCTTATCAGTAATTTGCTTTCTGTTGCAGTGCAATTTTTTTTCCAGGACCTTTGTGGCCTTCTTGTAGCTATTCTATGAGCCTGCTGTGAGGGTCAGAGCAGGATCATACAATTGTTGCAACTAGCAACTGAACTCTGGAGGGGGCCCAGTCAGGAAGCACTACAGGGAATGGTTACTAATGATGAGTTTGAGCTCTTGCACCTGCCGAGTGCTTTCAGTTTTGCAAAACTCGTTTTTCTGCAATTTCGCGGGATTCACGGGGCGCGAACACGCGCAAAATCGGATTCGGAAGCCGCGAATTCGTGCGAATATGCGATTTGTTTTTTTGCGGCGTATTAGTTCGCAAGGTTTTGTGCGTTTTCGCGAGCCGCTTGTAGCGCAAGGCGCGAAGTTACCCTCGCGGTCGTTCAAGGGCGCGGCCATCTTGTTTGCATGACGTATTTCCGTTTCCGGGAGCGAAGTGTAATCTCACAAAGTATGCGGCTCGCCAGTACAATTTCGCGAGTGTTCGCAAGGAAAATCTTGCGCGAACTTACCCGCGCGGTCGTGAACGGCCGCGGCATCTTGTTTCTCATTCATTGCTATGGTTCTGGGCATGCTTCTTGTATCCTCTCTAAATCTCTGCCATCCTTTGCTTGTTTGAAGCTTTTTTTGATCTATTTTACTTATTAATAATCCCTCTATTTTTCTAGCCCTATATTTTTGTGTTTACTGCTACTTTTGGTTAATTTTAAACTACTTTTTTAAACTCTTTTCTTTTCTTCTCTTCCCTATTCTATTTTCTTTATTCCTTTCCGCCCAGACCATGGTGAAGGGAGCCGGGAAGCATCCCGAGAAGGGGACGGGTCCCGCACCCCGTGCCCGGCTCCCGTGCGGGCGTTTGAGGGGGGAGCAGGTCGTACCCAGGGAGATCTTTAGCCCGGAGGAGGTGGGCGCACTCATTTTTTATGTTCAGCGCCGCCTCCCCAGGACCATCATGGCAGGCGGCAGGATCGGTGTCGGGTACGGGATCCGGGAGCGCCGGAAGCGGTGGGATAAGGTGTGCCGGGCCATGTACCACCACTCTCGGGTCCGGCGCACCTACAACCAGGCCACCCACCGCTGGACGGATGTCCTGACCTGTGAACAAGATCTGCTCGACCTGTTTGGCCTTGAGATCCCTGGGCTTGGTGAGTAGTAGTAGCTATTTCTTTACTACTCTGTTTTCTCCTGCTGTGTTATTATATTGCAAATTTTTGTTTTTTACCAAGAGCAATAATGCTGCTCATTACATTGTAAGTAAATTATATTTCAAAATCTTCTGTGCATTTCAGGTGCACTGCTCTCCTTCTCAGTAGTGTTGCTACTATGCTTATTTGTTTTCGATTTTGTGTTCATTTCATTGGCCTGTGAAATTATGTATGAGTGTAGTTTAAAGAACTGCGTAATGCTACACACTAAGGTTCAGATTTTTAATTACCGGCGCATCCCTGCAAAGTAGCAGGGATGCGCCAGTAATTGTGCGCCACGCCACCATCACCCATGGTGCGCCGTATTTACAATGCGGCGCACCATGGGCCCTAAACGTCACCAAAGCGTTACGCATCTGTGCCGTAAAGGCGGCGCATTGCTGGAGTTGCGTCGCAACGATGGCGCAGCTCCATCAATGCTCTGGGGTGCCCTATCTCCCCAATGCTGCGTCAAGTCGTACGTCTGCTTCAAGCAGGCGCAGGGTTTGAGTCACGCATCATTGTCGTTCAAGTGAGTGATTGAAATCTTGTAGATTTCCCTCAGCCACTTTTAGGATGCGTTCCTGCGCAGGAACGCCCTCCCTTGCGCTGGAACGCCCCCTGATGGCGCAGGGCTTTACAACGTGATGCATCTCCCATATGCGTCACGTTGTTAATATACGCCGCACCATTGCGCCTCTTTTGTGCTGCCGCTGCGTCACAAAAGTCACGCAACAATGGAGCAAAAGAGCCGCATGGGGCTTCTAAATCAGCCCCTACAGACTCAAGTCCAGTCCTTCCTTTGTACACATGGCGATAAGAAGAAATAGTGGTGGTGGATTGATAGTTTGAGTATTTTAATGACTGGTTAATGTAGTAGGAAACTTTAGTGTTGTCGCTGATCTGCAATCACGATGGACTTTGGCTGTCACTTCGCGTGCTGCGGACTGCTGCCTGCCAATCCTAGGCAAACCTTTTTAGTACTTTGTTTAGTGAGTTACATAAGAAGTTTCCAATTCGACGGTCCGCAAATCAAGCAATACTAATAACGTAGTAGACCACATGAGATTGGTCAATAATATATCCCGTGGAATAGTTGTCTATTTGCTATTTCGCCAAAATATTTTGTTAGTTCTTTTGAAATGTTTGATTTGGTTGACAAATATCATCCATGTTTTCTGTTTTTCTTTCTTTCATGTTGTACATCAGCTTCCCCCAGGGGCAAGAGGAGGACACAGGAGGAGGAGGAGGGTGCTGTTCAGGATGCAGGCCAGGATCGGGCAGGCGAGGGCTCCTTTGCTGGCCCCAGTAAGTTTTAATTTTAATATAGAGTACTTATTTTTTCCTAGCGTTCCTCATTCGATTTTTTCTAAATCGTCTTTGATCTTCTTGTAGACTGGATCTACATTCTTATCCTGCCTCGACTATGACTCTGTGTGGTATTACTAGATTATTCTTATTAGTCTGTCTGTGTAGCTAACTAAGATTGCACATTTGGCAATTCCATTGGACTCCCATTCTAGTCAGCAATAGCTCTATGCACTGAGTGCAGTCCTCTGGGATTGTCCATAATGTCTTTTCAAGTCTTCTAAATGTTTATGCTTTGACAATTGCCAACAATAAAAAGGTGAATGACCACCAAGAAAGAATAAGATACTACTTTACTTTTGGTTTGGATAGGAGGACATGCCATTCTACTACTGTTGCAGGGACAAATCTGCACAAACAGAACTATGGACACTAAATAATGCATTGCTTAGCTTATCAATTATAGTAGGTGCTGTTAGACTTTCCACATACCTCAGTGATAACAGACTTTGCAGTTGAACCCCAAATCTCCTTACTGACTAGATAGTGTGGCTGAGTCATTTAGCTCCCAAAGTCACCGATGATTGATCCCCAATGATGTCAGAGGCACGGACTCATGCTTGCAAAAATTGCAAAACCTTTAGCTCATCCACTCTAGTCTGGAGGACCAAAAACCACAGAGTCTATTTAAGTTTAAAAGCTTTATTAAAAGTAAACACATTTATTAAAATCAAGTTTGTCATAAAAGTAAACGTTTAACTGAAAATGGAAAAGTGCTTAGTGCTGACGATTAATTGGACACATTTCTTGTGGTCGAGCCAAGCTCCCACCTGGTTTGAACTTGATCCTGCTCGTGTTCTTAGAAGTCAAGCTTCTGTCTGTTAGGAGAAAAAGTGGTGCGTGTTAAAAATAAAAAGCAAGCATTCATCAGTTGTGCCACAAAGTGCAGCAAGACAACAGCCTTCCCTGGAAAAAGTGCCATTTTTACTTTAGAGTAGACAGTCACAAATTATTAAATTGTATACTGTTTTTTTCACATTTCTTTCTTCCTCCTAGACCAAATATTATATAGTAGTGAGTGGTGTATTCTAACATTATTAAATGTACTTTGCAGGTGGAACATCTGGAGGCGGGGCCAGGGCGGAGGTGGTGGTGGCATTGGACGAGGACAACTCTGGGGAGGAGGCGGAGGAAGTGGCGGACAAATCTGTGAGGGATAACACGGTGGTGGCGGGCAGAGGTAAGCTATATATTCCTTACTTATTGAGATTGAAGACTGCAGAGTGTGCTTTCTGCACGGGTGTATTATAAATAAACCAGGTAGTAGCCTCCTCTAAATGTACTTCGACTTAGCTGTGAAGTTTTTGGCGGGAAGAATCCCAATCAGATCTGAGATGAACTTGATGGATGGGATGAACGAAAAGCGAAAGAAGGGTGTAAGTAAGTGTGGAAGGACGAGAAATGTAATGATGACTGGCAAAGAAGAATGATATGTGTTTGCTTGGTCCCCGAGGTGGCTGGGAAGGAAAGAATATGGTATGGTACATGGCTGGGTGAATGATGAAGCAAGGATGGGTGGAAGGAGAACAGCCTGGGTGGGTGAAACAGAAACTGTATGTGTGCAAATACTTTGAATGGATGGATGCCTGGATCATTCATGGTACTATCTGACTCTTAGATAGCATATGTCTATCTAGAGAGAGTAGACGGTCACTGGATGAACTAAGTGTTACTCTGAAGAGCATGTAACACCTCACCCGCACGTCCGTTCCAGTGTAGGAAAGGCAAGGAAAAGAAGTTGTAATTTTGTCCAAATACTACCATGAATATTAGCAGTAGTTTGTATTGCAACTGCAAGCACAGCATATATCCGGTTATTACGGTGGACACTCCCTAACTCTCCTAATAACTTTAGTTTAGTAGTAGTACGTCATTCATGTGTGGGTGTATCACTGTTCACTCAATAATAAGCAAAGCACCTAAAGTCATCCCATATGTCATCAAATACATCCCATGTGAAGTGATAGATAATCAGATTATATAGCTTGCTTGCATAAGATAACGTACCAATTTTCCTAAACAAGAGAGAAGAAGAAGAATAAGACTGGTGTACTGTCATAGTCGACTGTAATGGAAGTCCATAGTGCTCGTAGAATTTGTTCCTTAAACTCCCACTAATGTTAGAGCAAGGATGAAGAAGTCGGAGGTTACATAGATACTGTCCTCAATAGTTATGTACTCTGCTTTCAATTTGCTACTTGTACTGTGACACAACTTTCTGCTCCATCATTTTGTGTTAATCTTAAGGAGCATTGGTTACAGACTATGTCTTTCTTTCTTCATATAGTTGCTCCTTCTAAATCCAAGAGACCATCAAGGAGGAGGGAGCTGGCTCGAATGGCCCGGCAACGGAGGCTGGATGCCACTGTCGCTGAATATCGGCGGCTGGTGGCCCTGGAGGAGGAGGAGACGCAGTCTGGTACTACAACAACATCCACTGGGACAGCTGCATCCTCCTCCGTGCGGTCTGCCAGCCAGCGCAGTGCTCCAGCGGTACGGAGCCGGGCTACCAAAGCCAAACGCCACCGCCGAGCAGCAAAGACAGCAGCTGCCCCCCCACAGGATTTGCAAGGCACGCCGGAGCCGCTTATGCCTCAGACTGTCCTACCTGGAGCGGGAGGCCATAAGCTATAAGAACTTGGTGGAGGGCCTCCGCTTTGAACATGCCACCCTCCGCAAGGAGTATGATGCCCTGGCTGCTAAAGTCAACAGCACCCTGCCGTAGTGTCCCTTGCCCCTTTTTTAGAGACTTTTGGGTGGTGGGAATTGGGAGTTGGGTTTTTTGGGGACTTTTGAAGGACAATTGTTGGGGTTAGGGAGGGTCTTGCGGGAGATTATTTTGTTAGGGGTATAAAAATATACCTTTTGAAACTTTATCTGACCATACCTGTTTTTTACTGCTTTTGAGTCTGGTGGGTGGGGGTTTAACAGTAAGTTTGTTTTCCTGAATAGTCCTAGGACTTTAGTAGTACTACCGTCAATCTCTCATCTCTCCTAATACTCCATTATACTACCTCCAACAAAACGCTTATCTTACCTGTAATTTGTGTTTGAAAGTAGGGCTAGGCCCAGGGCTGGCTCCACGGGAAATGGCGATCAAGGTTGGCAATCCAGGGCGGATGAAATTTCCTCCTCATTGCGGTGGTACTAGTGGTGTGACACAGTGGCAGTTGCATGGCTATGGAAAAAAAGAAAATGAAACCTGGTTTGTCCTTACTGTAGCATTACAATGGTACGATAGAGAATATAGCAGGTGACAATACACTAGACTAGAACAGTGCCACAATGTAGCCTAACAAATGGTAAAGTATTGATAGTATAACTTGTACTTGTGTAGGATTTCTTTGACATTGGCTACTACTACAAGAAATAGTACTGAAGCTGAGTAAGTCTAGAATATATCCTCGGATTCCTTCACAAGCCTGCTGCTATGACCTTATCCTCCCCAGCAAGTGTGTGGAATTATTGATGTAATTTAGTCACACATCAAGCAAAACCACACAGCCCGGGGGAAGAGGGTTAGGGTTTGTAAAATGGATGGGAATGGGGGTTTCTTTTTGGGTAGGTTTTGTTGAGAGAAAAAAAAAATCACAGCATGGACAAACAATAATTGAACATAAAGAAATTTTTGGGTACAAAGCTAACCATAAATCTTTTACGTGACATAAGGGAAGTGCATGCACTACTGAATGCATTGTTACTGAAAAGTAAGTAGTACTTTCGACAACCGTGAATGACAGAATGCGACAGTACAGGGCTACATTAAATTAGGTTTAAAAAATAGCCGAAGTAAAACCTATAGAATGGCTGTAGGGATCAATTTAGAAGCAGAGAGAGATCCAAGAAATGCAGTCACAGTCATAGAAGAAAACAATGGATACTGTATCTGTATGTTGTTGTAGTTGTCCTGTTGAATTTGGTAAGTAAGTTGCATGCAGAAAAAAATTCCTCTTATTAGCGGCACTCCTCCATTCCAGCTGATGCTTCGTCCATCAATGTTGGTGACCAGAAGACACCCTGTAAAAAAAGCACAGCATGGACAAACAATAATTGAAGATAAAGAAATCTTTGGGTACAAAGCTAACCATAAATCTTTTAAGTGACATAAAGGAAGTGCATGCACTACTGCATGCATTGTTACTGAAAAGTAAGTAGTACTAGAATGCGACAGTACAGGGCTGCAGCGTTTTCACTTGCCTATCTCTGCACTCAGAGAAACACTTCTTACATTAAATTAGGTTTAAAAAATAGCCAAAGTAAAACCTATAGAATGGCTGTAGGGATCAATTTAGAAGCAGAGAGAGATCCAAGAAATGCAGTCACAGTCATAGAAGAAAACAATGGATACTGTATCTGTATGTTGTTGTAGTTGTCCTGTTGAATTTGGTAAGTAAGTTGCATGCAGCAAAGAATTCCTCTTATTAGCGGCACTCCTCCATTCCAGCTGACGCTTCGTCCATCAATGTTGGTGACCAGAAGACACCCTGTCCACTGCCTGCCTGGCGGATGCTGAATTGCGGCTCGCTAATGTGAAGCCTGACTCCATCCTTTTTTCCCCATTGCACAGACTGAAACCCAGCCTGTAATTATTGAACGAAAAACAGGAAGTGATATCATATTACAACACCACTGATAAATAAATATAAGGTATGTAGGCTGTGTAGTGCAAAAATTCACACTTTGATTTTCCTAATAGACAGTACAATATTTTTGAAAGTGCGTACTCTGTCTGAGTCACCTTTTGAAGGATAAATAAGTATGGGCAATGTAATGTAGCGGATCTTTCCCCTCAAGCTAGGTGAACTGTAAACTGTGCTTTAGAACAAAATTAGACCTTCCCAGCAGTGCTCCCACCCAGACCCTTACTAAAGCCAGTCGCAAAAATGTAGAAGACCCCCAATCAGATCTAAAAAAACGAGGCCTAGCAGAAAACTGGTGACAAAACGTACTTTGAAAGTAAAAGTAGGCCCAAATACCCCCTTACCCACCGTGGATTGTATTCAAACCACTTGCAAGCAAGCAAAAGTATCCATAGCCAGCATCGCTCCAAGACTCGAAAACACCCCCACCCAAACACATGCAATAGAAATACTGCTAACCCTAACGAGCCCTAAGTTAAGAATAGTGGCAAAGGCTTTCTTTAACTATGCCAAATCCCCCCTTTCCCACCATGGATTTTCTTCAAATGACTTGCAACCAAAATTACACATTCTCACGAGTGCTCTAAGACCCCAGAACTCAGTTGCAAAAATCTAGAACACCCCGAAACACATGCAATCCTGCTGCTAGGGCTAACCCTAACGAACCCTAAGTTACAAAAAGTGCCAAAAGGCTTTTCCTTATGGATTTTGTTCCAACCACTTCTATCCGGTATTAGACCATCCAAGGAATGCCCCAAGACCCGCCAACCCACCCGCCAAAAAGCACAACACCCCCAAACAGCCCAAAAGGAAAATCTCATACTTACAATATTTCTCGGCCTTCGGTCCAAACGGGCTGTGCAGCTAGGCCATAACTCCCGTTTTCCAGCACGGATTTCCTGAAAAGCAAATGCAATCAAGATTAGACTGTCCCAGCAGTGCTCCCAGACCCCCAAACTCACCCACAAACACCCGGAACCCCCCCAAAGAGCTCCTCAAAGGCAAGCAAGTCAGCAAAAACACAAAAGAATTTCCGCCTCCGATTTGGTCCAAACCACTTCTATCCGGTATTAGAGCTACCCAGCAATGGCCCCAGAGCCGTCGCCGTCAACCCAGGAGAAAATGAGTAGAAGACCCCCAAACAGCCAAAAAGCAAAAGTACAAAAATGGGGACTTAGTCAATTTTTTGCCAATTTCCCAAATCACTCCACGCGCGCTCTACAGCTAGGCCCTAACTCCCCTCTGCCACCATGGATTTGCTTCAAACCTCTTGAAAACTAAAGTATCCATAGCCAGCAGTGCTCCCAGACCCCGAAACCCACCCACAAACACCAGGAAGCCCCCTAAACAGGCCCCCGAAAACGCTACATTGAGCAAAATGTCAGAAATAGCAACAACAAAAAATCAGCGTGGATTTTGTCCTAACCACTTCTATCCGGTATTAGACCTTCCCAGGAATGCCCCAAGAGCCACCAACCCACCTGCCAAAAAGCACAACACCCCCAAACAGCCCAAAAGGAAAATCTCATACTTACAATATTTCTCGGCCTTCGGTCCAAACGCGCTGTGCAGCTAGGCCATAACTCCAGTTTTCCACCACGGATTTCCTGAAAAGCGAATGCAATCAAGATTAGAGTGTCCCAGCAGTGCTCCCAGACCCCCAAACTCACCCACAAACACCCAGAACCCACCCAAAGAGCTCCTCAAAGGCAAGCAAGTCAGTAAAAACACACAAAAAATTACGCCTCCGATTTGGTCCAAACCACTTTTATCCGGTATTAGAGCTTCCCAGCAATGGCCCCAGAGCCGTCAACCCAGGAGAAAACGAGTAGAAGACCCCCAAACAGCCAAAAAGCAAAAGTACAAAAATGGGGACGTAGTCATTTTTTTGCCAATTTCCCAAATCACTCTGCGCGCGCTCTGCAGCTAGGCCCTAATTCCCCGCTGCCACCATGGATTTGCTTCAAACCTCTTGCAAACTAAAGTATCCATAGCCAGCAGTGCTCCCAGACCCCGACACCCACCCACAAACACCAGGAAGCCCCCCAAACAGGCCCCCAAAACGCTACATTGAGCAAAATGTCAGAAATAGCAAAAAAAAATCAGCGTGGATTTTGTCCCAACCACTTCTATCCGGTATTAGACCTTCCCAGGAATGCCCCAAGACCCGCCAACCCACCCGCCAAAAAGCACAACACCCCCAAACAGCCCAAAAGGAAAATCTCATACTTACAATATTTCTCGGCCTTCGGTCCAAACGCGCTGTGCAGCTAGGCCATAACTCCAGTTTTCCACCACGGATTTCCTGAAAAGCAAATGCAATCAAGATTAGAGTGTCCCAGCAGTGCTCCCAGACCCCAAAACCCACCCACAAACACCCGGAACACCCCCAAAGAGCTCCTCAAAGGCAAGCAAGTCAGCATAAACACAAAAAAAATTCCGCCTCCGATTTGGTCCAAACCACTTTTATCCGGTATTAGAGCTTCCCAGCAATGGCCCCAGAGCCGTCAACTCACCCGCAAAGAAGTAGAACACCTCCACAAGTGCTGAGTCTTTCTTCATTGGGCGTAATCCAGCCCTCTGCTTTGATGGAAATAGGAGTCTGGAGGAGGAGGATAGAGGAGCATGTTCTTCTGAACTTGTGAACCTGAGGAATGCAGACTGCGGTACCTTCAAATCAATAAGCAAACAACTGAAGACAGTTCTGCTGATGGGCTTGTTTTTGTGATTAGGTGATTAAAGTTTGAATTATATTAACTTTGCACAACAAAGAAAGACAGACACACAGGAATAAAAGTGAAAAAGGACGAAAAAGAAAGTTATTGATTCATTGTCTCATTTTCAGGGCTCGGTGTCAGGGTCCAGGAATAAGAATAAGGCTTCGTCATCATACTCTGCGAATTCAGGCAGGGTGAGCTCAGTGTCACCTGACAGAGAAGAAATACCCTCATCTACGTTGCTGTCCACCTCGTCTTCATCCGGCGTGCTTTCTCGTACTCTGTAACCTGGTGGTATGAGGTGCTGATTCATCTTGATTATTGTTAACCTCTCCACATTTTTGGGCGAGAGGCGGCTCCGTTTGGGAGTTACAATGCCACCAGCAGCACTGAAAACACGTTCAGAAGACACACTTGCGAGTGGGCAAGACAAGTAGTTTAAAGCCAGGTTGGAGAGCTGTGCTGTGGCCACAATTCTTTTTTCCCATGCCAATACGCCAATGGGTCAGCATTAACATAGACCTCTGTTGAGTCATTCAGATAGTCCTTCACCATCGACTCAAGGTCCTCCTCCAAGGTTCCTCCACTTTGCTTAGCTGTTGCTGTGACCTTTTGAGAACCAAACCCAAGCCGAGCTAGCCAATCCTCTTCAGCCTCCAATGTTACTGTTGTGTCTGGTGCAGATGATCCGGTTGCCGGTGTCTTTAACGGCTGAGAGGTCACTTGTGCCACAGCCACAGGTCCAGAAGTGGATTGTTTTGACTGGGGATGGCCTGTTGATGCTGATGTACTGCCTTTTCCTTCAATTTTGTGCCGTTCTCTTTCAAACCTCTTGGCTGACAAGGCTAGCCAACGTTTGTACTTTGTAACATCTTCATCAGCAAAAGGAAAGAATGCTCGGCCTGACAGCGCCTTTTTGTAGCGTGGATCCAGAATAGTAGCACAAATGTAATGCTGGTTTGAGTGGATCATTTTAAGACGTTCATCACCTTGTAGGCGCTCTAATGATTTCTCCGCCAAAACAAAAGGGTCTTTGTTTTTTCATCTTTTTGAAACACAGAACACACCTCCTTCAGTTGGTGCTCCAGCATGTACAATAATGGGATAGTTTTTCCCAAATTACAGTCCTCCTTGCTGACTGCATGCGTGAAGACCTCAAAAGGACGAAGCATGCGTGTCAGGCTTTTAACTATGTCCCATTGCGCCGCACCCATCCTCAGGTCCTTCTGAGCTGTACCCTGTTTTAAGAAATAGTGATCGAGTACCGTATACTGCTCATACAGACTAAGCATGGGCGGAAAATCCGTTTCGCTCGTTGATTTTGCGGATTTTCGGTAAATTCGCAATCCGCGAGATTCGCGAATCTCCCGCAAAATCCGCAAATCCGCGAGCAGCGGATTTTGCTCGCACTGCTCGCACTGTTCGCGTGAGTTCGCGGCTTCCCAGTACAACTTCGCGCCCCGCGAATAAGTGCAAAATTGCAGAAATACGATCTTAGCAAAACTGAAACTACTTACCAGGTTCAAAAGTTCAGGCTCATCATTAGTAGCCATTTCCTGTAGTGCTTCCTGAGGGGCCCCTCCAGAGTTCAGTTGCCAGTTGCAACTATTATGTGACCCTGCTCTGAACCTCAGAATAGTTACACATATGCCACAAAGGTCCTGAATTACAGCTAAGGGAGACAAGCAGGAGCCAGGCTGGAAGTTCAAATCCATTAATCAGCCCCTAATTCATTATTGTCAGTTGGGGCAGGGCAGGTGTTGTAACTAATTTTGCAACAATGAAAGCACTTAGCAAGTGCAAAAGATCACTAATCAGGAAGCACTAAGGAAGCAGGTGCCAGCTAAAAAAATATTCTGTGACACATTAATCAGCCCCAAATTAATTCAGGTCACTTGAGGCAGGGAAGGTGTGCTTGCGTTGCCACAATAATGTACACTGACTGGACAACCAGAGGGTGCTGTGATGAAACAGAGGGTGGCATGGGTGGGTCAGAGGGTGGCATGAGTAGTCAGAGAGTGGCAGTGGTGACAGAGAGTGGCAGTGATGAAGAAGAGTGTCCCAAACAGGCTGGACACGTAGAAACAACAAGTTCGCGAAACTTGCGACCCGACAGGTAAGTTCGCAATTTGCGAAAGTGTACAAAACCCTCGGAACTGGCAGAAACCCGCGCAAACACAAAAAAAAAATCCGCAAATTCGCGAGAATTTGTGGATTTTGCGGATTGCGAGTTCGCAAATCCGCAAAATTCGCGAACGCGAGATTCGCAAAATTCGCCCATGCTTAATACAGACGCTCAAGCATGTAGAAGGTTGAGTTCCAACGTGTTGCCACCTCCTGGATGAGTGCTTTCACTGGCATTCGACGTTCATGTAGCAGGCTCCTCAGATGCTTCCGGGCCTTAAAAGAATGGCTGAAATGGTTGCACATTTTTCGGCAGGTCTCCACTACCTCGTACGCTGCACTGTCTTTATCACTCAAGAATTTTTTGACAACCAGGTTTATACAGTGCGCCAAACACGACACTCTGAAATAGTGACCCAGCTCCATGGCCTTAACTACATTGGCGCTATTATCCGTGGAAACATAACCAATCTGGCGTTTTTTGGGGGACAGCCAGTCAAGGACCTTTGTGTTAAACTCATCCAAAATGTTTTGTGCTGTGTGACGTTTCTCCAAACCAAACATGGCTAGTGTTGCATGTTTCCGAGCAGCTTTAAAAACTTGGTCCGGGTCAACACCTGCGTTTAGCTTTGCTTTAACCCCTGAAAAAGAGACCCAGTGTGCAGTGATGCACATGTAATCAGCGCCTGCGCCACTGGTCCACATGTCTGTTGTCAGATGTATAGTGTGAACAGCATTCTTCTGCAAAGCTGCCCCAATCACCTCCAGCACATCTTCATGTAGTGCTGGAACCGCAACTCTGGCAAAATAGAACCGGCTAGGAACCTTCCATTCAGGGCAGAGCGATGCCACTAATTCTAGAAAACCAACACCTTCTACAAAAGAAAAAGGGAGAAGGTCCAGAGCTAGCATTTTAGCCAGCTTAGTGTTATACAGACGCGTCAGTGGGTGGTTGCGTTAATATTGCGCTTCTGTAAACAACATCTTTTTAATGTTGCCCTGGACCAAGCATTTACGGGATGATGATGATGATGATATCTTCGACCCAGTTACGATCGGTGATGAACTTTTTCGCATTGGTGTCTCACTCTCTCCCACACTCTTAGTGTGGCTCACATGGGGTGTGCTGCTGACAGGGGTACTGGGTGTAAGTGAAGTGTTTGACACGTCTTCTTCCTCCTCGTCATCATCAGATGAAAAATCAACGTTTTCATTACGTGCAATTAGGGCTTCCTTGATCGCCTGTAGGTGCGCAAACCATTGGACAGCGTGCTGTCTCTTAAGATTACCTCTCTGGCCTCCGGTACCATAGTTGGTACCAAACTTACCACGACTAACTGCAACCGTACAAATGCTACAAATGGCGAAGTTTTCCCTTTTTGGGCAAACACTAAAGAAGTCCCAAGCTGGGGACTTGAATTGTCTGTGGGGGCCGGAGGAGGCGGCGATACTGGTGGCGGTGGTCTTGCTGCTAATGCCAGATGAAGTGGAGGATGTGGATTGCCGAACTTTAGTACGTTGTGCACTTTCACCACCACTAATTGAGGTCGAGGTGGATGGAGGTCCCTTCTTGCGAGGAAGAAATATGGAAGCGGTACGTGTTGGTGTACTACTTAACTCCAATGATTGTTGTGTTTCCATTGCCTCCTCGTCGACATCATCATCATCATCACGCTCAGCAGCTTCTCGGGCTAGGGTCAAAATGTCTCTTTGCTGCATGCCCGCTGGGGCTGCAGTGACCTTTATGATGACTGGCTCGTCGTCGTGAGAGGCTTTATCAGCAGCAGTATCCGCCACTTCTTGTTGCGCCTCATCAAACTCCATAACTATGAGTTTTTCGACGACCTTCCTTTTACGCTTAAGTACCTTTGTCAGATCATGGTGTGCCTCACTCTCAGACGGCCGTGGTGGTTCCCAATTTTCATCCAGATCATCAGAAGGAGGTGGGCTTGAAGAAGATGTAGACACCCCCCTTGATCTTTACCTTGCTAGGGATGTGGAAGACAATGAATGATCATCAGGAGGAGTGGCTTCCTCAAATGATACCTCGGCTTGATTGTCGATTTCCTGATGTGCCCCTACTTCGGGAGGAACAACTATTGTGGGCACTTGTGACCCTCCATGAACCTCTGCTTGCGCATCTCCTTGCGCTGCCTCTCCTTCCACATGTACTTGGGCTTGTACTTGCACATGTGGTTGTTGTTGCAGCTGTGGTTGTTCAACACTTGTCAGATGAGTTACAACAACCTGTGTTGATTCAGGGACATTGCTGCTACTTTCTTGCGATGAGCCCACATCACTGGTCGATGGTGATTGAAGAAGTACACTGACTGCCTCTGCAGCACTCAAGGGCTTGGACTTAAGTTGGCGTGGTGGTGGCGGCACTGAGCCCAATGGAGCGGGGGTGCTGCTCCCAGCTTGGTCCCCAGCAGATCCCGCTGCTGCTGCAGGGGTACTTGTTTTTTTACTCCCAAAAAACATGGCGGCCGGCACACCAGCCTCCTTGGTAACTTGCTTCTTCTGCTCCTTACTGGCAACTTTCTTGCTAGAGGAGCTACGGGACCTTTTTTGGGGGCCATCTTCTTCAGAGCAGGTAAGAACAGCAGGCCGCAGTTGCACGAGTTGCAGAGTTGTCTGTGGCCAGACGTGATGTCCCGTGACGTTATGCTGCACACACACACCGCTGCAGGACTTCTTCCTGGCACTGGTGGTTCTCTTGAGTCTTGTGCACCTAAAAGCAATGGAATACAGAGGTTCAGTTCAGTTATACACCCCCAAAAAATCGAAAAAACACAGACAAATCAGCACAATCGCATGCCCTCCATGATGTTTAAATTCAAGACACCCCACAGAAAGACTAGGCCCATGCAACACTCACTACCCCTGGTGAAAAGGCCACAACAACAGGCCAAAAAAACGAAAATCACAGAAAAATCAGCACAATCACAAGCCATCCAGCCTCTCCACGATGTTTAAATTCAAGACACCCCACAGAAAGACTAGGCCCATGCAACACTCACTACCCCTGGTGAAAAGGCCACAACAACAGGCCAAAAAACGAAAATCACAGAAAAATCAGCACAATCCCAAACCATCCAGGCCCTCCATGATGTTTAAATTCAAGACACCCCACAGAAAGACTAGGCCCATGCAACACTCACTACCCCTGGGCATAAAGGTTGAAAACTAGGCAAAATGGTTGCAGGCCTAACAACACTGCCTGCATTCAAAATGACCACTTGCCTCCCAGCACATGGCCTGCCTGTACCAGCACTCAAAATGGCCCCCACCCACATGGCCTGTCCCCATGAACACCCCAAAAAATCGAAAAACACAGAAAAATCAGCACAATCCCAAACCATCCAGGCCCTCCATGATGTTTAAATTCAAGACACGCCACAGAAAGACTAGGCCCATGCAACACTCACTACCCCTGGGCATAAAGGTTGAAAACTAGGCAAAATGGTTGCACACCTGAGAACACTGCCAGCATTCAAAATGGCCCCCTCCCTCCCAGCACATGGCCAGGGCCTGTAGCTGCACTCAAAATGGCCCCCACCCACATGGCCAGTCCCCACTAACACCCCAAAAAATCGAAAAACACAGAAAAATCAGCACAATCCCATTCCATACATGCCCTCCATGATGTTTAAATTCAAGACACCCCACAGAAAGACTAGGCCCATGCAACACTCACTACCCCTGGTGAAAAGGCCACAAGTACAGCCCAAAAAAACGAAAATCACTGAAAAATCAGCACAATCCCAAGCCATGCAGCCCCTCCATGATGTTTAAATTCAAGACACCCCACAGAAAGACTCAGTCCACCCACCACTGAGTACCCCTGGGCATAAAGGTTGAAAGCTAGGCAAAATGGTTGCAGACCTGAGAACACTGCCAGCATTCAAAATGGCCCCCTCCCTCCCAGCAGATGGCCAGGGCCTGTAGCAGCACTCAAAATGGCCCCCACCCACATGGCCTGTCCCCACTAACACCCCAAAAAATCGAAAAACACAGAAAAATCAGCACAATCCCATTCCATCCATGCCCTCCGTGATGTTTAAATTCAAGACACCCCACAGAAAGACTAGGCCCATGCAACACTCACTACCCCTGGTGAAAAGGCCACAAGTACAGCCCAAAAAAACGAAAATCACTGAAAAATCAGCACAATCCCATTCCATCCATGCCCTCCATGATGTTTAAATTCAAGACACCCCACAGAAAGACTAGGCCCATGCAACACTCACTACCCCTGGTGAAAAGGCCACAAGTACAGCCCAAAAAAACGAAAATCACTGAAAAATCAGCACAATCCCAAGCCATCCAGCCCCTCCATGATGTTTAAATTCAAGACACCCCACAGAAAGACTCAGGCCACCCACCACTGAGTACCCCTGGGCATAAAGGTTGAAAGCTAGGCAAAATGGTTGCAGACCTGAGAACACTGCCAGCATTCAAAATGGCCCCCTCCCTCCCAGCACATGGCCAGGGCCTGTAGCAGCGTTCAAAATGGCCCCTACCCACATGGCCTGTCCCCACTAACACTCCAAAAAATCGAAAAACACAGAAAAATCAGCACAATCCCATTCCATCCATGCCCTCCATGATGTTTAAATTCAAGACACCCCACAGAAAGACTAGGCCCATGCAACACTCACTACCCCTGGTGAAAAGGCCACAAGTACAGCCCAAAAAAACGAAAATCACTGAAAAATCAGCACAATCCCATTCCATCCATGCCCTCCATGATGTTTAAATTCAAGACACCCCACAGAAAGACTAGGCCCATGCAACACTCACTACCCCTGGTGAAAAGGCCACAAGTACAGCCCAATAAAACGAAAATCACTGAAAAATCAGCACAATCCCAAGCCATGCAGCCCCTCCATGATGTTTAAATTCAAGACACCCCACAGAAAGACTCAGTCCACCCACCACGGAGTACCCCTGGGCATAAAGGTTGAAAGCTAGGCAAAATGGTTGCAGACCTGAGAACACCGGCAGCATTCAAAATGGCCCCCTCCCTCCCAGCACATGGCCAGGGCCTGTAGCAGCACTCAAAATGGCCCCCACTCACATGGCCTGGCCCCACTAACACCCCCAAAAAGTCGAAAAACACAGAAAAATCAGCACAATCCCATTCCATCCATGCCCTCCATGATGTTTAAATTCAAGACACCCCACAGAAAGTCTAGGCCCATGCAACACTCACTACCCCTGGTGAAAAGGCCACAAGTACAGCCCAAAAAAACGAAAATCACTGAAAAATCAGCCCAATCCCAGGCCATCCAGCCCCTCCATGATGTTTAAATTCAAGACACCCCACAGAAAGACTCAGTCCACCCACCACTGAGTACCCCTGGGCATAAAGGTTGAAAGCTAGGCAAAATGGTTGCAGACCTGAGAACACTGCCAGCATTCAAAATGGCCCCCTCCCTCCCAGCACATGGCCAGGGCCTGTAGCAGCACTCAAAATGGCCCCCACCCACATGGCCTGTCCCCACTAACACCCCAAAAAATCGAAAAACACAGAAAAATCAGCACAATCCCATTCCATCCATGCCCTTCATGATGTTTAAATTCAAGACACCCCACAGAAAGACTAGGCCCATGCAACACTCACTACCCCTGGTGAAAAGGCCACAAGTACAGCCCAAAAAAACGAAAATCACTGAAAAATCAGCACAATCCCAAGCCATCCAGCCCCTCCATGATGTTTAAATTCAAGACACCCCACAGAAAGACTCAGTCCACCCACCACTGAGTACCCCTGGGCAAAAGGCCCCAAAACAGCCCAAAAATCGAAAATTCCAAAATTGTAGTTGCAGCAACTGTAATGCCCCAAACAAACTTACTTGTGAAATTTCTAATCCAAAAGTGATCCAAAGAAAGTCAAAAAGGCCTCAAATCCAAATATCCAGCAGCATCCACAAAAAGTAATCCTTCCAGCTCCAGATCCAAATGAAAAGTGACCAGGAGATGGACAAAGCACTGGGAGGAGCCTGCTGGACAGGAACAGGAAGTTGAAGACTGTGGGGCACTTCCTTCTTCCCCCCCCTCCTCCCCAAAATGGACTCCTCGCAAAAAAAGTGCAGGCAAATGTCAACCTGAATAGTTATTCAGATAAAAATCATCATTTCCAGAAGGCTTATGCTGGTTGCTGGTGGATTTCTTGTGCAGAATTGCAAATTTTGTATTTTCGCGAGTGCGAGATTGTTGCTGCTCGCCCCATCTACAAGGTCGCAATTGCGAAGTCCCGCGATACGTGATCACGGCGTACTCGTGTTGACAAACTCTTGCTGTGCAAGTTGGCAAGCCGCGATGACGTAATCGCGCTCGCCAAATACCCACGGGATCCCGCAGCAAGATCCAAAATGGCGCAGCACTCGCAAAATATCGAGAAAAACAACTCGGCAAACGCTGAATGACGGTAAGTAAACGTCGCGCGCCGCAAAATTGTATCACCAGAAAAAAAAATCTGCTGCGTGCGAATTTGCGGATTTTTGGTAAATTCGCGAGAGTTCGCGGATTGTGAATTTACCGAAAATCCGCAAAATCCGCGAACGAAACGGATTTTCCGCCCATGCTTAGTGTTGAGCAGGATGCACTTTAGGTGGTTAGTGTCAGAGCTCTGTTTGGAGTTTGTGGATTTGGTGTGGGTCCTGATGCAGTCGAACTTGCAGGAGTGGCAGGTGAAGGGTCCATGGGTGTGTCCTGGGGCAGCTTGGTAGCATTTTGGTGGGCGGCCGGGGTTAAGGGCTGAGAGGGTTGTGGCGTCGTATGTTATGCGGGTGGAATGGATTTTGCGGGGGCCAGGGGGTCTGGCCCTGGGCGCGGTTCAGGCGCGGACGGGCGTAGACAGGCTTACCTTTGGCGCACCTTCGGCGCGCATAGGGCGCGACCGCTGCGTGTGACCACTGCGCGCAGAGGCATCTGTCATATGTTGATAGTGGAGGGGGCGGGGCGAGGGAGGAGCAGCTGGGAGGCGGGAGCGGGTTGGAGAGCCGAGCAGGGAGGCACAACAACAAACAACAAAATGGCATCAAGCCAAAAGCGAAACAGGATTGGGGCACAATCTGAATAAACGCGATGAAAATAGCAGTGGCACCGGCACAATCAGGCACAAATGAATTATTCAGGCAAAGGCAGCACAGCACAATTGAAGATCGTGAAAGCGCACTTTCGCAATATAGCGCTACGATACAAATATAATAAGCAATCAGGCACTAATAATTGTGGGAGCAATGGGAGCTAGCAAAGAGCAATCTGGTAGTATAGCGCTACGATACCACAAGCGGCAAGCAGAGCAGGGAGCAGCGTGAGGAGCAACCGCTTCTGAAGAGATCAGGACGGTCACAGCGCTACTACGGGAGAGCGGAGCCTAAACTATCAGTGGGAGGGAGGAGCAGCTGGGAGGTGGGAGCGGGGTGGAGAGCCGGGCAGGGAGGCACAACAACAAACAACAAAATGGCAGCAAGCCAAAAGCGAAACAGGATTGGGGTACAATCTGAATAAACGCGATGAAAATGGCAGTGGCACCGGCACAATCAGGCACAAATGAATTATTCAGGCAAAGGCAGCACAGCACAATTGAAGATCGTGAAAGCGCACTTTCGCAATATAGCGCTACGATACAAATATAATAAGCAGCTCCCTTCTGACACAATGGGGGCACTTCCTTCTTCCCCGCCTATGTCACTGCAGGAGCTGCATTTGTTCTGTCCCCATCCTCAGTGGGGGGACAGGCTCACCACCGCTCGGCCCCTCACCCATTTATGGCTTCACGCCTCCATCCGGGACCCTCCATCTTGTCAGGAACCTGGGGCACAGAGCTCTAGTCGTCCACACGCGTTAGCACCCCAGGCGGCGTGCGGACAGCGGGCGCTCACTGGTGTCTTTCGGCTGCCAGTACGCAGGGATCCGCGGGTAGCGTCCGCACCGATCTCCAGCACGTTCCGCACTCTTCACTGAACCTGCGCCATTCCGGGAGTTTCCACCGCCTGGGCCGCAGTCGCTCCCTCTGACGATCTGTCTCCTGCTCGCGCGCCTGTTGTTAGGGGCTCAGGCGCCCGCTTTGTTGGCAATTCATGTGTTCATCGGTTCTTTGAGCCACAATTGCCAACTGCATTTATATGCCAACCTGATGCCTCATCGTATGTGCTATGATGGCGCGGGATTGCAGATATTTGCAGGATAATCGAGGGATTGAAGTCGGAGCTCTAGAAGCTGGCGTCCACCATGTTGGCCGGCTAGCCACACCCCCTGGCAGGATTACATATTATGATGTGCAGATGATCCTTTTGGGTACTACAGTTAAGTAGAGTAAGTATGTTTAGTTTATAAGGCATTTTACCATAGAGATAGCTGTTGTCGCTGTACTTGCGCAACCTTTTGCAGCATTTCATGGAAGTATTGCGGTACATAGCAATGACAAGACATTATGTGATTGTCTCGTTACTGCCTTTACAAACATTGAAGGCAGCCATGTTGTTTTAAGCACACTTTATCTGTGTTCTATGTTACACCCCTAGATATAGGTAAGCATTGGGTTTGATGTTTTCGTGGAAGAGGAAGAGGTGTGGCACAGCAGCAGGGTGCCTGACTACGGACCCTGGGTACACGTTCGATCCCCCACACCGGCGGCAGGTTAATCCAGCACCATGTGACTCTAGGCAATAGCTTGCTTAATCTTCCCGACGGCCCCCAGCGCCTTGACACCCTCGGGTAATTGTGCGCTTTACGAATATCGGATTTCATTTCCTACCTATTTCCACTTTATTAAAGTGGTAATAGGTAAATATTTATAAGTTTATATATATTTAAAAAAAGATTGCAGAGTATCGCAGTACGTTTATGCCACACCAGTCTACGCCATAACACTCTACACCACTCCACTCTACAACACGGCACTTGATGCCACAAAACACTACACCACAGCACTCTAAGCCACAACATTCCACATCACAACACTCTATGACATAAAACTTTCCGACACAAAACTCTACTTCACTTAAAGATATTCTACTTCACTCTATGGTACTCAAAGACACTCTATGTCACTGCTACAACACTGAATTCCACAATACAATACTCTATGCAACCCCCCTACTCCATTTCACTTTACTACAGTCTACTGTATAACACCTTACTCCACTCTATTCCACTCTTCTCCACTACTCCACTCTACGCCACTGCACTCCACCGCATGACATGCCACTCCACTCTGTAAAATACCACCCCACTCTATGGCAGGCCAATACACTCTATGACACTCCACTCTACTCTGTGGCACTCTAAGACACGCTTCCACTCTATGACATGCCACTCCACTCAATGACAAGCCACTCCACTCTACTCTACCACACACCATTTCACTCTATGCCACTCCAGTCTACTGTACGACACGCCACTCCACTTTACCTCACTCCACCCTACAACACTCTATGCCACTTTACTCTGTGACACTCCACTCAATGGCACACAACTCTACAACACTCCACTCCACGCCACTCTACTCTACAGAATTCTGCTCCAATGTATGCCTCTCAACTCTACTCAACTGTAAGGCACGCCACTCCAGTCCACAGTACGACACCCCACTCTACTCTATGACGTGCCACTGCCCCTACAACACACCACTCCACTCTACGACATGTCACTCCACTCCATTGTTGGACACACCACGCCACTCTAGGACACGCCACTCTATGATATACCACTCCACTCCACTTCACGACACTCCACTCTACACACCTCAACTGTAACATACTCTACAGCACACTACTCTATCACATGCCACTCCACTCTAAGACATGAATCTCCACTAAATGCCACTCCAGTCTACTCTACGACACACCACTCTAAGTCACAAGACTCAATGCAATGTGACTCTAGGCTTCAACACTCTATACCACAACACTCTACACCACTTCACACTCTGCCACTCCACTTTACTCAACTATGTTAAACTGAACTTCACTCTGTGACACTCTACATGCTTCCACTCTATCACACGCTACTCCACTGTATGCCACTTCACTGTACAACACTCTGCTACACTCTATGCCACTATGCAACACTCTACTCCACTCTATGGCACTCCAAGACACTCCACTCCAATCATTGCCATCCCACTCTACAACGCTCTAATCTACTCCATGACACTCTACTCAATGACACTCCACTTAACGACACTCCACTCTACGATTTGAAACACATTTTTATTTTTTAAAACATTGAAATTCAATTAAAAAACCAAAGGTTAGAGCTTAATTATAGTTAGGAAAACATAATGTATTATTTCTCTACAAAGCAAACTTAAACTACACAAACCTTTGAAATTCTAAAGTAATAGTTATAACTTTATAACTATAACTCAAAGTTATAATTTATGCCCTACCCTAAAATTACTGTAACTTGCACACCTCTATACAGAGTCATGTAACCTCGCTAGCAACACTACATTAACTATAACTCAGCAGTGTACCTTGCACAGTGTTCTCATAAATGATGCAATTTCCGCCAGAATGCTAAAACATGCTAAAATGAAGATAATATGATAGGGTATAAGCAGTGCATGCATAGGGAAGGTGTGTTCTACATGAAGCATATTTCCTCATGGAATACTGCTTGAACAATAATACAGGGAAATAAATTACCAAAACTACCTGTAGTAATTGGACAATAACTGCTGTAACCAATACTTTGTTATGTCTTTGTTTCTTTTCTAATACAGATTTGCGCACATTGAACACGATGTCGACAAAACAATACCTGGAGAAGCAAACACTCCAGCACGTAGATTGTGCATTAGCAAAGAGGGTAAAAAGCTCAGCTTTCCGCACAATTTCTCCTATCATTGAAATCCACCGAGCTAAAGACCTAGGTGTGGCCCTTTATGGGGCAGAACTGTGGGGGATGGAGCATCTGAAACAGCTAGAGGTTGCTGAAAATACATTTCTCATCCTCCCATTGAATATGCCCCTATTACCTCTACGCCTTAACCTTGGTTTAAATGTAAATGCTGTATTACTTGTATAGCGCCCGAATCACCCCACATGGGGTCTCTCCGGCGCTTGTACAAATACCACTGTGGAACCCTTCCTCGATTTTTCCCTGTGAGGCACCCACTCCTGGGCACCCCCATGGTGCAGCCAGGGCATCTTAGCGCTGTTGGGGCTTTCGTGGAGATTAAGCAAGCTATTGCCCAGAGTTGCAGAGTGGGGCCCATGATTAGAATAGGCACCGATGCGAGAATGACCAGTTCCGAGGAAATTGAGCCCAAGACCCACCGAGGCGGGAATAGAACCCTGGTCCCAGGCCAGACCTCTGCATCAGGGTCTGCCGCTCTAACCATTGAGCCACACTTATCCACTTAAAGCCTATTATCGATTTTGCTGTCCTCAAGGTCCTATTGTTCTGGGTGAGACTCTGGACCAGTAACACCCAGATTCCTTTAAAGGATAAAGATAAAGGATGCAGTGTAGGAATTATTAATCCTCCAAAGACATAAAGGGCAACTGCTTTGGTTTAACAAGGTTAAGGAGTGGCTTTTTAGATTGGGTTTGGGAATAATGTGGGAGGCTCCGCAGTCCATTGCAAAAAAATGGTCCCCTTGCTGAAAAAGAGGTATTGGGATTTTGTTGATTCTTCCTGCACTGTTATCAAGGTACCCGGCACTTTAACTTCCACTTTTTTAAATGTTAAAAGCTGTTTTAATTTAGATTTGTATATGGATGAAGTTGAACCCCCTCGGGCACGAGCACTTTATATACAATTTAGGATAGGGGTACTCCCACTGAATGCAATGAAAAACAGCTGGGCAAATGCCACATACTTAAAGTGGCAATGCACAATCACAATATGTTCTTAAGTGAACGGCTTTTACAGTAAGCAGCCTGTCAAGTGTTTATATGCCAAGTTTTTCGATTGTTTACGTGTGACATTTCCATGTTTTCAATGTGCATATGTGTGACATTTCATTGCCTTTTGTGTGACATTTTCATTGGCACTTTATAGCGAGTAGAACTTTCTCACTCAGCATGTGTCATAGACACAAGTCTCATGATGTAGAAAACAGCAACGTTATCAAACTTTCATGCCAAGCAGGAATTCAGGAAGCAGGGAGAAGCAATTGCTAACATATTTGATCACAACAGTATGCCACCTCCAGAGCGAAAATGATTACCATTCGATTACCACATACTAATAATTTTATTTTTCTTTGTGAATTTAGCAATTAATGTTTTGACACAAGTCACATGATACAACATTTTAAAATGTGATAGGGTTTAAAACACAGCATCAACAATATAATACATGATTTACATGATTATACAGATCATTTGTTTTTCTTACATTTTCAGTTTTTGCTCGAGCTCGAGCCCCATGACATATTTATTTCACTTCAGATTTGAGTCACACCATCAGATTTGATGCTCTGCAGTTCAGGTATTAAGTGGACTAAAAATTTAATGAATCCCATGCCTGGTGATGGGAACTTCACATCACTAACACAGACAGGCCAATAAGGCCACGAGAAAAGGAAGGCGATACAGGAAATAAAACTTCCAGGTGGTGTTATGGCACAACAATGAACCTGACCTTACAGTTTTGCTTTCAATGTGGCAGACAGCTGGATGTCCTAACACTCTATGGGACATATTTACAAGGGGATTGCGACACAAGAATGTCACCTTTTATGACATTCCAGTGGCGCCATGCCCTGCCGCTTTGAAAATATGGTAACCTTTCATGAAGATATATGTGTGAAAGGGGCGTGCAATGGCGGTTGCTGTGGGTGTTCCACTGCTACACCATTTGCTTTTTGACGCTGCTCCATATTTACACGGAACTGTAAATTTGAGGCAGCATAAAAAAATAATGCCATTCAAAAGCAAGCGCTAGATTGGCGCAACAAGGATAAATACTTTCATTTCTCCTCGTTTTTGCTCTGTCTATGTGTGCTACAGAACTATGTGTGTTGCATTCTGCAGCACACATAGAAAGACGATGGTGTCCCTTCCTGCACACAAACAATCATTCCCTGCAACACAGATACCCCTGCACTGGTGCCTACATTGCAGGAAATCATCTCTGCACTGCAGGCTCACTTCTAGTACTATGGCGCAAGGGAGTTTGTGTTGGTGGTAGGCAGCTATTTTTACTGCCAGCGCAAGTGAAAACACAAGGGTGCGCTGAATTCTTGTAAATACGGCGCATCCCAGTGTGTTTGAAATGGTGTGGCGCTGCAAAATTGCTCACAGCGCTGCGCCATTTCCTTGTAAATATCCCCGCAGTGCTTTCAAGCAGTTAAAGTAATAGTGCTGGTAGAGCAAAGAGGGGGGGTCCCAGCTGTGACCCCAGCTATAGATTACATAGACGAGCGCTTGGCCAATATGAAGTCTATGTCACCACCCTTCCCTGCATCTTGTCCGTCCCCACCTCTCCAAAGGAGTGAAACCTGCTGCCCTTCTTTAGCTTCAGAACACATGCCAATAGACCTTTTTCAGGCAGGAGACTCCCGATTATTTTTTTTAAGTCAAAAGGGATTTATTTTAGGTATTTGTTCCGCCTAAAATAAAGCCCCTGCTGCAATATAAGCCAATGGGGAAAATGCATTCCTCAGATTCTTTTTTCAAAATCTCCCAGTTTGAAAATTTTGGCATCTATGCTTCTGTGAGGTGTGATTAGCTACCCTTTCTCAACAATTGGGGCTTGCAGTTAGTTAACTCTTAAGCCTATCCCACACATGGTGGGACTGGGAACGCTAACCGGCTCTGGCAATTGAGTCGGACTGGCAGCGGGAAGGGGGAAAACACTGCAGCTGCTTTTGGTAGAGGGAGGCGATATTGCAGCACTGATGCAAAACCGGCACCTGTACCAAAGTCGTCCCCCACCAGTCAAAAACCTGCCCCACCCTTTCGGCCCACCAGGTAAATGCCTGGTGCCCGCTATGGCCAGTCCGACCCTGATCCCACGGAATCAGTGAAGTTTCCTTCCCTGTAGATCAGAATCTTTTAACTTGTAGGGACCCAAATAAATCACTTTAGGAATCCACGTGCCCCTACCTAAAGCAATTTTTGATTCAAAACGATACAAAAAAATACTGACACATATAGATCGAACATAAATATTTTATTTAATTCACAAAAGAATACACACTAGAATGGACATTTTAATTTACCAGGAAGGTAGAACATTTTCAAAATGTGGTTTTATTTCTAAAAGAGGAAGCGATGTGCTAATCTCTAGCATTAACTTTTTGTCTGTTTTGCTCCTAATGCATACTTTCCTTTTTTCCATGCATGCTAGTGCTTACACGGAGGCATCCTTTTTGTCCTTACTAGCTTCTGTTTGGTGCTTGCAGTGCTCCCACAAATCTAGTATGCAACTTAATTTTTGACCTCACATTATAAATTCCTTCATTCTTAAAGAGCGTTTTAAAATGTTTAATTTTATATTTTGCTTTATTACATATTTATATATTAAGTTTAGACCACATTTTAAATTCCTTCATTCTTACAGAGCATTTTAAATGTGTATATATGCCTCACACCGGGCCTGATGCACTGTCATTTGGGCCCTCACTTGTAAGACTCTCCGATTCAAGGTTGATGCGGTGAGGGGACTCGAGGGGGTGTCTTGTTTCTTTTAACACATGACTCACCTGCACAGATCCATCTAGCCACCTGGTTTCTGCCTACCCCATCATCGCCCGGCACCGGAGCAGTGCATTCTGGGACATGCTGTCCATCGCTACACAGTGGACAGTAGTGCGGGTGTATCTATCCACTTGGAGGGGGAGTGATTGGGTTTTAACCAACCAGCACGGAGCGGGATGTATTTTTTCAGGGACTGGGCACGCCTCCTGTAATACTTACTTGGCACTGAAGAAGGCTTAATGTCCGAAATGCATTTGCCATCTGGGATTTCTTGAAATAAAGCGGCCTCCTTGATGTTCCCCCGCTGTGGCTTCTTCTCTTTTCTTGTGAAGGAGGTCTTTGTGGATATATATATATATATATATATATATATATATATATATATATATATATATATATATATATATATATATATATATATATATATATGTTACCTACTGGCGGAACGCCAGTAGGTAGTTATAGTTAGGACCTACTTTCCATAGGAAATCCACAACATTCTATTTGGAATAACTTTGGCCCCCGTGGACGAATCTTTGTGAATTTCTCCGAGAAAATGGCCTGCTTGGTTCCGCTCCTTCCCTGAAAGTTTGGGGGTGATTCGTCAAGCGGGGGCCGAGAAAAAAGGGGGTCCAAAAACGTGTTTTCCCTATGCAATTTTCCATAGGGACCTTTAGCCAGGGCTACAGCCCGAACGGGCTGAACAGAATTACACGAAATTTGGCAGGGAGGTAGAGTTCTGTTAGCAGATTGTGCTTTTTGTTAAATGGTGTAAATCCGTTCAGTAGTTTCTGAGAAAATTGCAAGTAAAATCAGAGCGATATCTAGAGACGGAGTTCAGCACGCATACGGAAATCTGTTCAATTACGAGCACGAGCTGCATGCTGATTGGCTGTGAACTGTCTGTCAACACTCAAAACCAGGAAGTGTTGGCAGCCATCTTGTGTCTCACTAGAACCGAGTCACACGAAAACAGAAAACCGGATAACACACATGACCCAGGAAAACAAAGCGGCAAATTTAATACCTAAAATTAGGAGAGGTTTGCTTGGCGAACTTGAAGAAAAAGAAAAAAAGTCCACTTGCAAACAAGGCTGCACATGCGTAGACAGTACAACTGATGCAGCAAAAAAAAGTCCACTTGTTTGCAAGTGGACTTTTTTTCTTTTTCCTCAAGTTCGCCAAGCAAACCTCTCCTGATTTTAGGTATTAAATTTGCCGCTTTGTTTTCCTGGGTCATGTGTGTTATCCGTTGCTATACTTTTGTAATATATTAAATTAATAAACATATTGTATGTATATTTATTTGAAATGTAGTGTCGAGGCGCCAAATGTTGATTACATACTCCATCCAACCGCCATTTCAGTAGTTTTCCTTCGTTATTTTTATTATACCTGTTACATTCATTTTACCCTGCATATATTTTCTCTGTGATCGATGAGATTTGGTGCCTGAGATACCACAGTGTTTGTCCTTGGCCTCCGATCTTATCAGAGTTGGTCACACGTATGCCTAGAAACTAATTTGAAGTACATAAGGCACAGGCATTACAACACGTGTTGGTCAACAAAAAAACATTATTAAGAGTGTGCATTTATCATGTGTGGTAAATGCATACTAGTTGTAAAAGCATGTGTGGAAAAGCGATATGCGTGCTAATGGTTTTGTGGTGACGATCACGCGTGCTTATGAACCGGGTCTGGGCGTGGTGGAGTCTAGGGTACCAGGCGGAGCCGCACGCAGCTGCACTCATACAATATAGAAGTAATATAGGATTTTTAAAACTTAAAAAAAATGATTCCATAAATATCCTAGATTAAGTCTTCTGTTAGTATGTTCATTAAATACATGAATATATGTTTTTAAACAATTAAAATCATTTGCGTCTTTTTTGTACGGGGCGCCGTACATGACGTCACATGGAGGCTTTGATGCAACGCGTAACCTTGAAGCGTATTCGTAGTGTATGCTGAGAATGATTAGCAGTATAAACTATGGTGCGATCACTCTCTCACTGTCAAATCAGAGCACAGGGCGCGCTATGAGAATGGTTAGAAGTGGTCACTCATTGGAGATCCAATTCAGGTGTATGGTTTATCCACAGTATAATACCGTTATTTTTTAACCTGGTTAAGTTTGAGGTTTGCATGAAATACTATGCTATAGGCAGATATGGATGTTTTGGCAGCGCTTATGTCCATGAAGCTTGGTTATTACCATTTACATATAGTTGCCTGAGGGAGGGAAAAGAAGTCTATGTGAATGGCGAGGATTGCACAATAGTACCAGATCACTCCTTAATTTGTAGACACATACAATTGCATGGCTCTTGTATACAAGATGCGCCTGATTTGGACTGAGTTTTGAAAGGTAGTCTGACACCTGCTATCATAACAACGTTCAGTTTACTGGAAACGGGAGTTATTTACTTTGAAATAATGGAGATTGTTGTGCAATGTTAGCAGGCATCGCTTACATGATTACGGTAACTGAGCGTGTGGTTTGATTAAAAAAAAGTTGTATTTCCCTCTGCATGGGAAGCTGGATGTTTCCATCTGGCGGTCGATTTCGACCTTAAAAGCAGAGTCAACCAAATGAGTCGTATAAGAGCGCTATTGCCTCAACAAGAGGTCGCTCTTATATCTGGTACAGAAAACATTTGTCCTTTATGAAGCAAACACCTGCACAAAAGTGCATGATTTATTAAATACATTCGTGCTCTTGAATTTTGGGGAGTTAATTTAGAGTATCTTTAATGTGTCCTTGACTACGGGGGTTACCTTACTTTTTTTAAGTTAGAAGCAGTGGCCTTGTCGCTTCTGTAAAAAGTATATTTGGTGTCTTTTTGGGATTTTTTCATTCGATTTTTTCCAGCATCTTTGGTGGATTGCGCTTAATACACACATTTGTTGCCGGTGTGCTTTTATTAATTTGTTTACATAAATATGGATGCACATCCTGCAGCAGACGATAATATGTCCCAGCTGTTGCTGCTCGGCAACCTAATGCTTAGTTACTATGGAGGCTGCCTCTTGCAACGTTAAGTACAGTTTATGGATTATCGTTTCGATTTTCCTTTTTCACATGCGTTCATCATGTGTTCCATTGCCTGAGCTGCGATTTCGACTGGGCCCTAGTTTTTTGTCTCTGCAGTATGGTGTCTCCCAACGCGGATTATGACCAGTTGATGAGCCCCTTAGTGGTTCATGACTTGCTCTGTTCTGGCGGCGGGATTATGGCCTTAGCAGCGACACATGGAATAATGGGACGTTGGAATGTTTTTGCAGCGGAGCTTGAGTTCTTGGCACGCAGTTACATTGAAGATGAACCGAGTTTTCCTCCGATGGTGATAGAGGCTCCGGTTGTTGAGGAACATGTATGTTCATTCTCACTATTGAATTGGATGGCTGAAATGTTTTCAGATTAGAACAATGACTTCCTCTTGGAGGCTGTTGCTACATACTGTGCTTACATGCTGTTGGATTAAGACTGTTTGATTTTTATACGTATTCTTTATTTTTTAGTTACTGTTTTCAATCAAAGAGCGAATAACTTTTTTTTGGAAATGTGAACTTGACTCTGCTTTTTAGGCTTGGACTGTGCGTCCCTAATTCGACCACGTTTATATCACGTGCTTTGATCAAGAAAGGGTGCTGTGGGGCTGAGCTTTGCACTCACAGCCTGTTAAGTTAGCATGGGTTTATTAGAAGCTTACATGCTATTTTTGCTTTCCTACTCTGCTTTGCACACAACACGTACTTGCGATATTGTTTAGAGAAGGCTGAGTATTTTGCTTTATATTAGAATAATTTGGTATGCTAGATTTGTAAACTGCCTCGCTAGTTTTGTGTGTATAGTGAGAGCATGGAACATCAAGGTTATCTTGAATACTGTGTCTGTTATTCAGCATGATCCTCGCATGTTCGAACCATAATACATATTGAGCTGTGGGCACCTCTGATACTTGTGCGTTTCATAATCCATTGTGGAGGCAAAGTTACACACAGTTGGAGAACATTCGTATCTTGACAGTTTGTGGAGCACTGAATGTGATCCACTACTGCTGAGTACCAGAGGTATGGATGTGCCCATGTAATCCTATGAGACTTTCTGTAGATATAAACTAATCTGCCAGGTAGGGAGGGTGAAATGTAGATATGTTTTACATTTGTTTACCTTTAGCATTATAGAATGCTTTTACCATTTGTATTTCATAGAATAGTAACAATGCTGAAAACCTTGTTTCTGATAATATGTTTGGTTGTATTTTCTAAGGTACTGTGCATGAGAATATGGCGTTAGAAATAAACATTTCAAAGTTTCACATGTCTTTATTTACATCTTGTTTTTGACTGGTATAAGAGTATATCGAAAGAGTGTATTTGTTATTCACTTTACTTCAAGTAATCTAATTCGCACATTCTGGGTTGACTAGTCATTGGTGTTTTTTGCTCTAGGGTGAAGAACCAATGAGTCACTGATTGCTAGTTTGGTAGGGGGTTTGTGTAGTAAGGTGGGTTTTGATACACCGTAATTCACTGAGGTCCTAAGTCTTTATGCACAGTTTTGCGTATGAGTAGAATTCCTGGAATAGTAGTTACAACAAAAAGGCTTGATAAAGGGATTGCACTTTGAATATGAATATAAAATAGAATAATAGTTGATAATTACAGCTAAGGAATGCAGCAATTATATGTGTGTATGTGTGGATGATGTGTAGATTGAGTAGAAGATGAAAAACGTGAAAAATAAGAAAGGTTGGGGAGACGCAAACTACCCACTGCATTGTCAGTGAAGTGGATCTTTGGATTTCAAGGTCATTACACGGATTCCGCATTGGGAGCAAGAGAAACTAGTACAACAACTAAGGAAGAAATCTAGTGCATAAAGTACACACAGTTAGGCAGATTTACAAGGTCGTGGGAAAAATGATGCAAAAGTGGCGCAAGAGGCTTGTAAACCTGCTGCAGTGTGTGGTAGAAAAGACGCAATAAAGGACAGAAGTGTGCAAATTACCCACTGCTATTCACGGGTAGTAGTTACCAAGAAGGCTGAATAAAGAGCCTGCACTTTGAATTTGAATTAAATAAGAATAATTGATAAGCTTAGGCAAGAATGGTAGCAAGTAGGTGTGTGCATTTGTGGTTGATTGAGTGGGAAGATGACTAAGGTGAACAATTAGAGAGGTTGCAGAGATGCAAACTTTCCATTTCTTTGTAAAGGAAGTGGGTGTTTAGTTTTCCAGTGCATAAATATATTCACTGAAAAAAACATAGGTTTCAGGCACGTTATAGTTAGGAATTAGATTTTAAAAACCTTAGAAATTCACTGAAAATACCATAGGTTTCAGCTACGTTATAGTTAGGAATTAGCATTTAAAAAAACTTAGAAATTTACTGAAAAAAACAGGTTTCACCCATGTTATAGTTAGCTGGACATTTCTCTCATACAAAACCATTGAAATTCCCCCGTTATAGTTAGTTCAGCTAACTATAACTCGCGCGCCCGCAATGCACTGCTGATGACGTCACATATTACATAACTCATGACATGGTCAGTGACATCACTCATCACATCACTGATGACATCTCAAATGACATCACTGATGACCTCACTGATGACATCATCCAGTGAATGTGTGTCTTTCTGAAAAAAAAATATTTTTATATATTTATATCTAAAGGTTGATGGAAGAATAAATGGGTAAATAAGTGTCTAAATGGATGTTTTTTTTGTAAAATTGATTGTATAACACTTATTAAGTATACCTTAGTGAATACATGTATTAGCGAGTAATGTTTAAATATGTAAATATCTGTATCAGTGTCTCACTTTGTATATAAGTGACTACATGGGTTGGTGAGTACCTACATGAGTGTCTGTATAGGTTATTAGTTGTTTTTTTGAGTATCATAAAGGAAGAACTTTGAACCTTTGAGGCGGGTAAACTCGGGAACCACAGCGCCAATCCACACACCCGATACATCTTTGTAATCGTCAGGGTATGCAGATTGAAATAGGCTATATAAACGTAATAAATATACGTTATTTGAAAAATTTACCGAAGAGAAAGTAGTCCCTTGGAATAAGTGCCAGCCGCAACGTGCGTGCCCGACGTGAGGAGCGCGGGTAGGAGCAGCTGAAGGATTGGGTTATTTAAGACCCAGCGGTGCCAGGGGACAACACCTGAAACCTTCGTGGGTAACCTGTTCCGGCGTACAAATGACAGAGACACAGGACACTTCCTTCGGCGTCAAAGATTCGAGGTTTATTTACTGCAGGGAACACAGAAGTCACGTGAAGTACACAGCATGTAAGTTCGCGGGATCTGATTCAATTTGCTACTGTGGATCGCTCCTTTTTATACAGTTTTCTCTCATAGGTTAACATGGTACACAAAGGTTTACAACTTGGTTCCCATCATTATCTCCAAGAGGGGTTGCTTTGATGCATTCAAGGTCCGGAACATAAGTACAGAAACATTCAGTGGTTCCCAACTGTAAAAACCCATCTTCCCACCATTAGTACATTCCAATCAGCAGTAAACAGATCGAAGGAGGAACAAGGACAGGTGCAGAGGAAGGAGATCGGAAAGGGTGTAAAAGGGGGTGGTATCGGGAAACATGAGCTGCAGGCATCAAAGGGACGTGCCTAATGAGATGCACGGCTAAGACAATAGACCGGCACGGCAAGATGTGCCTCGAGCGGAGCCAGCTGCCTTACAGTATCATCCCCCTCATCATAAAGACACTTTCAAAGGAAACGTGTCTTCCGCAAGAGTCTTGGGAATCCCAGGGTCACGAAGCGGACAGCGTCCGTTCGCTGGCTACTTGAGGGCAAGAGACAAAATGGATGCCGCATCTAAGATGGAACCCGTGGGTACAGATAGGTAAACCCACGAAACAAACGAACGGTTTAGGCTAGTACAGCGAAACTGCGTACACCCACTAAACTCGTCATTTGCGGTTCATAGATACCGGACTCGACCATATTCGTGCGAGTCGAAAACATCACTTATGATCGTCACGGAACCTCAGACGCTCCTTTTGCCTTCATGTAGGCAAGCACTAGTCAGAATCATACTCGATATTCATCAGACCATCTAGATGTTGCTGCAACATAGCTCTATACATCTGAGCTCCTTTGGTAACAGGCGGCTGTCTTATACACGTCGTAGCACAGAGGCCACATAAGGCAGGACCACACTGCACACAAAGGCAGCACGTGAACAGAAACGCTACAACAACTCCGATGATCATCAGAATTTTCCAACCCCAAGTCGACATCAGGCCCCAAAACCACCCAAGTAGCGTCCAATCCCCTACGTCCACGTGTATGGACTCAGAGATCTTATGCAACTTTGAGATGGCTTGATAGACAGTCGGAGCGTTATCTGGAATGAAAATACAGCAGCTCGAATGGATCACCTTACATACTCCACCTCGATCTGCTAAAACAACGTCTAAAACCATGCGATTTTGTAACGTCATAAGCCTATCCGCCTGAAGTTCTGTGGTGATATTACCAAGGGCACTGGCAGTGATATTAGCTGTCGATTCCACCACTCGAGTCAATTGTCTCAGGTTCCTACTATTGACCATAGGTCCCCAAAACGGAAGGAAACCTTTGAAAAAGTCTCCTGCCTCTTGACCGGCAGTGTCCTCTTCGCTAATCACGCCTCTCACAACTCTAGTCTTGTGATAGTCTGCATCAACAGTGAACGTCGGAGGCAACAGATTTGCGATATAACATGAGCCCACAAAGTCGGAGGGCAACCACGTATACGCACGATCATGGCAGATGAAGTATGTACCCTTGGCAGCCAGAAACACAGGGGAAGAGAGCATCGGTAGGATATAAGTCTCGGAGCAAGCGCTCTCTCCAAGACGAGCTCTCGATCTTCGGCCACGACCTAGTAGACAGAAATTACCAAGGTGGGGTACGATCCATATCGGAGACGAGCTTCTAAGCTGTCTTTCACCCACAAGCACACTGTATTCATCCTTACTCAGGACCCTATAGGCTCGCACCTCCTCCTCTGGGATGAGCGACGGCTCATAGACATCCCTATCCAAATCAGTGATCGCTATAGCCAAAGGCTTGTGGTACGAACCAGGACCAAAGTGGGAAGGATGTGGCTCTCGATTGGGGTAGGAATCTAGTGCACTTCGAAACATTGTTTGAAATGCTCGAGCTGAACCCTGGGAACTATAAGGAAGGACCAGATATGGAATTCCCTTATCCGTGGTATGTGGCATTAACCCACACACCCAACAATTAGTAGTGTTAACCACTAACTGGTGCTGATGAAGGAGCTGAATAAAGGAATTATTTCTGAATTCCGCACGTCTAGCATGTTCGTGTTGGGGTAAGATATGGAAGGAATGAGGGGACACAGTAGAGGTAGGTTTAGGTTCAGAAGTAGGAGTAGGTATGGCAGAAGGTAGGAAGTACGGTATCATGTAATACACCCCACCCGCCAATAACGAAGAAACAATTAGAAACAGAAGGAACACCTGAAACATAAAACATTTGGTCTGAGTAATTTGTTGGAGTTTGAATCTTTGCGCCTGAGCTTCTTCCAAATCCATCAGCTTTGAAAACGCCATCCCCTAAGACCGTCTGCAACGTTTCTTGACGCACTTCGTTCTGTGTAGCAGTAGTCAATCCCTAGGAGTTCCCAGGAACCGACGGTCTTTGACCTAGTGTCAAGACCTACTAACCAGAAGGAAGTACACGCGCGGCCCTACGGTACACCTGGATGCAAGGTATCTTATTCACAAATATGTACAAAGTCTCCCAGCTGTGGAAGCAAAAACACATATATGGAAAGAAACTCAATATTTACAGAAATAATCACAGTTGTACGGGTATTTAGGCTGATCGTGGCAAATGGGATAATGTAGATGTCGAGGGACAGAAACGAAAATGTATTAGTCTTTGGTGTTAGATCGCAAAAAGTATCGAGTTTTCCCAGGACGTGTCTGTTCGTCAAACAATGGATCCGATGAGGGAACAGAGTTCTGTTGATCAGTCGATTGTTCAGATCTTGATCTTGTGATGACAAATGTTCAACAATGTCTTTCTGCTGCACTGAGGATTCTCCGACAGGCTGGGCGTCGCTAAAGGGTACAAAGGTCTGCAATCCTTCGGTTCCAGATGAAGCAATGCCCTTCCTCACCCACGAGTTCGCCGGTAAAGGTATAGGTACCTTTTTAGTATGGGTGGCGTGCACCCAATTCTTACGGCCTTCCAAACGGACGGCAGTTCTCGTGGCAAGGAGGACTTGGAAGGGTCCGGTGAAACGGGGCTCAAGATTTCTTTTGCGAGCGAAGTTTTGCGTCCCCACCCAGTCTCTGGGCTGGAGCTGGTGGCCTGGACCCTCCGTCTGCGTCGGCAGTGCTTCATAGACCTGTTGGTGAATTAACCTCAGTTTAGCAGTCAGATCATGAAGATAATCAATCAACATTGGGTACTCAAGATCAGAAAACACACTCGGTCTAGGGACCCCCCAAACATTCGCAGGGCGGCCGAACACTATTTCATAGGGACTGAGCCCTACTCGGGAGTGTACGGTCGCCCTTGTTGACAACAAAGCTAAGGGCAAGGCGTCAGGCCACGAGAGACCAGTCGTAGCCTGAATCTTCGCTAATTTGAGTTTAAGGGTGCCATTATACCCTTCAACCAAACCTGCTGACTGGGGATGATTGGCGCTATGGAATTTCTGATTAATTCCAAGGCCCTTACACACACTCTTCATCACACTCCCCACAAACTCACTTCCGTTATCAGACCATACAATCCGTGGCATTCCATACCGAGTAAAGTATTCCTTCAGTAGGATTTTCGCAGTGGACAGGGCAGTATTGTCTTTGAGAGGGTAGGCTTCAATCCATCGGGAGAATGCGCAAACCACAACTAGAACGTATTTCAGGTTATTGCATCGCTCCATATGGATGAAGTCTAGTTGAATCACCTCAAAAGGACATGAAGGGGGAGCAAAATGGCCAGGAGGTGTAGGGGTTCCCTTACCAGGATTGTACAACATACATACCATGCAATTCTTGACCAACCTCTCAGCACATTTCGTGATACCATCATTCTTCCACACAGGGGACAACAATTTACAAATACCTTTCACACTAATATGTGCTAACCCGTGTGCCATCGTCACAACAGCCAGCACATACGCATCTGGCAACATCCATCTCTTATGCTCTGACAAATCAATCCAACAACCATTCGCATCCAACTTTCCCGTACTCTCTTTCCACTTCGTCTTTTCAGTCTCAGTGGCCTCATTCTGTATCGCTTTCACACTCTGGATAGTATCCTCACACATACCAGTCTCTGTAGGCCACCTAACCGAACTCGTCACATACATTCTAGTGCTAAGGTCCGGGCAGTCTCCTTAGCAGTCTCATCCGCAAACGCATTACCACGGCCAACATCATCCGTCACCTTACGATGCGCACTACATTTAACAATCGCTACCTGCTTAGGCAACGTAAGTGTATCCAAAAGATCATTCACAAGCTGTCCATGCTGAATCTTCGTGCCATGCGACGTCATAAAACCTCTCTCTCTCCACAACCGTCCAAAGCTATGAGCGACGCCAAAGGCATATTGGCTGTCGGTAAACACATTCACACGTTTCCCTTTTGATAACACACACGCTCTAGTTAAAGCGATCAGTTCTGCAGCTTGGGCAGAGTTCTGATTCAATCTCGCAGCTTCCACAACAGTATTCAAAGTTACCACAGCATACGCAGTCGTCACATCACCATTTGGCAATTTAAAACATGAACCATCCACATACAAAGTCCCATCGGGATCTTCCAAAGGAGTGTTTTTAAGGTCCACGCGACCTTTTGTTTCCTCTTCTGTCCTTAAGTAACAGTCATGAGCTGCTACTTCATCTGACTCCGTACTGATTGGCAATAAAGTCGCCGGGTTCAGGACATTACAACGTTTTATCTGAATATGACTTGCCAACAGCGTCAACTCGTACCCAGACAACCTCGCACTCGTCAAGTGCTGGGTTTTCGTACGATTCAAAAGAGTGTCAACTGCATGCGGAACCATCACCGTAAGCATATTATCCATGACCAATCCTGCTGATTGTCGGATGGACACCGCAGCTGCCGCTGTTGCTCTCAAACAACTCGGCAATGCTCTAGCTACCGGGTCCAAGGTCGAGGAAAAATATGCACATGGACGCTGCTTACCACCAAAAGGTTGCGTCAAAACACTCAACGCACAACCTTCCCTCTCGTGAACGTACAATGTAAACGGCTTGCTGTAGTCAGGGGTACCTAACACAGGAGCCGAACACAGTGCGTCACGCAGTTCAGAAAAACTTTTCTGACATTCTTCCGTCCATGGTAAAGGAGTTGGAACATCCTTGCACGTAAGAGCCACCAATGGTTTCGCTAACAATGAAAAATTTGGAATCCACTGTCTGCAGTATGATGTGATACCTAGAAAGGCACGCACATCTCTTTGGGTTGTTGGCACAGTCATTCGCGCAATCGCTGCAATTCTCTCTGGGGTCAACCGTCTTCCCTCCTTTGACAATAAGTGACCTAGATAGGTTACTTCTTGACAACAATATTGAAGTTTAGAAGGTGACACCTTGTGATGTAAGTCACAGAGATGTTGCAACAACAACACCGTAGCAATTTTGCAAATGTCCTGAGTATCCGCGGCCACCAATAAGTCGTCGATGTATTGGATTAAGGCTGCACCAGCCGGCAACACAAATGCATCTAGTTGGCCCTTCAAGGCTTGACTGTATATCGATGGCCCTGAGGAGCACGTTTAAACCGGAAGCTACGACCACCCAGAGAGAAACCGAAAAGGTCTCTGCTTTCTTCGGCAATCGGAATGCTAAAGAAAGCATTCTTCAGATCGATCACCGAAAACCAAGATGCAGAAGCTGGAATCAGAGTCAGTAGCGCCGTGATGTCAGGCACAACAGGGAACTGAGGAATCACAATTTTATTTACCTCCCGTAAATCGATAACAAAACGATAAACAGGCGGTTTCGAAGGATCCGTACGTTTCAAAATAGGCAGTACAGGGCTGTTGCACACGTTTCCCCGAGTCTCCTCAATGACATCTTTCTCGATCAGATCATAGATGATCGCCAACAATGCTCGTTCACCGTCAAGGGAGATTCAATACTGGGGGAATACGTGGCAGTCGCACATTAGATTTCAAGTGAACAACATAAGGGGAGATGTCAAGCAGGCCCACGTCATTGGGACCTGTTGCCCACAAAGATGCAGGAAGTGAACTCAATTCCGGTGGAAGCTTATCGAGAGACAAGTACATTGGAGAGATCACTCTCTCACCCAAAGTAAGCTTTACTCCTGCAGGAGAACAGTACAAAGTCGCATACAAACGTTTTAGCAAATCCAGGCCCAAAAGATTTTCACCACAACCAGTGGTCAAAATCAACGGAGCTTTCAGCTCACGAGGCCCAATTGTAAGTGGCAAAGGGCACGAAACCGGATTGCTAACAGGGGCGGCAGAGAATCTAACGGAAACATTTGTTAAGCCAGACAAAGGTGCGCCAGGGAGTTTCGAATGCATTATGGAACTTTTCGCTGCACCAGTGTCCAACAGAAAAGGCTCAACGACGCCCGATGTGGCAACTGCGACGTAAGGCCCTCTCTGATCAACCGGAACTGATACTACTCCCTCTCCTTGTCTATGGCTGTCCTAGTAATTACTGTCGTCAGTTCCCTGATCGACGTAATAATCATCTACATTGTACTGCGCAGATCGTCCTTGCGATGATCCACGTTGATCAAAACAATTATTGGGATTTGACGAATTATCTGAACGATCAGTTTGAGCACCACGACCCCTACCACGTGATGTCTGCTGAGAACCACCACGACCTCCTCTAGATGAATTACCACTATTACGCTCATTGAGGACTGGACAGTTGAATTTTAAATGACCCTCCTGCCTACAATAGGCACACTGATTGTACCCTAACGAAGATCTCTGCGAAGAGGAGTCATTTCGCGATTGCGACCTATTAGATTGCGGCTGCGATCGATTACGTTGTTGCGAATCATTCTGATTCGAACGCGCAGGATACGCCTGCTGCAACAACACTTTAGTTTTGAGTTCTTTCGTCTTTTTATCGGCGCGATCGGTTTCTTCCTTCTCCCTATTTTCATAATATTGCGCCGTAGCCAATATTTGAGCAGAAGTAGAGACAGCCCACGCACTCTCAGAATTTTTCAATTTGATGCTCAAGTCAGGCAATAAGTTAGAAACAAATTTGTCCACGAACAACCTCTGACCACCCTCAGTACCCATATCCTGACCACTGTGATCGATGAATGCCTCCTCAAATCTCGTAAAGAAATCAGAGACACTCTCGTCCTTCTTCTGTTTGCAAGCTGACAACTTGTCCCAATTTACCTTCATAGCTGGCATCAGCGTTTTCATTAGGGTAATAATTCTTTGAGGGAGATCAGTAATGAGCTGTTCAGGTTTAGCCCCACCAACTTGCAAGGCATCTGCCGCCATAAGAGCAGCCCAATCACCACCTAATTCGTTTGCATGATCTTGCTGACGAATCTTGGCCCATACCGGTTGTGGTACGACATTGCCAAACAGCATATCGATATCGGCAAGATTCATTATCGTAGCATCTACGAGCTGTGACAATTCCTTATAATACCCTGCAGGATTTTTGCGAGGGTCAGGCAAAGATTGCTTCACCTGCAAAACTTCTGATCGTTTCCATGGGAGATGTATCCACACTCTCTGGAAATGGGGCAAGATCGGGGGTTGAGCTGCAGCATTACCCGCCATCCACACTGGTGGAACTTCGCGCATGGGATACTGACCAGGCGCATCTAACGGCCTCTCAATGTCCTCAACGAACAATGCTTGAGGCATCATAGAGGGGCGAAGAGCTAATAATTGCTCAACAGCACGTCGAACATTAGTACCTACTATCATTCCGCTCGAAAACTGGAGCTGTAGATTGGTCAAGGCAGTTAATACATCATCAGATGCATCAGCCGATATTTGGTCACGCAAGGTCTTGCACATCTCTTCAAAAACATATCTTTGTGTCGGTATATTGAATTGACCAAACGTATTCAATACCGAACGTGGAGGATTCCTAAAGGGGTGTAGCATCCATGCCATCGCCATATTATACAGCGCAGCACGTTCCCTATTACCGGGAAGCTGACTACGTCTTTGTGGACCGTCCGAACCAGCGGACTCAGGAATAGATCCAAGAGAATTAACAAAGTTAGCAGCAACTAAAGGGGTACGACGTCGGGTAGATGGAGAAGTATAAGATAGGGTATTAACAAGAGAAGAATCGGGAACAGAAGAAACAACAGGAGTAAGTAGAACAGGAGCAGCAGCGGGAGCAGGAGTATGAGGAAGTACAAGCGGAGGAGCAGTAGGAACAGAAGTAGGCAAGGGAGCAGGAACAGTCGGAGGAACAGGTTGAGGAGCAGGTACAAGAGCAGGTACAGGAGGAACCACAGGAGCTGCGGTACCCTGTGCGTACGGAGGTGGTGACTTCAGGAGATAGGACATTAAAGGATCCTCAACTAATTCCTCCTTCTTACCCGACTCCGTTGGCAAAGCGGGATAACATTTATCTATAGACATACGCTGAAGCCTATCAAAAACTTCCTTTTCCTTTTCCTCCTTATCACGCTGGAACTGTTCTGCTTTCTTTACAATGGTAGCAACACCATCTCTCTGATTACGTTTTGTCTGTCTGATTTCTTTCTGTCTGGCTTCTTTGCGCCATAACCGAAAGGCATCAAACATGGCCGGCCTTGACTTTTTCTTAAACAATTTAGCCTCAAGGTTATCTAGAATCGGGGTCTCGAAACTACCATGAGGTGGCCAACTAAGGACACCATCCTTTTTGGTATAGCGAATCCAATATTCATTAAAGGTAATCGGACCCAACCCATGTTTGCTATACAATTCATAAGTTGGAGTTCCAACCGGAGGTATCGGACACGAGTCCTCCAGTCGGGAATCCGTACCACAACGTCTGAAACAACTGAACAAAGTACTGCGACCAGGCATCTTGCACACTAGCCGAGTTTCACAAACTTCAAGGGTTACGGATTTACCAAGTCCCTGCAAATAGCAAAAACCCTCGGTTTTTGGCGGCTGCAGTCGTCAAATATCACAACAAAGGACCAAGTACTAAGGACCACAAATGCAATGGAACCATGCAACAACTAAACAACCACAACCAAGGACTCTGGGAGCGACCCACAAATACTTAACTCAAAGATCAATGGCGTCACCAGGAAGGGCCGTCAATCGTTTCGCTGTACCAAGGTCTACGCCAGGCGCCAAAACAGGTCTACAGTCAGGGCAGCAGTCCGTCGCAGGCGTCAGGAGGCGGGAATCTTCGCGGGAAAAGTCGTCGGGCCACTTGTTTCGACAACAGGATCGATGAAGCGGGGTGCACCTTCCCTCGGAGATTTCACACGAAGTTCCTCACGATCGTCGGGCTTGGACCGGTACCACTGATGCAGCCCCACGCTGGGCGCCAACTGAAGGACTGGGTTATTTAAGACCCAGCGGTGCCAGGGGACAACACCTGAAACCTTCGTGGGTAACCTGTTCCGGCGTACAAGTGACAGAGACACGGGACACTTCCTTCGGCGTCAAAGATTCAAGGTTTATTTACTGCAGGGAACACAGAAGTCACGTGAAGTACACAGCATGTAAGTTCGCGGGATCTGATTCAATTTGCTACTGTGGATCGCTCCTTTTTATACAGTTTTCTCTCATAGGTTAACATGGTACACAAAGGTTTACAACTTGGTTCCCATCATTATCTCCAAGAGGGGTTGCTTTGATGCATTCAAGGTCCGGAACATAAGTACAGAAACATTCGGTGGTTCCCAACTGTAAAAACCCATCTTCCCACCATTAGTACATTCCAATCAGCAGTAAACAGATCGAAGGAGGAACAAGGACAGGTGCAGAGGAAGGCAGAAACAGTGGGGAGATCGGAAAGGGTGTAAAAGGGGGTGGTATCGGGAAACACGAGCTGCAGGCATCAAAGGGACGTGCCTAATGAGATGCACGGCTAAGACAATAGACCGGCACGGCAAGATGTGCCTCGAGCGGAGCCAGCTGCCTTACAGTATCATCCCCCTCATCATAAAGACACTTTCAAAGGAAACGTGTCTTCCGCAAGAGTCTTGGGAATCCCAGGGTCGCGAAGCGGACAGCGTCCGTTCGCTGCCTACTTGAGGGCAAGAGACCAAATGGATGCTGCATCTAAGATGGAACCCGTGGGTACAGATAGGTAAACCCATGAAACAAACGAACGGTTTAGGCTAGTACAGCGAAACTGCGTACACCCACTAAACTCGTCATTTGCGGTTCATAGATACCGGACTCGACCATATTCGTGCGAGTCAAAAACATCACTTATGATCGTCACGGAACCTCACAGCGTCCAGGAGCGCGAGGAGGACCGGCGGACATGGCGTGGGGAGGAGCGGTGAGGAGCGGCGGACAGGCGGTGAGGAGCGGCGGACAGGCGGTGAGGAGCGGCAGACAGGCAGGGAGGAGCGGCGGACAGGCGGGGAGGAGTAGTGAGCGGCGGGTGAGTTAGATTATTCATTTATTTATTTAGGAACGGTGAGCGGTGGAAAAATTAAGCAAAAATGAAAATTGTGAGCAGGAGGAAGCAAACGGAGCATTACAAAAGTGAGCCAAACGGTGCATTACAGGAGGAAAAAGTTACGTGTGCAGGTTACAAAAGCATACATCGTGAGCAAGAGGAGGCAAACAGAGCATTACAAAAGTGAGCCAAACGGTGCATTACAGGAGGAAAAAGTTACGTGTGCAGGTTACAAAAGCGTACATCGTGAGCAAGAGGAAGCAAACGGAGCATTACAAAAGTGAGCCAAACGGTGCATTACAGGAGGAAAAAGTTACGTGTGCAGGTTACAAAAGCGTAGAAAGTAAACATAGAGGTATAGGAGGAAAAAGTTACGTGTGCAGGTTACAAAAGCGTAGAAAGTAAACATAGAGGTATAGGAGGAAAAAGTGACGTGTGCAGGTAGCAAGAGGAAGCAAACAGAGCATTAAAAAAGTGAGCCAAACTGTGCATTACAGGAGGAAAAAGTTACATGTGCAGGTTACAAAAGCGTACAAAGTAAACATAGAGTTATAATACTGCAATATATGGAGGAAGGCTCCGGGGGACCCACGGACAACGTCGGGGCGGGCGGGGACCCTGAAGCCTAATTGCTCCCGGACAACGTTGGGACGGGCTGCTAGTATATATATATATATATATATATATATGAAACTGTTTAATTTTGTAAACAGTTGCAGACCCCCAATATAGGAGGAATGGACCCTCAGGGGTCCTTGGACCACAGTTTAAGAACTGTGTGCAATTACCTCCTCTTCCTCAAAAACTACCTACTACTAGCTCCAACATAGTGCTCCTGGTGCAAAAACAATTAATTCACACAATCATTAATAAATAGCAACAAAGAGGTCATATTTCCACTCTGCCGATGTGGCATGGATGTTTGTCAGAGATGTTAGCAGTTGCTATTTTCTCCAAGAATCCATGTTTGGCATAAAACTCGCACACTTCGTCAGACTCAACATAATCTTCTACCCAGATGACACTCAACTGATCCTCTCACTCACATGCAATCCTCCAAGATCAACTTCTGCAATGCCATGACCAATGTAGCCGAATGGATGAGAGACAGCTGCCTCCAACTCAACTTCGACAAATCTGAAGTGCTGGTCTTTGGAAAGAACACCTCTGCATGAGACCACAGCTGGTGGCCTGCAGAACTCGGACCCACACCCACACCGACCGACCACGTGCGCAATCTCTGCATCATCTTCCACAGCCAGCTGACCATGAAATGACAAGTTAATGCAGTCGCCTCCTCCTGCTTCCTGGACCACAGGGAGTGTGTTTCAGGCCACATCTGCTCACCACCTCTACCCCTCCCTTCCACACTACCCTTCAATTTTTAGAAGCAGAGAGAAGCAAATGGTAGGATGACACATGCTGATCCACTGCTTCCTGTTGTCCTGTGAAAAAAAAGTGTCAAACAGGAGCTTGAAAAATGTAATCTGGATACTGTGGAGGCAGTGCTTAATTTGTAAAAAAACAAAGTAGTGCCAGGGCTCTTTTCAGGAGGCCACTGCAGCTTGCATCACACATTGCCCCTGCCATGCTGCCACTGATAGTAACAACACAACTACTAACTATCACACTCCTACAAGTGTGACAATTCTGATTATTACAGGACCCCAAAGCTAACAGAATTGCTTGAGTGGCAGGTAATAGACCTTTATAATGGTCAACTTTCGATTAGCCAGACAGCGCCACCTTGTGGCAGACTGTCTCAAGCACTGTTGGTGACAATGGTGTAGAGCACCAGAAACCACTGGCTCAAACTAATAACGGTGTGGACAGTCCCAAAAGACATGAAAGCAGACCTCATTACACGGTGCTTATTACTTGTTGGGGTAATACCACAATTGGCCATATTGATACCTCAGTTTGTGGGATGCACCGGGTACTTTATTACCTCTCATATTAAGTTCTACACCTTGGAGCAGGGGTAAAGCAATAGTACCACTTCATTTTTCCAATTGCACAGTGCAGGGTACAGACTGATTTGCATATGGTTGGGTCCAAACTGAGGTGGCATACTGAGCACAATAAGGATGGATTGGGATGCAGCCTGTGTAATCATCTGTGGCTGAGATTAATTGAAGCATTCCATGTATCACTTTTTCTATACTTCACCAGGAAGAAGTGTAAGTTAGAAGGAGACTGCATTTGTGCTTCCGCTTCCTTCCTGGATCCACACTTGATTTTAGAGGTTGCATTTTCACCCATTAAAATTAGACCTGGTGTTCCCACACCTGATGAATCTATCTGTGGGAACAATGGGAGAGGTTGTGGCATAACAGACAGAGCTGTTGACTTTGGAACTGGGAAACCCGATTCAAGTCTCAGAGTCTGCTCCACATCCTGTATTTTTGGGGAAAGCGCTTAATCTTTAAAAAAAATGAATGCAACCGTGTGTAACGTAACTAGTGGTAATGTAAATTCTCTAATACCTTTGGGATGAGTTTGCGCTATATAAAACTGTTAAAAAAAGAGCTGCAAAAACTGCCCCTCCCAACTTGTAAGAGAGTCATTATTGTGAATGGCTGCATTCACAATGAAGGGGTCTGGCAAGGGGCAGCAGACATCGATTTCTGCCTTCCAAGAGTGCCTACTTAAAAAAAAAATCTCAGTTCCTTTCCTTTTTCTTAAAGGGCGGATTAGAGCCACATGGGAAGTAGAAAGTGGGCGTGCTCATTAGGGGCCTGATTCACAAAGCTTATCTTTAAATCAGCTTCTGCACAGATTGACAAAAGTCCAGTTTGCGAATCTCCACATTCACATTAGTAAATTTACATTGTAACAAACTGCAGTGTATGTTCCCAAAACGAAATGCTCAATGTTAAAAATAGTTTTGCAGTGCCAGACAGAGGGGGTGTGGGCTCAGATCCAGGTGCATCCGCCATTCAGAGCGGGAGAGGCCAGACTGCACTCACCTTCCTTCCCCTGGTGTTGAGCTGGTGGTGGGAAAGGCTTGATATTCACTGTCTGCAGTGTGTTCGCCTGAGCATCAACGCTCATGCCGTGCATCCGCAGGACAAAAGCCCCTCTTTCCATGTGGCCCATGAGTGCCAATGTATAGTAGAAGTGCATGGCTGCTGCTTGAGTGCGCAGCTGCCTTGTCAGCCCCACCCTTCTGTTTCACACAGACACCATTTGTAAATTGGGCTCTGTGGAAAGAAAGACAGCACACACATCTCTGAGGGGGGACCTGCTGCACTTATTGCAATTGCATTTATATAGCGCTTACTACCCCTGACGAGGCGCTGAAGTGCTTTTCGGCGAGTAGCACCCTACTACAGAACCCAAAGAGGATTAGGGTGAATTAATATAGTAAGATATGGAATCAATTTTAGCGGTGTATATGTAAGTTTGTTATTTGGATTGAAAAAGGAAAGTGGAGGGATAGAAGAGGGATAGAAGACGGAAGGGTTTGCATTTATATAGCGCTTGCTACCCCTGATGAGGTGTCAAAGCGCTTTTTGGCAGGTAGCACACTACTCCGGAAACCAAACAGGATCAGCAGCGAATTAGTATAGGGAAATATGAAATTAATTATATTTTTTAAATCAGGCACATAGCATTTTGTTTATAAAGAGGAGGAAAAGATAGTCAGGAAATGACTGATCTATTGTACACCCCTGTTGTATAAAATCATATTAGGTAATTAGATGGGGGGAACAGGTTTCTCACTTCCCTTACTGAGGATGCAAGACCAAATATGGAATAGTAGTTGCCAGCATTGGAGCCACAAAGGTTAGATATTGAAGGATGGCTTGACATGGGAAGCTTTGAGGCATTTTGCGGAAGAACGAAGAAGGCCAACAAATGAGCGAGGAAGGCGTGAGCAACATCTTGGGAAATCGAAGGAGGGATTGGGTTATCAGAGAATGATGAACGTTTTGTGTCAGCGACAGCTGAGACATGGAATTCTTCAGATAAGGGAAAAAGGGGATCTAGGATGGAGACTAGCTTGATTCGAGGGTGGGATACTGACATCATAGAAAGGATAACATACAGATGTGCCTTGATTGAGATGTTAATATTAGACATATCAAGTTGATGTATGACTTGTTCATTTTGTCAGAGTATACTGAGGCCTTTTTGTTGCTTACAGATGCATCTTGACTAGAAGTGAAGCAGTTACTAGTTTAACACTTGATAATTTCAGTTTCTTTGGTCTGTTTTTTGAGCCATTCCTTTTATTTTAGAGTTCAAGCAAGCTCATTTCGCTGAGAGAATGTAAAACATAACCTTTTATTTTTATGTTGAGCGAAGTGATTGATGGATTTGTATATTTATAATATGCAGTGAATACCATAAGGCAGTGGTTCCCAATCTTTTTTGACCCGTGGCTCCCTTGACCTAATTGGCAGTTGGCCGTGGCTCCCCACCATTTTTTTACCAGTGGGCGGGTGGGGTGGGATATAAGCCCGACCTCGGGAGTACTTCCTGTTGTCTTCCTTAAATTAATTGGGATGCAATGACGGTATTATAATCATATTTGTAACAAAATAAGGAGATAACAGTTGTTTAATAAAAACTCGTTAAGTGTGAAACAATACAATATTAATAGCCAAATGTTTCCATGCAACTTTTTTTAACCACACAACAACATTTCCATGACTGCAAGATCGCCACTGTGGGTTATTTCCTCTTCTATGAGCAGCTGAGGACATCGCTGTGAGATCCACAGAAGCAAGTGGTACTGGCACACTTTGGCTTTAACCACCCCAAGTTCTTCGTGCAGTTCAAAGGGTGGACTGAGGCATCTGCTAGAGGAGGCCTGGAAGCTAAAGGGAGTCTGGCTCAGCGGGTGGATGCCGAAGTGGGTATGCTGAACGTAGGCGTTTTCTGGCCTTACATTTCTTTCTCTCTACCAGTTAGGCGCAGCACAATTGCACTCTATGGCCTAGATGTAGGTAATTTTATTTTACCACTTCTTAAATACCGAATTTTACTGATTCGGTATTTAAGAAGTGGTAAAATAGAGGGGGGGGGGATGTAGGTATTACAGAATCGGTAAATACCGAATCGTTAAGATTCTGTATTTACCGATTCTGTAAATACCGATTCGGTAATGCCCATTGATTCCTATGGGCATTGAAGCCAATAGGAATCAATGGGCATTACCGAATCGGTATTTACCGATTCGGTAAATACCGATTCCAGCAAGGGTGCAGGGGGTGTCACTTTGACACCCTCTAGCACCCCAAATACAGGCATGTGTGCCATGTGGCAGACAGACATGCCCTAAGGGCATGTCTGTCTGTCACATGGCATAGGTGTGCATGCACACATGTGCATTCACACCTGGATTCGGTATTTTACCACCCAATTGGATTGGGTGGTAAAATACCGAATCTGAAAGGCCTTTGGGACTCAGAAGAGTCCCACCTACATATAGAAGTTACCGAATCGGTAAAAATACCGATTAGGTATTTTACCGATTCGGTAAATTTACTGAATCGGTAAAATTGGCCCCCTACATCCCAAACACCCATTTACCGGTCGGTAACGGCCGAAATCGGCCGTTACCGGCCGGTAAATGGCCACCTACATCTGGCCCTAAGAAGCTTCTCCAAAACGGAGCCTGATACCCACCAGTGAACACCCTCCCCTCCGAAAAGAAACTCAGATACAATAAAGAACTGTTGGCTCTTTAATGATTTCTAGATGCAGTATTCCTGTTCATACCAAAGGATTATATGCTGTGAAAATTCAAAATAAGCAAAAATGAACAACTAGGGTCCAGAAGATAAATCCGCCCCTTAACTCAGCAGCACTAGTTCACTCCACTGATTGCAACATCCAATCACACTTTAATATGCTTCATAATTAGTGGCTGAGATACTTGAAAATATTAGGGCTACAAAGTGGCATAATTTACACATGCATTGTGTCTGCTTTGTGGTATCCATTGCACAAAAAGGGATAGGACAGAGTATCGCTCGGAGTATAGTCATTTACACCTGTATCACCAGCATTATGTTTAATGTAAAAACGGAGCACGTTATAAATCAGACATAAAACATAAGCCAAGTCTAGGCCTTCCTCTCGCCAGCATTATGTTTAATGTAAAAACGGAGCACGTTAGAAATCAGACATAAAACATAAGCCAAGCCAAGGCCTTCTCTCAGCGAGAGGAAGGCCTTGACTTGGCTTATGTTTTATGTCTAATTTCTAATGTGCTCCGTTTTTACATGAAACATAATGCTGGTGATATGTTTGGCTGCAGAAAAAAGAGGCTTCACTTTCCACATTGTGGTCGCGGCGCCCCTGGCTCCTCATTACGGCACACCGGGGTGCCGCGGCGCACAGTTTGGAAACCACGGCCATAAGGCTTCTTGGCGCTGTGAATGCACATCCTGCAGACTGGAAAAAGGACCAAAGAAAAGTACAAGAGGTGTTTTAAATGGTTGATGAGAACAGCCATGTTTTTATATGCTTTCTAAAAATAGATTTGTCTGTGATCTAAGGTGAAACTGTATTTTGTTCCAGAGAATGGTAGTAGCGTGTCCAAGGCTTCCACTTCCCCAGGAGACTTTATGAATCTTGGGAACTTCCATGGTCTTAGAAAGGGTGGAGCGCAAGTTTCTTTGGGTAGTGTGCCAAGACATTTTTCCCTCAAGTAGACTGGGCCCTTTCCATGCAAGGCCATGTGCGCCATGCAGAGTGTTTTGAAAACCACCCTGCTTATTTAGGTCTCGCACCTGGCGACGCAGAGCGAAGCGCTGTCGCCAGCGAGACTTATTGTCAGCGACTTGCCTCTCAAGTGGTACAGACAGGGACACGCGCAGGCGATTGGGGTCTGTGGACACGCATGTGCTGGCACGCGCACATCTCCTGTCCCGCTACCCAGGCAAACCAGCATGCAGTTTCACTTTCGCCCCATCGTCTCCTCCCGGGGCCCACACCATTATAGCTGTTCAGACACTCCAGCTCAACAACCGTTCAAATGGCCTCACACACAGTCTCAACCACGTCACCAATGTTAACGCACCCCATCTAATGGGCTCAAACGCCAACTCCTTCCTTCGATTGTATTGTATTGTAAACTTATATAGCGCAAAACTGTCACCCTACAGGTATCCTGGCGCTTGGATCAGAGAGAAGCTCAAAGAAAAAGAAAAAATCAGAATCAGCTGTTTAGAAGATATGTTTAAAACCCATTGCTTGGGAAGAGCCAGGTTTTCAGGCTCTTCCTAAAGCCAATCAACGAGCTAGCTTGTCTAAGCATTTGGGGCAGTTCATTCCATATACGGGAGGCCATCACTCCAAAGGCTCTACCACCTTTCCAAGACCTCTTAAATCTGGTGGTAGTTATCAAGCTGGAATTTGAAGAACGGAGCTGCCTACTTGGATTATACCAAGTTAATGTTTCTTGTAGAGGAACTGGGCCCTGACCATCTACTGTCTTCACTACTCCCTTGGGCCCTGGCCCTTTAACACCGTCCAGCTTCCCCAGAGTTATTTCTCCCCGAGCGATACTCACTACGTCGTTCCAAAGCCTACCAGGGGGAGTCCCATAGGAAGGGATGAAAACGTGCCAGGGATTGAGGGAAGCTACATAGGTCACAACAGCATGTTCCAGGATCTCCGCTCTCATACTAACCAGCCAGCATTAGCGTGCTCGGCCGCTCTTGCCATCTACCCGGTACTCGCACACAAAATCACTCACCTGCCGGTCTCATCCAACTGCTCCAGCTGTATCTGGGTAAAATTTCGCGCAAGCCGGCCACTGCCCGGATAAAAGCATGCGTGCATAGTGATAGGCGTCACATACGTAAGTAAAATCTACAGAAAACTGCGCGAGCACATTGAGAAATCAAAAAATCGTAAGGCTTAAAACAGCTGACGTGCGTACGCAGTGCAGGGAACAAAGTCTTTCTTTGCACGGCTGGCGCACAGCAGTTTCTCTGGTAGGTTGGTGTGTCTGGATTCAGCTTGTTTTCGTTTTCATTCAACCAACGTGATAGAATTTCCTAAAAAGCACCACCACCCTAATTTTCCTTGGGACAAAAATGTAGCTGACATACGCGCCCATAATTTTTTTGCCGTTTTATATAGCGCGAACGCGACCCGAAGGAACTGGAGCGCTTTACATAATGACCAGCAGTTACATCACACATGGACACGTTCATTGTTTGAAGGCACAGGGAGAATAAGTGATCTGCCCAGAATCACAGGATGAGCCAACGTCAAGATTCGAAGGTGCTCAACATCTTGTCAGGTCAGACTTCTTAAGCCAATATCGGATTCCTAGTCAACTTAGGGTGACCAACCGTCCGTAAATTTCACGGACAGTCCGTAATTTCGTCCGTCTGTCCGTTGTCCGTGAAGGATTGTTTAACGGACACCATTTGTCCGTAATTTTAACTGGTCGCACAACCGGCACAGCTGGCCCCCACCTCCCTTCTTGACTGTGATGCTGCTGAGGTCGGTTATAACAGACTCGGAGGCAGTACAAAAGCTCAGATACCCATCAGCATTGGCCTCACACCTTCAGCCCTTGATGTGCTGTTAAGAGGTGCTTGTAGGTGACAGAGGGAGGGGCGGCAGCTTCGGAGCATGGGCATCTATTCGGATGCAAACAGCACTGAATGCGTCTTGTATTTTCAATTGGTGTGAGACATTCCCTTTCAGCCCGGGGTTCCAAATATCCTAGAACCGGCCCTGATTACACAGAGGCAGCACAATGCTCGCTTCACAGAGCTTAATTACTGTCACTAAATTGTAAACAAACCTCGATTCTTCAAACATGCAGTCTATATTGTAATAAAATAGAGAAATGACACAATCACACTCACACTGATTAACAAAGTATGGGGGACAATCAGTTAAATCAGTTCTCTTGGAGTATCTCCTTGCAGTACTGTACATCAGTGTGGGGGGCAAAACTAACATTTTGGAAACAGAGCCTCTCTTCTCGTTGTCTTATCCAGGAGGGGGTAAGGAGCCCTCCCCCACCCTGGAAGAGACCAAGATGATACTAGAATACTGCACGCCCACCCCTGTGTCCACCCTGGTGGATCCTGTTCCCCCTCCAGTGATGGCTCTTATCCCCCCATGTGGTGGCTCCTGCCCCCCCCAACTGTGATGGCTCCTGTCCCCTCCTGTAGTGGATCCTGTCTCTGCCCTGGGTGGCTTCTGTCCCAGTCCTGAAATGTCTCCTGCAGCGAGGGTGAAGTTCTTGATGGGCCTCTTCTCAAAAAGGCTCAGCTCAAAATTAATATGAAAAGGTAGGCGAGTGATTAAGTGAAGGGATGGCTGGATGAATTAGTGAAAAGGTGAATGGATGAATGAAAGATTGAATAGATGGATAATGGGAGGAGATGGATGGATTGATGAGTGAGTGGAAGGATGGAAGAGAGAAGACGGAAATAGCTGGATGTATGGGTGGAAGGGTAGCTGGATGGGTAAAAGGGTAGATGGATGAGTGAAAGGATTGATGAGTGAAAAGGTGGATGATGAGTGAGTGGGTGAATGGATGGATGAGTGAAATGATGGATGGATTGATGAATTGATAAGTGCAAGGGCGAATGGATGGACGGATGAGTGAAAGGGTGGATGTAAGGATGGATGAGTGAGTGAAAGGGAAGGTAGATGGACAAAATGATGAATAGACCAGTGAAGGAGTGAAAGGATAAATGGATGAGAGAAAGGATGAATGAGTGATAGGGTCAACGGATGGATTCATGAGCGGATGAGTAGATGGATGGATGGGTGGGTGGATGGATGGCTGGAAGGAAGGAAGGGTGGGTGGATGGATGGAAGGAAGGATTACAAAGTGAAAGAGTCGATGGAGAGAGAAAGGGAGGATGATGGATGACTGAAAGGGTGGATGGGTGGAAGGATCAGTGACTAGGTGGATGGATGAGTAGGTGAAAGGATGGCTGGAAAGGTGAAAGGGTAAATCGCTGGATGGATGAATGAATGGATGGATGGATGGGTAGAAGAGTGAATGGCTGAGTGTACAGATGGATAGGGTGAAAGGGCGGATGGACTGATAATGGATGGATGAGTGAAATGATGGATGAAGGGATGGATGAGTGAAATCCAACACAAACGTCTTCTCTATTTAACGTCTAATGTATTGCTTTTTAGTCTATCAATAGTCACACCCTTAGTATAAATTGAACAGTACTGTCCTGGAGGACTTTTCTATACACTATAGACGTGCTTCACACATACAACCACACATACAACCACACACACAACCACATACACACAACTACACTGTCAGTGCACACTTTCATTGGGCACACACCACCAGATGTCAGTGCATGCTTTCATCAGACACACACACACCACCAGCCGGCAGTGCACGCTTCCACCAGGCACACACCACCAGACGTCAGTGCACGCTTTCATCAAACACACACACACCACCAGCCGTCAGTGCAAACTTTCACCAGGCACACACACACCAACAGCCGTCAGTGCACGCTTTCACCAGGCACACACCACCAGCTGTCAGTGCGCGCTTTCACCAGGTGTTGTAATTAGGCAGCGATCGGGTTAGCATTAGCAGAAGCCATCCTGTATTTAGAGGTTATCTTATCCGTTTTGTGGAAGCCATTTTGTATTTCTGGTAGCCATCTTGTTTGCCATGTGCTACCACGTGTGTGACATGTGCTCTGTCCTACCTTGCTGTTGTCTGCTCTTGGAATCTGCCTAGAGACAGGTTATATTTAGTTTCTTCTGCTTCGCACATGCTCAGTTGAGCTTGCAGCTGTCCATGCAGCTGCTGTTAGTCTGTAACTGTCAGGATGTGTACACCAGAATTAGCAACTGTTTGCTCCTCCCACTTGTTGACTGTGCATTTTCTGTATGACCTTATATGTACCTAAAACCTTCTTCCTGTACTTGTACCGCCTTCTTTTGAGCCCCTGTGTGGGTATAAAAGGACCAAACTCCTTCCATTCAGTGTGCTACTTCATACATTACAGAAGGGTGTTGTGTGAATGTAGTTCCACCTCATGAGGTTTAATAAATCTTGTATTTTCTATTCCAGTTTCTGTGCCAACTTCTACTCTATGGTCTGAGGACTCTGTGCAGAGAAGGCAGAACCCCTAGCACTGGTAGGCCTTGCTGAGGCCCACTACTTCACAGGCACATACGCCACCAGCCATCAGTGTACGCTTCCACGAGTCACACATACCACCAGCGGCAGTGCACACTTCTACCAAGCACACACACCACCAGCCATCAGTGCACAATTTCTGCAGGCACACACACCACCCGCCATCAGTGCACACATCAATTGTTAACATATCCACAATTAACTATTATAGCAATCGCAGTATGGCACACTTTACTTTTAAACATATTTGTCTATAAAGGACAGCATGCCACCATTGCTACAAAAATAAATACACATTTTTTGGCCTACAATTTATAGACTTTTGTTGCAATTGGTGTTGGAATAATTAGCAATGCCAATAGCGCAAACTTAATTATTGCGAGACCTATTACATTGCAAATGCTTGTAATTGGCAACCAATGTAGATCCCTCAGCGCTTTAGGCACCGATTCCAGAACAACTAAAGTATCGCGGCGACAGTGGGCTGCGAGGAAAGACTGGGAAACACCGCCGCTGCGATCGCTAAGACCATTCAGACGAGACACACACTGAGGGAAGCTTACAGCCAGGAAAACTCAAGGAAAAAGAAAACGAAATTGCAACCGCAGGTGGGGGCCGCCATTTTGAGATCTAGGCAGAGCGGATCGAAGAGCAGCAGCGAGGCGAAGTGCACGGCTCCGGAAACTAGAATACCGAAGGGACAGGGCACAGCGGTGAGAAGACTGGGAAAGATTTGCTGCCGCGATTGCTGAGCCCCCCCCACGAGACGTGCACGGGAAGTTTACAGCCAGAAACCTCAAATGGGAGGCGCCATCTTGTGAATGAGGTGCAGCCACAACAGCGATATCAAACAAGAAGTAAGAGAGATGAAGTAGCGCGGAGCACAGAGAAGCGGGGGCCTGACATCTATCAGGCTAGAAAGATCGGGCAGCCTCTTAGGTACAGAACCACAAACACAAAGACCCCCAGACAAGTGTGGAAGCAGGCCAGTGAGGAGTCAGGGTGGTGCCTGCATCAAGTCACCAGTCCACTGAGGCTCCTGGGGGGGGGTGTTCTGTAGAACCCTACCACAAGCTCCACAGAAAGGAGGAATCAGCCCCTGCTTCAGGGGCGAAAACCAAACCACAGCATAATGTGGGCGCCGCCATATTGGTAATTCCGAGTGGAACCACACAAGAATGAGAGACGACCACCACTCGCTTAGAGAAGCAGGTTAGTTCAGAGGGCAGCCACAGTGAACGCAGCCACAGTGAACACACCTGGGATCTCTGAGGGGGGTTTGAAGCGACTCAGCAGCAGTCCCCACAACAGCAAAAAACCGCCAGCCTACCTCATTAAATAATAAGCGTCCAGACGAGGTGAAAGAGGGGGATCACAAGAGAGGCCCCCTACTTCTAAAAATGAAGACCAATGGGTGCACCCAAGTAAATATAGATACAGCCCTCCGAGCTAGGTCACTGGTACGCCACAAAAGCAATGCGACAGGAGCTCACCCATCAAAGCGGTATCAACAAACGCAAGGGAAGACGCACAGGGCAACACTAGCGGCCTCCCCTAAGGCATAGAGAAAAAAAAAGAGGTGGGTACTACAAGAGCCTCACGCAGGAACCAGGAGAAGGCCCAAAAGATAACAGACCCACATCAAGGAAACCCCACACACCAACAGAACAAAGGCACACCCCTATCAGTGCAGAGACAACTAAGCACAGCGCAAAAAGGAGACAAAAGATACGAGCTCCAACAAGCGAAAAGAGTCCTGATAACCATGGCTGGCATCGAGGGGAAATTCCAGCAGCAGGAGAAAAAAAAGGGGAACATGCAAACAGACTCTCCCATCAAACAAACACAGGATATCAATGCCACACTGGACATGGTCCTGAGGAAACTGGCTGAAGTCCACGACCTAGCCAAAACAACAAAACAAACCACAGACGCAATCCAACTAGAATTGGCAATGGTTAGAGCAGACATCCATGCTGCAAAAACACGTTGTCGGTGGTGGAGCAGCGAGTTAGCAATATTGAGGACGGAGACCAACAAACAAATAAAACCCTTATAGCACTAACCAAAACTATGGCAATGCTACAAAGGCAGATGGCAGAGCTGGAAGACAAAAACAGAAAAGGCAACATAAGAACCCTAGGTGTCCCAGAGGGGAGGAAGACAAAACAGGGTCTTGTATGGCCCTAATTGAAGAAATGATCCAGAAAATAACGGGCATCAAATTCACCCAACCACTCAAGCTTGACAAAGCATACAGAGTACCAGCAGTCAAATCTGCAAACTGGACAGATCTGCGCCCAATAATATGCAAGCCGCTTCGCTCGCAGCACACAGAAGCTATTTTCGGGGCGGCAAGAAAATCCCAAAACATGCAATGGAATGGGCATAAGATAATCCTCATACAGGACTACTCCAAGACGACAAAAGTAGACATAAGAACAGGATTCCTGGCCCTGAGGGACAAACTGAGGAAGGAAAACATCATATTCTCATTTGCTGGCCCAGTAAGATTCAAAATTACAGACAAGGGAAGGACGATCATCTTTGAAGACCTAGAAGAACTGACCAAATATCTAAAAGGGCCATCGCATCAAGAGATGGAAACATCGCAAGTAGGAACAAGCAAAAGAAGAGCATTGCCAGAATTAAGAGGGGAATAAAGCAGTGAGAAGCCAAAAGCTCCAGGAAGCGCAAAATACAACTGCAGCTACCACAGAAAACACCAAACGCCTACCTCAGACTGAAGAAGAAACAACGCATCAACCTCAGAAGAGATCATTAGATACAAAGAAAACCTCAACAACATATCATCCAAGATACCGAACGGGCCAGAGACAGGAACATGTTGCTCATCCCGAGTCGTTTAACAGGACAGACTTTATCGTTTCCTATTAACTGTTTGGGGTTAAGGGTAGCCAACTGGGGGAGGCTGGGTGAAGGGTCAAATGTGCAAGGGGACCCGCTCTACTGGTAGAAAAAGAACACAGTGCACACAGTCGCTTGGTAGGCCCACAACGAAGCAGGGAGGGGGGAGGAGCAGTAATATTATTCACTAACATAAGAATAAAGTCTCCCAGGGGGGACGGAGTGGGGATATTGCCGTCGCCCGTCCATTGTACGATGGTCTGCAAGGGGGGAGAGGGGTGGGGATGGTTGCCTGAGTTGTCTGTATTGTCTGTCTCGTCTATATTTACAAATGATATCCACTGTCTCCTATTCTATCATCTCTCTACTCACTATACTACTAAATACAAGAAGGAACACAGAACCTGGTCCGGGAGGGGGGAGATGCAGAACCAACACAAGAAGGTGTAGACCTCACACACTGAGAAAAATACGAGGGACATAAACTAAACGCAAGTAGAAACAAAGGAGAAAGGCGAACACTCACAGTTGCCAATGGCACAAAGTAATAAAAACACCCTGGGGACTAATCTAAAGATAGTGTCTCTAAATGTTAAAGGCCTCAACCACCCAGTAAAAAGAAAAAAGACCCTAGACTATCTGGCTAAGACCAACAGCGATGTGCTCCTGCTACAGGAGACTAGGCTGTCACTGGAAGATGCAGACAGAGTAAGAGCGAGGTGGATTGGCCAGATGGCCTGCTCTCCAGAAACTGAAAAGAAACCGGGTGATCACGATGGTGACTAGGAACTCCAACATAATGATAGTGGACCAACAATACGATGAGACAGGGAGGATATTGGTAACGCAACTGAAAAGAGGGGAAGAGACCATACACATGGCTAACATATATGGCCCGAACAAGGATGACCCCGAATTTTGGGAAGGAGTCTCGAAGAGACTGGAGGCAATTCCGCAAAATGACTTACTAGTGATGGCAGGCGACTTTAACATAGCGCTAGACCATACACTCGACAGACAATCACATTGCCAATCACTTACATCCAAAGCACACAGCACTTTAAAGAACATTTGCATCAAACTCAACCTCGAAGAACCCTGGTGACTACAACACCCCGTCACTAGAGACTACACCTTCTACTCCAACCCACACTACTCCTACAGCAGATTATACTACATACTAATCTCAGACATGCACACTCACTTAATAGATCACACAGACATTTCGGCGAGGACTATCTCAGACCATTCGTGCATCAGCTTATTCCTGTGTGGACAACATAACATGGACTTACCAGGTAGATAGACGTTCAACAGTGATGTCTTGGCAGAACAGACTAACAAAAATAAAATAGAAGAAACCATTACAGAATACGTAAGACTTCATGATACACTGGACATGGACCCTAGATCCGTATGGGACGCACTCAAGGCAACAATCAGGGGCACAATAATAGAAATTAACGATAAAATGAACAAAAAGGCGAAGGCACATCTGGACCAACTAGAAGAGGACATTAAAAGACTAGAAACAGCCCAAATAACAGACTCAAAGAAATAGCTCCACCTTAGCAGAACTCACAAAGAAGAAATACGAATGTAACAAAATCTTGAGCCAAAGGGTAGGACTGTGGGTAAACAAATATAAGGCAATCAACCTCTGCGAGGCGAACAAAGTAGGGAAGATTCTAGCCTCATAACTAAAACACAAACAAAAGCAACACACCAAATCCTCGATCACTGATCGAAAGAACAACATACACAAAAGACATAAGGAGATACTAAGAACCTTCAGTGAGTTCTATTAGGACCTATACAAAAAGATCAATCCCTGGATGGGGAGGGATGCACAGGATACCTAGATAGACTAAAGCTACCAAAGATAACAGACTAAGAAGCATGCGCCCTAGGACGGGAGATAAGCACAACAGAAATCGAGGTGGCAGTGAAGTCTCTTAAAGACAACAAGGCAACGGGGCCTGACGGATACACGGCCACATGCTATAAAACGTTCTTAGGCCACTTGAGCCCAACCATGAAGAAAGTGTTTAACCATCACGAGATGGCAGGAGCAGTAACACAATCCATGTCGAAAGCAAACATAGTAGTCATCCCAAAAGAAGGCAAAAAAACACATATACCCCAAAACTACAGGTCCATCTCACTAATCAAAGATTTACGCCAAAATACTGGCCTCAAGACTGAATACTAAGCTGCCAAAGCTGATGCGCAATGCACAGGTGGGATTCCTAAAGACGCTCATGTCACATGATAACACTCCTGTGTCACATACTGGAGCGAGCTGCTGCGACAGACGAGCCAGCGGTGGCGATAACATTAGACACCGAGAAAGCTTTTGACAGGGTATCCTGGCACTTCCCCTTACGTTGACGGACAATTTCCATCACAAAATAGACAAGCAGATTAACAAGTTGCTATGGTGGGATAAAAGAGCGAGGATAAGCCTGAAAAAACTAAGGCTAGACAAGAAACTGAGAGGGCTGAATGTGGCAGACTTCAAAACGTTCCAAACTGCCTTAGCAGAAGAAGGGGCTTACTGGATCCTCCCCGAACAAGACTACATGCCGGTCTGGCTCACGATTGAGAGGAGCATACTAGGCAACCTTGAGCCTATAGCCCTCTTCACAGCCAACAAACACATACAAGCGACAAACCCAATCATCAAAAACACACGTAATGCCCTGCTCAAAATAGACCAAAAAATGGAGCATAGCATAAAAAACTTGAGATGGGAATCACTATGGGAGAACAGGAAGATAAAATACAGGGGAAAACCACTATCCATACAGACATGGAAAAGACTGGGCATCTCCTAACCATCCCAGCTAGAAGAGGGGGAAAGCCTGTCCACCTTCAACATGCTAAGAGAAAAGCATAACCTTCCTGACCTAAAACTATATAACTTCCTTAAAATCAGAACCACCCTGACAAAAGCAAAACTCAATAGACACAAACCCTCAATCATCCAATACATGGTTAACATTAACAGAATAGGACGAGGCGTGGCCGAGCTAGCCAAGATGGCGGATAACTCTTTGTAAGGCTCCGGCTGCCGGTCGGCGCCCGTGGTCACCAGTGTTGATATAGGGGTCCATGAGTGTCGAAAACCCCGGCGACAGACTCCGGAAGGGGTGAGGCGTGCCCCGATGTCCTTGGTTCCTGGCAAGATGGAGTTGGAGAGCAGGGAGCACTCAGTTGGTGGCGCCCGCGATCGGCCCTCCTAAAATGGCGGACACGCGCAGGACTGCCGCGCGACTCTAGTGGCGGCCCTGGTGCAGCGGCATCCACGCTGAGACTGGTGTGCGCAGGTCGGGGGATATATGCCTGATCGCGTCAGCGGCACCAGAAAAAGCTGCGAGTCAGCACGGAGGAGACCCACCCTTTATTTATTTATTTATTTATAAAATTTCTAAAGCGCGCAAATGCCTTACGGCGTCTCGGCGCTCCTGCCCGGCCGGGGAGCGGGAGGGCACAGAGAGCAGCGCGAGCCAGCGGGAGAGAGACTCCGATGTGCCCTGGAGCTGCATGCCCCGCCTGAAGACTGAGACGGACCTGCAGGCCCAGCAAAGGCCCCAGCACTAGACTGCCACTGAGGGAAGACGAGAGGCCACCAGACCCCCAGTTGAGGAGACGGCACCCCGGCCCGATACCCTGCCGGCACGTGAAGAGAGCCACGAGTTGAGGGACACGCTATGCAGCATCACCTAGGAGGGAGCCACACGCAACCCACTTTAGACTGGGGAATTTACATTGTTGGGCAAATGCCCATTGAAATCGTCGGCGCCCAGGGGAGCAACAAGACGACACGAGGGCGGAGAAAGAGCCCCCCTCCCGGTCGGCCAGATACCGGGAGGGCCCTGTAAACAGTGACGAGCCCGAGAGAGGCAGGCCCTAGGTCACCCCCGAGCTGCATGCCCCTAGCGAAGGACCATCAAGAGCCTAACGGCGACTGGGGACAAGAGTCTGTCAAACTCCGGAGGGAAAGCCGACACCCCAGCCCGACTGCCTGACACCAAGACGCACGCGGGGAACCGGGTTGTGACGGGCACCCCGCACCGTAACACATAACCACCAGCCACGCAATGCCCCTGGGAGATTTACCACGGAGCACACTAACCGGACCACCTGGGCGCCACACCATGTGGAAAGAGGCGAGTGGTGCGCAACACACCCTGTGACCAGCAGAGTCCAGAAGAGAGGCCTAGACCCGGCAATAAGGGCACAACAGGCCACAGAAGGGTGGGTTTCCCCACGGATGGATGGTATCGGACTGGGTCCCCGCTGCGGTATTCCCAGGGCCCTGGTGCCTGAACTTGTGGTAGTGGCCCGGATCGCCGGACAACGCAAAGAAGATTCAAAAGCTTTGCGCCTAATGGACGGGTCCCTGGACAGGACGGAGAACACAACTGGAGGCTCGGAGGGCAGCTGGGGGGACGGATTGATTGCGCGGGGGCACTGGGAGTCGCTCTTTGAGACAGTCCCTGTGATACTACATAACTGCCGCCATTCATATTGCGCACTCCCAGAGAGACGACGCACAACACCTACCGCGACGCAATCCGCGACCATGCCCTTCAGACCAAACGCTCCATTGGCCGCAGACCTGGAGTCCAGGTCCCAGACTAGCCGGGACGCTAAGAGAGATTCCTCCCCCCCCCCCCCCCCCCCCGAACAGCATAACTAGAGTGGACTGCCCTCGCCTGCTGGAAAGTGCTGAGCAAGCCAAACGGTCCGTCCCACCAACATGGGTCGTCCACAGAAAATGCCGCCACAGACTTCATCCACAACTAGATCCCGAGATGAGCCCCCTGGAGACAATGATCCTATGTACAGGAAACCGGACCAGGTCCTAGCGGCCATTGAACACGAACAAGTTCGACACCCTGGCCTCTGACTTTACCATCCTGCGTGATGACCATAGGAAACTCGCAGACAGAGTGAACCAGAACACAACGACATTACACAGGATAGAGCCTCAAGTTCAGCAGCACCTCCAAGCCTTTAAGGACCTGCAGGCCAGAGTCCAGACGCTAGAACACAAAACAGATGACTTAGAAGGGCTCTCCCGGAGGAGCAACATCCGCGTCATGAACTTGCCGGAAGGAGTGGAGGGAGCCGACCCGATCAAATACATCACGGACTGGATCGCAACATTCACGCCCTCCAAGGACCTAACTCCCTACTTTTCCATCGAACTGGCGCACAGGGTCCCAGCGAGAAGACCCATGCCGTGTCTCCCGCCCCGTCCGTTCCTGCTGAAACTGCTCCACTTCCGAGATCGGGACACCATCCTTCGTGCCGCCAGGGCACACGGTCGCCTGCAGGTGGAAGACAAGCAGGTGATGCTGTTTCTGGACTACTCCCAAGCAGTGCAGCGACAAAGAGCCACATTCCAGGCTGTGAAACGAACACTGCGCCAACTGAACATGCAGTATGCTCTCCTGTTCCCAGGCTGCCTCCGGGTCGTCCACGGCGGGAACACACATTTCTTCACAGACCCAAAAGAGGCGGACTCCTGGATAGAGCAAAACTTGCAGCACCGAGACAACACCTTGTCCACACAACACAACCGGATGACGCGCAGAACCGGCTGATGGCCTTGGAAGATCACGCTCACGCAACTGGAGACACGACCCGGTCCCTCCAGAATGGGCTCCCCCGATCTCACGCAGATTTTTGCCGAGCGCCAGAGGGCCCTTCGAGCGGTGGCTGCCTTAGACTTTGAAAACAGGGGATCCGACCTGGTGGTAGGTCCCCATCTATTCAGCTCAGAAGATGAAGGTAGCATCTCACCTGTAACCCGGGAAGGCTCGGTGACACCCCCTACGGTCACTCCCCAGACAGCTGACACTTTGATCTGACGACCTACTAAAAGATCGAAACTTCCGAAGTGGTCGGCGGTGATCATGAACTGGACAGGGCCCCGCTACAGTCTTATCCCGCTTACCAGAGCCCGCAGCCTGGCGCTCACTGACCGGATCCACTGAGTGCCCAAAGATGGCGCACGCCATAACCCAGTCATGTACATGCAGGACAGAGACGACACAAGTGGACATATCACAACGACGATCACCGGCCGCGGAGCTGAGCCGGCGTCGGCCGGAACGATACCCATCTACGACCCAGTGACAACGAACTAAAATTTATTCTAATATGTACTCCAGTTTGGACGCATTGCCCCGGCAGTGGGTCCCCGATGTTGGGATCGGATCCCAGAGTTATAGTTTTCTATTCCTCCCCCATTCTTTCAACCTACTTTCTCCACTTTACCCGAACCAGGCGGGAGGGGGACGGGGCACGCAACATGGACCCCTCAGGTGGTCGGCGAAGGGGTTGGGCCGGACGGGGCGGGACGAGCACAGGGGAGAGCCATACAGCAGAGTAGTCACACACACCATACGGGTAACACATGGCCTATAAAACATCAAAAACTGATTACAAATTTCTCACCCTGAACGTTAGAGGCATACATACGGCTAGGAAGCAGTATTCGGTATACGCATACATCAAGCGCCAACAGGCACAGGTGGCCCTCCTACAGGAGACACAACTGATGTCACAGGAAGTGGATTGACTACAAAAGAAATGGCGAGGAGTGATATGCGCCACAGGGTACTCAGCCTTCGCCAGGGGCACACTTATCTGGATTAGGCCAGGGGTTTAAGGAACATACCAGACTCATTGATAGGGAGGATCGTTATGCTATCCTGACGGGTCTGTTAGAAGATCAGCCGATCCTGATAGGTTGTGTGTACATCCCCAACACAGATCATTACTGGGCCACCCTCACAGGTGTCTTGGCTCGTCACGTAGGGATCCCGTGGCTCTTAGGAGGGGACTACAACACTGTCCTAGATTTGCAATTAGACAGGTCGCATCCCCCACCGGCGCACTCCCCAACACACAAACAGACAGAACGTCTGCGCCGCTGGCTGGATCACTGGTCTCTAGCGGACGCATGGAGCACACTACACCCAACAGATAGGCTATATTCCTTCCATTCCATCCCACACAAATTGCGCGTCAGACTAGATAGGTTTTTATTTTCCACAGACCTACTCCCCAAACTGCAGCACACAGATTATCTCGGGTGAGTAATATCGGATCATGATGCCCGCATAGGGGTCCTCCGATGGAGACCGCCCCGCCCCCCCAGTCCCAACATGGAGACTGCCCCAGGAGTGCCTCACAGACCAAGTTTTTTGTCAAACTCACGAAGATTATGTTAGGGGCCACTTGCTGCGCAACGCCGGCACAGCCTCCTCCAGGGCGATAGGTGGGACACATACAAAGTTAGTGCCAGAGGCCATTGCATCCAACAGATAGTGGGAGTACGACGCATATTTGAACAGACACTGAGCGAAGCAGAGAAGACCTTAGCGGAACTCTCTCGCGGCGCAGACCATGGAATAGCTACACTAGCGCAACTTTCAGCGGCAAAACTAGTGCATGCAGAAGCTATGAGAGACCTACGAAAGTATAACTTCCGTTCTCACACTGCTAGGGTGCACAAGGAGGTTAACAGAATGGGCGCGCTCCTGGCCTGGACACAGGATCAAACAGGACACAATGCCCCACCCTGTGTTAGAACTCATGGATGCAAGCGGACAACTTAAGCAATCGCAACTCGACATCTTGCACCTATTTCATGACTACTATGCCCAAGTCTATCGTGCCCCGACATTGACGGGGCTCAGCGACCTTACTCAATTTTTAAATCCGTCGCACATGCCTGCAATCTCTCAGGTGGACAAGAGGAACCTCGAAAGGAAAATTACACCCCCTGGCATCAAACATGCCATAAGTTCACTAGCGAGGAAAAAAGCACCTGGCATGGATGAGTTCCCACTTGAATACTATAGAACATTCCTGACTGAAGTGACACCCCGGTTGACTCTTGTATTTGAAGAAGCCCTGACTGAGGGCACGTTGCCGCAATCGTTCAGAGAATCACTAATCGTGACCTTCCGGAAACCACACAGGGACCCCATGCTCCCAGCCTCTTATAGACCGATTACACTGCTAAATGCAGACTGTAAAATCTTGGGGAAGATACTGGCCGATCGATATAGTAAAATCCTCCCAACTATAGTCCATCCCGACCAATGTGGTTTGTGCCCAGGAGCAACACCTCCCATAATCTGCGCAGGCTGTTTCAAGTACAAGACTCTGTCGTAGATTGGTTCCCGCGGGCTGCCTGCCTGATTTTCGACTTGGAGAAGGCGTTCGATACCCTGACCTGGCCCCACCTCTATGCCGTACTGCGAGCAATACAGATAGGTCCTACACTGCTGGCGTACACTCAACTCCTCTACAGAGAACTCACCTCCAGGGTGAAGATTGGAAAATGTATCTCGACCTCATCCCCGGTGGAGAGGAGAACCAGACAGGGGTGTCCCCTCTCCCCGCTCCTGTTTGCACTGGCAGTGGAACCCCTGGCCATCCAACTGCGGAGGGAAGGAGAAGAATGGGGCATTCCGATAGCGGACAGACTTCACTGCGCGTCCCTTTACGCAGACGACCTGCTAGTTTATGTCCGGGACGCGACCGGAGATCTCACCCCACTCTGGCATACATTACAGGACTTTGGCGCCCTGTCAGGTCTCCATGTTAACTGGGGAAAATCGACAATCTACCCGCTCGGTTCGGATCTGGCACCCCATGACATGCAGCTAAGCACGCAGACCTTGAAATGGAGCGAGGGGGCCCCAATATACCTAGGAGTGCGCCTCTACCGCTCGCCTGAGGACCTATACAAGGGAAACCATCGTAGAGTACTGTCTGGCCTCTGTTCCGCTGTCGGGTTTTGGAAGTTTGAGGTCCGACTCCATTACACACACATGATTCTGTACACATCTGTTCAAGGGTACCACAACACCAGCACGGGTAATAACCTCCTCTAACCCGGCTCACTCACCATGGGAGGGGCCGGATCTATCCAAGAACGTCATATAACGATGAGACAGTTTCCCACAACACACAGGGGGGTCACGTTGTGGATCCCTCACTTTCTCCCAGCTACCTCACTCTGGAAACTGGATTTTGTTTACATTTGATGAGCCATGATAGCTGATACTGAGCACTGTTTATGTTTATACTGCAAGACTTGTAATTTGTTATGAGTCCCACATGGGATCTTGCTTGAACATGTCTAAAAAACCCTAATAAAAAGATTTAAACAAAAAACAGAATAGGACATCAGGTGTCACACTTATACCGGCTACTACAACCCGGCTCCACAAAAGTAAATGACAAAACAACCACATATTGGGAGAAACAACTAAGGGCTATGCTCAACGAGAAAGAACTCCACCTTTTATGGTCCTCCCCCAAGCACAATAAAATCTCCCCAGTGTAAGCACAGACACAATTCTGGCTACGACAGAAAACCTACTGGACGCCAGCTCGACTGGTGACTTTAGGTCTGAGGGAAAATTACCTCTGCTGGAATTGCGACAAGGAGAAGGGTGATCTTGCACACCTTATATACCACTGCCCCAAGGTTAGAAAATTCTGGGAGAAGATCTTTACCTTCATAAACAGAACACTAGGGTGTACACTCAAACCAGAATTTGCCACACTTACAACTGCATTTCTGTCTACAGAGCTAGACTCTCAACATGACAGAGACCTACTGGATCTTCTATTAACAGCAGCATTAAAAATAGTTCTCACCAAATGGAAAGACACCTCTAAGGCAACCTTCAAGGGCTGGCTCAACTGGGTGTCGTACCTGAGGGGGGCTGACAAAATCGCCCTCCAAAATTCACAATGGAAACAACCCTGCAGGGGCATGTGGGAGGCCCTGAACAAATACCTTGACACTTATGACCCGCCTTAAGCAATACTACCATATAGTAACCATGCTGCATGCAACATACCCCCCCACCGGTCCAAGTCAGTACAGAGGGATAGCAAACTTCTTGTATTCTTTTTCTCTTCTTCTCTTTTTCTCTCCTCCCAAGTTCTCACCCCTTCCCCTTTCACACCTCCCCCTACTTTCACGGGGGCAAGTGGATAGGGGGACAGCCTAGCACGTATAATCTATAATGTGACGCCACTAAAATAGCAGGTTTTGGCTGACACCCTGTAATGATAAAACAACAATGACTGTATGTTTTATGTGTTGTAAGTAAGTAATGTTGTTTGAAAAAAATATAATAACAATTTGTTGAAATAAAAAAAAAAGTGCTACCTGACTCATGTTCCAGGAGAGTTAGGTCGCTGTAGCTGAGACTAAGTCAACATTGGTTACCATTGACACAACTCCAAAGTAGGGATTGTGGGTGAAAGTGGCAAATAGAAGGGAAGGAGAATGAATGGAGGAGACTGGAAGGAAGGAAGGGAGCGAAGGGTGGAGGACATAGTTCAAGGGAGACATTAAGGGGAAGAGAGGATTAGTAGCCAGAGGCGATGAACCAAAGTATGGCAATACTGAGTTAAAGGATGACTGTCAAGGGGTCAGAGAGGGAGGATTTAGGTTTGGAGGGAGAATAACTATCTGTGTGGCATGAATAGGATGGTTCAAAAGGTACATATTTCATGCTAATAGAGGCTGGGATAAGGAATGTCTGTGTCAAGAAGCATCAGTACTGCATGGAAAAGTCAAGCCAGAAGCATCACCAGAAGCAACTTCAGAAGCAAAGACAGCCCAGATTTTGAAACCCTAACCACTTTAGTAAATTGCAAGCAAGGCCAACTTACTAACCCGGAACAGGGAATCTTGCAAACTGTAACCCACGAGAAGAGATGATCAGAGCAAGATTTTTTATTATTGTTTACAGATTGTAGAATGCTTTAATCTTTGTTGTAAATACAGACCTGTTGTTCACACTTTTGATTTTGGTAGATGAAACCAACAGTTTGCTCCCCTGGAGATCGTTTAGTTGTTGTGGTGCCAAAGAAATATAGAAAGGGAGGTTGGGTTCCTCCTTGGGCAGAGGAGGAGAAGATGAGGTATTTTTTGACTGATTTCTGAGGTGTTTTGGTTAGAATATTTGTGTATAGAAAGGACCTCTGTGTGAGGAGCAAGAGTGTGGATCTTAAGGTTTTGTAGAGGCATTCATAGAGAACTCAGAAGGTAGACAATGTTGAAAATATTACATCTAAAGTTCTTAATTTTGATGGCAGAGTGTTTGAGCTCGTTACATCTAAGTGAAATAGTCGACAAGAGTGAGGTATAGTGGGGAGCTCAGATGTGCAGTATGGTATTGAGGTCAGGAATGTAGAATTTAAGAAAATTATCTGCTCATCTAAGGGAAGATATGATTCAGAGGTCTACTGTTCCTGTAGAAAATCCATTTGCTTCTGTTGGTGCCATGAGGGAGGTGGGAAACTATGCAGCATTCTCATTATATCATAGTTCTGATAATAGCTACAGTGATTATGCCAGGGCTCATATTATATCAGGATTTGCATTCTGGCAAGGTCCTCATTTTGGCACTTTCCCACATATCTATATACATGGCCTAGAAGGAGGCAGGAAGTGGTAGTTCCAAGATTGGAAAGGCTTGTGAGTTTGAGTGCACCCACAAATATACATGTTGTTTAGAAGCTTGTGAAAATGTTTGACAATTACTGACAAAGGCAGGAATAAAACATTTTTCATGACTGAAAAAAGGGTGTTTGTATGGAAAGTGATTTTTCAATTGCTCAGCGGATTTCGCATGAGAAAATATACTTGCTCTTGTGAAAATTCAAATCACAAAGGTTTGCTATTACTATAGTTTCCAGACCTACTTCTGTAACCTCTTTTTAATTTTTGAAAGTCATAAATTTGCACCTATACAGAGTAAACTCTGTTCATAGAGTAAACATTGTTTATAGTACCCACTTTTCTACTCATATAAACTAGATTTTGCAATTCAAGTTCGGTGACTGTGAGATGAAAGCTGTCTGAAGTAGGGCATTCATTTTGGAACAGATGTTGAGTATCTTCAGGAACTTCGCTTTCTCTGAACAGTTGTATACATATTGAACATGGTGTGCAATGAGGGTTTCCCATATATCTGTGGTTGTTTGTTAATGTGAACTAGGCTACCGTGAAGTGTTTGGTACAGGGTCATTGTTGGACATAATGCATGCACGCTACACCTATGGGAGTTGTATTTGTGATGGCATTGATGATGCCTTATGTTATTCTGACCTGTTTTGTACTTACTTTCAGCAGGGCCGGACTGGGACCCAAAACCGGCCCTGGTAAAGAGCATAGCCAGCCCCCCCAGGGATTTAGGGGTGCAGCCGAGCTGTTTACAAGGGACGGTTTCTGCCATTTTCGTTACAGCGGCCAATATTGCAGCTAAGCTGCAAAAACAGCCCTGTAACAGAATCGGCCCCCAGTGACCCAATACCGGCCCCAACCCTGGTGGTCCACTTGGGATATGCCCAGTGGCCGCTATGTCCAGTCTGACTTTCAGGCCTCTTATGCCATAGTTCATAGTTTATAGAGTAATGTGTACAAAAGAAAATTGGATAATGTAATCAGTGAAGCCATCTGTGGTGTCATCAATTATATCGTTTGAGATATCATCAGTGATGTAAATGATGTCATAGAACTTCTCATGAGTGATGTAACATGTGAGGTCACTAGCAATGCAAGGCCGAGGATACAAGTTATAGCTAGCTCTTCTAAGTATAACTGTTGAATTTCTGTGATTTTGTGAATTGAAAATGTTAATGCTGTCAATGATATATTCACCTAAGTTAACCTTTGTTTTTTTCAGTGAATTTCCAATGTCTTTTAAATGTAAAGTAATATTTTTTACCATATGTAAATCCTTCGGCTGTGCACAGTGGGGAGCTGGCCCATCCCTGTGGCCAACCCAACTGGAGGCAGTGAACCCCTCACAGACAGTCAACTGCATGGCCTTCCGTCGCGTGGAGTTGACTGCTTCTACTCCCTGCAGGCAGCCACCCAGGGGCATCCAACCGCACACCATGCAATGCCTTTGGTAATGCATGGTCATGGGATTGGCTCAGGGCCTGTCTTGCAGTCAGGCCTTTCTTCCAACACCCGCAAGGCAGCCAACCCCATGCTGTGCACAGTCTTTGGCCGTACATAGCAGGGAGTTGGCCACAGGGCTTGGCCTACCGCCAGGCCCTCTAGCTAAACCCACAGCAGGCTGCCAATCACCCACAGCCTAGGCATACGCAGCATAGGCATACTTGTGGACCCCATCCTCTGGGGAAAACATATATATATATATATATATATATATATATATATATATATATATATATATATATATATATATATATATATATATATATATATATATATATATATATATATATTACCTACTGGCCGTCGCCAGTAGGTATATATAGGTAGGATTTTTTTGAATAGGGATTTCTGAAAATTCTATGTTGAATAACTTTGGCTTTGAAGGACGGAATTGGCTGAAATTTTCTGGAAAATGGCACATTTTGTTTCTGAGCTTCCCCTGGAAGTTTGGGGGGGTTTCGTGAAGTGGGGGCCGAGAAAAAAGGGGGGTCCCAAAACGTGTTTTTAACATTGAGTTTTCCATAGGGCGGTTGGACTCACTTTTAGCTGGAACGGCTGAATGGATTTCTATAGAACTTGGCAAAATTGTAGGGACTGGTAGCCTGATGTGCTTTTGCTAGGTCTCAAGATATGTGCAATAGTGGATTTTGAGTAATTTAGGTTCAAAAAAATATATATATCTGTAAGCGCGCCCCGGTACGCGCACCGGGAAGCGCACCGGGCGCGCCACGCGACTTGTGCACGGAAAGCTGATTGGCTCCCCGGTGTCTGTAAACATTCTAAACAGTCCGGAGGGGCCGCCATCTTGTGTCTCGGTAGGATCGAGACACAAGAGGTGGCCAAAACAAAGGGGGAATTGACCATAAGGGGGCAGAGTAGATCCTCCCTGACCCCCTAGGTTTGATGTGGGGGCTTTAAAAGGGCCCCGCGGGGCAAAAAATAATAAAAATTTTTTTGTTTTTTAGCAGGGGGAGCGCCCGGTACGCGCACCGGGAAGCGGTCCGGGGAGCGTAATATGGGGAAAAAATTAATGATAGACTTTTCAAATATTGATTGTTCTTTTTGGTTTTTTGTTGTTGTTTTTTTTTTTATTTTTATTTAAGTAGCAACATGTAGGTACCAATGCAGAGTCTAAAAATTATTATGCACCGTCTCCTTTGTAGATATCTTGCATGTTGTTTCAGAAGTTATTGTGGTATATGGAATTCATACCATAGTCTGTCAGGAAAGCAGAAACAATATGGAGGCAGGAGATGATAAAGAGATGATAAATACACATTTGAGATAATATAGTTGGAGAAAGGAAGTAACTATGAGCAAACTTACTATGTAACACAAAAAAGTTGCACAGTATATTTTAAGTCTCACTTTATATTATATTTTTTGGGTACTATTTCATAATTTTCATATAAAAAAGAATAATGTGTCAAACAATTTTAACTTTTAAAAATTAAATTTATTGTTCTGATTTTTCAAAATCTAAAAGAATTTGTAGCATTAATTCATCTGGAATGTCCTCCTTTTCATTCCATGATTCACATTCTTCAACACATTTAATTAATTCTTGGTCTAAAGTGTCATCCAAAAACTCAATTTCTTCATATTCTTCCATAGGAGTGTTTTCAATCTTAATTTGAAAGGAAATATTATTTTCTTTCTGTTGTGCTTCCATTTTCTTGCTGTAAATTGCATAAAAAATAAATATATCAGTAGAGATAGGGCACTGTTGGGTTTAAGTTCAAACAGGTACTTGTGAGTTTTTAACAGTGAAGTTATCTTTGGGCACTGTATGGTTTCAGGCAGGAAGTAGAACTATTAAAAAGTGCCTGTGATGAAGCCTAAGTAAATTCATAATTATACCAGAGAAGCCTAACTCAATCCATAATTATAACAGAGAAGCCTATCTCAATCTCTAACTCTTACAGAGGGACAGTATATAACTATCTGAAAACGTTTTACCAAATTAGCATAACATAGTTCTCCTTTCAAATTTTTAAAATAACATCTTACCTTTCAAAAAGAAGTTTAAGTTGTCAGTGAAAATGCTCTTGAAATGTACTTCAGGAAGTAGTAGTCAAAATGGCTGTGTTTCTCTCTCTTTCTTTATATATATTCAGGTACATAACCAATCAAATGTCATGAAATAATAGTAGAAAATGAAAGTAACATTTTAATTGGTTGTCAATTCTAACACTTCATATGTGTTTTTGTCATGTAATTTACCTCAGGATATTTAGTCAGGCCTACAGCATATATGTCTCAATGGAATTCCATCAAATTTGGGTAAATGGTAGGGACTGCTATGTAGTAGGGCCTATTCTATATTTGATGAAAGATTCTCCAGTGGTTTTTCTGTAAATTACTTTCCCACCTTTTTTTATTGAGCGCTTACCGGTGCGCGCCCCGGTACGCGTACCGGCAGCGTTACGGGAGTCCTCCATTTTGTGTTTCGGTAGAATTGAGACACAAGATGGAGGGCAAAAAATGTTCGGAATGGGTAGAAGGGGGCACGGTAGACACTTCCTGACCCTCTAGGTTTTCTGAGGGGGGCTTAGGATGCTCATATAGGGAAAAAATAAAAAAATAATTGAAAAATTTCACGGGGGAGCGCTCGGTACGCTCCCCGGTAAGCGTACCGGGGAGCGTACTTTGGTGAAAAATAGTGAAAATTTTTTGAAAAAGATAAACGTTTAGAATGATCAGAGGTAGGGTAGCTCTGAAAAGAGCTATTGGGTTCTGTGGCTGATTTAGGTACCTACAAGTATGTTCCAATGCACAGTCTTAAATTCAGGAGGAATATTCTATTCCCCTCATCTGACAAGTGCACACCATCTCCTCTGTAGATGTCTTGCATGTTGTAACGCAAGTTATTGTTGAATATTGAACCCATTCAAAAGTCTCTCATATAAGCAGAAACAGATTTATTCACATGTTTCCGTGCTTTCTCAAATTGTGGACAAAATTGGTTGGGCCAGTTCCATTTCTGACTTTGGCATATATTGGAATATATCAAGGTAGTTTGGGGAAAAAGTGTCATCAATTGATGAAAGGTGTACTTTAAAAGCATTTCCAGACCAACCCCAGTCATAGTGCCCAAATCATTTCCACCACAGTGCACTATTAAGAGGTTCAGGGTTTGGCAGATGCATAAAAAAATTATATTAAAACCATATAAGATATATTTTTCCTTTGAAAGAATAATACATTTTACAGCTTTTGATATTTTCTATTTAAAAACCATTGGAATTCAATGAAAAAACCATATGTTATAGACCATATATAGTTAGGAATTAGCATTTACAAAACCTTGAAAATTCATTGAAAAAACCATAGGTTATAGACCATATATAGTTAGGGATTAGCATTTACAAAACCTTATTTTACTCACACAAAACCATTGAAATTCGCATATATAAATAGTTGCACTAACTATATATCACGCACCCGCAATCCACTGCTGATGATGTCACATATTACATCATTCACGACATGGTCAGTGACATCACTGATGACATCACTGATGACAACTCAAATGGCATCACTGACAACATCACTGATGACATCATTCATGTGTTAATACGATCAACCTCTTCAGACTCTAATATAACTTTTAGATACACTCAGTGTAAACAGACACTCACAGATTGTCACTCATCCATGGAGTTACTCATACACCTAGTCAGTCATGCAAAGAATCAATCACACCTCCATTTCTTCAACTATACAGTTATACACACCTTACTTATTCAAACATATTCTAACACATATTTACTCTCTTATACAATCACTGATAAAAGTTTACAATGATCCATGCAGTCACTCACACATTCACTGGCTCTTATACACAGTAATTTATATATGTGAACTCTCACATGTACTGTGTTTTACAAATGTACTTACTTTGACATGTAGCACTGAGATATCCATTCACTCACCAATACACTCATGCACACAGTCAACCACCCATACAGCTGTTTCCACATGCAGTTTGGAACCCATACATCTAGTGAATCAACTGTTCACACATCTATGCACAGAGTCACACACCTCCCAGCCACCCACACACACACACTCACTCTCCCATACAAATACTTGGCCAACCAATCAATAACCCATATAGTTACTCATATAGCTACTGATCAACACATGCAGCAGTTTACAGAACAACAGATATAATGATGCACAAATTAAGACAGTTTAGTCACTAACCCATGCACTCAGTGAGACACATTTAATCAATCTCTCATACAGTCAGTCATGCACCTACTAAAGCCTTCATCCAGACACTTATACATCCACTCATTCTTCAATATGTAAGACATATTTTAACTTTACAGAAACATACAGTCACTGGATGATGTCATCAGTGATGTCATTTGAGTTGTCTCATCAATGATGTCATCAGTGATGTCACTGACCATGTCATGAATGACGTAATATGTGACATCATCAGCAGTGGATTGCGGGTGCGCGATATATAGTTAGTGCAACTAACTATATATGCGAATTTCAATGGTTTTGTTTGAGTAAAATAAGGTTTTGTAAATGCTAATCCCTAACTATATATGGTCTATAACCTATGGTTTTTTCAGTGAATATATATATATATATATATATATATATATATATATATATATATATATATATATATATATATATATATATATATATATATATATATATATATATATATATATATATTCCGCTCCGTGGGGTTGTCCAAAAAGCGGGTAGCACTCGAGCCTGCGTGTGCCTTCCCCAAGGCGTTAGTTGGTATGGGCAGTTGCGTGCTTGTAATAGGCCCGACGCGTTTCGGAAATTTATTTTCCTCATCAGGGGCCAGCAGTAAAGTGCACCTACCATCTCCCTTTATTAGACCAAGCAAGTGCTTGTGGGAGATGTAGTCCATATTATCCTGGATGGATGCACTTTCAAATACTGCTGGTTCCAAAGGCTCTAACATGAGCCCCCAAACATCACTCCTGTCCTCATCCATCGCGCAGCTCCACATGTGAGACTCCTTGGATAGAGGGTCTCGTGGCCCCCGTTTCTTCGGGGTGATGCTACCCAGCGGCAGGACCGCCGCTAATACACTCCGCTCCGTGGTGTTGTCCAAAAAGCGGGTAGCACTCGAGCCTGCGTGTGCCTTCCCCAAGGCGTTTGTTGGTATGGGCAGTTGCGTGCTTGTAATAGGCCCGACGCGTTTCGGAAATTTATTTTCCTCATCAGGGGCCAGCAGTAAAGTGCACCTACCATCTCCCTTTATTAGACAAAGCAAGTGCTTGTGGGAGATGTAGTCCATATTATCCTGGATGGATGCACTTTCAAATTACTGCTCGTTCCAAAGGCTCTAACATGAGCCCCCAAACATCACTCCTGTCCTCATCCATCGCGCAGCTCCACGTGTGAGACTCCTTGGATAGAGGGTCTCGTGGCCCCCGTTTCTTCGGGGTGATGCTACCCAGCGGTAGGACCGCCGCTAATACACTCCGCTCCGTGGGGTTGTCCAAAAAGCGGGTAGCACTCGAGCCTGCGTGTGCCTTCCCCAAGGCGTTAGTTGGTATGGGCAGTTGCGTGCTTGTAATAGGCCCGACGCGTTTCGGAAATTTATTTTCCTCATCAGGGGCCAGCAGTAAAGTGCACCTACCATCTCCCTTTATTAGACCAAGCAAGTGCTTGTGGGAGATGTAGTCCATATTATCCTGGATGGATGCACTTTCACATGTGGAGCTGCGCGACGGATGAGGACAGGAGTGATGTTTGGGGGCTCATGTTAGAGCCTTTGGAACGAGCAGTAATTTGAAAGTGCATCCATCCAGGATAATATGGACTACATCTCCCACAAGCACTTGCTTGGTTTCATAAAGGGAGACGGTAGAGGTCGTGCACTTTGCTGCTGGCCCCTGATGAGGAAAATAAATTTCCGAAACGCGTCGGGCCTATTACAAGCACGCAACTGCCCATACCAACTAACGCCTTGGGGAAGGCGCACGCAGGCTCGAGTGCTACCCGCTTTTTGGACAACCCCACGGAGCGGAATATATTAGCGGCGGTCCTGCCGCTGGGTAGCATCACCCCGAAGAAACGGGGGCCACGAGACCCTCTATCCAAGGAGTCTCACATGTGGAGCTGCGCGATGGATGAGGACAGGAGTGATGTTTGGGGGCTCATGTTAGAGCCTTTGGAACGAGCAGTAATTTGAAAGTGCATCCATCCAGGATAATATGGACTACATCTCCCACAAGCACTTGCTTGGTTTCATAAAGGGAGACGGTAGAGGTCGTGCACTTTGCTGCTGGCCCCTGATGAGGAAAATAAATTTCCGAAACGCGTCGGGCCTATTACAAGCACGCAACTGCCCATACCAACTAACGCCTTGGGGAAGGCGCACGCAGGCTCGAGTGCTACCCGCTTTTTGGACAACCCCACGGAGCGGAATATATTAGCGGCGGTCCTGCCGCTGGGTAGCATCACCCCGAAGAAACGGGGGCCACGAGACCCTCTATCCAAGGAGTCTCACATGTGGAGCTGCGCGACGGATGAGGACAGAAGTGATGTTTGGGGGCTCATGTTAGAGCCTTTGGAACGAGCAGTAATTTGAAAGTGCATCCATCCAGGATCCAGGATATATATATATATATATATATATATATATATATATATATATATATATATATATATATATATATATATATATATATATATATATATATATATATATATATATATATATATATATATATATATATATTTATTTATTTTTATTTATTTATTTAATTTGTATGGCGCGTTATAACCACAGGGGTCTCTAAGCGCTGTCTGACCAGATTTACATGATAGATGTTAAATTCACTTAGAACCAGCTGTGCACCTAAGACCTGCTCCAGGCTTGTTTAAATAGTACGGTTTTAAGTTTCTTTCTGAAGGAAAGTAAGTTTCTCTCCTATATATATATAGGAGAGGGGAATGTGCAGCTCCCTAACCCAACCCTTAATTGGCCCTGGGGACCCCATCTGCTGGGGCCAGTTCCGTTAAAACGGGGAGGGGGGCATGTGGCACCCCATTCCTAAGCCATAAAAGGGCCAGGGCTCCCTAAACCCTGGGGCCAAATATAATTAAAAAGGGGAGGAGGGCATGCAGTCCTTCTTCACAAGCCGTGATAGGCCCGGGGAACATATCCCCCTGGCCCAAATACAGTAAAAAGGGGAGGGTTCAGTGTTCCTCCCCAAGCCTTCTTGGGCTCCGTGGACCAAATGAAGTAATGAAATTTGCTAGTAAGTAATGGTTTTTTCTACCCTCTCACTGGCCCCCACCATCCCAGTCTTAAGAATATGAGTATTTCATAAGCGGTGACAAAACTTCTGTGCCTTGTCAGGTGATGGAGCTCAGATTTCATCAATAGATTTATGTATTACGAAATGACAAAAAGCTGCTTTAAGTTTCAGCCACAAACTGCATTTCAAAAATGGCACACAGAGTTTTGGTGCAAGGTAAAACATGACTGAGGCCTGCTCAGATGCTTAATGAGTCATGTAAAACCATGCTCAATTGATTAATCATAGTTGTTTATTTGTGTTTATTTTAGATTTAATCTCACTATAGAAGTCATATTTAATTTAAAAAAATGTGTTTTGAACTCTCAAAGTAGCATATATTTGTGCTGAATTAACACGCATTTTACAGTGCAGAACGGCTGAATTTACTTTGGTAGGCTCAGCTAACTGCAGCCTTGATATAAGAAATGGAATCTGCTCTTTCCTCCCTGTTCCTCTCCTCTTCATGAAAGACCTTTCTTATGATTTACGCCTCCTGTTTCTGTCTCTTCTTGAATAGACCTTCGCTTGTAGCATACTTTTATCTCCATGCAGTTTGTTTAGACGATGCTTTATTCACTTCATAACGTGGAGTGAAAAACTGCAAAGCACACATATTTCTTATAATATGTATTCTCTGTTTATGCATAATGAATCCTTATGGTGCAGAAAATATAATTGTTTTTAGGATGTTAGGAGATGAAATCATTTAGCACAAGACTCAAATGTGTTATAAGAACTCGCCTGATTGATGATGTGTCCAGTCAGCCCATGGGGTGTCGATGTGTTCTGAATCTCCTATTGGACAAGCTACGAGGAACAAGTCATGTGTTTTTGTGTTAGAAATATTGGTTGCTAGTTGAGAGGTGTGTTTTTTTCCTTATTCTTACTCTTGCAGAAAGATACTCTTTTTCAGAGTTCTGCGGAGAGAGAGAGAGAGAAAGGAGGGGCTCATTTTTGGGCAGCTTCTGTGTTAGACACAGTGAGGCAGAGATGAACAACGCAAAGCCAGAGAGAATCAGCTGAGCGAGCAGGACAAGCTTAGATGCCAAAACTCTATGGGCCAGATGTAGGACGGCAAATACCGGTCGGTAACGGCCGATTTCGGCCGTTACTGACCGGTATTTGCAGATGGAGATGTAGGGGCCTGAAAATGTAAGAAATTGGTATATTTACCGAATCTGTAAATTTACCGATTCGGTAAAATACCGAATCGGTATATTTAACGAATCGGAAAATCTACATGTAGGTGGCACTGTAATCAGTGCCACAGGCCCTTACCGATTCGTTATTTACCACCAAATGCTAGTTGGTGGTAAATAATTAATTCCTGTGTACATGCACATCTGTGCATGTACACCTGTGCCATGTGGCACACATACATGCCCTAAGGGCATGTATGTGCGTCACATGGCACACAAGCCAGAATCAGGGGTGCAACACAGGGTCAAAGTGACACCCTATCCCCCTTGCAAATTCAGTATTTTTATCGAATCGGTATTAACTGACTCGGTAATAAACATTGATTCCTATGGGCCTCAAGGCTAATAGGAATCAATGACAATTACCGAATCGAATTACTGAATCCTACAGAATCGGTTAAAAATACTGAATTTTTAACTACATCTCATTTACCAAATCTGGAATACCGAATCGGTAAAATTTGGTATTCTAGAGTCGGTAAATGAGAATAACCTACATCTAGCCCTATGTTTTATGCTTTGGCTAACTGGCTTTGCAAATACTTTTTGTCCTATGCATTTCATTTTTCTTTATGGGAGATTTTTGATATTATTGTTTTATCTTACTCACTCTTGCAATTATATTTTCCTGAATGTCTTTATGAGTCCTTACTGACATTCCATGCCTCATTATCCATCAGAAATAGAGTTTTCTTCCTTTATGGGAACTTTGTATGCAATCTTTGGTATGTTCATTATTAAATCTATTTTTCCCCTATTTTTCAATTCTGTAACATGATTGATATTTGACTAATGAATAAAGAGTCAGAGAACCTTGACTTTTGTTTAGAAAATAAATATTTTAAAAACTACTCACAACTCTCATTATTGCCTTAAATATTTATTTGCATTTGATTTTTCATGTTTATGCAAAGTCTCCTAATGGTGATCACACCGTGGCAAAGTTCCATCGCCTTAAGCAGAAAACAAGAGGTAATGATGTTTTGCATTGCGAAATTACTTTGACATTTCCGCTCCATCAGTTTTGGTAGCAGAGTTACGGTTAAACACCATCACCAAAAGGAGCATAGTTTAGGTTAATGAATAAATAGTGCTACAAAATAATTGCTCAAGTTAGATAAATGTCTATATCCTCAAAAAGTCCTGATTCCTGATTCCAATGCTCAGAACTTGAATACTGGCAAAGCGGTACTGGAATGTAAAGCGAGAAGGCGGTTGCTGGAGTGGTGTGAGTATCATTAGGGTTGTGCATTGTTGTTAATATGCTAGAAGGTATTATTGGTAGTGTTGAAAAAAGAGGAAGGTTTTGACTGATGATGACATTTTGCTTATTTTGACTTGATGGTTTTATTGATTATATTGGTAATATATAGGAAATAATTAATGATTTTTTGTTACTAATATGAAAAGTTAATGCTTTGTTTTCATGTAGTCTGGAAAAACGGGTACGGAGTTGCCTAAGATCCCGGGATGTAATTTTAAGCCTATGTGGTAATCATAGTATGGAGAGAAACCATGCTGAAAGTCACAGTGTAGAGAAATACTCCACTGGTAGTTCTTTGTCTGCTGTTGTAATATCAAGTGGCAAAAGGCTGTTGATGTTATTTTAGGGACTTACTCTGTTGTAAGAAGAGTGTATGTAATAGTGGAAAGTCTGTTTCTGAAACTCTGGCCTTATCCCCAGAGGAGTACCAAGACCTCTTTAAAATAAAAAATTCTCTTGTGAAACTTTGGCTTTATCCCTTGTTTGAGAGTAGAGTAGCATTAGTTGTTATTCTGCTTGAAGCAAAAGAACTCTTTGAGTAATTGAACTTTCCTTTACTAGTGGAGCAGACAAAGGCGCTGATTTGTGTAGTTTCTAATCTGTATTATTTTGTGAAGGGAGGGTCAGTAGCAGGAGTTAGACTGATTGAAATTGTCAACTGTGACAGGATTGGAAAAAATAAATTACATTAAAATGTTGTAGAAATAAAATTGTTTAAAGGTTTTAAGAAATTGTTGAGAGGTAAAGTAAAAAAAATGTTTTTAATTGGTGATGCTCCTGAAGGAAACCCTGTGCATTTAATGTCTACCAAATTGGGACAAAATGCATGTATGTGGGTTCACCAATGGTGCAAGATAACTAAAAAAGAGGGTCCATTGAGATTTTCAAAAGATGGTACTTTTGAATTGCAAATTATTGACAAATTAAGGGAAGTGTTATGTGAAATAAAGACACCATCTAGATCTGCACAGTTTGAAGCTTTAAGCATGTGGCAAAAGACAGCAAGAGACAAAGAAAGTGAGGATAAAAAGGTAAAGCACCCGATACAGGAGAAGGGAGCTAAAGATGACAAAAAAGCTTTAAATGAATGATGATTCAGGGGATGAAATATTGGACGCAACTGAGTGTCCATCACTTTATGTGGCCCCCACTAAAAATACTGATAATAGTGTACCAGCAAGTGCTACAGTGGCTACTGCTTCTGTTGTACAGAGAGAAATACAGATTGAGAGAACTGTGCAGACATTTCAGATTGACCCACTGCCTGTTGATTCAGCACTGACAGCGATACCTCCAGGTGTTACTGCTTCAATTGTGACACATTCAGTACAAATACTACAAACTGCAGTTGCACAGACAGTTCCTAGACAAAGGATGACTGTCCAAATTAATATGATTCCTGCTCAAAAAGTTCAAAGAGCTGCAGAAGGAGTAATTATGTCAGCGTCTATTATAGAATCTAAGAATTCACAGATTATTGAACAGAAATTACCCCAGACAGTCCAAGCATTTAAAGGTGGGGGGAAAATGGTCTTTACAACCCCCACAGCTCAGGATAAAACAAATATATTTGGAGATGGTATTCTCCAAACCTGCTTTTAGGAAGCAGCAGTAATTACAAAGATTGAGAGCATGGGGCAACAAATTAACCCAGACCCCGAAAAAGAGTAACAGCTTGCTGTTTCAAGTTCAAATTAAATATGGAGAGATTATCAGGTACTGTTTAAATAATGAAAGTGTGAACAAATGCCAGGAAGATGAAGCAAATAAGACAATGAGTTCTTCAGGAATGCAACTACACATTGCAGAAATGGTGAAATATATTTTCAAATGCAATGGATCTGAGAAATTAGTAGAGTGGGCAAGAAAACATGAGAAGAAAAAGAAACCACCAGACCTAGCAAGGCAACTGGTTAAGAAAAAGAAAACACCACACCTTACTGAGGGAAATATTAAACAGGACGAGTGAGAAGCTTTCGCTTACTCATTGAGAGAATTGGTGGGAGAAGTGCATTTTCATGTGCCATGGAACAAAAGTGATCTTGCAGCGTTTCTGAACACATTCCCAAAATTGAGAGACATGCCTATGCAGTGGTACCCACAAGTTGATGAATTTGTTGAACTTTTCAAAGAGTTGCGTATTAATTTGAAAAAGTTCTTTGACACTACCATGCAAACTGAATTGTGGTTTGAATCTAAAGTTGTTGTGCTTGGACCAGATGAGGAGACAATGAAAAATGTTTGCATGAATGCACCACCATTTGCTGTTGTTATGGAGAAAAACGAAGTAGTGATTACTTTTCTGAAGGGCAGAGTGCCAGCAAAAGATGTTAATTGGGTACAGATTAAAAAATCCACACACCAGCTAAAATAATTGGTTCATGAGTTTTGTTAAAGTGTGTGTCTGGAGTTTCAACAACACAGTGGGAGAGAATGTCCTGATGCCAGTGATTCGGTTGGTTATTGGATTAATGTTCTCTGATCAGATCAGTGTGCATGTGCAGAAAATATTGGTTTGTTTGCAAAGAAAGCTGATAGATGGGATTCTGAAGGATTAAGGGTACTATAGTGCTGGACAAGGAATGACGCCGAAAGAGTTTGAGGAAAAACCTATGATGGTACAGAATTAGTTGTTTGCAGTGAATGGAAGTGAGTTACATTGTGTTGTTTCACAAGCAGAAATAAAAGGCGCTTAAGCAAAATCTGGGGTTACACAAGCTAGAGGTGGAGGTGTTTTGGATTGTGCAAATTCAGGTATGCGTGCCACACTGCTGTAAAAAGTGTCCTTTTGCCATCTTTGTAATAGATTTGAGCATTGGTAGAAAAAATGTAAATGTAAACCTGATGCAGTAAATGGAAATGCGCAAATACAGAGAGAAATGCAGGTGCAAAATGTGCCAGCTCAGCAAATGCAAATGTCAGTTCAGCATAAAAGGTACCAATGACAGGAGTTTTCAAGCTCAGATGGTCCCACAAACTATGGAAAATGCTTAAATTAATTTAAATCAGTTGTCCAGAGCAAGTGTGACTTCTTTCCAGAAACCAAAATAGAACGCATTTCAATAGGTTGCTGTATTTTCAAATGAGAGTTTTAGCACTAACAATTCTGAAATTACCAAGTCCATTGTGAAAGCAGTGGAAGGTGCAGACTTAGTTGTAGGAGTTTTAAACAGCGAAATTACAAACCCAGTTTTAGAGAAAGTTGTGGCAAAAACAGGCCCAATGGAGAAAAGTTACCAATTTGTTGTTTGTGACTCAGGCCTTACAGGAAAATATTTGTTTTGCGAATTAAACAGCACAGATTACTGTACACTAGATGATGTTAAATATCAGATTGCTGATGAGGATGTACAGTTTAAAATGGTCCAACAAGAGATAGCTGTTGGATTGTCCTCAGAAATGACAGTTGAAAAATTACCTTCTGATTTGAAAGAAATAATAAACACAGAAGTAAGGGAGTTCACAGAGAAAAATGTCAGAATAATAAAACGTGCAGAACATGTCTTATTCAAATTAGAACCAGGTGACATGTATTCAAGAACACCATCAATTGCAGAAATTTTACCCATAATTGGAGATAAACTGAGTAAAAGATTTTTGATGGAATTGATTGAAAGTTTATGTAACTTTCTGATCACAGGTTTACAGAAACATAATGAAAAGAATAGAATAGTTCAGGAGATTAGCAGTATAACTGTTCCATGTTGTCCTATGGCACCAAATCCAGCTAAAATATTTTCTCACATTTCATGTACTAAAGAATGGCTTACTGGTATTGATTTTTGTCAAGTTCATGTCATAGTCTTATTGCATGAGAATAGTCAGGAGTATACTCAAAAAGAAGCTGAATGTCTGGGACACATAATTGGAAAAGGAGCTAGAAAGGTGTCCCCAGAGAGAGCGGAATTAATTCACCAGATGAATCCACCTCAAATAAAAAACGAAGTCAGGATGTATTTGGAAATGGTTGGCTGCTGTAGTCAGTGGTTATCAAACCTTTCCCTAGTTGCTAAGCCTTTACTGAGGCTGACACAAAAGGATGTGTCTGATCCGCTTCCATTGGACAACAATTGCACAAATGCATTCCTTGAGTTGAAAGAGAAAAAGTGTTGCGCCCTAGCACTAGGGATGCAAGTTTATTTAAAAAAAAATATACCAATGTGCAATGAGAGGGAGGGCTGCGCTCTCTCAGTGCCTGTTGAAAAACATGATTGTGTTCAAAAGTCTGTGACATATTTCCCAATGACCCTTGACCCCAACGTCACAGAAATGCCCAGCTGCCTTAATTTAGTAGCTGTGGTAGATGTCAGTCATAAAAAGAGTGAGAATATAATGATGACATTTCCAATTACTGAAATGGTTCCTTCCTTTAAGAGTTGTTTTGAGAAAATACAGTGACATGTCTAAATGCAAATGTATTGAGCTTACTGCCAGCGAATGAAATTGTTTGTAATGAAACTGAAACAGAATGTCTCGATATCATGAATTTATGCATGAAACCAAGGTTAGACTTTAATGATGAATGTCTGATTGAGCCCAACAATATCAATTTTGTAGATGGCTCATGTTTGAGAAGTAAAAATGGCGCATTAAGAGCAGCACATGCTGTGCTCCCTATACATATTGGGGCCGATTCACAGAACTAATCTGAGACAAAATCCTAAACTTACTACTTTTGGTATTCACATAAGGCATTTAGTAGTAGTAAAGTTAGGATTTTGGGCTCCATCACACTCGGGCATGATGTTTACTTTGCCCTGGCCTCGCTTGACTAGATGCCCGGTCTTGATATTTCTATCTTTTAGGCGCTATTTTTGATTTCAAACTTTCATAACTATTGATGTGATCATTGGCATTCTGGTGTCAAATAAATTGTTACTTTGTACTCTGTTTTTTGACTTGCTGTTGGAGTTTTCTAGTGTTATGTTTTCACTTCATAACTACTCGAGGGCTGCATAAATACTTAAAAAAATTCCTCCAAGTTAAGCCTCACCTACCACAGGGTTAGGCATAGGTTAATTTGATGACTTTTGTGGTTCACCCTGACAAGGACTGAGACTGTTGTGTGAGAAGGGGGGCTCACACCTCCTCAATCAACTACCCAATTTCTCATAGGCAGCATATGTTTTCTTTACAGAAGACTCAATTTTTTTTATCAAAAGGGTCTGACAAAGAGGCCTCTTCAGATGATAGAGATGACAAGGATGCCATAGTTGATGGAATTTGATTGACTTTGTCTGCACTTGGGGACACTGACCCTCAAAGTTCTCAGTGAGATATCTCGTATAGAGACAATAGGGAATTTTATGTTTTATGTCTACATCCTTCTATTCTTTCATAACAATGTCCTTTAGAACATCAGAAAATGGAAAGTCATGCACCACAGTCCCACTGTATTGGGCATAAAAATCTACTTCATTCATAATTTGTGCATCAAACCCCAGTATACCTCTTATATGTGCCAGTATGTCAGAAAATGATTTTCCTTGCACACATGTTCCTTGTGGAGAAGCATCTTGTTCACTATCCTGCTCCAACTGTTGTTTCTTTGTTTGAGGGTCATTAACCACTCCAGGAAAGTGCCATTTTTTGTAAGGTCACCCACTCACTTTTTGCTTCTATACTGATGGTTATGACTCTGAAAGTGCAATGGAGTCAGCTGCCCAGACTCCTGTGCTAGTGCTCTATCCCTAAAACTGTTATGTGTAAATTAGCAACCCCTGTTTACTAGGACGTTACCCCCTTATCAGTCCCTAGTATATGGTACCAGTGGTGCACAGGGCATGGGTGGTAGAGGGTACCCTCTGGGTTTGCAGATCTGTTTGTGCCACCCTGAGGGACCCAAGTAAACCATTGCAGAGTGCAATGTAAACAGCTTCATTTCGACTTTTCCCTCACCATGTGTGTCACAGTCAATGCACTGCTTATTAATATCTGTCAGACACCCGTAAAGAAGGTCTCATGTGCGCAGGAGGCAGGGTGCCTCATATTAAAGGTGTGGGCATTTAAGTGCATGCTTATGTGCTCCTATAGTGTCCTTTACCATTAAAGCACACTATAAGTGAAAGGCTTTCCATAGGATAACATAGGCTAGCACACTGGCAAACTTGAGGTCATTAACTCCAATATGGTACCAACTAAATATGTCAAGTTTGGTATCAAACAATGTCCTTTCTCACCCCTGACACGAATCTTGAGTTGAGGTGATGCAACATGTACCCTAGGTGGCTAACTTAGAGGTTTACCACTTGGTTGCTCCAGCTTCTCTGGCAAATCTAGAATTTTAGGGGCACCCCTGACACTAGAACCTCAGTTCTGAAACAAACTGCATCGAAGAGGACAACAAAGAGACCCGTGTCTGTGACAACAGAACTTTGCACAAGCCAAACCAAAAGTGGGATACTCCGTCCCTTTGACAACTCTCCTGGAACTGAGTGATTGAGATTTGTCCAAACTAAAGCACCTTTCCCCCAGGCAGAGAGACCCCTGAAAAATCTTGAAGTACCGTCAGACTCCACTAGACTAGTGGCACATGTCCCTTGCAAACTTCAGGTAAAACAAAGCTCTAGATCTTAAGAATTGCTAGCCATCTGGCCCTTTGAGGGATCACTTAAATCCAGATGGTCTAGCGCATTGTGGGAACTGTAGTCCTGCCTTCCATGAAGTTTCAGACTATTACCATGTTCCCTGGAACCACGGGACATCGAAATAATCGGCTGTTGTGCTTGCCGCAGCCAAGGATTTTTGGTCACCAATACGGCAACCGACCTCCACACTCGACGCTGCATTTAGACGGAACACCATCCAACCTTCAGCCAACATCAGCAGCGACACCACTGTCGTGTTTTTGCATCTTATTCCCCACAGCACCAAGTAAGCGGTAAAAGCAGCTCCCCTGCTGCTCCCGTTCAGCACAAAGGACAGCCAGGACAATTCTGCACTCGGTCTCTCTGGGCCAGGTAACAGTGAAATTAAATAAAATGTTTTGTAAAGCGCTTTTATGCCAAGGCGTCTCAACGTTGAAGCTGTCATAACCTGAGCAGAGGAGGTGGATTGAGGTTAAGAATTGGGCGCGAACAACCATGTTTTCAGTGCCTTTCTGAACAGTTTCTGTTGGTTTGGCATCTCAAGGTAAAAGGCAGAGCATTCCAAAGTTTAGGGACTAGATGGAAGAAGCTTCTTCCAGCCCATTTTATGGTCTTTACCCTGGGGATGGCCAGCAAAGAAGCAGTTATTAACCTGAGGTTGCGTTGTGGAGTGTCCCATCCATTTAGATTGTTGAAATTAGGCCTGGGCGGTAAATTCCGTTCCGTTCGCGGAATTTGTGTAATTTGGATAATTTCATGTTCCGCAGAGAACGCAAAATTGCCCAAAAAGCTGCGTTCCGCGACTTTGCAAAATTTTTGCTTGTTCGGATTCTGAAAATGCGTGTTCACAAGACATTTCCCCCTGAGCACGCAAACAGCGATTGCGAACAGTAAAAAAGCATTGCGAACAAGCAATTCCGCGTGTTCGCGGAATTTCTGCTTGTTCGCTGAGATTTTTTACCGTTTCGCAGAGATTTGCGTAACGTGATTCCACAAATTCCGCCCACCCCTAATTGAAATACGTAGGTCTGGTTCCCTAAAAGTCTTGTGGACAATGCATAAGGACTTACATTGAACCCTCACCTGGACTAGCAACCAGTGTAGCTCTCGGATCCCTTTAGACACTGAGCTAAATTTTGGTATTTTAAGTAGCAGTCGTGCTGCTGCGTTTTAAAGTGATTGAAGCTTATGTATGGTCCCTTTATTAGCACCTAAATAAAGGGCATTACAGTAGTCAATCCTTGATAAAACTAGGGTCACGATTACTGTTTTCCTTAGATCCATTGGGATAAACGTTAGGATTTTTTTTATAGTCTTCAGGGTGTAGAAACAGGAACATGTAATAGAATTGACCTGGTCAGATAAGGATAATTGATCATTAAGAAGGACACCTAGACTTGTTACCTTCCTTACGGGGGATGGGCAGGATCCTGCCCCTTCAGGCCACCAATCTGTATTCCGGCGGGCAGTGTTTTTTTTTTTAAAGTAACACCTCGGTTTTATTGATGTTCTACTTTAAACAGTTGCCACGCATCCAACTAATTATGTGGACCATACAGTTGTTAAATTGTATTGCCACGTTATCAGGGTTTGATGATAGAGACACCACTATTTGTGTGTCATCCGCATAACAGATAGCAGTGAAACCGTGGGAGCGGATGAGTTTGGCCTGTGGGGCAACATAGAGATTGAACAGGGTTGGGGATAACGAAGATCCCTGAGGCACTCCACATGGCAGGGCGTAAGGATGTGATTTATACCCTCCCATGGCAACAGTGAACTGACTGTTGTGGCTTGGTCCAGTGACCCGCATGACCTTTACTCTCTGTGGGTTCTATGCAATTCAACCTGCAAGTGACCAATTGTCACTACCACTTTTTTCCGATTCACTGCAATGTAAAAGTTCTGCAGTATTGAATTGTGATTTATATTTTCTTCTAAAATCATAACTCCCGTTATATGTATGCAATCTTGTTTATTTTGGTGTCTAAATTTGGATAAAAAGACACTTTATTTTTTTAAATTGGTTTCGGGTTTCTATCGAGTTGTGTCACTTACTAATCGTTCATGTTGGTACTCTGAAATGCTTAACATATGTTCCTCTAGTAAAACCAGACTGCTCTTTGCCACTCTACCAGGATTGAAGTAAGGGTTTAATATTGTGAATCCATGGACCATCTTTGGGGTAGCATGATAGTATTACACAGTGTGGCTTAACCGCCCCACACCATATAATACTCCATCTTCCTACAACCGCTTCAACCGCAGCCTGCTTAAGCGCTGTAAATCTGCTCTAGATATCTAGAATCTATATCTCAATATTGTTACCCTTTTTGGCATGCTTCCCTGGACCAGCAGACACCATCTTCCCCAAGAAAGCAATGAGATTGAACTAAACTGCAATCTTACATTTATACTGGTTGCTAAGCAACCAAGTCTCTCAAAAATGGAGATTGTATTGTTTAAAGAATCAGCTTGCTGCTTTACCCGGTTCTTTGCGTGCACTCACACACGATTGCCAGGATCAGGAAACCTCCCATGGTGCCTGAGCAGTCTGCTTGTGGCACGCCACAGCAGGTCTCTGTCCCAGCCATGCATGAACGGAGAGCACGCCTGTGAGCGGTACAAAGAAAGAACAGCTACACCAAGCAAAGCGGTGAGTAAATAGTGTCAGTTAACCAACTGTCATACTTTTAAACAGCCTGTTTGCTCTCTCATCTGAACAGAGAGCACAACCTCAAGCAGTGCAAGCAAAGCAAATAACTGAAAGTGATGAGAAAATAAAACAAGCATTTGCAATGCAATAGGTCTCGCATTTGCGAGAGTTTAAGCTATTGGTATTGTAAATGACAGTGCCTTTTCCTTATCTGTTTTGATAATTAACACATAAATAACAGGCATTGTCATTTACAATGGCAATTGCTCAAACTTTTGTAAAGGCGAGACTTATTTCATTTCAAAGAAGCAGCCGCCATTGTACTGGGCTGCTTAGAAAGTGAAAGTGGGCATGGCGCGCTAAATGTTGCAGAAAAGCATGTTGTACCTGCTGTAGGAGAGACTCGTTAGAGAAAATAGTGCTTTCAAACTAAAGAGTATATACCGTGTAACAACTGAAGTGAAAGGGCCAGTCTTTATGGGAGGTTACAAATGAAGTCAAGGTGGCACTAAGTAGGGACTAACAAGGCTATTAACGATTCAGAAGTAACCATTTACAAAGGACAATGACACAAGCCAATGAAAAATTTGGGCGGAGAGTGGGTGGAGCTTCAAGTAGATACTTGAATACAGCATACCTCGCAGAGCAGCGCATGCACTGCCCAGGCACGACCTAAAAGCCGGTCCATACACTGATCTGTCAGACCAGCCCATCGGGCACCGCATGACTGCCCTGTAGGCCAGGTCCCTCTCTTCCAGTCACCTCTATCTTTCCCTGATGCTCCTGCTGTGCCTGGTGGGACACACCCTGGGAAACTGGGCAGAGGGTCAGAATTGACAGCGGCAGCTGTGGGCATTCAAGTACCAGCATGGCTTCATTGCCCCAAACCGGGGGAAGTACCAGGATAAATAAACAGCCAGCCTAGTCCTAGGCGCGGGGCTATGTACTCAGGAGATATTGGCCTGCCTAGCATGGAATGCATCTCTGGGTTTCACTGAATGGTCAGCTGCTGTGGAATCTGAAGCCATGCGACTGATGACCTGACATCCCCAGGGCCGGTCTTGGTACACAAACCAGCCCTGGCAATACAGGGGGAGGGGAGTGCTAGTGAGAATCACTGCTGGCTGCTTTAGCACTGCTGTCACATTGGTTACTGGGTGCCAAAATTGCAGCACTGCTGCAAAACCGGCCCCCAGTAGCAAAACTGCCCCCACCGCTCAGAAACTGGCCCCCACCCTTCCGGCCCACCAGGAAAATGCCCTGTGATAAAGATATTCTAAATTCTTTGATCAGTTATTTTACCACATCATCATGGTGAGTCTGAGAATTAAAAGCAGCCCTGGCAAAAATGTTCAAACTGGTTCCGCTCCCTTTGCTCTCTCTCTCTCTCACTCTTTCCATTCACCCACTCTCATCCGTGACCTTCTCGCTTCTCTCCCTCGTTTCACACTCTCGGATCCTCCTCCCTCTGTGATCTTTCTCCCTTTCTCCAGCTCTGACTCTTGACATTCCCGGAGAGCTCGAGAAAGTGACAGGGGTGCCAACTGTAGGCCCCAGCCCTTCAAAAATTGATCTTATTTAATTTATATTTATTTTAGTGGTAAGTCTAAATGATTCATTTTTTGGTTATATATGTCAAATGTTACTTTGGGGTAGTTTGTTGGGACATTGAGAAGGTAGTATTTTAATTTCATTTTAAATAATGGAATCAATTAATGTGTTGATTGTGTTGCATAGTTAAATTATATAGTAACAATCTGTATTAAATGTTCTGTTTTGGTGCGGAATACAAAATGGGGAGTTATTACTGTAACACTGAAATACTACACCCTGGGTTATCGAAATTTACTGAGTGCGGTATTACCGCCACAAATACCAAGGAACTCTCAAACTTTGTGTGTTGACTGTCCCTGCCACTGCATTCATGACCTCTGACACCAGGATTTGCAAGGGCTGGACGCAGTGCTAGCATATCAAAGAGTAATGCCAGGGCTGGCCATACACTGCGAGAGAGGAGAGAGAGATAGAGGGAGAGAGAGCGAGAGAGAGAGAAAGCACGTGAGAGAGAGCGCAAGAGAGAGAGCAAGAGAGTGCGTGCGCGCGAGAGACAGAGAGAGGTGAGGTGAGTTGAGGGGGCAGTTTGATTTTATTTTCATCTAACATTAGGAAAGCTGTTCCCAGGAGAATCTGGACATCCTAGCAGGGATTGGGAACGAGTGTTGGGTTCATGCAGACAAGAAAAATATGTCAAATGTACTTCCAGTTTAAAAAAATGCTTTATTGTTCCGATCATTTAAAGCCGTACACATGTCATTAAAAAACACAGTTATCAAAATACCAGAGACAAGGCAGCCTTAGGATCACAGAAAATAAATCAAACATTAATCACGTCTTTCCCTCACTGAAAAAACCCAGCCTCTGGTTCCTGCTTCTGCCGAAGGAGGAGCTGAGGTAGGAGGAGTTGAGGTGGGAGGAGGAACCAGCCGGAGGTAGTGAGTGCCTACGTCTTTGTGTGGTGAGAACCCACATGGATGAGCCTTGTCATAGAGCACCTCTGTGATCCACCCGACGCTAGAGGCTGGCCATGGGGAAACGGTGGATGCGCACCACAGGCTCCATGTTGGTCTCGCACTACACATCCCGCTCGTGGATGCAGGGGAAGCTGGCTGGTAGGCGCTGGGTGGCCGCCTCCCAGATCTCCTCTAGGGAGCGGCCCAGGTGCAGGTAGGTAGTGGGGCCAGCTGGCTTATTAGGGGGCTGGTCCGGCCGCTGCTGCAGCTGCCACTGCTGCTCGTTTTGAAATGGTCGCCCCCGCTGATGCTGCCCGGCGCGATGCCCCTGTCTGGGCGCCCTCTGACAGTACCCATGTTTCGTCTTGGCCGGGGGCTTGTTCCGGCCGGCAGAGCCGGTCTTGGAGGCGCGAGTAAAATGCAATTTAAAACAAGGTGTGCTGTGATCGCTGGAAAGGAGCACTTCGGTGTGCGTTGGCGGAGGGGGGGAGGAAAAGTGAAAGCAACGCTGCATGAGGCTTGCAAACAGAAGGGGGACAGGAGATGGGAACATCGCATGACTGTACGTGGTGAACGCACACGTTCACATTTCCAGTCCAGCCTGCAGCCTGCACGTGCCCATCTCCTGTCTCCCTTGAGAGCCAAGTCAGCGACAATAGGTCTTGCTGGCGACAGCACTTCGTGCTGCATCACCAGGTGCGAGACCTAATAAGTAGTCCTATCTGTTGGCAACAGGAAAGTACATATACTGTGTAGAGAGGGGGAAGGAGCAGCGGCAAGTGGTGATCTACAGATGTGGAGAGGCTCCGGAGCATAGTGGATGTTTTAACCCACTAACAGGCACTGTGATAAATGCTTTTAGTCTCTATTCCAAAGTTCTCAATCATGGCTCGTTAGGAGTATTTTATTTATAACGAGCCGTAATTGAGAGCTCTGTACTTGAGGCTGAAGGCAGTGCGAGTCTCTCACAATACCTGTCAGTGGGTCAAAAAAGTAAATAATAATCAAACATTTACTTACCCACACGTCCTCTGTGTTCTCCTCGTTTGAAGTCCCAGTGCAAGTCTCTGAACGTCAGTCAACTCCCCTCTGCCTCTCCAGATGCAGCTCCCATGCTGCTGATAATGTTCAGCAGCATGAGAGTAGCAACATGATTGGCTGGGGCAGGATGGCTCGACGCACCTTTAGGCACAGGAGACCTGTGCCTGCTCTCCACTGAACTGTCTAAGATAGTTCGGGTGGAGAGGTTTAAAGTGTGCATGCTAGGCTGGCCATCACAAGACAGCCAGCCAAAGTGACATGTGCATTTTAAACAGGGGTGAGCACCTCCTCCTCTGCTGCAAATAAGTAGCAATTGCCCAGCCCCTTCCTGACTCTTTGCTCGGGCTGAGACCAGCTGTGAAAAAGAAAATGGCAATAAATTCACTTTATTATCCTTTTATTTTTCCCCTCTGCGCTCGCTCTTGCAGCAGGATGGCGGCGCTTCTCTGCTCATATGGAGGAACCCCTACTGGAGAGGAGGCAATTTTGGGGATTCATAGAAATAGAGAAGGAACTATAGTAGTTTGCAACTGTGGTGGGCAGTGTCGCCCTTCATATTGTTAGGACTGGGACAAGGGGGACCAAAGAGGGGGAACTGACAACAGTCACCATATGATCAGAGGTTTATCTGATTTTCTAGAAAGGAAGCGACAAGGTTGATGGCTCCTAGAGCCAATGCAGCCATAGCAGGCCCAAAAAGATACAACAATGCACCATAGAGATAGTCTATCCTTTAACAAGAGGCCCTTGGTTAAGGACACTATAGAATGCGGGGTTATGAAAAAAGGGAATAATGGTCACATCAGCAAAAGGCGTGACTTTCAGGCTGATGTGATGAGAGGGGGGCTATCTGAACAACAACACAGTGGGAGAGAATGTCCTGATGCCAGTGGCATGAGATTCTTTGTGACTCAGTTGGTTATTGGATTAATATTCTCTGCTCAGATAGATCAGTTTGCACGTGCAGAAAATATTGGTTTGTTTGCAAAGAACGCTGATAGATGGGATTCTGAAGGATTAAGGGGACTATAGTGCTGGACAAGGAATGCCGCAGAAAGAGTTTCAGGAAAAACCTGTGATGGTACGGAGGTGGTTTGCTCAGAAAAGTTTTCAGAATCAGTTATTTGCAGTGAATGGAAGTGAGTTACAATGTGTTGTTTCACAAGTAGAAATAAAAGGCGCTTAAGCAAAATCTGGGGTTACACAAGCTAAAGGTAGTGGTGTTTTGGATTGTGCAAATTCAGGTATGCATGTCGCACTGCTGTAAAAAGTGTCCTTTTGCCATCTTTGTAATAGATTTGAGCATTGGTAGAAAAAATGTAAATGTAAACCTGATGCAGTAAATGGAAATGCGCAAATACAGAGAGAAATGCAGGTGCAAAATGTGCCAGCTCAGCAAATGCAAATGTCAGTTCAGAAAAAGGTACCAATGACAGGAGTTTTCAAGCTCAGATGGTCCCACAAACCATGGAAAATGCTTAAATTAATTTAAATCAGTTGTCCAGAGCAAGTGTGACTTCTTTCCAGAAACCAAAACAGAACGCATTTTTAATAGGTTGCTGTTTTTTCAAATGAGAGTTTTAGCATAACAATTCTGAAATTACCAAGTCCATTGTGAAAGCAGTGGAGGGTACAGACTTAGTTGTAGGGGTTTTAAACAGCGAAATTACAAACCCAGTTTTAGAGAAAGTTGTAGCAAAAACAGGCCCATTGGAGAAAAGCTACCAATTTGTTGTTTTGACTCAGGCCTTACAGGAAAATATTTGTTTTGCGAATTAAACAGCACAGATTACTGTACACTAGATGATGTTAAATATAAGATTGCTGATGAGGATGTACAGTTTAAAATGGTCCAACAAGAGATAGCTGTTGGATTGTTTTCAGAAATGACAGTTGAAAAATTACCTTCTGATTTGAAAGAAATAATAAACACAGAAGTAAGGGAGTTCACAAAGAAAAATGTCAGAATAATAAAACGAACATGTCTTATTCAAATTAGAACCACATGACATGTATTCGAGAACACCATCAATTGCAGAAATTTTACCCATAATTGGAGATAAACTGAGTAAGAGATTTTTGATGGCATTGATTGGAAGTTTATGTAACTTTCTGATCACAGGTTTGCAGAAACATAATGAAAAGAATAGAATAGTGCAGGAGATTAGCAGTATAACTGTTCCATGTTGTCCTATGGCACCAAATCCAGCCAACATATTTTCTCACATTTCATGTGCTAAAGAATGGCTTACTGGTATTGATTTTTGTCAAGTTCATGTCATAGTCTTATTGCATGAGAATAGTCAGGAGTATACTCAAAAAGAAGCTGAATGTCTGGGACACATAATTGGAAAAGGAGCTAGAAAGGTGTCCCCAGAGAGAGTGGGATTAATTCACCAGACGAATCCACCTCAAATAAAAAAAGAAGTCAGGATGTATTTGGGAATGGTTGGCTGCTGTAGTCAGTGGTTATCAAACCTTTCCCTAGTTGCTAAGCCTTTACTGAGGCTGACACAAAAGGATGTGTCTGATCCGCTTCCATTGGACAACAATTGCACAAATGCATTCCTTGAGTTGAAAGAGAAAAAGTGTTGCCCCCTGGCACTAGGGATGCTTGTTTATTTAAAAGAAAATATACCAATGTGCAATGAGAGGGAGGGCTGCGGTCTCTCAGTGCCTGTTGAAAAACAGGATTGTGTTCAAAAGACTATGCCATATTTCCCAATGACCCTTGACGCCAACGTCACTGAAATTCCCAGCTGCCTTAATTTAGTAGCTGTGGTAGATGTCAGTCATAAAAAGAGTGAGAATATAATGATGGAATTTCCAATTACTGAAATGGTTCCTTCCTTTAAGAGTTGTTTTTGGGAAAATAGTGTGAAATATCTAAATGCAAATGTATTGAGCTTACTGTCAGCAAATGAAATTGTTTGTAATGAAACTGAAACTGAATGACTCGCTATCATGAATTTATGCATGAAACCAAGGTTAGACTTTAATGATGAACGTCTGATTGAGAGTGGGTGGAGCTTCAAGTAGATATTTGAATACAGCATACCTCGCAGAGCAGCGCATGCACTGCCCAGGCACGACCTAAAAGCCGGTCCATACACTGATCTGTCAGACCAGCCCATCGGGCACCGCATGACTGCCCTGTAGGCCAGGTCACTCTCTTTCAGTCACCTCTATCTTTCCCTGATGCCCCTGCTGTGCCTGGTGGGACAAACCCCAGGAAACTGGGCAGAGGGTCAGAATTGACAGCGGCAGCTGTGGGCATTCAAGACCCAGCATGGCTTCATTACCCCAAACCGGGGGAAGTACCAGGATAAATAAACAGCCAGCTTAGTCCTAGGCGCGGGGCTATGTACTCAGGAGATATTGGCCTGCCTAGCATGGAATGCATCTCTGGGTTTCACTGAATGGTCAGCTGCTGTGGAATCTGAAGCCATGCGACTGATGACCTGACATCCCCAGGGCCGGTCTTGGTACACAAACCAGCCCTGGAAATACAGGGGTAGGGGAGTGCTAGTGAGAATCACTGCTGGCTGCTTTAGCACTGCTGTCACATTGGTTACTGGGTGCCAAAATTGCAGCACTGCTGCAAAACCGGCCCCCAGTAGCAAAACTGCCCCCCCACCGCTCAGAAACTGGCCCCCACCCTTCCGGCCCACCAGGAAAATGCCCTGTGATAAAGATATTCTAAATTCTTTGATTAGTTATTTTACCACATCATCATGGTGAGTCTGAGAATTAAAAGCAGCCCTGGCAAAAATGTTCAAACTGGTTCCCCTACCTTTGCTCTCTCTCTCTCACTCTTTCCATTCACCCACTCTCATCCGTGACCTTCTCGCTTCTCTCCCTCGTTTCACACTCTCGGATCCTCCTCCCTCTGTGATCTTTCTCCCTTTCTCCAGCTCTGACTCTTGACATTCCCGGAGAGCTTGAGAAAGTGACAGGGGTGCCAACAGTTGGCCCCAGCCCTTCAAAAATTGGTCTTATTTCATTTATATTTATTTTAGTGGTAAGTCTAAATGATTCATTTTTTGGTTATTATATGTCAAATGTTACTTTGGGGTAGTTTGTTGGGATATTGAGAAGGTAGTATTTTAATTTCATTTTAAATAATGGAATCAATTAATGTGTTGGTTGTGTTGCATATTTAAATTATATAGTAACAATCTGTATTAAATGTTCTGTTTTGGTGCGGAATACAAAATGGGGAGTTATTACTGTAACACTAAAATACTACACCCTGGGTTATCGAAATTTACTGAGTGCGGTATTACCGCCACAAATACCAAGGAACTCTCAAACTTTGTGTGTTGACTGTCCCTTCCACTGCATTCATGACCTCTGACACCAGGATTTGCAAGGGCTGGACGCAGTGCTAGCATATCAAAGAGTAACGCCAGGGCTGGCCGTGCACTGCGAGAGAGGAGAGAGAGATAGAGTGAGAGAGAGCGAGAGAGAGAGAAAGCACGTGAGAGAGCGCAAAAGAGAGAGCGAGAGAGCGAGAGAGTGCGCACGCGAGAGAGAGAGAGAGAGAGGTGAGGTGAGTTGAGGGGGAAGTTTGATTTTATTTTCATCTAACATTAGGAATGCTGTTCCCAGGAGAATCTGTTACAGAATAAGGGTCAACCCAACGGTACTGGGACCTGGGTAGTCAATGTTACATGTAAAGAGGTCCCAGTTGTAACAGTTTTAGAAGCACAAAAAAGAATTTGCATGAAAAGATTTATAAAGAACTTTCTGGAAGGGCTTTTTCTAGAGTGATGTTAATTTAATATACATCCTCATTGCACATCAATTGCAAGTACATTTATCAACAAACAATAAACATATTCTTATTGCCCAAAGAGGGAAAGGCCGGGGAAAGAGGGACAGGTGAAGGAAGGAGAGTGTGGAAAAGGTAGTGCAAATATAGAAAGTTTCAAAAGAAATCACACGTGGTCTCATGTAATTTTCGAAAATGGTACCACAAGGGCATATTTACATTGCCATTCAAGTATTTCATACAGTTGCATATTCATATCCCATTACATTCTAACACAGACAAAAATGATCTGTTGTTGGTGGGTAGGAGTGAAAGAAGGTGCGTCGACGTTTCGACCCCAGGGGTGTAGGCTGAATCATGCCCTACATCAGGACAGGTGGGGTCGGGATGCCAGGGAAGTAAAGGTGGGCACCTATGGGTAAAAACACACCATTCAGGATAGGGAATGTAGCATATAACTAATCAAAGTGGCGACATCATTCGCATGGTTTTACCTATGAAGTCACACTGAATCGCGTGGCACCGTCTAGAAAATGAAATTTACTATCATCAAACTGTGCTTTAATAAAAAAGCATCAAAGAATACCCAGCCGGGTTAAAAACAAGGGAAATATCACATGCAAGAGGACATCACAACCATGGCACATCAGGAAAGAACCAACTCGTCATACCCTATTTATTGTCTATTGTGTGCATTGTCATTAGATCTCTGTCGAATATCACACAGCTCGAAATAGTGACATAACATTGACTATGTACGTGTCTTCGAGTTAATCCAAGAGGAGTCCACCTCCTATGTTACTAAAGCCTTGGGACAGACAGTGAACACCAAGTCACAATACTCAAAGCTATAGTTACCCAATAGGTCACGGAACCCAGCAAAAGAATCCTGGTCGGAATTAACAGACATTCATTTCCATATTTCAAACTTGGTTACCAATCTATACAAGGGGGAAAACAAAGGGGAATACGTTTGAGTTTACGGGCCTAGCCGTACATCCAACTTATCTGCTGTTCTAGTGCGGGCATCCGAATCGTTTAATCATAACTCACCGCAGACGTGGCGGCGTTACTTTCTGCCAGTCCGAGCTTTAATCTAGAATAAACCACAAAGCGAACACTTAGTATACCGATGTTCACAGGAATGTTAATAATGCCCGCAATCATGCTCAATGCCATATTTCACTTACCACGGAAAACGTGGCTCACCCGACTCGCGCACGTCTCCACTCAAGTGAGAGCGAGCGGAAACAACCGAATTTATTTAAACGGGAAAGCCGAGTACGCGTGTGCTTGCAGCAGCTAGATGGCTGCTGTTCACCTAGCCAATGGTGATCGAGGAATGGTTGAGAAGAAAGACTACTCCGTTATGGTTAGCACCGGCTAAAGTTAAGGCCACAGTAATACACAAGGAGTTAGAGAATTCAAGTATGCAATTACTGGTAATTAAGTGAGTAGTGTAAGATCTAAAGTACACTCCGTATAGAGAGATTTTAAAACATTGTGGACATATTCATGGATACTTGATCTCAATAGGTGACACATCATATTGGAAGTGATTACTTATCAGTACCAAGATTCTTTGTGGGAGTTTAATCGAATTTGTGGAGAAGTTTATAAGGCCCACATCTGTAGAGAAAAACTCACAATATTGCAATTCATTAAACATGGTATATAAATGTAAACACATTAAATGGACATTGTCGCATTGTTTATCCGTCCGTGACCTGTAGAAAAACAAAATCACTCAGGAGAAATCACACAGTCTTCACATTACAGTTTATATGAGAGGTAACCAACATTTAACGCAGGCATGCTAACTGGGCATAGCTGGTGTCTTGCTCATTTAACCCACAATATTGCAATTCATTAATCATGGTATATAAATGTAAACACATTAAATGGACGGATAAACAATGCGACAATGTCCATTTAATGTGTTTACATTTATATACCATGATTAATATTGTGGGTTAAATGAGCAAGACACCAGCATGCCTGCGTTAAATGTTGGTTACCTCTCATATGAACTGTAATGTGTGCTGTGATCGCCGGAAAGGAGCACTTCGGTGTGCGTTGACGGGGCGTGGAGCCGAAGGCGGAGGGGGTGGAAAAGTAAAAGTAACGCTGCATGAGGCTTGCAAACAGAAGGGGGACAGGAGATGGGAACATCGCATGACTGTACGTGGTGAACGCACACGTTCACATTTCCAGTTCGGCCTGCAGCCTGCACATGCCCATCTCAAGTCTCCCTTGAGAGCCAAGTAAGCGACAATAGTTCTTGCTGGCGACAGCACTTCGCGCTGCGTCGCCAGGTGTGAGACCTAATGAGTAGTCCTATCTGTTGGCAACAGGAAAGTACATATACTGTGTAGAGAGGGGAAGGAGCAGCAGCAAGTGGTGATCTACAGATGTGGAGAGGCTCCGGAGCATAGTGGATGTTTTAACCCACTAACAGGCACTGTGATAAAGGCTTTTAGTCTCTATTCCAAAGTTCTCATTCATGGCTCGTTAAGAGTTTTTTATTTATAACGAGCCGTAATTGAGAGCTCTGTACTTGAGGCTGAGGCAGTGCGAGTCTCTCACAATACCTGTCAGTGGGTCAAAAAAGGAAATAATAATCAAACATTTACTTACCCACGTGTCCTCTGTGTTCTCCTCATTTGCAGTCCCAGTGCGAGTCTCTGAACGTCAGTCAACTCCCCTCTGCCTCTCCAGATGCAGCTCCAACACTGCTGATAATGTTCAGCAGCATGAGAGTAGCAACATGATTGGCTGGGGCAGGATGGCTGGACGCTCCTTTAGGCACAGGAGACCTGTGCCTGCTCTCAACTGAACTGTCTAAGATAGTTCGGCTGGAGAGGTTTAAAGTGTGCATGCTAGGCTGGCTGTCACAAGACAGCCAGCCAAAGTGACATGCGCACTTTAAACAGGAGTGAGCACCTCCTCTGCTGCAAAACAGTAGTAATTGCCCAGCCCCTTCCTGACTCTTTGCTCAGGCTGAGAGCAGCTGTGAAAAATAAAATGGCAATAAATTCACTTTATTATCCTTTGATTTTTTCCCTCTGCGCTCTTGCAGCAGGATGGTGGCGCTTCTCTGCTCATATGAAGGAACCACTACTGGAAAGGAGGCTTTTTTGTGTATTCATAGAAATAGAGAAGGAACTATAGTAGTTTGCAACTGTGGTGGGCAGTGTTGCCCTTCATATTGTTAGGACTGGGACAAGGGGGACCAAAGAGGGGGGACTGACAACAGTCACCATATGAGTAGAGGTTTATCTGATTTTCTAGAAAGGAAGCGACAAGGTTGATGGCTCCTAGAGCCAATGCAGCCATAGCAGGCCCAAAAAGATACAACAATGCACCATAGAGATAGTCTATCCTTTAACAAGAGGCCCTTGGTTAAGGACACTATAGAATGCAGGGTTATGAAAAAAGGGAATAATGGTCACATCGGCAAAAGGCGTGACTTTCAGGCTGATGTGAAGAGAGGGGCGCTATCTGAAAGTGTCAGCTCTTCTGCGTTCCTGTCTTTCTCTCATCCCAAGATACCCGCCCCTGCTAAGATGCTTCACCAGCGAGGGGGATCTACAGCGCCTGTAGTAGAACCAGCTTGTTCACACGCTACTGCCACTCACCTCATCGACTCGACTTATTACATGATGAATACATTCATGAATATTCCTTGAAAATACAGCAATTTTGAAAAAAACAACACACTTCGAGTATGAGATCCCATTTTAATACACTTTCAAGAGATTATCTTCTATTCTGTGGTCAAAGTGCCTTAAAAAAATAAGGAAACTGCGATCCTGACTAGAATGGAGGCAGGGCCAGTAAGTGTGAGGCAGGGTTAAAGGCGTGGCAAAAATGAAAAAATATTCTGCAACTATTTTCTTGATTTTTCACTTTCAGATAACTGCTTATAAAATAATGCACACACAAAGGAAAAATAAACACAATTTAACCTAATCAGTGAAAAATGCAGTATTTTACATCATGAAACCTCTGTTTGTTAATGCAATCACTGCGGATGACTGTGTGTGTAACCAGAGAGCCACAGAATTAAATCCTGGCTGATGCAGCACATGGTCCCAGCCTGTTACAGAAAGCACTGTGAATATGTAAGCCATTATTTTAAACTTGCATCACGCACAGTATGTTATGTTATGTTATCTGTGTATAGCACTCCGCCACTCCAAGGAGTGTCCCGGCGCTTTTATTTTTAACCTGTAACAGAGAACACAACGGGGCAAAAGAAAAAGAAACCAGAAATCAAGAAAGAGCAAATCTAGAGAGCAAAAAGCCAAGTTTTAAGGCCCTTCCTAAAAGCTAGCAGATTGGAAGTGCTGCGCAGTGACACGGGCAGAGTGTTCCACAGCTGTGGAGCCAGCAGCCTAAATGACCGGCCCCCAATGCGTGCCCTTTTTACCAGAGGAACCACGGCCAGGAACAAAGACTCGGATCTCAGGGATCGGGCAGGATGGTAGAAAGCTAGCCTCTTTTGAAGATATTTCGCTCCAGATGCATAGAGAGCCTTATGAGCCAACGTCAAGGCCTTAAAAACTATCCGCTTCTGGATAGGTAGCCAATGGAGTGACTGCAGGAGGCCAGATGTTCTAGTTCGCCCGTGGAGGCCAAAAATGGCCCGTGCCGCCGAGTTCTGGACCACCTGCAGCCGTTGCAAAAGATACTCCGGCAGGCCGAGATAAAGGACATTGGAATAGTCCAATCTCGAGCCAATTAAGGCCTGATCCGTAATCTTCCTGTGATCTGCCGGGAGCAGAGGAAGAAACTTGCGGAGCATCCTAAGGAGGCCAAAGCATGTACCCGTAAGGCCCAGAATCTGGGATCTCAACGTCAGACGGTTATCGATCTTCACCCCCAGATTCTTGGCTAGCTGGGAAGAACCTGCTGGGGGAACATGTTAACAGGCCACCATTCCTGCCAATCTGGATCAGACCGACAACCGAAGAAGAGTATAAGATAGGCTGGTGAATAATGTTCAAAAAGACTAAGGTTTAAGATAAAGAAGGTGTTTTCGAAATATAGCTTATAGTAATACTCAGACTTTACCTACTGCAAACACGTTTTTTATGTGTCTATAAAAATGATGTACTCAATAACGTACATCGTTATGATCATGAAGCTTCAAGTGACTCCATCAAGTAAAGCCTCCACTGGCTTCCAAGAAGCCTTTACATTTGCAGACGTTCCAGTTGCTCACATTTACATTTCTTTGAGGTCGCAGGCATCTTGGCAGGAAGGCTTGTTTCTTCGTTTAACTCTCTGTCCCTCACCTGAGCTCCCCACTGTCCTGTCCTTTCAGCCAAGGGATCTCAAACATCAGAATTCACAGTTCCCTTGTTTGAGAGTAGAGTAGCATTAGTTGTTATTCTGCTTGAAGCAAAAGAACTCTTTGAGTAATTGAACTTTCCTTTACTAGTGGAGCAGACAAAGGCACTGATTTGTGTAGTTCCTAATCTGTATTATTTTGTGAAGGGAGGGTCAGTAGTAGGAGTTAGACTGACTGAAATTGTCAACTGTGACAGGATTGGAAAAAATACTTCCAGACGGTGGGAAACTTTAGGAGTATTAACAGTAGGAGATTTTATGCTCCCCAATAATGGTAGTAGATTCCAACAACTTCAATCTAAATTTGCTATCCCCAATTACAGTGTATTCAAATTTATACAAATTAACACAATCATAAATTCAAAACTTGTTAATATCTGTCTGGATAATATTCCTCTAATCGATCATCTGTCTAATGCCTCAACTAGGATAGGTACCATCTACGACACATTAATTGAAAACCAAAAAGATGACTTAGAATCTACCGAAGTGGGCTGGTCAATGAAACTAAATAATCCCAATGTAGACATCGACATGTCTCTTATACTATCGTCACAGCTATTTATGTCCTCCAATTTGAAAGCCCAACTATATAAAACTATTTTTGATTTGTATTTCACTCCCGCTAAACTTTTTGCTTGGGGGATAAGGCCTACTTCAGAGTGTCCAAGGTGCGGCAAAGCAGCGGCAAATCTATTACATATGCTTTATGACTGTGATAAATTGCTAGCACTGCGAACAATGATTGCTGAGTTTTGGCAGGAGGTGTTTGGGCATCCAGTAGCCGAATCTCCAACCCTCTATATTTTGGGCTACGATAACACTCTGAAACATACTAAGGCGGAAGAAGTATCACTCTTCTTGAGTACAGCTGTATATAGAATCATATTAACAGCCCGCTGGAAGGATGTTGATCCCCCTAATTTTCAGATTTGGTTGTCTAGGCTTTTAGGTATGTACAATCAAGAAAAGGCGATTTTTGCATGTAAAGGGATAAAGCTTAGAGCACGTGGTATCGAGATTTGGAAACCAATTGAAAATTGGAGTAATGATAATAGTGATTGTGGCTAAAAGTATGTAATCAAGATTATACTGCCTTAATTATCTGTTGTTTATTCTTTATGTATTATCCTTAACATCTCTCTTTCTTTGAAATGTGCATGATTTTTTTTTTATGAACCCTCGTTATAATACTGTTGTATTTTTTTCTTTTACTTGTTGTTGTTTTTTATCTAAATCTTTGTTCTCTCTCTCTTTATGTATCTGCAATTGTAAATCACCAAATAAAAATTATTTAAAAAAAAAAAAAAAAATTCTCTTGTGAAACTTTGGCTTTATCCCTTGTTTGAGAGTAGAGTAGCATTAGTTGTTATTCTGCTTGAAGCAAAAGAACTCTTTGAGTAATTGAACTTTCCTTTACTAGTGGAGCAGACAAAGGCACTGATTTGTGTAGTTCCTAATCTGTATTATTTTGTGAAGGGAGGGTCAGTAGTAGGAGTTAGACTGACTGAAATTGTCAACTGTGACAGGATTGGAAAAAATAAATTACATTAAAATATTGTAGAAATGAAATTGTTTAAAGGTTTTAAGAAACTGTTGGAAGGTAAAGTAAAACAATGTTTTTTTTAATTGGTGATGCTGCTTAAGGAACACCTGTGCATTTAATGTCTACCAAATTGGGACTAAATGCATGTATGTGGGTTCACCAATGGTGCAAGATTACTAATAAAGAGGGTCCATTGAGATTTTCAAAAGATGATACTTTTGAATTGCAAATTATTGACAAATTAAGGGAAGTGTTATGTGAAATAAAGACACCATCTAGATCTGGACAGTTTGAAGCTTTAAGCATGTGGCAAAAGACAGCAAGAGTCGAAGAAAGTGAGGATAAAAAGGTAAAGCACCTGATACAGGAGAAGGGAGCTAAATATGACAAAAAAAGCTTTAAATGAATAATGAATCAGGGGATGAAATATTGGATACATTGTTAACTGAATGTCCATCACTTTATGTGGTCCCCACTAAAAATACTGATAATAGTGTACCAGCAAGTGCTACAGTGGCTACTGCTTCTGCTGTACAGAGAGAAATACATATTGAGAGAACTGTGCAGACATTTCAGATTGACCCACTGCCTGTTGATTCAGCACTGACAACGATACCTCCAGGTGTTACTGCTTCAATTGTGACACATTCAGTACAAATACTACAAACTGCAGTTGCACAGACAGTGCATAGACAAAGGATGACTGTCCAAATAAATATGATTCCTGCTCAAAAAGTTCAAAGAGCTGCAGAAGGAGTAATTATGTCAGGGTCTATTTCAGAATCTCAGAATTCACAGATTGTTGAATAGAAACTACCCCAGACAGTCCAAGCATTTAGAGGTGGGGGGGGGGGGGGAATGGTCTTTACAACCCCCACAGTGCATGATAAAACAAATATATTTGGAGATGGTATTTTTCAAACCTGCTTTTAGGAAGCAGCAGTAATTACAAAGATTGAGAGCATGGGGCAACAAATTAACCCAGACCCCGAAAAAGAGTAACAGCTTACTGTTTCAAGTTCAAAAATTAAATATGAGAGATTATCAGGTACTGTTTAAATAATGAAAGTGTGAACAAGTGTCAGGAAGATGAAGCAAATAAGACAATGAGTTCTTCAGGAATGCAACTACACATTGCAGAAATGGTGAAATATATTTTCAAATGCAATGGATTTGAGAAATTAGTAGAGTGGGCAAGAAAACATGAGAAGAAAAAGAAACCACCAGACCTAGCAAGGAAACTGGTTTTGAAAAAGAAAACACCAGACCTTACTGAGGGAAATATTAAACAGGACGAGTGAGAAGCTTTCGTTTAAGAGAGAAATAGTGGGAGAAGTGCATTTTCATGTGCCATGGAACAAAAGTGATCTTGCAGCATTTCTGAAAACATTCCCAACATTGAGAGACATGCCTATGCTGTGGTACCCACAAGTTGATGGATTTTTTGAACTTTTCAAAGAGTTGCGTATTGATTTGAAAAAGTTCTTTGACACTACCATGCAAACTGAATTGTGAGCTGAATCTAAAGTTGTTGTGCGAGGATCAGATGAGACAATGAAAAATGTTTGCATGAATGCACCACCATTTGCTGTTGTTATGGAGAAAAACGAAGTAGTGATTACTTTTATGAAGGCCAGAGTGCCAGCAAAAGATGTTAATTGGGTACAGATTAAAAAATCCACACAAGAGCTAAAATAATTGGTTCATGAGTTTTGTTAAAGTGTGTGTATTGTGTTTCAACAACACAGTGGGAGAGAATGTCCTGATGCCAGTGGCATGAGATTCTTTGTGACTCAGTTGGTTATTAGATTAATGTTCTCTGCTCAGATCAGTGTGCACGTGCAGAAAATATTGGTTTCTTTGCAAAGAAAGCTGATAGATGGGATTCTGAAGGATTAAGGGTACTATAGTGCTGGACAAGGAATGACGCAGAAAGAGTTTTAGGAAAAACCTATGATGATACAGAGGTGGTTTGCTCAGAAAAGTTTTCAGAATCAGTTGTTTGCAGTGAATGGGAGTGAGTTTTACAATGTGTTGTTTCACAAGTAGAAATAAAAGGCGCTTAAGCAAAATCTGAGGTTACACAAGCTAAAGGTAGTGGTGTTTTGGATTGTGCAAATTCAGGTATGCATGTCGCACTGCTGTAAAAAGTGTTCTTATGCCATCTTTGTAATAGATTTGAGCATTTGTAGAAAAAATGTAAATGTAAACCTGATGCAGTAAATGGAAATGCGCAAATACAGAGAGAAATGCAGGTGCAAAATTTGCCAGCTCAGCAAATGCAAATGTCAGTTCAGAAAAAGGTACCAATGACAGGAGTTTTCAAGCTCAGATGGTCCCACAAACTACGGAAAATGCTTAAATTAATTTAAATCAGTTCTCCAAAGCAAGTGTAACTTCTTTCCAGAAACCAAAATAGAACGCATTTCAATAGGTTGCTGTATTTTCAAATGAGAGTTTTAGCACTAACAATTCTGAAATTACCAAGTCCATTGTGAAAGCAATGGAGGGTACAGACTTAGTTGTAGGGGTTTTAAACAGCGAAATTACAATTTTAGAGAAAGTTGTAGCAAAAACAGGCCCATTGGAGAAAAGTTACCAATTTGTTGTTTGTGACTCAGGCCTTACAGGAAAATATTTGTTTTGCGAATTAAACAGCACAGATTACTGTACACTAGATGATGTTACATATCAGATTGCTGATGAGGATGTATAGTTTAAAATGGTCCAACAAGAGATAGCTGTTGGATTGTTTTCAGAAATGACAGTTGAAAAATTACCTTCTGATTTGAAAGAAATAATAAACACAGAAGTAAGGGAGTTCACAAAGAAAAATGTCAGAATAATAAAACGTGCAGAACATGTCTTATTCAAATTAGAACCACATGACATGTATTCAAAAACACCATCAATTGCAGAAATGTTACCCATAATTGGAGATAAACTGAGTAAAAGATTTTTGATGGAATTGATCGAAAGTGTATGTAACTTTCTGATCACAGGTTTGCAGAAACATAATGAAAAGAATAGAATAGTGCAGGAGATTAGCAGCATAACTGCTCCATGTTGTCCTATGGCACCAAATCCAGCCAACATATTTTCTCACATTTCATGTGCTAAAGAATGGCTTACTGGTATTTATTTTTGTCAAGTTCATGTCATAGTGCTATTGCATGAGAATAGTCAGGAGTATAGTCAAAAAGAAGCTGAATGTCTGGGACACATAATTGGAAAAGGAGCTAGAAAGGTGTCCCCAGAGAGAGTGGAATTAATTCACCAGACGAATCCACCTCAAATAAAAAAAGAAGTCAGGATGTAATTGGGAATGGTTGGCTGCTGTAGTCAGTGGTTATCAAACCTTTCCCTAGTTGCTAAGCCTTTAAGGATGTGTCTGATCCGCTTCCATTGGACAGCAATTGCACAAAAGCATTCCTTGAGTTGAAAGAGAAAAAGTGTTGCCCCCTGGCACTAGGGATGCAAGTTTATTTAAAAGAAAATATACCAATGTGCAATGAGAGGGAGGGCTGCGCTCTCTCAGTGCTTGTTGACAAACAGGATTGTGTTCAAAAGTCTGTGACATATTTCCCAATGACCTTTGACCCCAACGTCACAGAAATGCCCAGCTGCCTTAATTTAGTAGCTGTGGTAGATGTCAGTTATAAAAAGAGTGAGAATATAATGATGGCATTTCCAATTACTGAAATGGTTCCTTCCTTTAAGAGTTGTTTTGGGAAAATAGTGTGAAATGTCTAAATGCAAATGTATTGAGCTTACTGTCAGCGAATGAAAATGTTTGTAATGAAACTTAAACTGAATGTCTCGATATCATGAATTTATGCATGAAACCAAGGTTAGACTTTAATGATGAACGTCTGATTGAGAGTGGGTGGACCTTCAAGTAGATACTTGAATACAGCATACCTCGCAGAGCAGCGCATGCACTGCCCAGGCACGACCTAAAAGCCGGTCCATACACTGATCTGTCAGACCAGCCCATCAGGCACCGCATGACTGCCCTGTAGGCCAGGTCACTCTCTTTCAGTCACCCCTATCTTTCCCTGATGCCCCTGCTGTGCCTGGTGGGACAAACCCCGGGAAACTAGGCAGAGGGTCAGAAGTGACAGAGGCAGCTGTGGGCATTCAAGACAAAGCATGGCTTCATTGCCCCAAACCGGGGGAAGTACCAGGATAAATAAACAGCCAGCCTAGTCCTAGGCGCGGGGCTATGTACTCAGGAGATATTGGCCTGCCTAGCAAGGAATGCATCTCTGGGTTTCGCTGAATGGTCAGCTGCTGTGGAATCTGAAGCCATGTGACTGATGACCTGACATCCCCAGGGCCGGTCTGGGTACACAAACCAGCCCCAGCAATACAGGGGGAGGGGAGTGCTAGTGAGAATCACTGCTGGCTGCTTTAGCACTGCTGTCACATTAGTTACTGGGTGCCAAAATTGCAGCACTACTGCAAAACCGGCCCCCAGTAACAAAACTGCCCCCCACCGCTCAGAAACTGGCCCCCACCCTTCCGGCCCACCAGGAAAATGCCCTGTGATAAACATATTCTAAATTCTTTGATTAGTTATTTTACCACATCATCATGGTGAGTCTGAGAATTAAAAGCAGCCCTTGCAAAAATGTTCAAACTGGTTCCCCTCCCTTTGCTCTCTCTCTCTCACTCTTTCCATTCACCCACTCTCATCCGTGACCTTCTCGCTTCTCTCCCTCGTTTCACCCTCTCGGATCCTCCTCCCTCTGTGATCTTTCTCCCTTTCTCCAGCTCTGACTCTTGACATTCCCGGAGAGCTTGAGAAAGTGACAGGGGTGCCAACAGTTGGCCCCAGCCCTTCAAAAATTGGTCTTATTTCATTTATATTTATTTTAGTGGTAAGTCTAAATGATTAATTTTTTTGTTATTATATGTCAAATGTTACTTTGGGGTAGTTTGTTGGGACATTGAGAAGGTAGTATTTTAATTTCATTTTAAATAAAGGAATCGATTCATTTGTTGATTGTGTTGCATATTCAAATTATATAGTAACAATCTGTATTAAATGTTCTGTTTTGGTGCGGAATACAAAATGGGGAGTTATTACTGTAACACTAAAATACTACACCCTGGGTTATCGAAATTTACTGAGTGCGGTATTACCGCCACAAATATCAAGGAACTCTCAAACTTTGTGTGTTGACTGTCCCTGCCACTGCATTCATGACCTCTGACACCAGGAGTTGCAAGGGCTGGGCGCAGTGCTAGCATATCAAAGAGTAAGGCCAGGGCTGGCCGTGCACTGCGAGAGAGGAGAGAGAGATAGAGGGAGAGAGAGCTAGAGAGAGAGAAAGGACGTGAGAGAGCGCAAGAGAGAGAGCGAGAGAGTGCGCGCGAGAGAGAGAGAGAGAGAGAGAGAGAGAGGTGAGGTGAGTTGAGGGAGCAGTTTGATTTTATTTTCATCTAACATTAGGAAAGCTGTTCCCAGGAGAATCTGGACATCCTAGCAGGGATTGGGAACGAGTGTTGGGTTCATGCAGACAAGAAAAATATGTCAAAAATATGTCAAATACGTCAAAAAAATGTCCAGTTTAAAAAAATGCTTTATTGTTCCGATCATTTAAAGCCGTACAAATGGAATTAAAATACACAGTTAGCAAAATACCAGAGACAAGGCAGCCTTAGGATCACAGAAAATAAATTAAACATTAATCACGTCTTTCCCTCACTGAAAAAACACAGCCCCTGGTTCCTGCTTCTGCCGATGGAGGAGCTGAGGTAGGAGGAGTTGAGGTGGGAGAAGGAACCAGCCGGAGGTAGTGAGTGCCTACATCTTTGTGTTGTGAGAACCCACATAGATGAGCCTCGTCATAGAGCACCTCTGTGCTCCACCCGACTCTAGAGGCTGGCCATGGGGAAACGGCGGATGCGCACCACAGGCTCCATGCTGGTCTCGCACTACACATCCCGCTCGTTGATGAAGGGGAAGCTGGCTGGCAGGCGCCGGGTGACCGCCTCCCAGATCTCCTCTAGGGAGCGACCAAGGTGCAGGTAGGTAGTGGGGGCGAGCTGGCTTATTAGGCGGCTGGTCCGGCCGTTGCTGCAGCTGCCACTGCTGCTCGTTTCGAAATGGTCGCCCCTGCTGGTGCTGCCCGGCGCGATGCAGCTTTCTGGGTGCCCTCTGACAGTACCCACGTTTCCTCTTGGCGGGAGGCTTGTTCCGGCCGGCGGAGCCGGTCTTGGAGGCGCGAGTAAAATGCAATTTAAAACAAGGTGTGCTGTGATCGCCGTAAAGGAGCACTTCGGTGTGCGTTGACGGGCCGTGGAGCCAAAGGCGCAGGGGGGAGGAAAAGTGAAAGTAACGCTGCATGAGGCTTGCAAACAGCAGGGGGACAGGAGATGGGAACATTGCATGACTGGTCGTGGTGAACGCACACGTTTACATTTCCAGTCCTGCCTGCAGCCTGCACGTGCCCATCTCCTGTCTCCCTTGAGAGCTAAGTCAGCGACAATAGGTCTCGCTGGCGACAGCACTTCGAGCTGCGTCGCCAGGTGCTAGACCTAATGAGTAGTCCTATCTGTTGGCAACAGTAAAGTACATATACTGTGTAGAGTGGGGAAGGAGCAGCGGCAAGTGGTGATCTACAGATGTGGAGAGGCTCCTGAGCATAGTGGATGTTTTAACCCACTAACAGGCACTGTGATAAAGGCTTTTAGTCTCTATTCCAAAGTTCTCATTCATGGCTCGTTAAGAGTTTTTTATTTATAACGAGCTGTAATTGAGAGCTCTGTACTTGAGGCTGAAGGCAGTGCGAGTCTCTCACAATACCTGTCAGTGGGTCAAAAAAGGAAATAATAATCAAACATTTACTTACCCACGTGTCCTCTGTGTTCTCCTCGTTTGAAGTCCCAGTGCGAGTCTCTGAACGTCAGTCAACTCCCCTCTGCCTCTCCAGATGCAGCTCCCACGCTGCTGATAATGTTCAGCAGCATGAGAGTAGCAACATGATTGGCTGGGGCAGGATGGCTCGATGCTCCTTTAGGCACAGGCGACCTGTGGCTGCTCTCCAATGAACTGTCTAAGATAGTTCGGCTGGAGAGGTTTAAAGTGTGCATGCTAGGCTGGCCGTCACAAGACAGCCAGCCAAAGTGATATGCGCACTTTAAATAGGAGTGAGCACCTCCTCCTCTGCTGCAAAACAGTAGCAATTGCCCAGCCCCTTCCTGACTTTTTGCTCGGGCTGAGAGCAGCTGTGAAAAATAAAATGGCAATAAATTCACTTCATTATCCTTTTATTTTTCCCCTCTGCGCTCTTGCAGCAGGATGGCGGCGCTTCTCTGCTCATATGAAGGAACCACTACTGGAAAGGAGGCTTTTTTGTGTATTCATAGAAAGAGAGAAGGAACTATAGTAGTTTGCAACTGTGGTGGGCAGTGTTGCCCTTCATATTGTTAGGACTGGGACAAAGGGGACCAAAGAGGGGGGACTGACAACAGTCACCATATGAGCAGAGGTTTATCTGATTTTCTAGAAAGGAAGCGACAAGGTTGATGGCTCCTAGAGCCAATGCAGCCATTGCAGGCCCAAAAAGATACAACAATGCACCATAGAGATAGTCTATCTTTTATCAAGAGTCCCTTGGTTAAGGACACTATAGAATGCAGGGTTATGAAAAAAGGGAATAATGGTCACATCAGCAAAAGGCGTGACTTTCAGGCCGATGAGAAGAGAGGGGCGCTATCTGAAAGTGTCAGTTCTTCTGCTTTCCTGTCTTTCTCTCATCCCAAGATGCTCACCCCTGCAAAGATGCTTCACCAGCGAGGGGGATCTATGGCGCCTGTAGTAGAACCAGCTTGTTCACACGCTACTGCCACACACCTCATCGACTCGACTTATTACATGATGAATACATTCATGAATATTCCTTGAAAATACTGTTATTTTGAAAAAACACACTTTGAGTATGAGATCCCATTTTAATACACTTTCAAGAGATTATCTTCTATTCTGTGGTCAAAGTGCCTTAAAAAAATAAGGAAACTGCGATCCTGACTAGAATGGAGGCAGGGCCAGTAAGTGTGAGGCAGGGTTAAAGGCGTGGCAAAAATTAAAACATATTCTGCAACTATTTTCTTGATTTTTCACTTTCAGATAACTGCTTATAAAATAATGCACACACAAAGGAAAAATAAACACAATTTAACCTAATCAGTGAAAAATGCAATATTTTACATCATGAAACCTCTGTTTGTTAATGCAATCACTGCGGATGACTGTGTGTGTAACCAGAGAGCCACAGAATTAAATCCTGGCTGATGCAGCACATGGTCCCAGCCTGTTACAGAAAGCACTGTGAATATGTAAGCCATTATTTTAAACTTGCATCACGCACAGTATGTTATGTTATGTTATCTGTGTATAGCACTCGGCCACTCCAAGGAGTGTCCCGGCGCTTTTATTTTTAACCTGTAACAGAGAACACAACGGGGCAAAAGAAAAAGAAACCAGAAATCAAGAAAGAGCAAATCTAGAGAGCAAAAAGCCAAGTTTTAAGGCCCTTCCTAAAAGCTAGCAGATTGGAAGTGCTGCGCAGTGACACGGGCAGAGTGTTCCACAGCTGTGGAGCCAGCAGCCTAAATGACCGGCCCCCAATGCGTGCCCTTTTTACCAGAGGAACCACGGCCAGGAACAAAGACTCGGATCTCAGGGATCGGGCAGGATGGTAGAAAGCTAGCCTCTTTTGAAGATATTTCGCTCCAGATGCATAGAGAGCCTTATGAGCCAACGTCAAGGCCTTAAAAACTATCCGCTTCTGGATAGGTAGCCAATGGAGTGACTGCAGGAGGCCAGATGTTCTAGTTCACCCGTGGAGGGCAAAAATGGCCCGTGCCGCCGAGTTCTGGACCACCTGCAGTCGTTGCAAAAGATACTCCGGCAGGCCGAGATAAAGGACATTGGAATAGTCCAATCTCGAGCCAATTAAGGCCTGATCCGTAATCTTCCTGTGATCTGCCGGGAGCAGAGGAAGAAACTTGCGGAGCATCCTGAGGAGGCCAAAGCATGTTCCCGTAAGGCCCAGAATCTGGGATCTCACGTCAGACGGTTATCGATCTTCACCCCCAGATTCTTGGCTAGCTGGGAAGAACCTGCTGGGGGAACATGTTAACAGGTCACCATTCCTGCCAATCTGGATCAGACCGACAACCGAAGAAGAGTATAAGATAGGCTGGTGAATAATGTTCAAAAAGACTAAGGTTTAAGATAAAGAAGGTGTTTTCGAAGTATAGCTTATAGTAATACACAGACTTTACCTACTGCAAACACGTTTTTTATGTGTCTATTAAAATGATGTACTCAATAACGTACATCGTTGTGATCATGAAGCTTCAAGTGACTCCATCAAGTAAAGCCTCCACTGGCTTCCAAGAAGCCTTTACATTTGCAGACGTTCCAGTTGCTCACATTTACATTTCCTCAAGGTCGTAGGCATCTTGGCAGGAAGGCTTGTTTCTTCTTTTAACTCCCTGTCTCTCGCCTGAGCTCCCCACTGTCCTTCCCTTTCAGCCAAGGGATCTCAAACATCAGAATTCACAGTTCCAGGATGGTTGACTTTTAACACAAAGTAAAGGAACTGTTATGGGTACCTCCTTAACCACAGATCCTGCCCACTTGACTATTGCACTTCAGTAGAAAGGTTTGGAATTTAAAACTATTTTAATTTCAAAATTATGCTAATTGGTTGAATTATTATTTCTGAATGCATTAGGGAAATTTGTAATGAAAAGCCCAAAGGATTTACTGAAGTTTAGAACACAACAACAAGAGATAGTTACCAAAGGAAAAAGCCAGAAGAAGACGTATAAAGGTTCACACAGACAAGTAATCTACAAAAGAAGAGCTAGAGTTTACATGCAACCAGTGCTTAATTTGTAAAAAAAAGAAAAGTGCAAGGGTCCTCGTCAGGAGGCCACTGCAGCTTGCATCACACATTGCCCCTGCCATGCTACCAATCATTGTAACAACAACATTGGTAACCATTGCACTCCTACCAGTGTGACAATTAGGACTATTTCAGGACCCAAGAATGGCTTGGGCAGCAGGTAATATTAGTTCAATATACATAAACAAATTACTAACGGTCTTTTCTAAATTAGCCGGGAAGCTCCACCTTGTGGCAGACCAGATTGACAATTATGTGCTTGTGCTGAGCACCGCAAACCACCGGCTCAACTTAAGCACTGCATGCAACAACAGGGCTGGACTGGCCATTTGTCTCAAAGGGTATTTCCCTTGGAGTTATTGAAGGCTGTTATTTGAAGACCCGCGCCCTCATCTACTCTCTTCAGCTCCCGGAATTTAAATAGTGAGATAGGAAGAGTGAGAGAAAGAGAGAGAAAGGAGAGGAGGGTAACATCATAGAGGTGGGGGAAAGAGGGAGAGAAGGGTGGAGCGGGATCAGACCGAGAGAGGGAGGAGAGGGAGAGTAAAGGAGACAAAAAGAGCGGATTGAAAGAAAGATACAGACAGAAAGAGCTGGTGATTTATTGATGCCAGGGCTGCCTCGTGAAAGAGACAGTGTTTACAGGCGTCTGTCGGCTCCATGGTAGAAATGCATCTCTGTTTGTTTCCTGTTCGAGAGCTTTGATCCCAGTCGGCCAGAAAACGCTGATTCAATACTCTGTGAAGTAAACATGAACAGTGAAAACAGATGAACGCGGACTGCAAACCACCCCAGATAGGAACCACCACGACCTCCAAGTCTGCCAGTCTTTCATCCTTATGCTGCAAAGCTGGACTTGTTAGGCCTTTGGCTTTTTAATTGTTAACCCTTTCTCAATATATCTTCAGTTCAGATGCTGTCTACATTGTTCTCTTTGACCAGTTTCTATGCACAGATTTATTTTCAGTGCACTCTTTCCGTTTTTTCGAATCAAATCCATGGAAGGTTTTTTTTAGAGCAAAAAACGAATCTCAGTAGCCACTGGTTAAACCACTAATCCCGGGTTCCAGAGTAGGGTGCTACTCATTTGAACGCCTCGCCAGGAGTAGTGGGTGCTAAATAATGCAGTTACATTGTCATGTTATGTAGAGGGTTTGTGACCGCGTGAGTACCACAATAGGCGTCCTGATGCCTAAAGCACCATCAACAATGCTTGGATTAAGCTTCAAAAAGTTAAGTTTTTAATAGTTTTCTGAATGTTCGATGTTCTCTCGTGAAACAAAAATACATTCGGAGAACATTCAACAACCACGAAGCCGAGTAGTCCTTCTTGTTAGATCTTTTGAGGGGTCGATGTTGCAGAGCCCAAATTTCGAGCAGGTGAGGAGATTGTAATTAAACACAGGGGCGCAGCTAGACCTGAACTATGGGTAGGCTAACAGTCATACACGGTGCAACAGTCTTTTTTGGCACCCCTCCCCCATCTCCTCCTCCTCCCTGAATTCCCTCACTACCACTCACCAACAATGCACCTCATCTCTCTATATCACCTTTCTGACAAACATTTCATTTTTTTTATAGCGCTACTCATAGTCTACTCAGTTCTGTGATCTGCAATACGTTCACCCCTCTAAGCTGTGTGGGTGGCAGCTCTGCCCATGTGAGTGCACAGTGAGTGGTGCAACAGTTTGAGAATAGGGCAGGAGGAGTGACTGCAGGGTAAGTGAGATAACCGTATGTATTTGGGTGCGGATGTAAGTGCAGAGCGGGGCTAATGAATGCATGGTTAGTGATAGGCTTGTTTGATTGAGATTTCAGATTGAGCAGCGAGGGGGACAGGTGAGTGAAGTGTCACATGAGTGCAGGGTGAGTAGTGTGCTCATGTGACTGCAGGGTGAGGTACAGGGTAAAAAGCGCACGTGCATTGTGAGTGCAGAGTGATCACTGTGAGCGCAGGGTGAATGGTGTGAGTACATGCTGATCAGTGTGAGTGCATTGTGATCGCTGTGAGTGCAGGGTGAGTGTGAAAGGGAGGGGCAAGAATGAGGAGTGATTTGCAGAAATGCAGGCTGCATTCCTAGACACTTGAAGTAACTCAGCAAGTTATTGACGGTGGCATCGGGTTTCAGATATAGGAAACTATTGCTATTATGGCATTAATCAGGGATCGAGGGTGGAGTAAATAAATAATATGCTGATCCTGCAACAAACTTCCAATCTTATGATTATGTAACAGTCACCTTAACCCCTATTTTCAGCCTTTATCTGTGCATACTTTGAACAGCAAATATAAATGGGAAGCACTTTTAATTGTGTTCTAGGGCTACCTAAATGATCCATGACTGTAAATTAAAGAGAGCAAACAATGACAAAAATGTCACATTACAAATGAATAAATACTTTTTTATTTATAACCCTATTTAGTGTCATGCCCAGGTCTTTGCAGGCTTTTTAAAAAACACATAGCTGCCATTTTTCTTTTGGCAACCCTACTTTATATTCCTTTTCAAGAAATGCATTCTCACACTGAGGCAGTGAATGTAAAATACATATGTAAGGAATAGGCAGAGTGGGGGTCCAGGGGGTACTGGAACCAGAAAATAAACAAAGACCCCATAACCAGTTTACAGAGGTATGTAAAGATGCAAATAGCCTTTATAAACCTGTGAAAAACACGGGCGTACCGGAGATAAGACTCCAGACAATGCCCAGCCGAGCCCACAACAGCTTGAGCTGCAGCAGCCCGGGCTTAGACACACGATGTGGGGGAGGAGGGCATCTGATTAAACCCCTGATGAATTCGCAACTTAGTCCATAAAAAGCTTGGCGCTTGGGGTCAAATCATAGAATTGTACGTTTCATATGTTTTTTAATGTGTAGCCTGTGTAAGCAGAATAGTTGTTGGGAAACAGGTTCTTCCAACAGCCACATTCTACATGATCTAGACTTTCTGCACACTTTGGAAAAACAAAATACAACAAATTACAGTGATCAAGATGGGACCCTATGATCACCCAAATCACTGTAAATCTCTGATCAGATGGCAATCGAGGGATTTTGTTTCTTGCTAGTTGGAGTTGTTATGATAATGTTCCAGTCTAGGTATAGCAGCTCCGTTTGTTGTCAAAAATGAATTACAGATTTTGAACTGAATTTATCCGGGTAGGACACTCTCCTGGGGATGATGGCACAACAAATGTGTCCATACAGACAATGAATTTACCAGTATCCGTCCTTCCGTCTTGACGGGGCTGAGACAAATCTTTCGCTCCTCTCTCTCAGCCGATTGATTGGTATGGTGTGAGACACAGTATCGAAAGCTGCAGACAAATTCTAGAGAATGAGTGCAGCCACTCTACCCACAGCCTGGACCATTCGCAAGGTATTCATCACGGTAAAGAGAGTCAGTTCTGTGCCCTGATGAAAGCAAAATCCTACCTGAAAGTTCTTCAATTGCATGTTATCATTGATGAATTGTGTGAGCTGGTTGTTTAGAATGTTCTCTTTAGCTTTGGACATCAATGGTGAAAAAAGTAGATTGGCCAACAATTACAAGTAATTTGGAGGCATATTTATCATTAAGTTGTGGGCTCCCTTGTGCCACGCATTCGGGTGACAAGGGCGACACAGCTACTAAGTCAGAATTATCGAGCCACGCAAGGCCACCTTAAATCTGGAGTAACCCAACGCATGCAAATCGCTGCGTTACGTTATTAACCCCAGAGAGGCGTTCCATGGGTGGAGCCTGGGTATTCCCATGCATCCACCCATGGATTTTGGTTCATTCCCAGATTTACCATTTCAAGTAGACCTGGAAATTCGTCAACATGCTACACCTCGTAGGTGAGGCATAACAAGGAGAAATATCTTTATATTTCCTCGTTTTTTCCTCCTTCTATGTGTGTTGCTTTTTGCTGCACACATTGAATGAGGAAATTGCCTCAGTGGATTGTTATTGTGCAGCAACATGCCCTTTCCTGCCTTGCACCATGACGCAAGGGTGCCTGCTTTGACTCAAGGCAGCACATTGTGCGCCAGCACAAGGAAAGGACAGGAATGTGCCATCCAATGTTAAATACAGCACATTCTTGCCCCTCCACGCAGCGCAGCAAGAAGGCTTGCTGCATTGTGCTGGGTGAAAGTTTGATCAATTTGGGCCTAAGGGACCAGTTGATGGTTTCTTCCTTACAATATGGCACACTCTTGTGGTCATATGTGATGGTGCCTCAAGGCAGCTGCCTGCAGTGACTTCAGTGTTTGCAGCATTTACTGCCTGTTATTTCTGTGATGACTTTGCAAACTTGACCCAATCATGCTTTTTGTGAACAGTGCTCCCACAGTACAGCCATGGGAAATGATGGTGGAATCCTTACATATTGTGCACATGGTTAACAACCTCAGTCACTTGGGAAGATTGGAGGAAAAAGGAAGTGTCGTTTTGCATGTTATTGAGTCTTCATGTCGATCATTCATGCCTTCGAATCTCTGCTGTTAAGGTATCTGGAATGAGCCTGCCAGGGGCAAAAAACACACTTACTAGAAGAATGCATAGGATGAAAATTATATGAGGGAAAGTCTCTTGGATCCTCCTAATCGCGACTAGCATGGCCCTGGCTCGTTCCCTTCTTTTGATGCCTTCAAACAACATTGAGTCAGGTCCCTTGCAGAACATTTCTTATCTGATGATATGCCACTATGTTCCACTGGAGTACCCTCCCCTGCTACTCCTCTAATGATCAGCCACAAATAGCACCTAAAACTGTTGAACTTTCAACGCTTCACTTTCTTGGTGGTCTCATGAGGCAAACTAACCACTTTTGCCTTTAACCCTGCACCTCTTCTGAATTAATGGATGTTTGAGCCCTCTCATCTAAACCTCAAAGCCCTGTGCATTTCTTAACGACGTTTCTGAATTGGAAATCCGTCAACACGTGAACCAGAAGCCCTTTCTGTACCTCTGGCCTTACTGTCAGATATATCATCAAAGCTGTCATTAGGCACCTCTCTGATCCTTGTTTCTGCTCTAAATGACCCACACCTCTTTACCAGTCTGATCTATCTTTGACATTGGAATTCTAAAGTATTTCCTGCCATCCAGCACTGAGTCCTCTGCACCACCCTAAGGGCCTAATTACAAGTGGGTCATTGTTTTCTGACAACCTACATACACCCCTGTTTAGGCAGGGGTCAGAATTATGACTTTGGTTGTTTTTAATGCATCTGATAATTATCAGTTGTGTTAAATACCTCAACCTTTGTTAAACTTCAGAGGTCAAACAAGTCAAAATTTAACGGGAGAAATATGTACAGTATTTATAGTACAATGCAGATTTTGGTACGTTAAACACCAAAATCCACATGTTATTCCCAAAAAACACATAACAGGTGCTATTTCTCGCACCCAAAAATAACATACCCCAGCGTATGGTTATTTATGAGAAATGTGATAAATAGCGTCTTTACGAGTAATCAGGCCCTTACTGTTTCTATGCCTCTTTTCTTCACTGTCAACTCACTTACTTAAGCTTCTCCATCAAAAGTGCATTTATGCCAAACAAGGAACCCAGTAATGTTACACTCAGTAACTCTCCACAATAGAATAAACTACGTTTTTTCTTGTAAAACTCTCACCCACCAAGGTTACCCTTTGGTGGCATGTTTCCTCATCGGGTCCATACCGATCCACTGCGGATCAGGCGTGCTGAAAATGACCAACTATGTGGGAACACTTATTGATCTTTATGTGATGATAAACAAGATGTTATAAGTGGGGGAGAGGGGAAAGTGTAGTGCTATGGTGTAGTTTAAAAATACTTGTCTAGTGGGTATATCAAATTTTTATTCCTGCCTCTAGTCAGTATGGTTAAAGAGGGTTTATTTTTAGGAAAACAAGGCTATAATGTTCCTGCAATTGTAGAGGTCAACATGTTTCGAGCCGTACCCCTAATGGCTCTTTTTCAGGACTGTGAGAACCTGGTACCACTCTGTTAGACCTGGCACCTTGGCGTGAGTCTCCCTTCCACTTTTTGCTGATGTGCCTCCGATGTTTTGCTGGTTTTCCGATACTCAGGGCACTGCGCCACGGCTGATCCGTGCCGCAGTGCAAGTGCTCCCTACTCTAAACTGTACATACGATTGGTATCCATGATTGGTGCATTGGATTTACTGTTAGTCCCTAGTAACGCGCACGAGAGAGTGCCGGGGCGTGTAGATGCCAATACTGCTGGTGGGCTTGCAGCGCTGGTTGCGCCACCCACCCGAGCAGCCGTAAACTTGTGTCTGGGAACTGCGACCGCAGAACCCGCGTGCGGTCTCGTACTGTCACGCTAGCTGGGCAAGTGTCCCCACTTGCCAGCCCCGACCCTTCCCTTGACTACATATTAGACACCCCTATGGTAGGCCTGCGGGCAGGGTGCATTGTAAGTGCGAGGTAGGACAAGCCCTGATGTGCGTGGCATGTCCTGGTAGTGACCTACAACGAAGACCGTATTTCACTACTGAAGGCTACCTGCTCCATTAGGCCAGACTGAGCTGCGAGGATTATTATACCCTATAATCCCCGCAGGCTCAAGGAGCATGGTAGTGAGTCATGTTTAGTATGCCTGGACTCAGGATGATGAGATATATCTTGTAGTCAAGTTTATTTTATTATCCTGGGTTTGCAAATGCTACTTTTAGAAAGTCAGCATTTGCTTGCCTAACCATTTCAGTTGCCTCTGCCAGTATGTGTATCCGACTGTCTGGGATGTGTGAGTGACAGGGCTGGAGGGATGACAGGTGGTGAGTGCGCAGATTACACCTTAGTGGGAGGTAGGAGTGCCTCTTGACTCGAACTGTCACTGTGCTCGGCCACCACAATGCTGGCTCCACCCTCCTGGGGAGCGGCGGATGACTCTGCCGGCACCTGGCCCAGGAAGGGCGAAGCCCCATCAACAAGGTACTCTGGCCACTCCTGTCCGGACAATGCTGGCTCCACCTCCTGTGGGGCGTCTGATGCGCCTGCCCCTCACACTGAAAGCAGAAGCCGGAGTACACCCGCCGGGGTACTCCAGAACTGAGAGTGGCTATGCAAAGGCCCCCCTGGCCTGCGAGAACAAAAGAATTGGCCTATAAAAGATGGAGCCCTGCTCCTTGAAAGTTAGATCCAGTTTGGGCCACAGAACGACTCTGCCCTACGAGAAGGACCGCGAAAGGACAAGGAAGGGTGCTGACTCTTGCCTGTGTCTGGTGCCTTGCTGCTGAAGGAGAGGAAGACAAAAAGACTACGAAAAGACTTTTGTGCTACTTGTGCCAAACTCTGCCGAGAGATCTCCAAGGGCTTGGAACTGAACTTGCCCCCTGACCAGCGTCCCAGGACCAGTGGACGCTAAACCCCCCTTGGGAGAAAGCGACTGCGGGTGCTGACCATCGCCGCAGTACCGACAAAGAGGAAGCTCCTCTAAGGCATCCACTCCCTCCCGACCACCGTGACCGGGGCCCAAAGCTACAGCGGAAGCACAGTGAGGACCAGCCGCCGCTGGCCCGAACATCGTGACCACACCTGCGCTGGGAGCCCGAGAGCAAAGCGAAGGAGGACCCGTCCGGTCCGAGCTATCGAGGCGACTGCATAGCGAGCCGTCCCTCACCTGCAAGGACAGACTATTGCCCTACGAGAATCCACAAGGTCGGTAGCCTGCCCGACAGCCCAGCTGTGAGCCCACAGCTGCACCGACATTTGGCTGGGTACGTCCTGCACTTGGGGACCGTACTGCCACTTGTCACCGCCACACAGCCGCCGACTCCAAGGTCGGAGCAGACGACGAGGAGAGGACCGTGCCGCCACAGAGCACCGCTGCCCCGGACGACCAGTGACCTGCTCGGCCGAAGAGCCGCAACGATCAGCGACACCGGGAAGGCAACGCGACGTGGGACAGATCCCCTGGAAGCCGCTGGCTCCACAAAGAACTTTTGTTTAACACCGGCCTACGGGCCTCACAAGAACTACGATAAGAACTGTGGTAACCTAAAGCTAATATCCTGCAACCGTATTCGTAAAGTTATTGACTGTATTCACAAGCCTGCGTAAAGTTTATATAAAGAGATATATTTTTACAAGAATACAGTCTGGTCTCGTTGTGTGGTGGGTTGGTTGTAAAGGTGTACTGTTGCAAGTGTTTAACCCTATGTGCCCCAAAGATTAGCCTAAGACTGCTTAAGCCACACTACCTAGAGGGTAAGCAGAGGTTGTCTGGAAGGTAACCCTCAGCCCTGACGAGGAAGAGAGAGCCCCTGCTGGTCGCTAGTGCTTGCACTGCGCCAACTAGAGTCTCCCCCTTCCTACATTGGACGCAGCGGTGAGGATTTTCGAATTTACACTTGCGATAGTTATACCTGAGCTTCTGACCGCTACACAAGGATTACGGTACAGTTACTAAACCACAGACTTTGCTTTTTGAAAGAAGATTCCGAGCACCGAAACCATGCCGGGCACCAAGAGCCTGGATGGAGCGGAGTCCACGACCTCCGAGGTTTTGGAGATAGAATGGGACGCCGCAAAGCTAGACAAGTACTCAAAGCTGGAGCTGAAGTTTTTTTGTAGGAAACTAAAGGTTCCGCACGCTGGTTGCAAAAACAAACCGGAGCTCTACAAGGCCCTGAAAGCCTGGGTGGAATCAAGAAAGACCCCGGAAGAGCAAGACGACCTCGCCGAGCAGAATGCAACGGAGGAGCAGAATGCACTTGGGGATCTGATCGATCTCGAGCGACAAGACAGCGAGCACAGCTTGGGTAAAGGCCTGTCGCCAGAGGAGCTGGCGGACAGGAAGGAAACCCGGAATCATGAAAGAAAGTTGGCAGAATTGAAAATCCAGCTGGAGCTTGAAACGAAAAGAATGGCGCTGGAAGAGCGAAAGCACCAGATGGATTATGAGGTGAAAATGAGGGAGATAAGTCTCAAGGAAAGGGGCTTAGATCGTCCTCCCTCTGGTGGCAGCACATCGCCAGTGCAGGTAGAGTCAAGAGTGCATATCCCGAAGGACGTAGTCAAGGAGTTCTTTAAGGGGGATGACATAGGACAATGGTTTAGGGCATATGAGGTAGCCATGTCCTCCCACCGGGTCCCTGAGAAGGATTGGGGAGCGGGGTTGTGGGGAAGGTTCCTTAGCGAAGGGAGAGATACCTTGCTAGATTTGCCCGTCGAGAATCAGAGGTCCTATACCCACATGAAAGAAGCTTTGTTGAGCAGGTACGGGCTTACCCCTGAAATGTATAGACAGAAGTTTAGGGGGTGTACTAAGCGGCCTGGGAATACGTATGTGGAATATGTGACTTACTTTTGCAGAGCACTGGATGGTTGGGTGAAAGGTAACAAAGTGAATGATTTTCAAGGTCTCTTTGATTTAATTGCATGGGAGCACTTGTCTGATCACTGTTTTCCTGAGTTACGCCAACATCTGATCGATAGCAAGCTGTCCAACCCGAGGAAGCTTGCTGAGGAGGCGGACCGCTGGCTCAGCACCAGGGTCCACAAGGGTCCCGTGGGAGATTCCGCCAAGAGTGGGCAGGGTCCCCAGCAGAAGAGTGGGGGGGACAAAGGGGGAAAACAGAAAGGGTTCCAAAAAGGCCCCCAAAGTAGTTCCCAAGGGAATCCGCAGCAGGGTTCTCAGCCTCCCCCACCCCCGAAGCAGAATGGGGCCCGACAGGTAAACCTGTTCCAAAGGGGCCCTTCAATTGTTTCAAATGTGGCGAGCCTGGGCACATATCGAGTGACCCCAAGTGTCGCCTATTTGGAAAATCCGCACCCACTGGTGCTCCGCCCCGACAAGTGACTAGCGTTCACCTGGGAGAAGAAATGATGGTCCCGGGGGGTGGAGATCCCGTTCACATGACCCTGGTCTCGTTAGGAGACAGCGAGATGATCCCTACGAACTACCTGCCCTCTAACACTAAGAAATATGGGCAGGTGGTGATCATCAATGGTAAGGAAGCCGAGGCTCTTAGAGACACAGGAGCCAGTGTGACTGCAGTGAGGCAGCACCTGGTGTCTCAAGAGCAGGTTGTACCCCATGCCTACTGTAGGGTTATCAATGCTGATAATTCCGAGAGCCAGTGTCCGATGGCTCAAGTTCCCTTCGAGTGGGGGGGGGTCTCTGGTACTCTGCAGGTCTGTGTGAGGAAAACCATGCCTGTTGACTGTTTGCTAGGGAACGACTTGGAGCACTCCCCTTGGGAAAAGGTGGAGAAAACGACTCACCTGCGGATGGTGGGTCTGCCTGACTGGGCGTGCGTGACCACACGGTCGATGGCAGCCAGTAAGGGTGATCGAGAGGTCCTGGGGCCTGATGGAGAGGCCCAGGAACCGGTCTTAGGGAGAAGGCGCAGGGGGCGCGGGAAACCGGCCCCTGAAGTTCCTACGGTCCAGGAGGAGGCAGACCTTGAGGGGGATGCCCTGGAGCCTACAGGGGAACAGATCGCTGAACTGGGGGACCTGCCTGAGCTGACCCATTGGCAGCAAGAAGGAGGACCCTCCAGGGAAGAATTCTGCAGGGAGCAGAAAGAATGCCCTTCTCTCGTGGGTATGCGGCAGCAGGCTGCAGACCAGGCCAATGGTGTTCAGGCCAAAACACATTACGTGTACTGGGAGAACGACCTCCTGTATTCGGAGCCTAAGGCTGCTGAACCTGGGTCAGCCCGTGTGCTGGTGGTACCCCAGAAGTTCAGAGCCTTCCTACTGGGTCTGGCTCATGATGTGCCTTTAGCAGGACATCTAGGGATGGACAAGACCTATGACAGGCTTGTCACCCACTTTTACTGGCCCCAGATGCATAAGAGTTCCGACACTTATTGCAGAACCTGTCCGACTTGCCAGGCAAGTGGGAAGACGGGAGGGAAGAACAAGGCTCCCCTCCAACCCTTCCCTGTAGTCGGTACGCCATTCCAGCGAGTGGGTATTGACATCGTCGGGCCTCTGGACCCCAAGACAGCCATGGGCAACAGGTTCATCCTGGTCTTGGTGGACCACGCCACCCGGTACCCTGAAGCCATACCTCTGAGGACAGTGACGGCTCCCGTGGTGGGGCGTGCACTGATGGGAATTTTCTCACGAGTAGGATTCCCTCTAGAGGTAGTGAGCGACAGGGGGACCAATTTCATATCGAAATATATGAAATCCCTTTGGCAGGAGTGTGGCGTAACGTACAAGTTCACCACGCCCTACCACCCCCAAGGTAACGGGTTGGTTGAAAGATTCAACCGAACCCTCAAAGGCATGATCATGGGCCTGGAAGGTCCGATGAGGCGTAAGTGGGACGTCCTCTTACCATGCCTACTGTTTGCATATCGCGAGGTGCCACAGAAGTCCCTAGGGTTCAGTCCCTTTGAACTGCTGTACGGTCACCCCGTGAGAGGACCGCTGAGTTTGGTAAAAGAAGGCTGGGAGCAATCTCCCAGGAAACCTCCCCAGAGTGTATATAGCTACATGCTGGCCTTCAGAAACCAGACCAGGCGCTTCAGACAACTTGCCGAGGCAAATCTGGAAGCGAGCCAGGAAGAGATGAAGCGGTGGTACGATCAGAATGCCACTCTGGTCGAGCTTCAGCCTGGACAAGAGGTGTATGTCTTAGCCCCAGTGGAGCCCTGTGCCCTTCAAGATAAGTGGACAGGACCATTCGAGGTTGTGGAACGGAAGAGCCCCGTGACATACTTGGTGGACATGAAGACGGCCAGGAACCCTTTGCGGGTCCTACATGTCAACCGCCTCAAGCCCCACTTGCGAAGGTCCGAAGTGGGCATGTTGTTGGCAACCGATGACGGAATGGAGGAGGAGTCAGAGCCTCTACCGGACCTCTTGGTGGCCTGTGAGAAGGATGGGTCAGTGGATGGAGTTAACCTCTCACCCTCCCTGACCGCCGAACAACAGGAGGATTGCCGCCAGTTGCTGGGGCAGTTTCCAGACCTGTTTTCCCTGGTTCCGAGTGTCACAGATTGGTGCGTCCATGATGTGGACACTGGAGACAGCTTGCCGGTGAAGCATAAGGCTTACCGGGTGACTGACAGGGTACGGGCCTGCATCAAGGAGGAGGTCTCCAAGATGCTTGCCCTCGGGGTGGTTGAGTCTTCCAGCAGTCCTTGGTCCAGCCCCGTGGTCTTGGTTCCGAAGGCTGCTGCGCCGGGAGCCACACCCGAACTCCGGTTCTGTGTGGACTACAGAGGACTCAATTCAGTCACGAAGACTGACGCGCACCCCATCCCCAGAGCTGACGAGCTCATCGATCGGCTAGGGGCTGCCCGGTTTCTCAGCACGTTTGATCTGACGTCTGGGTACTGGCAGATCGCCTTGACCGATGGGGCAAAGGAGAGGTCGTAATTCTCTACACCAGATGGGCATTTCCAGTTCCGGGTCATGCCATTTGGAATGAAGAATGCCCCTGCCACCTTTCAGAGATTGGTCAACCAGGTGTTGGCTGGACTGGACGAGTTCAGTGCCGCCTACCTGGATGACATCGCGGTGTTCAGCGGCACCTGGCCCGAACACCTGCGACACCTCTGGGAAGTGTTGATGGCCCTGCGCAGAGCAGGCCTCACAATCAAGGCAAGCAAGTGCCAGATTGGGCAGGGTTCCGTGGTGTACTTGGGACACCAAGTTGGGAGTGGCAAGGTAGCCCCCTTGCAGCCCAAAATCGAAACCATCCTGGCTTGGGAACCCCCCAAGACCCAGACTGCAGTGAGAGCCTTCCTGGGGCTCACTGGGTATTACAGGAGGTTTGTCAAGGGCTATGGCACGATCGTGACCCCCTTGACAGAGCTGACTTCGAAGAAGCAGCCCAGGAATGTGATTTGGACTGACACCTGTCAGAAAGCTTTCGACACCCTGAAGACTGCCATGTGCACGGCGCCCGTGCTCCTGGCCCCTGATTTCTCCAAAGAGTTCATTGTGCAAACAGACGCTTCAGAGCATGGTGTAGGGGCTGTTCTTTCACAGATGACTGAGGAGGGCTTTGACCAACCCGTAGCCTTCATAAGTCGGAGGTTACTTCCACGGGAAAGTAGGTGGAGTGCAATAGAGCGTGAAGCATTTGCTGTGGTCTGGGCGCTGAAGAAGCTAAGACCCTACTTGTTTGGGTCTCACTTCCGAGTTCAGACGGACCACAGGCCCCTCAGATGGTTGATGCAAATGAGGGGTGAGAACCCGAAACTGTTGAGGTGGTCCATTTCTCTACAGAGTATGGACTTTACGGTGGAACACCGCCCTGGCACCGATCACGCCAACGCTGACGGTCTGTCCAGATTTTTCCGCCTTAGTGATGTGGAACTCCCTGGGGAAGGGTAGTTCCCCCCACATTTCAGCTGGAGGGGACACATGTTAGACCTGGCACCTTGGCGTGAGTCTCCCTTCCACTTTTTGCTGATGTGCCTCCGATGTTTTGCTGGTTTTCCGATACTCAGGGCACTGCGCCACGGCTGATCCGTGCCGCAGTGCAAGTGCTCCCTACTCTAAACTGTACATACGATTGGTATCCATGATTGGTGCATTGGATTTACTGTTAGTCCCTAGTAACGCGCACGAGAGAGTGCCGGGGCGTGTAGATGCCAATACTGCTGGTGGGCTTGCAGCGCTGGTTGCGCCACCCACCCGAGCAGCCGTAAACTTGTGTCTGGGAACTGCGACCGCAGAACCCGCGTGCGGTCTCGTACTGTCACGCTAGCTGGGCAAGTGTCCCCACTTGCCAGCCCCGACCCTTCCCTTGACTACATATTAGACACCCCTATGGTAGGCCTGCGGGCAGGGTGCATTGTAAGTGCGAGGTAGGACAAGCCCTGATGTGCGTGGCATGTCCTGGTAGTGACCTACAACGAAGACCGTATTTCACTACTGAAGGCTACCTGCTCCATTAGGCCAGACTGAGCTGCGAGGATTATTATACCCTATAATCCCCGCAGGCTCAAGGAGCATGGTAGTGAGTCATGTTTAGTATGCCTGGACTCAGGATGATGAGATATATCTTGTAGTCAAGTTTATTTTATTATCCTGGGTTTGCAAATGCTACTTTTAGAAAGTCAGCATTTGCTTGCCTAACCATTTCAGTTGCCTCTGCCAGTATGTGTATCCGACTGTCTGGGATGTGTGAGTGACAGGGCTGGAGGGATGACAGGTGGTGAGTGCGCAGATTACACCTTAGTGGGAGGTAGGAGTGCCTCTTGACTCGAACTGTCACTGTGCTCGGCCACCACAATGCTGGCTCCACCCTCCTGGGGAGCGGCGGATGACTCTGCCGGCACCTGGCCCAGGAAGGGCGAAGCCCCATCAACAAGGTACTCTGGCCACTCCTGTCCGGACAATGCTGGCTCCACCTCCTGTGGGGCGTCTGATGCGCCTGCCCCTCACACTGAAAGCAGAAGCCGGAGTACACCCGCCGGGGTACTCCAGAACTGAGAGTGGCTATGCAAAGGCCCCCCTGGCCTGCGAGAACAAAAGAATTGGCCTATAAAAGATGGAGCCCTGCTCCTTGAAAGTTAGATCCAGTTTGGGCCACAGAACGACTCTGCCCTACAAGAAGGACCGCGAAAGGACAAGGAAGGGTGCTGACTCTTGCCTGTGTCTGGTGCCTTGCTGCTGAAGGAGAGGAAGACAAAAAGACTACGAAAAGACTTTTGTGCTACTTGTGCCAAACTCTGCCGAGAGATCTCCAAGGGCTTGGAACTGAACTTGCCCCCTGACCAGCGTCCCAGGACCAGTGGACGCTAAACCCCCCTTGGGAGAAAGCGACTGCGGGTGCTGACCATCGCCGCAGTACCGACAAAGAGGAAGCTCCTCTAAGGCATCCACTCCCTCCCGACCACCGTGACCGGGGCCCAAAGCTACAGCGGAAGCACAGTGAGGACCAGCCGCCGCTGGCCCGAACATCGTGACCACACCTGCGCTGGGAGCCCGAGAGCAAAGCGAAGGAGGACCCGTCCGGTCCGAGCTATCGAGGCGACTGCATAGCGAGCCGTCCCTCACCTGCAAGGACAGACTATTGCCCTACGAGAATCCACAAGGTCGGTAGCCTGCCCGACAGCCCAGCTGTGAGCCCACAGCTGCACCGACATTTGGCTGGGTACGTCCTGCACTTGGGGACCGTACTGCCACTTGTCACCGCCACACAGCCGCCGACTCCAAGGTCGGAGCAGACGACGAGGAGAGGACCGTGCCGCCACAGAGCACCGCTGCCCCGGACGACCAGTGACCTGCTCGGCCGAAGAGCCGCAACGATCAGCGACACCGGGAAGGCAACGCGACGTGGGACAGATCCCCTGGAAGCCGCTGGCTCCACAAAGAACTTTTGTTTAACACCGGCCTACGGGCCTCACAAGAACTACGATAAGAACTGTGGTAACCTAAAGCTAATATCCTGCAACCGTATTCGTAAAGTTATTGACTGTATTCACAAGCCTGCGTAAAGTTTATATAAAGAGATATATTTTTACAAGAATACAGTCTGGTCTCGTTGTGTGGTGGGTTGGTTGTAAAGGTGTACTGTTGCAAGTGTTTAACCCTATGTGCCCCAAAGATTAGCCTAAGACTGCTTAAGCCACACTACCTAGAGGGTAAGCAGAGGTTGTCTGGAAGGTAACCCTCAGCCCTGACGAGGAAGAGAGAGCCCCTGCTGGTCGCTAGTGCTTGCACTGCGCCAACTAGAGTCTCCCCCTTCCTACACACTCCTGTTGGTTTTCTCACTGAAATACAGACTACTTGCATGCCATATCATGCCATATCACAAATTTAACATATATGTATTTACCACCGACTTGGTTTTCCTTATTTGCTTCTCTGTGAAAATCCACCCTGTGGACAATTTTCACGCCTGAGGAGGAACTGCAACAACCTTACTGACTACGATCGACAAGCAGATGATCTGAGTAAAAACCTTAAGGCCAGACAATATCCTACAAAGGTGATCAGCAGAGCGAATAAGAAAGAGCACGTTACAACCACCGTGAAGCCTTACTGGAAATCTTTACAAACCCAAAGATTACACCATGATATGTATAACAACCTTTACCCCGATGTCTAACAAAACTAAGAACATCATCTTGAAACACTGGAAAATTGTCAATGCAGGGGAGCTTAACTCAGAACGCACTAGATTTGCCCTCAAAATAACACAAAACCTAAGGGACCTGCTAGTACATACAAGACTGCATCCCAGACCATGACACAACAAACCACACTTTGGAACTTACCAGCGGTGAAATGCCACTATCCATGTGGCAGCTGCAGTGTCTGTACCTCGCTAAGTCACACTAAAACCCCAGAGATAGGAAATTTGGACACAAAAACAACACACTCATTTTAATACATAGAACTGTGTTTACCTTATCATCATCGTCAAAAACTTTATTGTGGCCATTACAGCCATAAAAGCATATATAAGTTTACACACATTAAAATTCAAGTCAAACGGAGAGAAGACAAAAGCATCAAATACACTAGGTGCGCAGTGGAAAGTAGTGATATAAAAAGAGGCCAATATTGTGGGAATTTGAAATTTTAAGATATAAGTTAAAAATATAAATTAAACTAAAAAAAAAAGATTTTAAAATAAACAATTCATATTCATATTTATAAAATGCCCAGGATCAATATAGCAACAGATTAACAGGTATTGTTATTTACCCCTAGCTTAATCAACAATTACCTACGCATAGTAGTTACAGAGTACATATCACAAAGTGACAAATAAATAAAAGCTGGTATTGCATACAATCATATAATCATAGGAACTACTTTACTAAATGCCTCCGTTTACACCACATAGCAAAGAGAAATTTCGAGATTGCAACAACATAAATTGGGTTAGTATCTGATTTTAGGATCCTATAAAATTCTATGTAGTTCCTAATACCCAGATTTCTGCAGAGTTGGATAACCCACTTGTGCCTCACCTGCTTATATGCCTAGCAAAAGAACAACACATGAATTACTGTTTCTTCCTCCACCAGGCACACAGGACAAAGGCAAGTGGTTGCTCCTATCCATTTATTCGTTATCGTGTAAAGCGGGAGCGACCCATATCTAAATTGCAAAAACAATTTTCTCGATAATTGAGCAAGGGACTCACCTCTGAGCATACCCTGCTCACTTGGCCACTGGATTCAAGATAGCCTGGCTGATGAGGATTATGAATCCGAAACCGGTCCCAGGATGCTTGTTTCCGGTCCAGGGAAGACATGGCTTGGCAGTTCGGGCTGGACTGTTCCCATGAGGCACAGGGTCAGACTGATTTGCATATGGCCATGTCTGAACCGGGGTGGCTGAGTGAGCTAAAGAATGGTGATGGATTAAACCCAGATCAGTTGACTGGGAGTGAGTGTTTGATTTGCTCAAACGCTCCGTCCATCATCCCTTTTTGTATCATTATATAGGTCTGACATTATTTCCGGGGATTGGAGTATAGTACCCCAGCGAATGCATCTCCCACCTTCGACCACGACTTAATTATCTAGTTCACAGTTATCGGGGCCTTGTTCTATTTCTGCTAAGTGGAAATCCAGCAATACAATTAAAGGATTGTGATAACTTTCTTCTCGCGGATTAACGGGAAACTTTGCGACATTGTCCCAGGTTTCAACACTTAATAGAATATAATCAATAATGGATGCCTGGCCCAATTTCTCAAAGGTCGAGTGCCCAGGGTTATCATCGGGAAATCGACCATTACAAGCCCTCAATGAATAAGTGAGGGTAAGAGAGGTCAGTTGCAAGACAAGTGGGGTCCACCACTTTATAGGATAAGCGTTAGACGCAGGGATTAACCAAGCTGAATCCTCATCACTAGTGATCGGTGTTATGAGCCCATTGAGGGGTTTGAAATGGCAATTAAAATCCCCACCAATAATAAAAAGCGCTTTCCCTGTGAGTATATTAAGAAGGCAAAAGAGGCAATCTATTATCGGAGATGTCCCTCCATGCTGTATTGGTCAAGAATAAACATTAATAATCGCCAGCTTTGGGAGATCTCTGTGGGTCAAAAGAATACATAGGATGTCCAGTGAGTGGGTTTCTATTCTCTTCACCGTGCATCCAAGAAAGTTTCCCACCCATATGCATAGACCCCCCCGATGGTCTCCCCATAGGGCCCTTCACTGCTGCCTCAGAATACGCTGCATAGCCCACTCTATAAGGTGAACTTAATGCCCAGGTTTCCTGGAATAGGCAGATCTCGTGGGAATCCATAAACTCACCCCATTCTGGCAGGTCTAGTTTCGCCACAAGTCCTGCAACATTCCATGACAAGATCCTTGTGCCATTGGTTCTTAAATCCAGCTCACTCTCTGCTACTACCTCTATGCCACAACTAGGTCTGACTTCAGTAATCTCAAGATGAGTGTTGGCAATGACTAACTTTTGAGTGTTAGCTCCAGCCTCACATGGTACAGGATTGTTTAAGATGGCATCTGTACGCTTGCCCAACTCCTTAGCCTCTATAGAGACTATACCAGTTTCAATATTCCCTGGTGCCTCACTTATCACAAGGTTTTGCTGAGTTACCGCGACCCCCAGGGACAAAATATTGACACCGCTGTTTTAGCAATGTAAGTGGGCAACGGTCGCTTAGCGTCAGTCAGTCCACCTGATCTAACACACTGAATCTGGAACACATGATGAAAAGGCGATATTGTCCATCCCTTCTCTGTTATTAGTAAAGCCAGTTTGGGTATTCCAGACACTATCCTTTTCTTGATGTCTATATTTAGTCATATGATTTGGAGGGGAATAAAAATATCTTAGATCGAGAGTGTGTATATTAGATCTTGTGGTTCCATAATGCGCCTCACAAACATATTGGACCACCCTACTGTCTCTGAAGTTAATAATTATACAATCACCTACTATGTCCTTTGGTCTACGTCCTACCCATCTCACTCTGTAAACAAAGAGGATTTGGCTGTGTACATGTGGCGTGAGGGGCCTGTTATTATTCAACCAGTGAGTCGTTTTATTTTTCAGTTCAATAAAAGGTTCAAATCTACCAGTTTCCAGTTCGGGGACCCCAGCCAGAACAACAACATAGGGTGAATAATCAGGGGGTAAATCAATGCATGGCAAAGTAGTCCGAGGCTCAATAGAATTGTGGTTCCCCGTAGGGGTCCCATTACGATTTTTTATCAACCCGCCCACCCAATGGTTGTTGTGATACTCTGTCACCCTGGGGGGCGGTCTGTTTTCCGCTGTGCCTCTATCCCACCAACGTTACTAGGTCCAGGTACGTCGATCCAACACGCCATAACGTCTGTTAAATTTGGATGGGGGAGATGAGGCATTAAAGGGTTGGTATCAGTGGCGCCCTGAGGACCATTCATCATAGAATCATTCAATTGGCTGCCATTCGCCAACGCTTTCTTAATACATTCCAAATTGATGGAGGTCAAATGTTCAAATTTTGACAATCTATCCTCAATTGCCAGATGCCTTTCAATTAGGGGCTGTAAGAAACAAGTAATAAGTCCACCTATCTTTAACCAAAGGCCCTCTTCCAACTGGGGCAATGTATCCTCAATGACAACTGTCGACGAGATATTAGGTGCAGAGGCTATTGACACAGAAGCTTCAGTACTTGTGGTAACTATATTTGCCAAATCACCAGGTCTTGTTGAGTTTTGGCATCCTTGTTTTTTTCCCCCTCTGCGAGGTCCCTCCACGCTTCCTCTTCGAAACCGCTCCCGTGATATGCTCCAGTGGTTTAGGCTGATCTTTTGGTGGAGACCCTCTGCAAGTATCTGTACCGCTGGCCATGATTAACGATGAGGTAGCAGACTGGCATGACTCTCTAGCCAAAGGTGTACTCCCTATATCATGCGGCAATTGGCTTTGAGTCGGTCCCAAAGTTCCAGGATCAAAATCTGTGCACACATGATGTTCCGGTGTGCATGCTTTCATCAAGCTTCCCAGCGAGGAACGTTTAAAGAAAGCCGGGTCCTGGCAAAGGCGAGGCTCAGTAATGGCTATCTCATGCTCCAATACAGAAGTAGCCCTAGTTATGAATTGATCCAGTGTCCCGGCTACATACCCACCCGTGGCAACTTTCCTCCCTTTTCCCTCGTGTCCAGGCATAGCTATCAAAAAGTGTCACTATGTATTACCACAAGATAATAATGATAATGCTGGGAATTATAGGGATGGTGACCAACCTTATAAACTCGTAAGTTAGAGGGGGGCCCGGTCCGGTCTCCTCCGGTCACCAACGGACTCAAACGGGCCCGGCACATGCCCGCGCCCTCACCGCGGAGCGGATAATCAATCAATCAAAGCATTTATATAGCGCACTACTCACCCGAAGGGTCTCAAGGCGATAGAGGAGGGGGGTCCGCTACTGCTCGAACAGCCAGGTCTTGAGCTGCTTCCTGAAGGCAAGGTGGTCCTGGGTCAGGCGGAGGTGGGTCGGGAGGGAGTTCCAAGTCTTGGTGGCCAGGTAGGCGAAGGACCTTCCTCCTGTGGAGGCTCTTCGGATGCGGGGGACGGCGGCGAGGGCGTGGCCGGTCGATCGAAGCTGGCGTGTGGGAGCGTAGAAGTTGAGGCGGCTGTTGAGGTATCCTGGGCCTTGGTTGTGTAGGGCTTTGTGTGCGTGGGTGAGGAGACGGAAGGTGATTCTCTTGTTGACCGGGAGCCAGTGCAGATCTCTCAGGTGTCCCGAGATGTGGCTGCGACGGGGGGTGTCCAGGATGAGTCGTGCTGAGGCGTTCTGAATCCGCTGAAGTCTCTTCTGGAGTTTGGCGGTGGTTCCGGCATAGAGGGAGTTGCCGTAGTCCAGACGGCTGGTGACGAGGGCCTGGGTGACCGTCTTCCTGGTCTCGGTGGGGATCCACCGGAAGATCTTACGTAGCATGCGCAGGATGTTGAAGCACGACGAGGAGATGGCGTTGACTTGTCTGGTCATGGAGAGGGAGTCCAGGATGAAGCCCAGGTTGCGTGCGTGGTCTGTTGGTTTGGGTGCGCTGCCCAGGGCGGGGGTCCACCAGGAGTCGTCCCAGGCGGAGGGTGAAGATCCCAGGATGAGGACTTCCGTCTTGTCCGAGTTCAGTTTCAGGCGGATGCCGCAAACAATTAAATACAGACAGCAGGAGGGGCTAATGTGCCTCAGGTGTTGCTGGCGCAGGGCTCTTGGGACACGTAGTCCGTCCCTCACGACAGGCAGGGGAGCAAAGTGGCAGTCTCTCACAGCAGGCAGGGGAGCAAGGTGGCAATCTCCCTCGGTCTTCCACGGCGTGCTCTATTTACAAAGGGCAGTCTCCGTCGATGTTTTCCACGGCGAAGCGGCACCCGCAGAGCGGGTGCTGTGAGAAGTTAAATGCTGGAGGGGCTAATGCACCTCAGGTGTTGCTGGCGCAGGGCTCTTGGGACACGTAGTCCGTCCCTCACGACAGGCAGGGGAGCAAAGTGGCAGTCTCTCACGGCAGGCAGGGGAGCAAGGTGGCAATCTCCCTCGGTCTTCCACGGCGTGCTCTATTTACAAAGGGCAGTCTCCGTCGATGTTTTCCACGGCGAAGCGGCACCCGCAGAGCGGGTGCTGTGAGAAGTTAAATGCTGGAGGGGCTAATGCACCTCAGGTGTTGCTGGCGCAGGGCTCTTGGGACACGTAGTCCGTCCCTCACGACAGGCAGGGGAGCAAAGTGGCAGTCTCTCACGGCAGGCAGGGGAGCAAGGTGGCAATCTCCCTCGGTCTTCCATGGCGTGCTCAATTTACAAAGGGCAGTCTCCCTCGATCTTTTCCACGGCGAAGCTTACCTTATTACTTGTCCCTGCAACCTACAGTATGTGGACATGACCACTAGACCAGTCAAAACTAGGATCAGTGAACACAAAAGCAACTCATCCGTTGCGGCCGCAGTGCTACAAAAATGTGCAATCCCTACATTGAATTTCAACATACCACTGATCACCTGAACTGGACTATTTTGGAGGCTATCCCAACCTGGAATACAACTACACTGTTTGGAAAGAACAAAATTGGGTATTCCCCCTTCGTACATACATACATGGTTGTGAACAACGATAAACCTTGGGATGAATTTCAGTAGCACTTTCCATTTGGGTGTATCTGCATAATACACTATATTGCTCTATACTCTATAATCAATAAATGTCTCCTCACTCTGTATCTCACTTTCCAAACTACACAGCGTCTTTCTTTAACATATGATAAAGATAGACCCTTTAAACTTACATTGTGAAAGCACATTCATATTATTTCATGAATACTTCTTGAAGGAATAGTACGAGCCCACACCGTAGTGATGTCTGTTTGAAGGCACATTTTTGCCTTGCACACACCCACACACAGCCGGACTCTTACTATTATGCCCCCAACCAAACTTGGAACTCGGTTCTTTCATATCTCAGTCTCCTTTTAGGACATCATTACCATCTTAACATGGCAGCCACCCTTTACCGATTCTGGTGGGACTGTGTAACCAGCCACTTTTTAATTTAATTGTCCGTTTTTCTCACTATTCCTCATTACATCTTTCACTGATTATAAATTCTGTTGGTGAATTCCCAACTTATTGGACTGAGAAATTAAAGGCACTTTGGCGTCTTGATGCGGCATTCTTACCACATCAACAGGGCAATAATCCTTTACCAATCCTGTCGGGCCCACGCAAACAGCCACCTTTTTATTTAATTGCCCGTTCTGCTACACCCTAGTAAATCATTCACTGATTACAAATTCTGTTGGTGAATTCCCAAATTTATTGGACTGAACAATATGCATTTTTGTTTCCTGACACGGCACCAGTTTACAGCTCCAAGATGGCGACCTCTGACGTAGCTATCACACCCTCTCTTCCGGTGACCCCCAAAGTGATTGCTCGAAGCTGTGCACTATAACACACTATAACACTGGGAGGCAATTTGCCACCAAACATCTACGGGCGCTCCAGAGGAGAGTAGGTGCAGCCGCTTGTGCCTTTTACTGAAACTGTGAGTACTTTCCTGGCTTGACGAGACAAGCACGTCATGCTCCGAAATGTGCATAACAGTAACTGCCTTTTCTCAATACAGATTGTGATGAAATGCACACTCTTGTTCGAATAAAAGGGACTAACAACTATGTCTAATAGGCAGGGCACAAGTCCTAAAAAAAGAAGTGGGGGGGACTCTCCAAGGTAGGCGTGGTCAAAGGAAGTGACATCACAACAGGAAGTGACATCACGACAGGAAGTGACATCACATGTAAGGCAGAGCTATCATTTGCATATATTGCAAGATTTAACAATTGAAGCTGCTTGGTACTTAAGCCTGTGACTTAAGGTCCCTGTATGGAGGAATTAGCAGTTTACAGATAAATACAGACAGAAAACAATGTGTTTACTGTCTACTGTCTACATTTATTTGGTCATCTCCCGAATAGGCAGATTGCATAATGAGCCTCGGGAATAGAACTGCACAGTTTTTAACACTGCCCTCTGTTGTGCACAAGTCCAATAAGAGCCTAGTTGTCTCAGCCCCTCCAGGTGACTTCCTCTGGCCTAGGAGATGTCATGGGTGTAGCCTGTAGTATGGTCATACCAAAACAAGCCAGTTGTGGCGCATAGATGCAACCCAGATTTTCAGGGAAATCTCAGCGTTTCCTTTTTAGGTCTGTCTTTCTATGAACATACCTGTGCTGCACTTCATTTAAGTATTGAGGTGTCCCACTAGCTTTGCGTTCTGCTAAAGGTTTCAAAGCTCTACCCGGGGCCGGTTCTAGGATTTGCGAGGCCCTGGGCTGAAAGGGCACGTGCGAGGCCCCCTCTAATTTACATAAGTGGCCCCTTGCAAGGAAAGCCTTCACAGACACTGTGGGGGCCCCATTGTCCAGCATTTTGGCGCCCCCACAGTTTTAACTTTTACTCCACAAGCATTTCTCACACCTTCATAGGTGTGAGAATTGATTGTGGTCTAAAAGTTAAAACTGCAATAAGACTACTTGCACGAGAAAGACAAACTTTTAGCATGATCCCTCAGAGGGTGCATGAAGTATGTGTCTTAAGCTGTGGGTTTCCGGCGACCAGTTCACTTATACAGCACGTCTTTAGCGCCACAAAACAAAAGGGAAAACATGTTTCTTTGTGTCTCGAACCATGACAATTCACTTTCCTTTTCTCACGAAAAAATACTTCACCTGGTCTTTGTGATTAATGCAAACATTATCTGTCCATGGTGTACACAACTAAGAGATGGTACGACAGGACCACCCAGGCCTTTAAGGTTGTCACATTAAGGATGTAACAAGAGACTGGCTAACCTGGCCCTACTCATAGCAAAGTGCATCCCCACTTGAAGTCCAAAGTTCCACCTTCCCTGGCTTCATGGAACTAGAACGTTCTCAGGTGGGCTGGCACCAAGAGCCATGTGCTGCATAGAGAATAGGCCATGGGACTCTGCAAGCACCCCTTAGCAGAGAATTGACACTCACTTCAGAAAGACCTAAAAACAACTCTATCTGAGAGATCTCTCCCAAGAAGAACGCGCTATGCACCACATAAGATCAATGCACCCATCTATTTGTATCTCCAAGATCTGAGACAGTTACCCTATTGCTTGACAGCGGTGACCTATTTTCCCACGTCGCCCTGTTCTCCTCACAGTCTTAATAATGTTTAGCTCTTTCTACCTTGTGATCGCACCCCTCCCCTCCTCCCCCCTCCGTCCCCGCCAAGTTCAACATTCAAACTGTTTATTTTCAGAGCAACAGAGTAGTTCCTGATTGGGACGAGTTAAAGGCCATAATGTTAATCGCTTCGTATATGTTATTAGCATAACTTAGTTCCACACTCGATCTACGAGCAGGCAGCAGCTGAGGCCGGGAGTGGAGTCTCGAGTCTCGAGTCTCGAGCAGGGAAGTCTGGAGTGGGAGGCGGAGGCAGGTCAGGCAGCAGGCAAGGATGGACGCGGTTTTGATGGAAAAGGGTGGACGGCGTTTTGATTGAGCAGGGTGGACGGCGTCCACCCTGGAAAACCCTCGAAAATAAGTGGGGGGATGCCGTCCACCCGCGTGGTATCCCGACTCGTGCCCTGGTTCTCACTATCAAGAGAGCAGGAATTTGGTGCCAGACGTCAAAGCCAGAAAGCCATGATTGCCAAAGAGGGGCCAGACGGAGCAGCAAGGCCATGTTTGAAAAGGGATAGACCCCTGCCAGCTTCTTGATTGGACTGGAAACACACCCCCATAAATAGCTGAGATAGTGCTGGGGACCCTTCCTCTACCGACTCTGGGTGCCTTGTCATTGACTCGTGCGATGCACTGATGTGTGCTTTGACATCCACATTTGAGCAATTATACTGTGCTGACTGAGAAATGCGCAGTATGTCTGCTCAATAAATGGTTTGTTCCTTTGGGAAGGGTTTGGTTGACCTATGCCCCTCAGACATGCACAGTCCAGGCACTTACCTACAGAGTGTATGTTTTTAAGCAGCAATATGTAGCTAGATTGTGTTTTTGTACAGTACTCTAAGCTCCGTAGGTAGATCGTGCCTCGGCCTCCATCCTCCTCTTGCCATCAGGAGCCTGGAGAGTACTTGGAGAAGGCTGACCCTCACAGTTTTGGGATGAGATATGTATGTGATATGCAAATCTTTTGCAGAGAGATGCCTCCTCTTTCTCTGAGGGTGGGAGACAAATAAATGAAACTGAAGTGGGAGATCTGCAACATGTCCTTGTCCTCTTCATAGAACACAATGGTCCTGTTGCAACAAGGTTGGTATGAGATAATTCGAAATCTCTGAGTCTCAGACTTGAAGTGAGACAAGTCAGTGAGAAATGTGGGGGAATGGCTGAGCAGGATCAAGCAATCAGGGGAATTGTAAGTGCGCTACTCACCTGTGAGGGTCTCAAGGCGCTGGTGGGGGAAAGGGTGAGGGGGGGTGCAATCTGTCTAACCGAAGAGAGGATTCTATATCAGCCTCTGTAGGATGTGATGATATACATTGGTTTTATATATTACGGTAGTTGAGATTTATACTGCAAAATGTGTCATATGTTTCTTCTGCACTATTAAGAGTATATGTATGGATTTAGAATTTCTACAGGAGTGTACATACTCTGTAAAAGGGATGAGTTGGGCATCTGCCAACACAGGAAATGTCCTGCGTCCGCCAAACCCCTTATAACATCCAAAGAGCAAAAATGACTACATTGCAGGCGGACCCACTACACAAGGACATGGCTACCAATGGTGCAGCAGGTGTAGTGACAATGGGGCTCAACGCTGTGAAGGAAACACTCCACATAATTATTATTATTTCTATGTTGGCATTAGGGTCCAGGCACCCTTGCTGGGCCACGACAACCATATCTGATGTCCAACTATTTCATTTAGCAACCTAGTACAGGTCAGAGTTGGAGCCTTGGTTCTCTATACTCCTTGGACATACGTACCCGGTTCTAAACGTTGTCACTCGAATAATGCAAATCTGCTGCTGCACATTTTCCACATAATTTCTGATTTACTGCATTGGTCACACAATCCGTCATCTGTTTAATAATCTGCAGACTTGAACAAAGAAAATGTGTCTAGCCGGGCAGTGGAAGGCCCTATGCAGATGTTGGCTGGTCGCCTTTCAGTTGCTTATTACTTTATTTAAATGGTACACTTGTACTAATTGTGTGAAACATTTGCCCTAACAGTGTTAAAATGTAAAAAAAAATGCAAAATTATGAAATAACAGCATCACAAAATGTGCCACATTACCTTACATGATGTGCTTTTCTTGCAAATTGTTTTAGTCAAAAAAGTGTGGTTGACAATTGAAAACCCGCTGTCCCTGGATGACTCTTTATAAAGTGCGTCAAACAAGTCCAGAAAGGTTTACACACGCATCTCACAAAATATGCAGTGTAATCAACTATGTTTGAAAGATCTCATTTTTTTACGTTCATACGTGAGTGGGCCTTGCAGCCCAGTTTTGCTCTGACTTCTGGCTCTTGTATCACTGTTTTTATAATTAAATAAACAAGACTGCAAGGACCACAATGCAACAGAAGATCCTGGACTGAATAAACTACTCACGCACAGACCTTGAAAACTTCAGAACTCATGCTGTTTAAGGGCGCATGAAGGTTTTAAGAATAGGCTTCTGCGACAGCAAAGTAAATACAAATATACAAAGAATCTCAAAATGACAATACATTGTTTATTTCCTAAAATGCCACCTGTTGATTTCCCAGCAGTGGTTTAAATGGTGCACTCCTTGTTTAACTTGCTCCCTGCATTTGAGCAGCTCTGGCATAAGCCGCCTATAGATTGCCCTGAACCCTCTCTTTCTTTCCACCTGCTGTTTGAAGTGCATGTTTAACAGCTACTTGAACCCCTGTATTTCTTCCCAACCAGTTCAATATTCTGCATAGCGTCCATCTGCGTGCAGAAGGAGATTCTACAATCGCTGTGTTGATATCTCCCTTGAGACAGTGTCTGTTTGTTTACACGGGCGAGGTGTTAAAAACGTAGCACTCTCACAGACAGTTTTATATTGATCTTGTCTGTGCAGTTTGGGTTCATCCTAGTGCTTTCATTGGACTACAGTGCGAGAGTATGGCAGGAGGCATGGTGTCTTTAACCCTCCCCCTCCCGCTACCAGTCCAGGGGGCGCCGGTCCTACCGCAGTTCGGAGGGGCTGGTCTGACTGGTGTTATTCACCAGTCTTTGAAGGTAGCCTGGAGGTGTGACCTTTGCTTGGTGCATTTCCAGCCTGCCTTTCACACCTCATTTAGGTTGATGAAGGGGATGGCAGGAGCCTGCCGCCCATCAGACTGGCACCGGCGCCATGGAGAGCTGGGCCACCCTTTGTCTGAACTGACACCTGAGGGGCTATTGACGCTGGCTGATGGGAGCACAGTAAGGTGTAAGGGAGTGGGGGCGACATACCGACTCAAAGTAATTTACAAACGAGGGAGGCGACTGTCTGCCGGGGGCGCGGAGGGGGCTCATGGCCGGGAGAGGAGTCTCGAGCAGGGAAGTCTGGAGCGGGAGGCGGAGGCAGGTCAGGCAGCAGGCAAGGATGGACGCGGTTTTGATGGAAAAGGGTGGACGGCGTTTTGATTGAGCAGGGTGGACGGCGTCCACTCTGGAAAACCCTCGAAAATAAGTGGGGGGATGCCGTACACCCGCGTGGTACCCCGACTCGTGCCCTGCTAATAGGTAAGAGGTCCCTCCTTTACCTCTCTCCTTTTCCCCCAGCCCCTCCACTCCTGGGCACGAATTCCCTTTATATAAAGGTTAATGGGACAAATAATGATAACGCTTGATTTACAATTACTCAGAGCCTGCCTAGATTGCAAAGTTCTGAACTATTTTAATATTTCTTACACATTATGCTGGTACATGCCATATGATTTTCTACAGACACTTCACAAAAAATTGGCAGTAGGGAATAATGCGCAAAATAGTGTAAAGTTATATCTTCTCTTGGTATATGTAACTAGCATATGCTCTAAGGTCGAGATACAACCACTACCAAAGGTTGTAACAACAGATAGATAAATGTCTACCTTAAATTACAAACACAATTTCTCAACCTGAGCAACTCTAGTAAGTACAAATGTACATATCAATAACAGCCTTTTCCAAATTATATAATTTTCCGTGTCTTCTTTATTTATTCCAATTCAAATTCTTGGTTCAGTCCAATCACCGGGTACAAATCTGAAAACGTTCCTCAGCATTACAAATAGCCTACAGATTTTGCGAACACGTGTTTCGTCTGGGTCCTCGGCCAATGACTTCATCAGGGCTAAAAGCAAGCATAATATGTCCTTAAATTCGTATAGTCTCACTTCACTAGTTTGGATTTAAACACTTATTTTCTCTCTTTGATTGATTCACTTTATTGGCATCTTAGACACAAGAGGTGTTGGCTCTTTCTCTTGCTTTTTTCACTTTACTTTATTTAATTGATTGTTACTTTTATTGGCTATGTTGGTTTATCACTTGGGATGTATCCCTTTTGTGCACTTCCCTTTATTATCATCTTTTCTCTGTGGGTTTCCCTTTGAGCTTTTTAAAAATCGATTATCCATGTAATTTTCATGGTTTGTATCTATACGAAGTTAAGGACATATTTTTCTTGCTTTTAGCCCAGACGAAGTCATTGGCCGAGGAGCCAGACGAAACACGTATTAGCAAAATCTGTTGGCTATTTGTAATGCTGAAGAACCCTTTTTTATTTGTACCCGGTGATTGGACTGAATCAAGAATATGAATTGGATAAATAAAGAAGACACGGAAAATGTTAATGTTAATGTTAAAGGGGGTGCTTCTATAGCGCACGGCTACTCCGAGGAGTGTCCCGGCGCTGTCGGAGCCTCAAGCAAGTCCAGAGTGGAGAAAGACGGACGAAATGAAGGGGGCATGGCACAGCAAGGCGGTGTTATTGCAGGAAAAGGAAGGTTTTCAAGTCTTTCCTGAAAGCCAGAAGATTGGGGCTGGATCTGAGAGAGAGAGGCAGATCATTCCACAGCCGAGGGGCCAGATGTTTAAAAGAGCGCTCACCACAGCGAGCACGACGGATCAAGGGAGTGACTGCCTTGGCCTGGGTTGAAGAGCGCAAGGATCTGGATGGAGAGTAGAACAGACCCATTTCTGGAGGTAGCAGGCACCTGTGCCATGAAGAGCTTTGAAAGCGCTGGTCAGGGCCTTAAAGGTGATCCGCTTCTTCAAGGGAAGCCAGTGGAGAGTTTTGAGAAGCTCACTGGCCCTTGCTCTCCTGGGGAGGCCAAAGTTGGCGCGGGCCGTCGAGTTCTGCACCACCTGAAGACGCGACAGGAGGTAATCAGGCAGTCCAAGGTAAAGGATGTTAGAGTAGTCCAGCCTAGAGCCAATCAAGGCCTGGACAGTGATCTTTCTGTGTTCCAAAGATAGAAGCGGCAGGAACTTTCTCAACATCTTCAGGATGGCAAAGCATTTGCCGGCTAGGCCCGACACCTGAGCCCTGAAGGAGAGACTGTTATCGACCTGAATGCCCAGGTTTTTTGCAGCCTTTGAGTCACCTGTGGGAGGGAACATGGCTGCCGGCCACCATTCTTTCCATTTGGGGTCGGCGGGGCAGCCGAAGAAGCGTACCTCGGATTTGTCGGAATTGCACTTGAGGCTGTGCTGACTAAACCAGTCAAACACCGCCCCAAGGCAGCCCCGAATAGAAGCCCCGCCGAAGTCCAATCCCCTGTCGCAGGTGAACAGGAGTTGAGTGTCGTCAGCATACGACACGATCTGGGCCCCAAAGTCCTCCGCAAGTGCCGCCAGAGGGGTCATATAAATGTTAAAGAGTGAGGGGGTCAAAATTGAGCCCTGCGGCACTCCGACCTCCAGAGGCGTCATCGCGGCAGAAAAAGGTGGAGCCCAGATCGTTTGCTGGCGGCCAGTGAGGAATGACCTGAACCATCTAAACACCGTCCCCCTTTAGACCTATCTCCCAGAGTCTAGATAAGAGGTGGTTGTGGGGGACGGTATCGAAAGCTGCAGAGAGGTCAAGCATCACCAGCATAGCTTTTCCTCCCCTGTCCAGGGTTTCCTTGATCACTTCCGTGACTTCAAGCAGAGCTGTTTCAGTGCTCAAATTAGAGCGGAAGCCAGATTGAGATTTGTGCAAAATATCATTGGATTCTAAAAAGTGGGACAATTGTGGGAAAATTATATCATTTGGAAAGGCTGTTATTGATATGGATATTTGTACCTACTAGAGTTGCTCAGGTTGAGAAATTGTGTTTGTGATTTTCAACAGAGTCGATACTAATCATTATGATATACGCAACGAACTATGATACCGTGTTGGGGTACCCATACCCTTATGCTTGTTTTTACTAATCATGACTACCTCACCATTGGTTTAACAATATGCACAGCCATCATATGGCTCTATTGATCAGTCACCTCAGTGACTGCATCTGGCCACCTTTCAAAGACCAGGAACATTAACATGGTCCACATATAAGGTATAATCTGGTTGTATCAGGATCCATACACAAGAAACATGACTAATTCTGTTTCTATGTACTGTCTGTGTGGACCCCCCTCCCCTTTCCCTCTTGTCATTTTAGATTGGACCACCACCAGGATCCTAACGGTCGCACCGCTTCAATTTGAGGAGGCCATTGGCAATACACCACTACTTTGTCTAACTTTTCACTTTTTACTTTGGTCCTGAAGAAGCGCTAAGGATCTCCTCCTGAGATCATCAAGGGCCCGAAACATGTCGACCTGGCCTATACACAATTTCATTCACACACTTATTTATCATAGCTACTTAGAGTCATCATAACCCTTCAACAGCCATCATTTTTTTTTAAATTTATGACAGAGGAATCTTTTCATTAAATTTGACTAGCATAGTAATCCTCTAGCCATTTTTAAACTAATTCACCACTTCACAAGCACTACCTCGCACTCATCATATGGCGTACATGCAAAAGATCTCCACTAAAGTGATGCTTCTGGGGACCTGTAGGGCATTGCAGCGCCGGCCCGACGAGGAGCACCGCCCTATGATAAAGCATGACATCCCTTGAAATGTGTAAGGGCACCAAGTAAAAGTCACTTTGACTTTCCTTCTCATTTTTCTAAAACAGCTCTTGTCTTCTCTAAGGAACAGTGACCCATTGATTTGGTTTGTTCATTACTAGGGGGCATGGGCACTGGACTTTTATTTGGCTCCTTATCCCTCACCTCCTTTATTTAGAGATAGTTAAGCACCGCCAAGTAAAGATCTTCAACGGTTAATTTCATCCTTAGCCAATGAAAATAACAGAACTAAATGGAATTACAATTACAGCACTTGATGAAAGCAGAGTTATAACCAGGAATAAATTGCATACCAGAAACTCAGATTTGAGGTTTTGAGAGATGTTTCAAAGCACACCGTAAATACCAGAGTTGGTCAAGATTAAGAATTTCAACAAAGTCTGCAGAGTGAGAGAATGACTGAAGAAACCGTATGGTACAATGGGAAAGCAGAATATTTAACTTTATAAGATCTACAAGAGTCTTCAAAAAACAACTTTTGCTAATTGTCAGTTTTTGTTGCAGCTGTTACAGATGGATATTCACTTCAATGCAATTAGAAGTGGGGAAGTTACATTGCCCTGCAAACTGGGAGGGGTGTTGGTGAGGCCCATGTGGAGCCGCACCTATTCCTTTGACTCGATTCCAAGCTGTCTCCACCCAGTGTTCTTGTCTGCTATTTAGGTCTCGCTAGAGCCATCGCATGCGCTAGGTGGCGAGACATTTAGTAGCTGGCTTTTAAAAGTGCTACTTGTGCCGGCTACCAGCTTGCTGTCACGAGCACAAGCGCGAGCGAAGTGCACAGCTGCCATCTGACTTTCGCGCCGCACGACCTTGTCAGTTTCACCGCCGCGCGGCCATTGCTTGTTCTTGCAGTTCCATGACGTGCTCTCTGGCCGCGCGGCCATTGCTGGTTTTCTTTTCCTTTACTTCTCATTTCACATTTTCAGTATGTGTAGTATTAACCACACAGCCTACGCTCAAGCCATGAGTCGGATATATCAGGACAGCGTCCTTCAGAACAAACCAGTGAATAACGGCAGACTTCCAGCTCAATGGAATCCCTCCACCAACCAACGGTACGGTGGTTAGTAAGCCAGCTTGACTAGTTTTCAGTATTTATTATTGAGGGCCGCTGTTTATGTTGTGGGATGGTGCCCTCTGCGGGTTGGAATGAAAAAAATCATAATAAAAGAAGCGGCAGCCTTCACAATATAAATCTGCGGGCGTGTGCCTGTCTTATTCCTTGGGCGCGAATCTTTTCAAGCATTATTGTTTGTATTCTCGTCCACTTTTGTCTGTGTTGGGGTTCTAGTACTGCCAGAAGCTTGCGTTTCCATCTTTCTCTGGAAAAAAAAACACCTGCAATGTGTACATTTTGCTGTTCAGGAACAGCGAAGAGCTGGCAGATGAAAAACAATTCAAGTAAAATTATCAGAATTAATTTGCTAAATTAACATTATCAATCTATTTGGTTTGACAGTTATTGTGTAATGATTAGATCGTTCTCGAACACTTTTTGCCCGATTTCTTTACGTGTTTGGTATTTTAGATATTTTTTTTCCAGAAGATAAAAAAAAAACTTTATTTCATGGGTTTTCCCAATATTTCCAGTGACCTGGATCTAAAATTGCAGGCCATCTGTTAAAATACCGGCTAAATGGCAGTGGCGCTGGAACAGTTTTCAGAGTGGGGGATGCTGTCTATGTTATAACAACCGGGTTGTGAAAATTATCCATGTGCTATACAAAGTGTAGCGAGTAAGCCACGTCCATTCGGCAGAAGAATGATTGGAAGGTAGTCCAGTGATACATTTTGAAACACATTGTCATAAATGTAGTATTAAAGCATGGCGTGCTACATTGCTGCCTTTTACAGAGCGCACATTTTCCATTGAAATGGCCACTTGACTTGATATGACCAGTCATGCATATATGTACTGTAAATCTATTAGGAGCGCAACCGATGAGTGTGTAAATTGAACTTCTGTGCGTATTTATCATTTGTACATAACACATGTAAAGTGCCTAGGTATGTTTTGATCCTATTAAATCTTTTTTCATGCTTAATAATTACCTCTCACCTCTACTTCCAGCGCCCATGCTAGATGTCAATCCTTCCAGTAGCCAATACACTAATAGAAGGTTGTTTAAAATCACCTGCATTCTTTTGTCGATGGAGCAACTAGAATGACATATAGGCAGAACTACCAAAGGTAATTCAATTAACATATTCTTTCTCAATGCATAAAGTACCAGCGAGGTCTTACTCGGTGGTGTGTGATGCTACCAGATGTTCGCAAAAATGTCCATGCGAAAAGTGCCATAAGGTGCGTATGTATGTACGTTACTTTGCGACTGTCCATAGGGCATACATTCCATGCATGCTGTGCAGTTTGTTTTTCTAACTGTGTAGAATGCAAAGTTTTTCCTGAAATACGGAGAGAAATTTCACCAGTCTAATTTTCAAGGCTGCATGTGCCGGGTTCACGTCTGCACCTGCAGGTTGTTTTAAAAAATGTACGCAATAACTGCCTGTGAACTTCTAAGAGCAGTGGACAAAGACATACAATGTGCACAGAAGTTTATTTTCCTGTTTTGCATCATGTGCAGGTTTATCTCCACGTGACATAGAGGGGAAGGTACATGTGTGCACGTGAAAAGTTAAAACAATACAGATTAAACACACACAGCCTTGTGTGCAGTCAGTGCGAGCATTTTGTCTGTGAAACTCCTGCACCATTAACTGTGCTGCAGCGCACAGCTCATAGCCGAGGCAGACGCTATCTGTACAATAACTAAGGGCGCGAACATCATAGTTATTGAGTGAAATTCAGGGGTGACTAAGAGTCTGGGCAATGTCGTCTTGGAAGTTCATGCGAGTCTGCTTGTCAGGTCCTACTTTAATGTAGATTTGATTACGAAGGGCCTGTGCACAGGGTGCTGATTGGGTGGACCTTTGCTCTCCTACAATATGGTGCTTGAGTTTTTGAGTTGCCTTCTGCTCAGTCTGATCCTTCTCACAATTATTCCCATGCCACTTAACCATGCAGGATGTTTCCAAAATGATCTGTGGCAGCCTTGAGTATCCTCCTAGCCCTAGTCTTGTTATCCACTGTGCCAAGCTCCCCTCCTTCCATCCACTCGTACACAAAGCCCAATCCCTTTCTGGGAGTAACGAAGTAGGGAAGGGGTCTTTGAACTGCAGGACTTGACATCCAAGGAGTGGTTTCAGGCCCCCCTCCTCATGGTGCTGTGTGGATTCCATGACCATAGTGCTATGGCTCGCACCTAACGTGTCCCCCTGCTGGACTGCCAAGCTCTTGGCCCCTTGGTGTCCTCAGCAGTTTTAAGGCGATTGACTGATTTGAGGATTTATATAAAACACTGGTACCAAAAATAGGCTGCTATGAAGATGTTTCCGGTCCAGGGAAGACCTGGCTTGGCATTTTGGTCTGGACTGTTTTCCCATGAAAAGCAGGGTCAAGACTGATTTGCATATGGCTGGGTGTGAGGAGGGGCTCACCGAGGTAGCCCCATGGGCAGACTCTTCCCGTTGTTCACCGAAGGATCGAGGGTGTCGGGTCAACATCAGGAGTCTCGATCCTGATTTTAAATCTCCATGCCGTCTTTCCGTGTCTCTGCAGACAGTCGGCAGTCAAGACACGGAAGGGGTTAGGATCGACCCAGGAAGTAACTTTGACTCTCCAATGAAAGGCGATGAACGTGAAAAGGAGGGCGGGCAGTTCTGGAGAACGGAGTCGGACAAGAGGACGTCAGAAGGAGAAGCGGAGAACTCTCAGCGTGACCGGACCAGGGTGAAGGAGCCCCGCAAAGAAGACGGCGCGGAAGAGGAGCCGGACGAGCCGTGGTGCGAGGACTGGTGGAGTCCCCCGGAGGATGCTGGAGAGCGGCCGTGACTCTGGAGAGTTACGGCTGGGCCAGTGAGTGGGGTGTTACGGGAGTCGGAGGGTGGAATAAGGGGAGGTGGTAACAGGAGGGGCACGGGAAGGTGAAAAGCTCATAGCAGGGAAAGCCTACTGTATAGTTCTTGGCCATAATTCATATCCTGACTTTGATGCACCTTATGCGTACCTACTTTGTACCTAAATCCTGCCTGACTAACCGTTTAGCGTTCCGGTTCTTACCCTACCGCCTGATATATGGTTTCTGATTGGGGTTTGAATACTCGGTTACTCATCCAAATAGGATGTATTGATCGATGTCCTTTAGTTTCCGACACTCTATGTTCTTTAATACCATTCCCGTTTATTAATTCACTTGACCCAAGAAAGACCCAGCAACGAACACTGTGTGGTGTGGTGGCGGTTTATAACCCTTAAGCCACGTAGGAACTAGTGTTCTGACGGCCCCTTTCTTTTTGCCTCTTTTATAAGCCTCCAGGGAAATTCTGTGGACTCCGATGAGGAGGAGCCTGGAACAACAGCCCTAACAGCCCTACTTCAAGAGGAAGAAACGCCAGAAGAAGAATACAGTGACTCACTGACCTTTATTTCCCCTGAACCTCATCCAATTATTAATAAACAACCTGTTCGCACCTATCTTCAGCCTCCACGCCTGTTTATTCGACCTGCGCTCCCACACTGGGTCTAAACTGGGATGACCTGGCCAGCAAAAGAACAATGGATTTAACCCAGATCTCTTGACTGGGGGTGGATGTATGGTTCATTCAGCATTCCGTCCATCATTTGTTTGTGTAGCACTTCTACCCCTAAGTGGGATGGATATGCCTAGATGTGGGTCCCTTGCTCACTGTGCCACTGGATTCAAGCTAGCCTAGGTCTTGTGGATACATGACTGGCGAGTCCTCCATGAAGGCCCTGCATCATCATTTTGGGACTCAATAACTACTACAGTCCGTGTAGGAGGAGCCCATGGTGTATTGGGTACCCAAAGGGTATAATAGAAGTGTAAGAGCGCTATGGCCTGTGTTTTTATGGTGATATATGCATTATGATTTAAGTGTTTTTATTCCCTAAACTGCTAAATTGCATCCCCTGATACTATATCATTTTGATTCTTGTTTATTCAGGATAATGAGTACTATTTCCGGAGCTGCACCATACTTATAATACATGGTGATTTATATGTTTTCTGCTATTATTATATATAAGGTAACAAAAATGCTTATAACACTTTTTATTATAACGTTGCAACATGCTGCACAACAGCCACCCTACTCTACAACATAGCTTAAATACACTGGCAAAGCCAATATCTCTGACTAAACACTTATAAGATCCAAAAGGCGAGACCTATTGGCTATGCCAATGCTTGTTGTCAAAGGCATGTGGATGTGAAGGGCAGCACGTCAACCTTCCCACACCAGAGCAAGTGGGTTTGACAGCTTTTATACAAAGGCGCCTTCTCTTCTTGGGTCACAACAACCACCCCCTCCTCCTCGGCCCATTAAATCCTTAAATGCCCCCGTTGCCATAAAAGTTTCACCTGGGAAACAATGACAACAACACACCCCTTGGAAGTGTATGGAGAAGGAGCAGCCCAGGTACATGTTGCAGACAAACCCCCAACTTGCTCATTGCCTCTACCTCAGGTGTATGCTTTTTGTCGCTGGGCACTCTGCAGGCTGTGCTGCTGAAGGGGTTACCCAGCCCCTGGATAGTCCCTTTGGGGCCTAATAATTAAGGCATATAGTAATATTTTTGTATTACTCTTTTGCATACTCTCCAATGCCTCGGTAAATTGTCACTAAAACATCGAAAAAGACTAAAATCTGAATAAAATGTACGTTTTAATATTCAATTAGTGTCAATAGAATTAACTGTTCGGTACCAACATCAAAGTCATGAGTGTCTTACAGACACATCATTTTAGTTCTTTTGCAAATGAATTAGAGGTTCAAGATTAATATTGACTGCTACAGAAAATAATAGGAACTTGGAAGTAGATAAGTGCTTGCCAACAAGTAAACTCTTAAGCGCCCACTTACACCTTTTATCTCACATAGTTTCCCAATACTGAGAACCTTAGAAGCCAGTAGGAAAATAATATGGAGTTGTTACAGACAATTCAGGCAAATCACATTTCTGTACTGTGGGGAATCCCCCAGGGTTATCTTGCAAAGGAAGCACACTATGAAAACCATTTCTACACTGTATCGTGGGATGTTCTTCAGTGTTATTTTGCAAAGCAAGTACTATATGAAAACCTTAACTGCATTGTTGTGAACAAGTAAGGTGTTGCTTTCTATATTACTATGGGGCACATGCATAAAGCTAGGCAATTGCGATTCCTAATAGCGAATATTAAGGAATTGCTATTAAGGAATCGCAATTGCCGATGCATGTAGGTTTTGCAACAATATTTGCGATTCCTACACATTCCTTAATTGCGAATCGCAAATTGTGATTCGCAATTAAGGAATACCTTACCATTTATTCCTATGAGCCTTAAGGCCCATAGGAATGAATGAGAAGCCATTCACAATTTGTGAGTACCAAATAGGAACTCGCAAATTGTGAATGCAATTTGAAGGATGCTAGGGGGCCTTAAAGGCCACCCTGGAGAACATCCAAATTTGGCATGTATGCTCATGTGGCGCACACATATGCCCTAAAGCAGGGTTCTTCAAACTGTGGGGCGCGCCCCCCTGGGGGGGGCGCGGCACCATCCCAGGGGGGGCCCGCGCTCCACTCCGATCTTCCCTTTGTGTGTTCCTTTGTCTGGGTAATTCTCCCAGGAGGGGGCCAATTCATGGAGTCGGCAGCTTCGGCTGCAGTGCAGGCAAGGAGTCTCCTATGCTAAAAACGAAAGCAAACAAACAGACACTCTTTCAGCTTTAGCAGAGGAGACCCCTTGCCTCCCACTGCAGCTGAAGCTGTTGACTCCGTGAATTGGCCCCCTCCTGGGAGAGTTAGCTCTTCGCCTGCCATGTGTGGGTGTGTTGCGGAGATGCAGTGTCTTAACTGCTCTGCCCCAAATGTACATGCTTCTCTGACCCTCCGTCTCTCCGTGGCTCGCCAGCCTCTCCCATGCTTTCTTGCCATTTCAGTACTGCCTTTCACCCATGCCCTGCCCCCTTACCCAGACACTACTCCTCTCTCCCTTTACAACTGCCTGTATCATTACTGCTGCCCCGCACTGCTTCTAAGCGTCTCTCCACGCCCGGAGTGTAATTTCTTGCCTGAAGAAAAAACGGACGTGAATTTTAATTTACCGGGAAAAGTCAGTCTGTGGATACCGCCCCCCAAGCACCTTCCTTTCATAAGCTGACATATTGCACCGTGCCTTAAGACCACGGGTACAGTGCCGCTCTAATTTTGCACTTTTATATAGAGCAAACTCGATCCGAATGTATTGGATCGCTTTAACATATTATATTACACAATGTCACATTCCTGTTTTTAGGCACAAGAAGATTATGTGATTTGGCCAAAATCCAAGGATGTGGTGCGGGCCCAGAGACTCCAATTTTGTTCTCTTTTGCCAGAGTCTGCAGGTCTGTCGCTAGGGCCACGTCCTCTTGTTCCTGGGACCCTCAAAGGCACCCATACTCGGCGCACAGCCTGACCTTGCGCCATTCCCGCACAGTGCCTCATAGTGCACCTCATCAGGGTCATCAGAACTCTTTGCTATCATGTTTCCCCCTTCCCATCAGCTTGGATGCAGGTTGGCATGATAATTTGGTGGCGGCAATCGGGCCACGTTGCCCTGAAGTTTGAAGTCGTTGGACCTGGATGTGGGAGACAGGATGGATGCATGAGTGGAGGGATGGATGGGAGTGGATGGATGTGTGTATGGTTGGAAGGGTAGATGGATGGGTGGAGGGATGGATGGATCAGTGAAATGGTGGATGGACCGATGGGGGGTGGAAGGTGGACGAGTCGGTGGGTGGATGGATGAGAGAGGTGATGGATGGATGGATTGATGTATTGATGGGTGAAGGGGTGAATGAATGAATGAATGGATGGATGAGTGAAGGGGTGGATGTGGGGATGGATGGGTGATTGAGGAGGCTGGATGGACGGGGAGATGGATGGAGGAGTGAAGGGGTGGGTGAGAGGTCAATGGATGGATTCATGAGTGGATGAGTGGATGGATGAGTGGGTGGATGGGTGAAGGGTGGATGAAGGGATGGGTGGCTGGGTGAGGGGGGAATGGAGAGAGAGGGGGAGGATGGATGGATGGATGAGTGAGGACATGGATGAATGATTGGCAGAGTGGATGGGCAAGTGTGTGCATAGATGGGTGAGGAGAGGAGCATGGAGATGGATGGGTCAGAGAGTGCATGCATGAGGGGGGGAGGGTGGAGAGAGGGAGAGATGGATGGGTGGGTGGATGGATGAGTGGGGGGTTGAGTGGGTGGACGGATGAGTGACTGGGTGGATGGATGAGTGGGTGGGGGGATGGCTTGATGGGTGAGAGGGTGGGTGGTTGGATGGATGAGTGAGTGGATGGATGGATGGGTGGAGGAGTGGATGGATGGGTGGAGGAGTGGATGGATGAATGGAGGAGTGGATGGATGAATGGAGGAGTGGATGGATGAGTGGGAGGATAGCTTGGGTGAAGGGGTGAGTGGTTGGATGGATGAGTGGGTGGATGGATGGGTGGAAGAGTGGATGGATTGGTGAGGGGATGGATTGGGTGAAGGGATGGATGGATGATGGATGGATGGGTGAGGGGTGGATGGAGGGATGGATGGGTGAGATGATGGATGGAGAGATGGATGGTGGATGGGTTTGCAAGTGGTGGAAGAGGTCTAGATGTGGATGGGGCACAGATGGAGGGAAGGAATGAATGGTGGGGGAGTTGGTGGATGACAAGGTGTACATGATGGATGGAGAGGGTTGTGATGACTTCCTTTGCCTTGGAGGATTGTGTTTTGAGCTGTGTGGTATGCCTCTGTCGTTTCGCCACACCCACTCACAGGCCTGCAGTTTGGTAGGCACTCTTGTTGTGTTGAGCATTGTTTGCTGGATATGGCCTGTGGTGTGCGCGTTGCAGTCGATCATGTGGTGTGCCGGATTCCCGAGGTTTTGGTCGGGTGGTGGGGGGGGCCCAACATCTGGGGGAATTCAGCTGGGGGGGCCCAACCTGGAAAAGTTTGAATACCTCTGCCCTAAAGTCATATGTGTGTGCCACATGGCACTTTGAAAACAGCACTTTTGTGCATTTTTCAAAGTTTTTGCAATTTACCATCAACTTGCAGTTGATGGTAATTAGCATTTCCTAAATGCGAAGTCGCATTTAGCAAAGGCTTTGTTGCATCCCAAATAGGGAATGACAGTTTGTGATTCCCTAAAAGCATTCGCAATTTAGATAATCGCAAAATTTGCGATTACCTATATTGCGAATGGGTTTTAGGTTGATGCATCCCAATTGCCTAAATACCGGTCGCAAAGGGGCCGATTCTGTGAATCGACCTGTTTACGATCTGTATTTAGGTAAATGCATGCGCCCCTAAATACCTTTGTACTGTATGCCACTGTACCATGATAGTCCATTAATCTCGCACTGCAAAGTTGCCCTAACCTAAGATAACATATACTGGTGATTAAATCCATACGTAACATGTGTATTCAGAAAGGTAAATTACATAAAAGGTAAATCTAGATGTATAAGTATACTCTGACATTTTTTTGTAATTACTGCTTTTGACAATTCACCATTTAGGAGTGTGAATTTACTACAAAGTGCAGATTTACCTGTGTCTCACCACTGAAACCACTTCTAACTTTTCACATGAAGGCAGAGCTATCCGCCACTGAGGCGTAGAGCTCTCCATAGTAAAGTATAGGGAAAAGTTACAAAGTTTATGGAATTAAAAAAAAAATGTAAAGATATTTTATGTTAAATATTATTGTAATCTAATTTACTGTTTATTTCAAATGTAGAGCAAAATACAGAAAAGCTACAGTAGTATTGACTTAATTGCAAATCAAATATGACATTAATTTAAATATGTTAAATTAAAATACTTAAAGTACCTAAAGTAAAATGTTTATAAATTATGTATTAAAAATGACTAGACTTTATTCAAAATTTAAAATAAAAACTATTTTATTTAAAGTTTTCATTTACATCAAATTACATTTATATGTTTTCAAGAAGTAGAAATAAGTTAATTTATTTTAACATTATTTAACATTATTTTCTCTCCGTTTCTATTTTAAGTCTGTACCTCCTTACAGTCCAAGTTGAAGTACAAGTGGCTGAGAATGTGTTGAACTAGACCTACTCCAGCTTTGAGATGGAGAATATTTACGACTACTATGGGTGCTTTTTGGCAGCATTGATTGTGAAAGTACAGATTGTGAATAGGAATGGCCTCATTTGTGGGTGGATGCATGTTTCTCCCTAAACCCTACTTTGGTCCTCACTTAACCCTCCTTACTCCTCTCTAAACTCTTCCCATGTAGTCGTAAATATTACCCATGTTCCAGCCACTCCCCTCTACTTTAAAAAAAGTATGCCTATGGTTGCGCAGATTGCCGCAGACTGATTGGATATCTCTGCAAATAAAAGGTAGGAGAGGCTCCACATGTAGGGTTGTGGATAAAATGTTGTTGTATGTGAGTAACACTACTGTAGTACTACTAAACATACTATAAATAGGCCCCTACATGGATAGGGAGTGAATTTTTAATGGCCGTAATGCACCTCGCAGAGCACTTGACCACACTGAGAATCATAAAAAAAGTAATGTGTACATGGCTTCTATTTTGATGAACTTAACACAACTCAGAAAGCTCCTTTTTTTAACTGGTATTTTCAAACAATATCAGATTCATTACAAACAACGTGGCAGTTGCTGATTAAGACATCAAGGGCCAGATGTAGGTCGCCAATTACCGGTCGGTAACGGCCGAATTCGGCTGTTACCGACAAGTAATTGGCGATTGAGATGTAGGGGCCATTATTTTACAGAATCGGTAAATTTACTGAATCGGTAAATTTACGGATTCTGTAAAATACCAAATCGGTAATTTTACTGAATTCAGTAAATCAAGATGTAGGTGGCACTCCACAGAGTGCCATAGGCCCTTAAGAGTCGGTATTTTACCACCCAATCCTATTGGGTGGTAAAATACCGAATTCAGGTGTGCATGCACATCTGTGCATGCACACCTGTGCCATGTGACACACAGACATGCCCTTAGGGCATGCATGTGTGCCACATGGCACACAAGCCTGCACTTGGGGTGCTAGAGGGTGTCAAAGTGACACCCCGTGCACCCTTGCTGGATTTGGTATTACCGATTGGGTAAATACCGAATCGGTATTTCCCATTGATTCCTATGGGCTCCAAATCCCATAGGAATCAATGGGGAATACTGATTTGGTATTTACCGGCTCAGTAAATACCGAATCTTACAGATTCGGTAATTCAAAATAAAAAAATACCTACATCTCCCTCCTTCTAATTTACCGATTCATAAATACCAATTCGGTATGATTCGGTATTTATGAGTCGGTAAATTAGATTTACCTACATCTGGCCCTAAGTTTTTTACATCCATGTATATCCATCATCACAGTTAGCAATACATACGTGCATTTTCCTCCTTGTAGTGTGAGCAGGTGGTAGGCCGTCCACCCGATGTACAGCCTTATATAACAATACAGTCAAAGGACACAATATACAGAAAGGGGCACAGCTGAAAGCACAATTCAACCCTCCCAACTCATCCCATTCCCGCCCCTTGGTCACACTTGCCGAGGTCACCCCGCTTGTAATGATCCCCAACTCCTGGCCCTCATTTCCTGCCGAAACTATAGCTGTGTATTCACTGCTGACCCCAGTATCTCACCACCCTCCCCCTCCTGTACTCGAGCCCATGACACAAATGGTTCCCATATATCTTTAGGTCTGGATGCAGAAGGCATTCATTCCCAAAACATGGTTAACTATGAATGCCAGGAAGTTACATCACGCAGCCATTCTGTTTTGCTGGGGTTCCGCTTCCTCCCCCAATGTATTGCTAAACATCTTTTGGCGAATAGAAGTAGCATTGCGTGTAGCTTCCTACTCTTTGCTGGTGTATCTTTTACATAACCCAGCAATCCCTGAATGGGTTCCGGGGCATCCTGTGTGCCTATGATCTCATATATTTTTGGAAATTTACTAGCCCAGAACGACGCAAGTTGTGGACAGCTCCATGCCATGTGTAAAACGGAGGCGGAAGCAGAACCACATCTCCAGCAACTATCATCTTCCATTAGGCCCATATGATGCAGGTTGATAGGGGTTCTGTAGAACCGGTGCAGGCGAAGTTTGTAATTGGGTAACAGGGCCGTAAGCTGGCTACAGCAGCAGGTCCACTGTTCTTCCGTGAGCGGCCCTGGCAGTTCCTCATTCCAAGCCTGTAGTGCTAACGGTTGCGTCAGTAGGGCTGAGTGTTGCATGCTGTTGTAAATGCGTGTGATTAATCTGCACGGAAATTCCGACTTAAGGAAATTTTCCAAAGCAGACAATGAGGGTGGTGGACTGGGGAAAGTGTTGTGTAGTGCCTTGCACGTAGCCTTAATCTTGTGTTACAAAAACAGTTCTGAGAATGGCACCGCTGTATCTTCCCCAGGTTCTGGTGGGGGTCTAAATATGTATTCTGGATATAAATCCGCACACGTACAGATCCCCATTTTAAGTGCCGACGCCCTGCTGGCTCCATCTTCCAACGTCAGCAACAATGGATTTTGTGCCAGAGATATGGAAGGGGCATAAAGGGCTGAATGATTTGCTCTTATCTTTAGTCCATCCCACGCCCACCTCAGAGTTTTGACTGTGTCTATATCCCCATGCGGACGTTTGCCGATTTTGTATAGTGCCACTTGTGGAGGGGTGGGTGCTGCCGCATCTGCCTCCACCCCCACATGGGATTTGAAAGGGGTTGGATGCACCCAGAAGTGCAGGAATTGTGCCTGTGCACTCAAGGCATACAATTGTATGTCCGGTGCCCCAAACCACCTGTTGCAGTGGTAGGGTGATGTTATGATGCCTAATGCAGTCTAGTGTTTAGGGGGTGGAGTCGTGGAGTGGCAGGAAGAGGAGGAGCAGGGACAGGAAAGGGGCAGTAAGGAGAAGGACGGGGTAGAGAGCAGATGCACTAATAAATGCTACATCAACTATACCCACGTGTCTGTCGTTATTGGTAGGAACTACACTACAGCTGGCGATGAGGGTGAGATGGCATGCTGTGCCACCACCCCGACTAAAAACGAGTGACCCTGTCTGATGAGGAGCGCCGCTGTGACACGCGCGCCCTGAGCAACCGACGTCGCCGAGACTGCACCGGCGAGTGGTGAATGCCCGTAGCTAGGTGGCTGGCCTGCCGCTTGGAGCGAAGCTGTGATTGCGCCGTTGAGCGCCGAGTCTGAGCGCCAAAGGAAAACACAACCGCAACCAAGATTATGGTGAACCGCTGTGAAGATTGGCAGCTCTGCAGCTGAGCGATCGTGTGGAGCGTGCTGTGAGTGCGCTGTCGAGCGCTGAAAGTGGGAGCCTACCCCAGACGTGAGCGAGTGGACAGGACCCCTGCTGGGAGCCCACCCTGAACTCACCGTTTGCCTGGGAGAATACCGGCTGCTTCGGTGAGTGCTGGATGAGAAGCCGGGGCCGGGAGATTGAATGAGAGACGAGATTTCAACATCTTGAAGTCAGGCAGTGCTCCCCATCCCCATCAAGAACAACGAGTGGCCATTTTAAGGTCAGGCCAAAGGAAATTTGGAAAAACAAGCACAAGTAAAGGCAATCACAAGCAGAAAATAAGCAAAAGCAACAAAAGAAAGAAGCAAGACAAACAAGCAAAAGGAATGGCAATCACAAGTGGAAACAAGTACAAGCAAAGGCAACAAAAAAGGGAAACAAGACAAACAAGCACAGGCAAAGGCCATCATAAGTGAAGTGAACAGGCACAAGGACAGACAACAATAGAGAAGACGAACAAGCACGAGCAAAAGCAATGCAATGGAAGACAAAATGTCGACATCGCCGCACAGGAATTCTACAGGCCCAGCGGCAGCTGCACCTGTACCAGCTCCAACAGCCAGGACGGGTGTCACTTACTTGCAGACCCCATAACCACTTGCCCTCATCGCTGGAGGAGGAATGGGCCTCAGGTGGGAGGAATGGTTCGAGGATTTCGAGGACTTTATGCTGGGGTCAAAAGTCACTGATGACAATGAAAAACTAATCGCCTTGCGCAACCTGGTTGGAAAAGAGGTCTGCTAACTAATTAAGGAACTGCCGACTGATGAGACCGGATCGTATACGAAAGTACGTGATGCACTGAATAAAAAGTTCTTACACAAGAAAAACGTAGACTATGAAAGATATATTTTCAACCTAGCCTGTCAAGAAAAAGACGAACCAATGAGTACGTTCATGACAAAGCTTCAACAACTCTCTCGATATTGTGATTTTGACAATTTCTCCACAGAAGATGCAATCAGGTTACGAATCATGGAAGGGTGTCAATCAGGGACCCTCAGAAGGCGTCTTCTACGGAAAAGTCATACGTTAGATGAAATCGAAGAAATTACCCGAGTTCATGACCAAGCAGAGGCGCATGCCAAGAGAATGGAGGCAGGGCGTGCTGAGAGACGTGAACAAGCATACCGGATACAAGCCAGCACCACTTGCAGACATTCTTGAGAGAGACGGCGGACAACCAGACCCACTTCATGCCAACACTATAAAGGACACAAGCGCCATGAGTCAGGCCGCAGAGACAGGAGACGGTAACGTCCACTTAAATGTTATCGGTGCGGATATGATTTTCCACATTTGGATGCCTGTCCAGCGCTGGAACATCAATTGTGAAAGTGCGGAAGAGAGAACCACGTCTGCGGGGAATATCGGAAGGAAAGGCCAAAGGAGACAACAAGATCTTCTCGCCCTGTCACTACGCGCCACCACGCTAGAGCGGTTCAAGATCGTCAAGGGTCGTCCTCTGTCTCCTGTCACTCAAGCAGAGAGTCTCATAAGTCACAATGGATGAAAAGATCGCCATCCCGAGAGTCAAGGTCAGCGTCTTCAGCGTCGCGGTACAGTGATGAATACATCAGCATGGTCGCTGATCCAGACCAGTTTAAAAAATACCCCAGATTAGACATTTGTGTAGGTGATCATGCAACCAATTTTGTGTTAGACAGTGGGGAATCACTAAATTATATCCCAGTCACCGAATATCAGAAGATGCAGCCGCAGCCAGCTCTCAGCCCGGCATACGTCCAAGTGTATACATGGATGTCGAAAAAACCCCTCCCATGTCTTGGAAAATTTGCAACCACTCTCACACACAAAACCATGTCTGTGCCAGCTCGCATCCATGTCATCGATGGACCGGAAGCCGACTGTCTTCTCAGTCTACCCACAGCCGAACATCTCCGACTTGTGGAAATCCTGTATCGAGTGAGCGACGACCCCGATATCATTCACAAATTCTTCAAGTTATTTTATGGACTCGGAAAAATGGCCAAGTGCCAAATTCGTTTACATATTAACGAACAAGTACGACCTGTAGCACAACACCACAGGCGAGTTCCCTTCCATCTTCAACAAGCGGTGGAAGATGAAATTCAAGAGGTACTGCAAACAGATATTATTGAACGGACAGAAGGCCCAACTCCGTGGGTTTCACCAGTGGTGATCGTGCCGAAGAAAGGCACTCCAGGAAAAGTGCGTTTGTGCGTAGATATGAGGGTTCCAAACACAGCTATTGAGCGAAAACGCCATCCAGGACCTCACTTGAGTGATATGATCTACGCCCTTAATGGCGCGCGAGTCTTCTCCAAATTAGACCTGAACAAGAGGTACCACCAGTTAGAACTGCATGAGAAGTCACGATATATAACCACCTTCGCCACCCATCTCGGACTATTCCGCTACAAGCGACTCAGTTTCGGAGTCTCATCTGCTGCAGAGATTTTCCAAGAAGCCATCCGCCAGATCATACATCACATACCAAATGCGCTGAATTACAGCAACAACATCTTGGTTTACGGTGCAACAGTTCCAGAACATGACAACGCACTGGACCGAGTGTGCCACGCCCTCCTTGAGGCCAACCTTTCACTCAACAAGGAGAAGTGTGAATTCCACAGGTCCACACTAAAATTCTTTGTACATGTGTTTTCAGGAGCAGGGATAAAAACCGACCCCGAGAAGGTGATAGCCCTAAAGGACACCAAAAGCCCACAAGATGTGAGTGACATCAGATCCTTCATGAGGATGGCGAGTTATTGTGCCAGGTATATTGAAAACTATGCTACCATCAGTCACCCACTACGCGCTCTCACTAAACAAGGGCAGCCGTTCATCTGGACTCTACAATGTGAGCAGGCTTTCCAAGAGATCAAAAGAGCTGTTGAGTCCTCTGACAACCTGGCCTATTTCAGTCCCAAAAGAAAGCCGGAGATCACGGTTGATGCCAGCCCAGTAGGGCTGGGTGCGATTCTGGCTCAATTTGACCATGACACGGACCAGAGACACATCGTGGCATATGCCAGCAGAAGTTTGATGGATACTGAAAAGGCTTATTCACAACCAGAAAAGGAAAGTCTTGCCGTTGTATGGGCCTGTGAACACTTTCATGTCTTCATATACGGCAAGCACTTCACGCTTGTAACTGACCATCAAGCACTGGTTACCATATTCAGAAATCCTAGAGCTAAAATGCCACCTCGAATCGAGCGCTGGGGATTTCGCTTGCAAGAGTACACTTACACCATAGTCCACAAGCCTGGAAAGTTAGCCAATCCGGCCGATTACATGTCAAGACACCCTCAGATGTCGCATGTATCAAAACCATCACTGGCCGAAGAGTACATTCACTTTGTGGTGGACCAGTCCCGACCGCCGGCGGTTCCCCTGGAAGCTATATGTGAGGCCACAGCCCAAGATGCCGTCCTGCAGAAGGTGAAGCGCCGGTTACAGACTAATAGTTGGCGTCATTCCAATGAGGAGGAGGATGAAGACGCGAATTTGAGATGCAGGCTTTCAAACACGTGAGTGAGGAATTGTCAGCCACTGGAGAGGGATTTATACTGAGGGACCACCACATAGTCATTCCCATGCAACTCCGTCAAGGTGTGATTAATCTTGCACATGAGGGCCACCGAGGAATAGTGGCCACTAAACGAGCGCTCAGGGAGAGGGTATGGTTCCCTTTATTGGACCAGATGGTTGAGCTCACTTTAAAGGATTGTCCTCAGTGCCAACTTGTAAGTCAAGGAGATCCTCCAGCTCCCCTCCAGATGTCGACACTACCCATCAGCGTATGGCAAGAGCTTGCTCTAGACTTCTATGGACCACTTCAGTCCAGAAAATATGTCTTAGTTCTCATGGACGAGTACTCCAGATTTCCCATCGCCCAGTTTGTGCCATCCACTGATGCCACCAGCACAATTGCCGTTCTGGATGAGGTTTTCGCTGCATGGGGTGTTCCGAAGGAAATTAAGACGGACAATGGCCCACCATTCAACGGCCACGAATTTAGTGAGTTTGCGAAACACCTCAACTTTAAGCATCGCAAAATCACTTCCTTATGGCCTCAGGCCAATGGAATGGTGGAGAGGTTCATGGCCACGCTAAAAGGCACATTCCAGCAGGCTACCCTTGACAAGAAAGACTTTCAAGTGGCACTAAATGAAGTTCTGCAAGCATACCGCACAACTCCACATGCTACTACAGGGAAATGTCCTGTCACACTCATGTTAGGATGACCAATCAGGACACGGATACCTACCTGGGAAGGTGCCTTGCTCCCAATATCCTCCAAGAGTGCACATGAAAAGCTAGTCGTTGTTGATAGTGAGAGCAAGAACAAGATGAAATCCTATGCCGATGCTCGGCGGAGAGCTCGATCTCCGTCTATTCAAGAAGGGGACTGGGTTCTGGTCAAGCAGGAACAACAAAAGAAAACAGACTGCAAATTCAAAGCAGAACCCTTAGTAGTTACACAACAAAAAGGAACTATGGTAACTGCGGAATGAGAGAACAAGAGAATCGCACGAAATGTCTCACACTTTCAACGGTGTACTCCGGAAGTGAAAGATGCTCTCAGCAAAGTGACTGAACGACCGAGCAAAGAGAGGCTTGAAACTGACTCTGTCGCACAGATGGATGAAAATCAGACTGAAATCGAATCAGGGAATGACGATGTGCTCCTGTGGCCCAAACGGACCATCTGCCGACCTGTACGACTGATTGAAGAACTATGACCAAGTCAGAACTTTATTTCCTTTGTTTGTTAAGAAAGGGGAAGATATTATAATGCCTAATGCAGTCTAGTGTTTAGGGGGTGGAGTTGTGGAGTGGCAGGAAGAGGAGGAGCAGGGACAGGAAAGGGGCAGTAAGGAGAAGGACGGGGTAGAGAGCAGATGCACTAATAAATGCTCCATCAACTATACCCACGTGTCTGTCGTTATTGGTAGGGTCGACACTACAGGTGAGATGCTCCCACAAGACTTGGGCCTGCTTGCCTGCCCAGATCAATGGCACAAGCAGGGATCTCACTGTTTCAAAAAAGGCTTGAGTCAGGAAAAGTGGTATATTAACGAATAAGTAAAGTAGCTTAGGTAGCACCACCATCTTGGCCAATGCTTTCGTCCGGTCAACAAGAGAGGGAGTCCAGCCCAAGCAGTGATTTTCCCTTCCAGCCAATTTATGGTTCATCTGTAGTTCATTTCCCATATGTCCTGTAGTTTCCTGCTGTGCTATTATCCCAGATATTTAATCGGTTCATTGGCCAACTTAAGGGGAAATTCGGTGGGGGTGTGGGTGGGGGTGTCTGTCAAGGGAAAAATTACTGACTTATTCCAGTTGCTGGAGATCCCGGACAGGCCTCCAAATTTTATAAATTTGCGCAGCAGTAGATTAAGATTACGCGCCAGATCGATGACATACAATGTGACATCGTCAGCGTATGACAATATTAAAAGGCTCCTGGTGCTGAATCCAATTCCCTGGAGGTGGAATGCTGTAGAACGCGGGCCGCAAGGGGCTCCGTGACTATTACAAATAGCAATGGGGAAAGTGGGCAACCCTGCCTCGTACCCCGTGAAATGATGAATGGCTGTGACACAATGCTGTTCACTCTTATCCAAGCTGATGGCTTCATGTAAAGCAGACGTATAAGGCTAAGAAACATGCGGCTGAACCCCATGCGCTCCAGGACTCGAACCAGATAGGGCCATTCAAGCTTGCTGCGGCCTTTACATCAGGATGGAGATTATGTACCATGGAGAAGAAAGTTCTGAGGTTGTGGGATGTGGACCTCCTGGGGATAAAGCACGATTGACCTGGGCGGGCAATGAGCAGGAGTAGGGGTTGTAGCCGATTAGCAGCCAGTTTTGCCAGTATTTTAACGTCAGTGTTTATGAGCGACAAAGGCCTGTAGGAATCCAATTCGTTTACAGGCTTCCTGGGTTTCAACAGTGTTATTATTATTGCCTCTCTCATCGTGAGTGGCAGAATGCCCAAAGTCTGAGCCTCTGCATACTGTGCAGTCAAGCGTGGTGCTAGTTCCACCACATACGTCTTGTAAAATGCAGTAGTTAGGCCATCCGACCCTGGGGCTTTATTTAATGGCACGCTTTTATAATGTCACATTCTCCACTGTGAATGGTTTGTCCAAGTATTCCCTGTGCCTCCGTCCTAGCCAGAGAAGTTCTAGTGATTCCAGGAAGGGTTGTAGGTATTCCAGGGCAGCAGGTTGAATAAAATTAGAGAGAAGGAATCTAGAATATTTCTTTGGCCTCGAATCACTGTGGTTTGCGAGCTGTTTAGTTCAGTTACGTAGGCATTGGTGCGAGGCACTCGTAATATTGATGCCAATGTCCTCCCTGGCCAGTCCCCCTCCCCGTATCTCCTGGCCTGGGCATATTTCCCTAGAAAGTTTATCTCCCGCTGTGCCTCCTCCTCAAATTCCAGCAACTTCACTTTCAATTGAGCCAGCGTCTTACAGTCTCCTGTTGTATAGAACTCTGTCTCTAACTCTCCTATTTGTTTCTTGACCATTGCAATTGTGCCTCGTATCGATTTTAGGACTCATGCCTGCGGGCTATGCAGTTGCCCCTTATTACTGTCTTGAATGCCTCCCATAGTGAGGCTTGAGTGGCAACCGAACCCTCATTTAGGGTAAAATAGTCAGTGATGTCATTTCTGATTTCCTCTCTAAACATGTGGTCTGGAAGGGTTTCCTGCTGAAATCACCAACTAAACATGGGCGGGGCCCAGTTAGGCAGTGCCAAACGCGATATACAGGGCGCATGGTCTGATAATGATATGGGGAGATGCTGTACCTTGCTGCTCCATGTGGCCACATCCCTAGACACTAACCAAAAATCCAACCTGGACCAAGCCTGGTAGTGTTCAGATATGCATGTCCCTTCCGTAAGCGTTGGGTGGTTGTGTCTCAAGATGTTAATGAGATACCCATCTTCAATAATTGCATTCAACGCGGCATTGGCTGCCGGGTGTAGCGACCTAGATATCCCCTTCCTATCCATTTCATCGTGCAGTATAGCATTGAAGTCCTCTCCCCAAATTATAGTGTCATAGTTTTTTGCCCTCACTTTAGCCCATATATCTTGGAAAAAGTCGGGGGCATCAACGTTCGGACCATACACTGCAACAAGCACCACCTGAGACCTCCCCAATTCATATTATAATGTACCTGCCTTCGGGATCCACTTGTGTTGTAGTCTCTTTCCATTCTATCCCTTTTCTGATCAACACCGCCACCCCTCTTGAGTAGTTCAAAAAATTTGAAGAGTATATTGACCCCCATCTACTGTCTTTTAATCTGGGAGAAGGTGTAGCATGTAAATGTGTCTCCTGTAACATGCATACGTCTATCTGGTGCCGTACTAGATACGAGTGGACTAGTCTTGACTTTCTACAGTCGTTTAAACCGCGAATGTTCCATGTAAAAAAATGTAGCTTAGTCATTTTGGTGAACAACTCTACGTCATATATAATTATAAGGGGGGAGGAGCACTGTTCAATGGGCCTAGTGTTCCAATGGATGTGTCTAGGACAGCATAGCAAACATCTGGCAGTAAACATAACGTAAGCCCTCCCTTCCCCCCACCTCCCACTCCAACCCCTCAATCAGGTTGCAGTAATCCCAACCTAAACAACATAACAGAAGTATCCTTTGTTTGGAGCTCTCCCATGAGCGCGCAGTTAAGCTGGCTTACTTCCCTGTGTTTTACAGGGTGGCCTTGAGCACTGCGGCGAGTACTACCATTTAACTACTAACATGTATAATTGCTGAAGCGCTCCTACAACCAGCTTCAAAGCAATAATGGATAAACATTGTAATCTAGAAGATAAAACAATGAGCTGTGACACTCAGAGTCAGCCCATCCTGTAATGAAATATGCAGTTTAGGAACCAACACGATACTCATGTCAATCGTTATCGCTTAGGCGATCAGCTGGGAGGCTGTAGAGCTTTGGACCTGCTTGCCTCTCCTCCCACCGATGTACTTGGTAAACTTCAAGGCGGACTTTGCATCTGTGAAAAAGTGAGCTGTACCATCATGTGTCACTTGAAGCTTGGCAGGGTATAGCAATGAGTAGGGATAAGTTTTGCAGGCAGGAACACGTGCCCTGCCGCCTGCACAGCTGGCGAGATGTCAGGATAGAAGGAGATGTATTTCCCTTGTTTGAAATTGTCCCTTATTCTCTGGCTAGCCTTAGGATGAGATCCCGGTCTTGATAGTTCAGGATTTTTGCGAGGATGGGCCGAGGTGTGGCCCTGACCGGAGGTTTGGGACCTAAGGAGTGGTGTGCTCTCTCCACCACGAACACTGTAGACAAGTGGGGATCAAAGAGTTCATGTAGCAGGTCCGCGATGTAGGTCTCCATCTTGGAGATGGCTGTCGTTTCTGGTATTCCAGTAATGCGCAAAATTGTTCCTTCGGGATCTCGCTTCCAAGTCCTCGTTCTTGACCCAAATGATACCAGCACTTTGTCCATGTGCAGAAGCTGTTCCTTTGTTTCCACTTGGAACTCATGGAAGTCCGAGTTGCGATTCTCCAGCATGTCTAAGCGGGTCTCATGCGATCCTACCTGCTTCTTGCCCGGGTCTCGTTGAGTAGTAAGCGTATCCAATTTAGTGCCTATATTGATCAGACTAGATTGCATCTCCAGCATAAGGGTTTGGAAGTACTCCCCTTGGTCCTCCGTCTGAGTTTCGGGCGTTCTCTCCGTGCTGGCTTCCGTATCTGATTCTGTGAGCCATGTGGATCTTTTGTTTTCGTAGGTCAGCTTTGGTTGCTTAGCGTCTTTTTTGCCCATTTTCCCTGAATGCAGGCAGTGCATGTCAGGTATGTGTACAGGCCAACTTGCCCGGTGCCTCTGGCTTTATTTCTACGTCTTGCCGCTCCGCCTTCCAGGGGTCAATCGCTCGGAGCCCCAGTCGCCAGGCAGCACCTCGGTGCAGTTTCTGCCCCGTAGTCCCTCTCCGTTTGGCCGGATAATTTCAGGATTGATTCTCAGCTGGCAGAGCACGCTTAGCTCGTGGCCATTCTGCAGCTCAGCCAAACCATGCCCCCCCACCTCTCCCCAGAAAGCTCCTTTGACTCAATCCAAACCTTATTCCCCAGGAAATGCAAGTATTCAAAAGGCCTGGCTCTCTGGCTTAGACTCTAATGTACTTGGAAGCTTCATAGAATATAAAACTAGCCTTCATATTGGGCATTCACATTCTCTTGTAATTCGGTGAAATGTTTTCCTCTTCTTTCACTGAGGTGCAGGCCCGCAAGAAAGGCTGCTTGGTGGTGGCCCAGATGAACCTACTGCTCAGTGCAGTGTCTCTTATAGCAGTGGCCCGTGCAGGTAAGAGCGATGGGGTGGTGGTGCCGGGTGAAGGGGAATTTCGCCGGATGAGGACGAGGCAACATTAATTATTTATTTAATTTTCCCTTCTCATTGTCTGTTGAAATCCCCCTCCACCCCCCACAGCCGGCCCCACCACTTCACAGCTCTTACCTGCATTGGCCGCGGATGGTCTCTTATTGTGTATCCGGTGATTAGCAGTCAAAATATTTTGGATCCTGGCACACAAAATGGCGCTGTTCATCATAAATTATCTAATGAACAGTACACAGTCAAGTCTAGATATGCCAGATTTAATGGGTATAAGTAGTAAATTTGGTGTATGCTTTTTACAATCCGCACTCTTCTCGTCTCAGCTATATTCAGAGATTTAGGTGCATATTTATGTAAAAATCATGCAGTGCAGTGCAGCAAGTCGCCTTGCTGCACTGCATGATAGAGAAAGGGCAGGAATGTACATTAATTTAACATAATAAGGCACATGCTTGTCCTTTCCTTGTGCTGGCGCCCCTCTGGCTGCCTTGCACCAACACAGGCACCCTTGCAGCGTGGTGCAAGAGTGCCTGCGTTGCAGACAGGATTATTTTTGTGCAGGTAGAGCACCTGCACAAAATCTATCCTCTAAGGCATTGTCCTCTTTCTATGTGTGCTGTAGAAGGCAGAACACATAGCCAGAGGAAAAAACAAAGAGAAACAAAGATATTTGTCTTTGTTACGACTCACTTGGGGAGGCATATCTTTTTAGCACATTCCTAGATCTACCTGTATACGTAAATCTGTGACTGCTCCAAAATACATGGGTGACTGCTTGGGAACACCCAAGCGCAACCCATGGAACGGTTCCCGGGGACAATTTGAACTGCGTTGCATTACTCTGGATTAATCAAGCCACGCAGGGCAAAGCAAGGTTACTTTGTTGCTTGATACATTTAAATTAGTAGTTGCCTCACCGTTGCACCCCTTGGTGAGGTGCAGGCTGACACAATTACTTTTGATAAATATGCCCCTGAGTATGCATGCCGGTAGCAGTGTTACTAGGTCCTCTTTGTGCTGATGTGAGGTTATGCATTTGCACCTTACTGAGGTTCACCTGGGTATCTATGAAACTGATCACTGTCAGGTATGATCTTACATACCGTCTATACTGCTTATGAGCTTGAATTTGTCTCATTTGAGTATGAAGGCTGTTTCTTTTAACCGGATGGTAACTTAATATTGCCTCCAAATGTTTGCTTGCATAAATGCTAAGGTCGACATGTTCAGACTACCTAAACATTGTGCTCAATATTATCAAAGATAACTTTATTGCTATGTTATGTTTTATTTTATTTTTTAAATCTGTTTTATTGATTTTACATATATGACAATCTTTTCCAACACATGCAGCCTCATTATGCATATTTTTTACGTTCTGTTGGATCGCATATATAGTTTCATGTAATTACATCAAGATTTGAGAGGATTTATACAGTAACATTTGCATGTTTTACCATTCTGCACATACAGTCGTTTGCTGCATTGTTCAAAGGAAAATTGTGGAGGCGGGTGGTAACTGAACCGGGGCAAATTAATACATAATGGGTGTGAAATTGGGGACCGGCACTTGTGCTTCCCAAACCCATCCTCCCCTTTGACGTTGGGTATGACTCTGCTCCAGCGGCAAGTAGAGGCGCAATGCAGGGCATACGCTGGGATGTATACTATCTTGGGCATTGTCTGTGGGTGTCTGCATGGGTCGGGTCTCGGTTTCTTCCGGGGTTTAAGGCAAGGCTATGGCATACTATGGGGGCTTAAAGCCACCAATTCTATGTTCCAGTGTGGCTAGAGGTATCTTAATGTATCCTAATGTATCCTCGCGCCTAAATGCAACACTTTCTGCTTTTGCCCAGGTGCGCATTGAATATCTCCACATGTCGAAGTTTGTGGGGTGTTTCCAGCACTTAGTGATCAATAGTTTTGCTACTGCCTTCCCAGGTCTAAGAATCTGGATGTGACTTTGTTACTACGACTCCTATGATGCAAGTGCAGTAGGTAGGTGTGCCACTCAAATGGAATAGTGTGGCTAGTGCATTGAGCCAGCGCTGCTGCCACCTCTGACCAGTAGCTAGTTAGTCGCGAACATCCCCACAGCATGTGTAATATGTCAGCATCTTCGTGCAAACAGCTGGGGCAGCCGAGTCGGTTCACTTAAAATATTGATACATTTTTGCAGGGGTGAGATATGCTCTGTGTAATATGTGAAATTGGATTTGGCGCAGGCGCGCATTCCGAACCATTTAATGAGGTGTCCCCCTTGGTCCATGTCATGTAAATATTGTATTGTGAGATGTGTGGCGGGTTCGGCTGTTAAATCACCCCATTTTTGTGTGAGTGCTGCTATTAGAGAGCGGTGGAGCAGTAACTGACCCGGGGGTACTTCATCCTCTGTCACGAGTGTAGTGTACGCGATCAGTGTGCCTTCATTGTTTACATCTCCTACAGTCTGCACACCTGCCTCATGCCAATCTTTTAGTTCTGCTATTGTTGTGGGTTTGATGGCGCTGGGTGTGCCTTCCAGTGGTAGTGCAGGTGCATATGGGACTGTTTTACGAGTGATGTATAGCGCCCTGTGGTAGATTTTATATGCTACCATCATTAGTAGTGAATTTGGCGGCTTGACGTTTGAGCATGGGTGGAATAGCATTGTTAGTTCTGCCGCAGATAACAGTGGCCGCATAGATGTTGTGTCACCATTGTGGCGCCCCACCAACCACTTAGATATCCATTGGAGCTGTGTTGGCAGATAGTATTGGTCCAGGTGTGGTACTGCTAAGCCCCCATGGTCTGTGGGTAAGTAAAGCTTACAAATGACTACCCGGTGCCTGGAGCTGCCCCATATGAAATCCTTGATTAGCCTTTTCAGGGGGCGAAAGAATGAAGGTGCAATATAGTGTGGAAGATTCGTGAAGTGGTATAGCAACCGGGGTAATATCACCATCTTTATTAAGGCTACCCTCTTGCTATTTTAAGTTATATGATACTGTTCATGTTAAAGGTTTCTGAGTTTTAAATATTGTTTATAGTGTTTTCTTTTGTTTTTTTATGTGTAGGAAATTTGCATAAATATTTTTATAGATATGTGACAAGTTATTTTTAAATATAATGTTTCATTTGTTTAATGTATTTCTTTGTGATGTGGGTTTTTTTGAGGAATTGGATGGGTAGTAGTTTAATATAATTATTTTATATACCCTTTTAATTTGTTCAAAGCTTCTAATACTGTTCTCATCGCATGGAGCCACCATATGTCTACAACTCAGTCTCTTCCATATTTGGTGTCGTGCCCTGGATAGTTGGCACTAGGACCCTGCAGCACAAGTGGGGGAGGGGGCCGACAATAGACACCAGTTCCTAGTGTCGAAGTGGCCAATCAGCGCCGACGAAAATAGGGCGGCCATCTTAAGATCAGGCAATACTCCGAAATCGCGCGCGATTTCGGCGGACATCTTAGAAGAAGGCAAACCAAGTAATAGCAGAGCCCAAAGAAGCGGCGGTCATCTTAAGAACAGACAAAAATAAAGAAAAAGGAAAGAAAGTGCTGAGAAGAGCTAAAGAAACAGAAAAACAAGCACAAGGCACTGCAAATAAAAGCAGGAGTAAAGGAAAATGCAAAAGAACGAACAAATAAAGAAACAAATATCAGAATAGAAGGAAAGAAATAAGGAAAAGACAGCAGAAAAGGAAAAGTGCCAATAAGAGCACAAGATACAGAAAAACAAGCACAAGACACTGCAAATAAAAGCAGGAGGAACAAAAAGTGCAAAAGAACGAATAAATCAACAAATAAAGATCAGAATAGAAGAAAAGAAAGAAGGAAAGACAGCAGAAAAGGAAAAGTGCCAATAAGAGCACAAGATACAGAAAAACAAGCACAAGACACTGCAAACAAAAGCAGGAGGTAGAAAAGAAGTGTAGAAGGGCAGCCAGGAAAAGATGACTGAAGAAAGGAGCGAAAAGCAAAGCGCCCAATACCGCAGACCTCTCCCATTCAACCTATCAGAACCGCAAGTAGGGATCAGATGGGTGCGATGGATTAAAAAGTTCGAGCGGCACATGCGAGCAACGGATGTAACAGAGGCCAAACAACTGGATCTGTTCCTAAATCTGGTCGGTGATGAAGTGGATGACCTACTAGTGACACTACCAGAAGATGAGATGCCGACATACAAAAGGCTAATAAATGCCTTTCAAGAAAATTTGATCCACAGAGAAATGCTGATTTTTAGCGATATACTTTCACAATAGCATTTCAAAACACGGATGAATCGCTGGATGATTTCGCGATGTGACTGCGCAAGCTAGTGACCCACTGCGAATTCAACAAATACGACAACGAACAAGCGATTCGCTTGCGCATCATTGAAGGATGTCGTTACACGGACTTCCGTGTGAGATTCCTGAAGGAACCAACTGTTGGAATTCCTAAAGAATGACAGGACGCAGGAAGATCCAAGAAGATAACCATTTAATGACCATCCACTCTCCGCACTAGATTACACACCAACATTCCACAGTGAGCTCCAGGATGGAAAAGTCCAACAGGGGGCAGGGAATAGGGGTGGATGGAATGTACTAACAGAGCTAATTGTAACACATCTCCCTTAATATGTAGGACATTTGTAAGGGAAAAGAGGTGTGGGTTAAGGTAGGCTGGTCGCACCAGCGAGGAACATAAAATACCTAGCAGAACACTTTATGAATGTACTCTTACAATATTGTCAAAACTCCACCATTGACCATTTTCAAACTGTACTACATTTTTCAACACTTTTACAATTTTACAGGTAGAGTGAAATTTGCTAGGGGCAGTTCCTGACTTGATGTTTCTTCTGGCTTGCGCCATGTCTCCCACCTCCCACTTTTGGGACTTCACTCCATGTTTTTGATCATACCATTGTTTATACTTGGTTTGATGTTCTCTGACCTTCTCTCCTGCCTCCTCCCGATCTACTACCCTGACTTCACCACCATTTAACCAACATGGATTAAGCTTGGTGCATGGTTCCCTCCCACGTAAGGATACAAATGGAGAGATCCCAGTTACTCTGTTAGGAGATGTGTGATAGGCCCACAGCCATTCCCTCAAAGAGCTTTCAACCTCATGTCCGTTAATGGCAGCTAGTTGGATATTTTCCTTAATGACTCTATTGGCTCTCTCCACTAGTCCATTTGCTTTCGGACAATAGAGAGCTGTAGTTTCATGCTTTATGCCTGATACTTTCAGAAAATCCTGCATTTCCTCAGAGGTGAATTGTACCCCATTGTCAGTTATTAGTGTGGAAGGGATACCTTCCTCACTGAACACCTCTTTTAGGAATTGGATCACCGATTTGGTATTGATGCTGTACACAAACTTTTGTTTGATCCAGTGAGAAGTATAATCGATCAGGACTAACATGAATCTTCTCTGCAGGGCTTGATTCTGTAAAGGTCCAATGATGTCCTTTGCCAATTTGCTCCATGGCTTGGTTGGAACACTTACTGGAGACAACGGAGATTTGTGTATCGTTTTAGACTTATCACTTTTTCCGCATGCTCCACATTCTTTTACTACTTCTTCTGTCATGGCATCCATTTTTGGAAACCAGAAGTTTGTTCTTACTCTTGCCTTAGAAGCACTGCGTCCAAGGTGGCCTTCATGCGCCAAGTCAATGACTCTCTTCTGTAGTTCTTTGGAAGGTATCACTCTATTATTGCGATAAACTTTTCCTCCTATGGTACTCAGCTCATCTCTGACTTCCCAAAATTCTTCCACTTCTGCTACAACATCTCTCTTCTTGTTTGGCCATCCATTTTTGATCAGCTCTTTTAGGACACTGAGCTCATTGTCTTTCTTCATTCCCTCTTCCCACTCTTTTTCCGTGATGGCCGGAAAGTCCATCATCATTATCATACTGTCCAGAGCTTCCTCTTTAACATCTTCTTCTGGAAGAGGTGATCTTGAGAGAAAATCTGCAATAATATTTTCTTTTCCCGGCACATGTTCAATCTTGAAATTGAAGTGCTCCAGCCCCAGTATCCATCTGCTGATGCGTGGGGTGCAATTCTCCAGACCTTTCACTGAGAAAATATATGTGAGAGGCTTGGGGTCTGTCCGTATGGTGAATCTTAAACCCCATAGAAAAAACTTAAAATGCCTGACGGCCCAAAAACATGCCAATGCTTCTCGTTCGATTACTGAATCGTTATTTTCTGGTGGAGAGAGGCTTCTGGACGCGTAGGCAATAATCTTTTCTTCAATTCCATTTTTCTGAATCAAGGTAGCACCCAGTCCATAGTTTGAGGCATCAGTTGCTAGGATAGTTTTCTTGTTGGCATCAAACGTTCCGAGGGCTGGAGAGTTGACTAAGTCTTCCTTCAAGGCATTAGCAACGGCCTCCTGTTCCTCATTCCACTCAAACTCCTTGTTTTTCTTTAACATCTCTCTCATGGGTTCGCACTTGGCAGGAAAATTTTCTACATATTTTGACATGTATTCCATGAGTCCTAAAAAGGACTTTAGCTCATCTTTGTTCCTTGGGTTGGGGGCTTCTTTTACAGCCCGGATCAAACTACTCTTTGGCCTAAATCCTTCTTCAGAGATCAAATGGCCCAAGTATTCTACTTGTTGAACTTTTATCTTACACTTTTCCTTCTTAACTGTTAGGCCGGCGTCTGTGAGTCTTTGGAAGACTTGTCTCAATATTCCATCATGTTCTTCTGAATTTCTTCCGTAGACCAATATGTCATCTTGGAAGCACATTGTACGTTCCACACCCTCCAGAATCTTCTGCATAGCTCTTTGGAAGATTGCAGCAGCCGATGCAAGGCCAAAAGGCATTCTTTTGAACATGAAGGCACCAAAAGGCGTGATAAACGCTGTGAGTGGCCTTGAATCTGGATGTAATTCGATCTGGTGGTACGCCATGGATAGATCTATTACGCTGAAATACTTTGCAGGGCCCATGGTGCTTAGCATTTCATTTATTACTGGCAAGGGATGTCTCTCTACCCAAATACAGTCATTTAAACTGCGCAAATCCACACAGAGGCGGATGCCCTCTCCATTGGGTTTGGCCGCAAGAACTATTGGAGCCAACCACTCAGAACAGTCTATGGGTTGAATTATATCCAAATCACATAACTTCCACAGTTCATTTTCTAAAGGTTCTCTCAATTTATAAGGCACAGTTCGCAGGCCGTGTACAACAGGTTTAGCATTTTGTTTTAATTTAATCCTATGCTGAAAATTGTGTAAGCATCCCAGTTCCTCTTTAAACAGTTGTTTATAATTATCACAAATCTTCCCCCCCGCCCCCGGAAACTTCTCTGTAAGTAGCACTTGTTCCGCACTGTTGGGGTCCAATATGATTCCCAACTCTTTTTGATGAACCCATCCTAAAAGGTTGGAACCCGACTTCACTACATATACAGTCCCATAGGTTTTCCTATCCTTAAATTGTAGCTGTACATCTTTCATGCCCAAAAGGGGAATGTTACCTTTGTTGTACACTGAGGGGAAAATATCTGGGGTCTTAAGCTTACTAATCTTATTCTTGCCTGTGGACATATAATCATCCTTATTTATCAAAGTGAACAGTGAACAGGAATCTGCAAACATTTCAACTAGATCATCATTAATTAGTACATCACACTTTGGATGAATAGAATTAACTGTGTCACTGGCATCTTTCACTTGTAAAATAGTTTTTTCCACTTTCTGTTCAATGCATTTCACTTCTCTACTCATGGCCCTATCTGTATTCTTTTCTTGATCTCTGGTGTGCAACTCTCCATCACGACACACCCTAGCGAAATGCCCCCTCCTATTGCATTTCTTACAAGTGACATACTTGGCAGGGCATTGGAAATAGGAGGCAAAATGGTTGTTGCTACCACAACGGTAACACTTTGGACCCTTCTCTTTGTAATCTACCTTGGTGTTAGCATTTTCCTTAAACTTCATCTTATACACATCGTTCCTGTCTTCTACATTATTAATGGTAGCTACAGTCTCCCCATCGGGCTTCATTTCTTTCACACACTTAGCTGTGTGTTCCACTGACTTGGCAATTTCTATTGCTTCCCTGAGCCCTGGATTTTTTGCCAACAGTTTCTCCTGGATGCGTGGATTATTCGTGCATCTTACCATTTGGTCTCTTATTAAAGAGTCTGTGAGGTCACCAAATTCACATAATTGCGTAAGTCCCCACAACACCGCAATATAAATTTGTACTGACTCCTGTTTCCCTTGACACCTTTTCAAAAATTTGTGGCGCTCTAAAACCACATTTATTCTATCCCCAAAATGTTTTTCCAACTTTTCCATGGTTTGCACATACACATCTACTTCTCCAGCAGCATTACCCTCCTGCTCAGGCACAGGTAGATTTTCATACACCTTACGCCCTTGTACACCCAAATTATGCAGCAAAATGTGTTGTTTTCTTACAGTATTGAACCTCTGACCACCAATGGCTATCAGATACGACTCAAAAAGTTTCACCTATTCCTTCCAGCTAATCTCAGGTTCCCCTATATCATTTAGGAAGGGCGGAGGTTGATTCATGCTTGCTGCTGCCATTATAGTGACACTGGAATAATAACCAAAAGGGGTGTAGGACAACTGTGATACAATACTGCACAGCTTAAAAGAGAGGAAAAAAACACAGGAAATTAACTTTAACAATCCCTGGTTACTATGGAGATGCTGAACTAGCACAAAACACTGCAGTTTTTGATAAAGTGGAGATGTGGTTTCCCTAAATACGTGTATCACCAGTAGTCTGACAACTAAGATAACTGTAAATACAGTACTGCACAGCTTTCATTTAAAGGATACATAGGAAGATATCAACAGTATTCTGGATTACAATGGTGATGTTGAAAGGACACGGAAAATGCTGCCGTTTTGAAGTTACTGTGGTAGGTATGAGACCTCTGAAAATTTTGTAGCACTGGTAGTCTGTGACTGCTCCCCGAATAGCCAGTACCTTACTTGAACCTTACTTGAATGTTCCCACTCGACAGATTCGTTTGCCTTAAGGCAAAAAAAAAAAAAAGTTCTCGCTTTACTGAAAAGAAATGCCGGTCCTCTGCTCCTGGTGCGCCGGGTAGAATCAAAAACCCGGATACAGCTGTTCTCTGAGGAAAGTACTTGCGGCCAGAAACTACTAGCAACCGGCAGTGGTTCCTCCCATTCGCCAAGGAGGTTGGGCGCAGGCACCGACCAAGCACACTTTTCCTCGAGTGCGTTGGAAATCCTGTCAGGTTCACACGGGGAAACCAGCGCAGGCGCCAACCAGAACACTTTACTTCAAATGCGTCGGAAATCCTGTCGGCTCCATGGATCACACGCTGAGGAAAAACCAGCACAGGCGCCGACCCGGGTCACACCACAAGAACTTGACAGGAACCCTTACTGTGGCACAATTGGAACACTCGCTGATCACCCGCTGCGGACCACACCAACGGACGGCACTCCTGCTCCTCGACATACACCACGGGGCTCTCGCACGGAACAGGTACGTGTGAGGCTTGCTGTAATGTGCTTTGTAAAAATATCTTCCACACGACAATTCAAGCGTTGCACACAGCGGGAAGGCTACCTCCTCTTGTTAGTTATATGGAGGTTTTTGGTTTTCCTCCACATGTCATACATTTACTTAAGCTCCTGATCTCACGCTGAGCTGCACGCCTTACCCTGTTCAAAAGGCATGGACAACGAAATGCCTCGCACAATCTGGTTCCGCTCGCCCCTCCTGACGATTAAATCTCAATACGATAGGAATGGAAATTTCTTGACACGTATGGAGAGAGTACTCAAAGGGGAGATGGCCACCTCTGCCCCCTGCGCAGTTCCGTCGCCAGTGTTGGAATTCCTGAAGAATGACAGGACGCAGGAAGATCCAAGAAGATAACCATTTAATGACCATCCACTCTCCGCACTAGATTACACACCAACATTCCACAGTGAGCTCCAGGATGGAAGAGTCCAACAGGGGGCAGGGAATAGGGGTGGATGGAATGTACTAACAGAGCTAATTGTAACACCAACCTCACTGGAGAAGATCCTGTCATTGGCAAGAGCAGAGGCAAGAGCAACAGTGCAAGCGAAGCAAATGGAGCGGGGAAAGGAACGGCGAATAGAACAGGCACACCGCATGGCAGAGAACAACTGCACAAACAGTTGGAAAAAAGGACACAATGAAAAGGCGACAAAGAAGCAACCTGAATCAACCTGCTACAGATGCGGACTGGAATTTCCACATAAAGGCCCGTGCCCGGCAATGGGCAAAACATGCAGGAAATGCAATAGGAGCAATCATTTTGGAAGTGCATGCCTGGGACTGCAGTTCAGAAGCGAAAGAGGAAGACATGGAAGACTGAGGATGACGACGAGCAGACATGTCAGACATGTAGAAACAACAAACAGAAGCTCATCAATAGAGTCAGGTGAAGAAGAGGAAGAAAAAAAGGTAGAACAACTGTACCTCATGTCCGACACTGCTGCCATGCCCACCGAAGAAGGCATAAATACAGAAACCATGAACAAAGATAACATCAAGAAGTAGGAGACCACACAAAACACGTTTCGTGCTAGACAGCGGAGTGACATGTAATATCATCTGTGTATCGGAATATGAGAAGATGGAAGTAAAACCAGTGTTGATGCCATCAAACGTTGAGGTATTCACGTGGGGGTCAAGAAAACCAGTGATGAACATGGGGAAATTCACAGAACATCTGAGATACAAAGGCCAAACGATGAAAGAAGAAATACATGTGTTGAAAGGTGGCATTCCGGCACCGTGCCTATTGAGCAATGTCACAGCGCCGGTAATGGACCTCCTTGAAATGACATACAACATGTCAGAGAAGAAAAGCATCCTGCAAGAATATCCCAAACTCCTCCAAGGACTAGGGAAGCTAAAAGGATGACAATAACACTGCATATCAAAAACCAGTAGCTCAACATCACCGGCGAGTACCAATACACCTACAACTGCAGGTAGAGGAAGAGATAGAGGCGCTGCTAAGGCAGGACATCATAGAGCCAGTCGAGGGATCGACACGGTGGGTGTCGCCAATAGAGGCAGTGCCAAAGAAGAACACGTCCAAGATTTGCATCTGCGTCGATATGAGAATACCGAACACGACAACTGAGCGCGAAAGACGCCCCGGACCTCACTTCGATGATATGATCAGTTGCCTAACAGACACAAGACGTTTCTCCAAACTAGACCTGTGCAGGGGATATCATCAGCCAGAACTCGACCCTCAGTCCAATTATATCACAACATTTTCCACGCACTTGGGTCTCTTCCGATACAAACGTCTGAGTTTTGGACTATAATCGGCTGCTGAAATATTACAAGAGACAATCCGGCAAATAATAAGGCCAGTTTAAAACAGTCTGAACTACAGTGATGACATTCTGGTGTTCGGCAAGTCAGAGGAGGAACATGACAAAGCACTGCGAGATGTATGCTCCCAGCTGGAGCAGGTAGGGCTGCCGCTAAATGAGGACAAGTGCGAACTGGGGCAAGTCAAATGGTGTTCTTTGGACACATTTTCTCTAAAAATGGAATGCGACCAGATCGCAGCAAAGTGGACACGCTAGAAAAAGCAAAACATCCATGCAACATTGCAGAAGTAAGGTCATTCCTCGGCCTTGTTAGCTACTGCACAAGATATATAAAGGACTTTGCCACAGTGAGCACGCCACTGAGAGAACTAACTAAGCAAGGCCAGACCTTCGTGTGGACAGAAGAATGCAGCAAACCATTTGAAGCGATCAGGCACGTAGTGACAGCAGTAGATCACCTTGCATACTTTGATCCATTGCTGTGCACCGAATTGACAGTGGACGGCAGCCCAGTGGGGTTGGGTGCAATACTAGCACAACACAGACCAGGCAAGGAGTCACCAAAGTGTGTAGTAGCCTACAGAAGCAAGAGCCTGTCTGACATCGAAAAGGCATACTCTCAGCCGGAGAAAGAGAGTTTGGCAGTAGTATGGGTATGCGAGCACTATCACATGATCATATACGGGAAACCCTTCACGAAAATAACAGATCACCAGGCACTGGTAACGATCTATGGAAATCCCAACGCAAAGATACCACCCCGAATAGAGATGTGGGGAATACGACTAATGGATTACAACTTCAAGATCATACACAAACCAGGAAAGAAACACAACCCGGCGGACTACATGTTAAGACATCCTCTAACACACACACCTGAGGCAACATCAATGGAGGAAGAATACCTGAACTTTATACTGAACCACAACACTCCGGCATCGATAAGGATGGAGGACTTGGAGAAAGAAACGAAACGGGATCCCACAATGCAAGCGATCAAGAAGGTGACAAGACAACAGAGGTGGAGGCATGTCAACAACAACAGCATCATGGAAGAAGGAGTAATAAAAGAGGAAATGTTGGCATTCAAGAAGATCCATGAAGAGCTCTCAGAGACCAAAAATGGCATAATGATGAGAGGAACAAGAACAGTAATGCCCAGGGGACAGACGGTAGACCTGGCACATGAATCACAAAGAGGCATGGTAGCAACAAAGAAAATGCTACGGGAAAAAGTGTGGTTCCCGGGAATGGAAAACATGGTTGAGGCCGCAGTCACACACTGCCATGTCTGTCAAGTGACAGGACAGCCGTCCAAGCCGGAACCGCTGCAGATGTCAGACCTACCGAAGGTGGTGTGGACTGAATTGGCAGCCGATTTCAATGGGCCCCTTGAGACAGGAAACTACCTGCTAGTGATAATAGACGAATTTTCCAGATTTCCCATCGTAAGGCAAGTAGCGTCAACGTCAGCAAACGCGACGCTGCCAGTCATGGATGATGTTTTGCAGCATGGGGATCTCCACAAACTCTAAAGACTGACAATGGCCCGCCCTTCTCAAGAGAGGAGTTCAGAAAATTCATGGACTACCTAGGGATCCGCCATTGGAAAATAACACCTCTGTGGCCACAGGTGAATGGGATGGCAGAAAGATTCATGGGAATGATCAAGAACGCTGTACAACAAGCTAAGATAACACAGATATCGATAGGGCAGGCCCTGTGCCAGATACTAAGGGACTACAGAAACACTCCTCCCAGCTCCAAAGGGAGGTGCCCCGCTGAGCTCGTGCTAGGCGGCCTGAGCAGGACGAGGATACTGCAGATGGAAGAGACATCAAGAAAGGAGCAAAGTAACATAGCTGCCAAAGACAAAGAAGCAAAGGCGAAAATGAAAGCATACGCTGATTTAAGGAGGCATCCCACTCCGGTGCAACTAAAAGAAGTCAGACAGCCCGTTCTCAAAAGATCCGCTGACGGTGACTGAAGTGAAAGGGCCCATGATAACAGCATCAGCATTATAGACTAGGCTAACAGAACTCCTGAGTGTGCACAGCCCATCACTATGGATGCCAATAAGGCCTTCAATGGGGTACACTGGCCTTATCTCAACAAGTTTCTGATCTAATTTGGAGAAGGTTCATCTTATTGGATTTTTGACATTTTGCTCATAAAACTTTACTCTATACTTGTAATTTGGCTTGGGATATTTATTGTTTTGCATTTTGACTTTATTACTGTTTTTGGTACTGCATAAATACTTTACACATTATACTAAGATACGCCTGTCTAAGCTTTGCCATAGGTACCAGGGGCTTGAGCTCAAGTTATCTTACTGACTTTGAAGGTTCACCCTGACAAGGGTTAAGATTATCCTTTTGAGTGGGCAGTCGCCCAACCCAAACAACCATCCCATTTCTTTCTTTCAAACTCTATTTTTTCTTCAACAAGCTATTCATTGTTATCCCCTTTAGTCCTCTGAAATAATCAAAATGTAACTCACAGCGCTTAACAACAAGTAATAAATCATAAAATATAGGTTCTGTAGTCAAGAACACATTGTAAAGTTTTTGAAACACCCAATGTTTGGGTGACTTAGACTGCCAATATCACTTATATCGGACTGATGTTGTGGTACGTAAGCTGTTATGTCACAATGGCTTGCAGAAGTGCTGGCAGAGTCAGTGACCTCATACGAGAATATAGACCCTTCTGGGCATTAAATGATGCCTTGTGGAATTGGATCAGTTGTCAGGGCCGGACTGGGAACCAACACCGGCCCTGGCAAAGTGCTGGCCGCCCCCCCCCCTCCCCCCCCGCCCTTCCCGGGGTTGGAGGTGCCGCCGAGCTCTTTTCCAGGGAGTTTGCGGCCGATTTTGTTACAGGGCCGATTTTGCTGCAAAACGGCCCTGTAACAAAATCGGCCCCCAGGGGCCCAAAACCGGCCCACACCCATGCGGCGCACCAGGGGATTGCCCGTAGCCCGCTACGGCCAGTCCGGGCCTGCTTATTGTCTGGTTGTTGGTCTTTGTACTCTGCATCATTAGTTAATACATGTTTGAAGAAATCATAGTGGAGCACTAGAGGATTTTTTTACTACACAGCTTAACAAATAGGTTTGTAAGTTCTAACATTACCAACATTGTAGCGTGATCTGTAAATGGGAAACGGGTTCTGAGAAACAGCATGCGCTTTGTACTATGGTAAACTCTGTTAAATTTGGAATCTGGCCAACAACCCATAAGGGAGGAGTACATAAGGTTTGTCCTAGCACATGGCTTGGCTACAGTACTTCGCATGTGTAGTAATTGTCTCAGTCTGTGTGGCAGGTCTCTGGCAGAGTCCAGTCATCCATGTATCACCACCCGATGATTTGCTAAAAGGCAAAAACACATTCTGGCGGAGAAAGTGCAATTTTAAACTTGAGGAAGCACCCAGAAGGGTTCTCCGGGGTGGGGGGCTGCAAGGGATAAATGGTCAGATTGTAGTGCCTCCAAACAAAATTAAACAAACCTTTGCAATGTGAATACGTACAACCAGCTGATGTAAGGAGCTGCTTGCTGCCAAAGCAGGGAGTTGCTAGACTGGGTTGATCCACATGCTTTTTATTTTGAGTATAAGTGTTTTTTTTAAATCCAACTTTTATTTTGCTTATGGTGACTACTGCAGTTTACAAACTGCTGCGAGAGATCTCCGCACACTCAGGTACACATTTTTCTAGTAAATGTGGAAGAGAGCAGAGGTAGTAGTGGAAAAATGAGGGACATTTACTACAAAATGAGTGGAGTTAAGGGACAATTATAGTGGGGTTTAGCAAGGCACATGCTATTGCTGAACACACACCAACAAAAAAGAAAGAATAAGACTTTTACAATTCATGACATACACTTCTAAGTTTACTGCAACCCTAGTATTGTCAAAACTGGCTTAAATGTACTCCAGCCCAGTCTTGGAGTAAGTTAAGCACCGCAAATGCCCAGTCACTGGTACTGCAATACATTCTTAGGGAGGAAATAATTAAACTAACCCCCTATAAAAATGAATGTTAAAATAATTAAAGTATTTATCAAATATATAGTTAAGACCTAGTTTCCATACGAAAAGCATTTTTTGACTTGCCTATAACTTTGGCGTTGTTTGACCAATCTTCATGAAATGTTACCAAAGTAGGTTCTGTGTGTCATGGAAAGTTTGGGGGTGATCCGTGCAGTAGGGACCAAGGAATGAACTCACTTCCCACTCACCTTCGCCTCACTCAGAACCACCTAGCATTCAGAAAACAACTTAAAACTTGGATATTCGACAAGTAATTCCCCTCCTTTCTTCAAGCGCCTTGAGACCCTCTGGGTTTGTAGCGCGCTATATAAATCATTTTGACTTTGACTTTACATATTTCTTCATCACAGATATTTTGCGGTGGTTCTCTCGGATGCGGCCATCAAGAGTTCTCTGATTGGCTGGGCGCAACCTGAACAGAAAGTCACAGCTGACCATTATACCACCTGGGAATGGTTGCCGGGGCTGAAAACTTGTGTGAAAGAGAACATAAGGGGTCAGGATGGAGATACTCTGACTCCATGTTTGAGAAAAGGGTGTGTTAGTGACACAAATTATGTTTCCATAATAGATGTTTTTTAATTCCATGTGCTATTTGCAACAACAATGCAACCGCCAGCATGACCCCCTGTGTTCCGTTGTGGGGACTTCGTGACTACTTACATCATCACCAATATTGGGAAAAATATATAAAATATATATATATTTGTACACACTCACCAGTCACTGTCACTGTCGGGTTTCGCCTTGTATGGCCGCTGTCCGCGTAATGCGGGTTAAGATGCGACCGTACAGGCTGAACTACATTACCCAGAAGGAGTGAAGACGACGTCACGTTCTGACGCTACGCACGCAGACCCAGGAAATAAGACTCGGCAATTCTTCACGCGCAGTGCCGATAATTTTGCCTTCTCTACAAACTGGTCGGTAAGATGGAGTAGCGGTAAGATTCTGTTTTGGGACTTGGTTTCCGCCTGTGTCTTGTTTCACCCCTTGTTGGTTGGGTGGAAAAAACATTTGTTCAGTGTATTTAGCACACACGGCGGTGAGCGCCTACCAAGTACTTTGGGAAGTCTTGTGATTCAACAAGGTTTCTCTTCCTCTCCCTGTTGGACGAAACAGGGTTTTGCGTTTTCATTGCAGGGAAAGGTTTGTTTCCGGTTTGTGTTTAGAACGGACCATTACTGCTAAACCTAACGATTGACTATTCAAGTTTGCAGAGTATAACAGTAACTGGGCAGTCTGTCTCTGCAATTTGGAAAGAGTTATCAATTGGTCCGGATACGGAGAGAGCTACAATTCTGGTATCTTCACCTGTGGGAGAAAAGAGCACATTAGTCGGCAGGAATCATATGAAAGGGTGCATTAACCTATCCTGCCGATTTTTCTTTATGATTCCTTTATTTTCATCAAACCATTTTACGCTTTGTATTTAATATCCAGGGGAGACGATTCGGGGTTACGTGATCAAGGGGATTGGTGTAGCCTATAAAGAAACACCCTAAATGAGTGGTAGGTAGTATGTACTAAGAGTTAGAAATATTGAGTCACGTGCTCTCATAAGCTCATTGTGTTTCCCTGTGTTTGTTGTTACAGTTGGCTCGCTTCCACAATCACGACCCTCCTCCTTCCTCCCACAATTCAAAGCCTCTCATATTTTTTCTTACAGGTATGGGCATTGATCATTGTTGTATATAGTAAGGAAGGATTGTAGAGATAGTTGCTTGTGGTGTTTCGGGGGGGTTGATTTCTAATCCCTTGTTCTTGTCGTTTCAGCTCTCTCTCCCCGCTGTCCCTTCCTTTCCCGCCCTCATGGGACAATCTTAGTAGTCTGTGTATTCTACGTCAGACTCTGGGAGAGTCGTGTGGGGGAGGTTAAAGGTTATTCAGCACAGCCCCGAAGAGAGCCGAGCCTGACAGTCACACACTCATGTCTGCACTCACAAACTCTCTCAGACACTTATATACCCATTTACATACCCACTTACACACTTAAACATCCAGTCACATGCCCACTCAGATACTCATCCACTCACTCACATACCAATTCAGGTACTTAGGCACCAACTTACAGACTTACTTGAAGTGTGATGCACCCATATACAGACCCACTCAGAGACTCCAGAGACTCATGCATTCACTTACAGACCCACTCACACACATGTATGTTCTCACAGACCCACTGAGACACTCATACACTCATTCACAGATCCACTGAAATACTCATACACCCACTCACACACCCATACAGTCACTCTCACATTCAGTTAAAGACCGTCTCAGAGACCTATGGACTCTGGCAGTCATTCCTACACTCAGAAACTCACACACCCACTCCGAAACTCACCCAGAAATACACACCCACTCACTCACCCAGTCAAGGCTCATGCATCCACTCACAGACCCACCCAGACACTCATGCAGGAACTCATTCACTCACCCACTCAGAGACTTATGCTCTCACTCACAGACCCACTGAAACACTCATGTGCCAACTCACAAATCCACTCCGCTCTCACACAGACACTCATAGACCCTCTCAGAAATGTATGCACCCAGTTAGTTATACACTCAGAGACTCATGTACCCACACACAGTCACACCCATAAGAAACACTCATGCTGCCAGTCATAGACCCACTGAGAGACGTATGCACTCCCACACAGACCCACTCAGACACTCATGCACCCACTCACTTACCCATTCAGAGACCCACTTAGACACTCATGTATCCACTCACAGATCCAGTCACACAGTCATATACTCACTTACAAATGCACAAAAGCACACATGCACCTACTCACAGATTGAGTGAGACTTACGCAACCAATTACAGACCCATTGTGACACTGATGCACCCACTCATAGATGTACAGAGGCAGTCAAGCATTTTGTTACAAATACTTATACTATGAATGAGAGACTTAGTGATACAGTGATGCATGCAGTCATAGATTACACTGAAAAAGGTATGCACGGTGTTACAGAAATATTAAAGGAGTTGTTAATGCTATTATACAGTTGTTTAGATAGTAATGTGTTTAGTGTGTTGGTTATAATTCCTTTTGCAGTTATCATTTTTGAATGTGGTGGTGGCTATTGAATGTTTGCATTTGTTTTGTCATTTTGGGAAGTATTTGCTGTGATCTCTGCTACCGATATCATTGCGATGCACAGCATCACTGCATCACCGCAAAAATTGAACATTGGTTTAACTAGTTGTTTTTATGCAAACTCTCTATAAAAATATTACTTTAAACAGTGCCGTAATAAACCCCTAGTGTCTAAAATATTGTAAAATGTATGCATATATGTGTTTTGCACCCCCTAAAAAAGGCGTGATCGCAGCGGTTACTGGAGTCATCATGACACTCGGTGTAATCATGAAAACAGGGAGTAGGGTCATCAGTGATGTCATCAGTGATGTCACTGACCATGTCATGAGTGATGTAATATGTGAGGTCATAAGCAGTGCATTGTGAGGGCTCAGATTATAGTTAGCTCAAACTGCCGAATTTCTCTTGTTTTATACGAGTGAAATGCCAGCCTAACTATGACAGCCCTGTAACCTGTTTTTTTCAGTGATTTCCAAAGTTTAAAAAAAAATATTTCCTGACTATAACATTCATGTAACCTTTGTTTTAGTATATATATATATATATATATATATATATATATATATATATATATATATATATATATATATATATATATATATATATATATATATTTATATTCACTGAAAAACTGACCATGTTATGAATGATGTAATATGTTACATCATCAGCAGTGCATTGCAGGGCGCGAGTTATAGTTAGCTCAACCAACTATTATGGCAGAATTTCTCTGGATTTGTATGAATGAAATATCCATCTAACTATAACGACCCAGAAACCTGTGTGTTTTTCAGTGAATTTCTAAGGTTTTTTAAATGCTAATTTCTAACTATAACGTCCCTGAAACCTATGGTTTTTTGCAATGAATTTCAAAGGTTTTTCAAATGCTAATTTCTAACTAAAACGTCCCTGAGACCCATGGTTTTTTCAGTGAATTTCTAAGGTTTTTTAAATGCTAATTTCTAACTATGCCTACAGAGTTAGAACATGTGAAGGAAGAGGAAGAAAGGCGCAAAAAGAAGCAAGAGAAATGCAGAAAGAGGCAACAGAAGTCCAGAAAGACGAAGAAAGGTGCAGAAAGAAGCAAGAGATATGCAGAAAGAACCAACGGATATGCAGAAAAAAGCCCTGCTGAGAAGCCATCCTGTGCCCCCAACTTATTTCTAATTGGTACTGGTGATAACTGACTCTGACTAACCAGGCCAGGAGCCAGTGCCACCCTGAAAGACACGAATACAGTAAAAACACCTACATACACTAGGGTACACTATGGGTTGGGGTACCCCTGTGATTGGCATGACCTCCCCTGTAAGGACCTAGTACATAATAGGGCAGGGAGATTAAAACTACCTCTAAGTCAGAGTTGCAGAAAGAGGAAAGAGAAGTGCAGTAAGAAGCACCAAAGGTGACGAAAAAGGCAAGAGAGGTACAGAAGGAAGGAAGTGAAGTGAAGAAAGAGGCAACAGAAGTGCAGAAAGAGGCAAGAGAATTGCTGAAAGAAGCAACAGAGGTGTAGAAAGAAGCAAGAGATGTGCAGAGAGAGGCAAATGAGGTGCAGAAAGAAGCAAGAGCAGTGCAGAAAGAACCAACAGAGGTGCAAAAAGAGGCAAGAGGGATGCAAAAAGAGTTAGGAGAGGTTCACAAAGAGGCAAGAGAAGTACCGAATGAGGCAGAAGGGGTACAGAAAGAAGGAAGAGAAGTGCAGAAAGAAGTAACAGAGGTGCTGAAAGTGGCGCGAAGGGTGCAGAAAGAGGAGGAGAAGTGCAGAAAGAGGCAACAGAGGTAAAGAAAGAGTCAAGAGGTGCAGAAACAGGCAGTAAAGGTGCAGAAAGAGGCACGAGAATTTCTGAAAGAAGCAACAGCGGTGTAGAAAGAAGCAAGAGAAGTGCAGTAAGAAGCAAGTGATGTGCTGAAAGAAGCAAGAGCAGTGCAGAAAGAACCAACAGAGGTGCAAAAAGAGGCAAGAGGGGTGCAGAAAAAGGTTGGAGGGGTGCACAAAGAGGCCAGAGAGATACAGGAAAAAGCAGGAGGGTTGTAGAAAGAAGGAAGAGAAGTGCTAAAAGAAGTAACAGAGGTGCTGAAAGAGGTGCGAAGGGTGCAGAAAGAGCAAGAGAAGTACAGAAAGAGGCAAGAGGGGTGCAGAAAGAGGCAAGAGGGTTGCAGAAGGAGGCAAAAGAGGTGCAGAAAGAGAACAGAGGGGTGGAGAAAGAGGCAAGAGATCTGCAGAGAAGAGCAACAGAGGTGCTGAAAGAGGCGTGTGAGGTGCAGAAAGAGGTAAGAGATCTGCAGAAAAAAAACAACATAGGTGCTGAAAGAGGCATGTGAGGTGCAGTAAGAAGCAAGAGAAGTGCAGAAAGAAGGATAAGAAGTGCAGAAAAAGGTAATGGAGGTGCTAAAGGAGGTGCAAAGGGTGCAGAAAGAGCAAGCGAAGTGCAGAAAGAGGCAACAGGGGTACAGAAAGAGGCAATAGAGGTGCAGAAACAGGCAGAAAAGGTGCAGAAAGAGGTAACAGGGTGCAAAAAGAGGCAAGAGATCTGAAAAGCAACAGAGGTGCTGAAAGAGACAAGTGAGGTGCAAAAAGAGGCAAGAGATCTGCAGACAGAAAGCAACATAGGTGCTGAAAAAGGCAAGTGAGGTACAGAAAGAAGCAAGAGAGGTGTAGAAATATGCAAAATAAGAGCAGAAAGAAGCAACAGAGGTGCAGAAAGAGGCAAGAGGGGTTCAGACAGAGGAGATAGAAGTACAGAAAGAAGCAAAAGAGGTGCTCGAAAAGGCAAGAGGGATGCAGAAAGTGGTAAGAGCAGTGCAGAAAGAAGCAAGAGAAGTGCATAAAGACGCCACAGAGGTGCAGAAGGAGGCACAAAGGGTACAGACAGACACATGAAAAGTGCAGAAAGGAGGAAGAGAAGTTCAGAAAGAAGCAACAGAGGGGCTGAAAGAGGCACAAAGGGTACAGACAGACACATGAAAAGTGCAGAAAGGAGCAACAGAGGTACAGAAAGATGCAAGAGAGGTGTAGAAAGAGGCAAGAGAGTTGTACAAGGAGGGAAGAGGGGTGCAGAAAGAAGCAACAAAGGTGCCAAGAGAGGTGCAGAAAGAAACAAGTAAAGTGCAGAAAGAGGTGCAGAAAGACGCACAAGAGGTGCAGAAATAAGCAAAAGAAAAGCAGAACGAGGCAAGAGAATTGCTGAAAGAAGCAAAAGATGTGAATTAAGAAGCAAGAAAAGTGCAGAAAGAAGCAAGTGAGGTGCAGAAATAAGCAGGATCAGTGCAGAAAGCCCAACAGAGGTGCAAAAAGAGGCAAGAGGGATGCAGAAAGAGGTAGGAGAGGTGCACAAAGAGGCAAGAGATGTACAGAAAGAGGTAGGAGGAGTGCAGAAAGAAGGGCGAGAAGTACAGAAAGGCAAGAGAATTGCTGAAAGAAGCAAGAGAGGTGTAGAAAGAAGCAAGAGAAGTACAGAAAGAGGCAAGTGAGGTGCAGAGATTAGCAAGAGCGGTGCAGAAAGAACCAACAGTGGTACAAAAAGAGGCAGGAGGGGTGCAGAAAGAAGCAGGAGGGGTACAGAAAGAGGGAAGAGAGGTGTAGAAAGGCAAGAGAGAGTTGCACAAAGAGGGAATATGGGTGCATAAAGAGGCAAGAAGGGTGCAGAATCAGACAAGAGAAGTGCAGAAAGAGGTAGGAGAATTGCTGAAAGAAGCAACAGCGGTGTAGAAAGAAGCAAGAAAAGTACCGAAAGAACCGAGTGAGATACAGACACAGGCAAGAAATGTACAGAAAGAGGGAAGATAAGTGCAGAAAGAAACGGGTGCAGAAAGAAGCAAGTGAATTGCAGAACGAAGCAACAGGGGTGCAGAAGGAGGCAAGAGAACTGCATAAAGAAGCAAGAGAGTTGCAGAAACAGGCAAATGAGGTACATAAAGGGACAACAGGGGTGCAGAAAGAGGCAAGGCAGGTATAGAAAGAAGAATGGAAAGTGCCGAATGAAGCAACGAGGGTGTAGAAAGTGACAAGAAAAGTGCAGAAAGAAGCAAGTGAGATGCAGAAAGAGGCAAGAGGGGTGCAGAAAGAGGCAATAGAGGTGCAGAAATAGGCAAGTGAAGTGCAGAACGAGGCAAGAGAATTGCTGAAAGAAGCAACAGAGGTGTAGAAAAAAGAAAAAATGTACAGAGAGAGGCAAGTGAGATGCAGAAACAGGCAAGAAAGGTACAGAAAGAGGGACGACAAGTGCAGAAAGAAGCATGGAAAGTACAGAACGAAGCAACAGGGGTGCAGAAAGAGGCATGACAAGTGCAAAAAGAGGCAAGTGAGGTGCAGAAGGAGGCAAGAGAACTGCAGAAAGAGGCAAGAGAGTTGCAGAAACGGGCAAAGGGGTGCACAGAAAGGGAATAGGTGGGCAGACTGTGGCAACAGAGGTCCAGAAAGAGGGAAGAAGAGTGCAGAAAAAGGCAAGAGGGATGCAGAAATTTGGAACAGAGGTGAAGGAAGAAGACAAAGCAGTGCCGACCAATGATGGTGCAGAAAGAGGCAAAAGGGGTACACAAAGATGCAAGTGAAGTTCAGAACTAAGCAAAAGAGCTGCAGAAAGAACCAAAAAAGTTAGAAAAAGAGGCAAGAGGGGTGCAGAAAGGGGTAGGAAAGGTGCACAAAGAGACAAGAGGGACACGAAAAGAGGCAGGAGGGGTGCAGAAAGAGGAAGAGAACTGCAGAAAGAAGGAAGAGAGGTGCTGAAAGAGGCACACATGGTGCACAAAGTGACACGACAGCTGAAGAAAAAAGATACAAACAGAAGTACAGAAAGAGGCAAGAGTGGTGCAGAAAGAGGTAAGAGAGGTGTAGAGAGAGGCAAAAGAGTTGCACAAATTGGAAAGAGGGGTGCAGAAACAGGCAAAATGGATGCAGAAAGAAGCAAGTGAGGTGCAGAACGAGGAAATTGAGGTGCAGAAAGAGGCATGAGAGTTACAGAAAGAGGCAAATGAAGTGCAGAAGGAGACAAGAAAACTGCCGAAAGAGCAATAGAGGTTCAGAAAGAGGCAAGTAAGGAGCAGAAAGAAGCAAGATACGTGCAGAAAGAAGCAACAGAAGTGCAGCAAGAGGGAAGAGCGTTGGAGAGAGAGAGGTGAGAGGGGTGCAGAAAGAAGCAAGATAGGTGCCGAAAGAAACAATAGAAGTGCAGAATGAAGGAACAGAGGTGCAGAAAGAAGCAAAAGGGGTGCAAAAAGACGTAGGAAGGGTACAAAAAAAGGCAAGAGAGGTGCAGAAAGAGGGAAGAGGGATGCAGAAAGAGGCAAGAGGGGTTTTTAAAAGAAGCAAATGAGGGGCAGAAAGAGGGAAGATATGTGAAGAGGGAAGAGAGCTACAGAAAGTAGAAGAGAAGCGCAGAAGTAGGCAAGAGAAGCATAGAAAAAGAAAGTAATGTGCAGAAAGAGGCAAGAGAGGCCCAGAAGGAAGCAAGAGTGGCTTGCAAACCATTAGTTCCAGTTTAGCACCCACATTGAGCAATAAGTAACAGGTGACCATTCTAGGTTTGCAAAAGGCCTTCCTCCACACTGTAACACTAGTCACTGCATTTTTGGTAACGTTTGAGCCGTTTGAGCTAGAAACAAGGCTTTTTTGTTCAAATCTGCAGATTAGGGAGCAGATGATGAATTATGTGATGTGGCTAGTGCAGAAAATGTATAATTTTGCGAAAGTCAGTGTAGCTAAACAGTCACATAATTCCAGTGGCCCTGCTCATACCACTAGCTAGGCCCACATGTGCTCCTCAGTGATTTCCTTCTTTTTTGGCCTCACTGAGTTCATAGTTGAGCTTCTATGGAAATGACAAAGACTAAACCTGAGGGTACCACTCCACAACACAGACTACCATACCACATTATTACTCTCCATAACACATAATCCCACTCTACATAATTCCTATACACTAAATACCACATACTTTCAATCCACATAATTTCACTGCACAACATACCACATAATTCCACTACACACAACGTACATCCGCTCCACTCCCAAAAACATTAGTAATAAACATTTGCATTTACAATGCCAATAGCTCTAACTTTCGCAAATGCGAAACCTATGACATTGCAAACACTTCTTTAACTAGTAGTGGCGTTTGCAGAGTGGCGGAGAAATGGTACTGGGTCTCCGACCAGAGCTCAGGAATTCTGCTGCATAGGACTTACAGGAGGTACCAGGAGGGCTTCTTGGCCCCCAAAGTCCCTCAGGAGTAAATTGGACTTCATCCCCCACCCCGTAGTCTGCCAGGAGGCGAGTTTGCAGACTGGTGGAGAAAGGTGGGCATGGCCTCCGAAGAATTCTTAGCATTCCCACTGGAAGTATCAAGAGGGGTAGTTGGTCCCCAGGGACATCCTTGGAGGCCAACTACCCCTCATATTACCTCCAGTAAGTCCCACAGCGGGATTGCTAAGTTTTCATAGCATGCCCCCTTTGCCCACCACTCTGCAAACGTGCTCCCTGGTGCACTCTTGGATGGTGAATGAAGTCCCATCCGCTGCTGGGGGTCCTTTAGGGGCCAACTAATCTACCGCTTACCTCCAGTAAGCCCCACACAGTGGGATTGCTGAGAGGTAGACAAAGGCCACGTCCCGTTTCCCCACCACTCTGCAAACGCATAAATATGTAGTGGATAGAGATTTCTAAGAGTGTCAGTTAGACACTTTGTCTGATGCGCTGGTTATATTTTTTGTTTTCAGTTAAGCCACTATCAACATACCCACTAAACCTAGGAATCTGGCATGTAAGTGCTTATATTTTTCATTATCATTTTTTGATTTGTAACGATGCCATACACATCGGTAACGGACTGAATCTTGTGCCATATGAAGAGTATAGGTTATTACTTGTTAACCATGATACAAATGAGAGTATAAAAAGGCTGATAATGTTTACTAGTCACTCTTGAGATTATAAAAGCCTTTCATTTGTCTTCTTCCTCAGTAATGCTCCCTGAAGATGGGCACTATGCCCGAAATGCATAGGAGAAATTAACGCCAGAGATATCTGAATGGATAAAATTATGTGAAATGAACATAAAAACCTTTGAGCATAATCGATGAAATAAAAAACTTTATTGAATCAAATTGGATTAACATTTTTTGTGGAGTCCTTGAGAAATACACCCAGGTACAAGAAGGTGTGCGCTAAGGGATGGGACCAACTGCTAGCTGGAACCACATGTTGAATTAATTTATGAAACGCCCTGGACATGAGGCGTTACCTCAGTAGCACCCGTAAATCAAATAAAATTAGCATTCTCGCCGTAAAGACAAGGTTGTGCACAAATCAAACACTATATTTGATCTTTCAGTTTCTGCCAGTATCACCAGGCCACTTTCTATTTTTAATCATCAATGTATGTATACGGAAGTGAAACATTGCTTGCCTAACTGCGACCAAGCCGTAACTTCTAAACGTGTCGGAAGGAGGCTACCTGTACTGCAATAAACAGCATTTAGCACTTTGGAGCGTCCTGAATCTTCGTTCTGCATTTGAAGAATAAGCAGATGTTATTTTAAGGATTTCTGGAATCCATTCAGGAGGGCCGAGTGGCAAAGCCCCGTACTACCAGACAATTGTGTATGATATATATACATATATATATATATATATATATATATATTTTTGTTTTCTTATTTGCATTTTTAGGGAATAAAATAAAGAGTAATAATTGTTTTTTAAGTATAACAATATGGGAAATTAAACATTTGTTTACTTATTTTTAAAATGTAAATCATACATGCATTAATTACATTTATAACTTTTTAACAGATTTACTACAAATTAAATAAACATAAAAATGTTAGTGACTTTTTTATCATTCTTAAAAATTATGTTTAGAAAATAAAATTATACATGTATATCATTTTAAAATTTACTACACATTTTATTTGAGGAGATAACGTGGTAATGTATTCTCATTTTTTTATATTATCAATTCCAGGTAATATTGAATATGCTTATTACTTCACATTTATATTTTACATTGAAATATTTGTAATTAACTTGCGGAAAAACATTATAAACTTCATTAATTTTACTCATACTTTCTTACTCCGCCCAGCAGCGGAAATCTCCAGTAACTTACTAATAGTAACATTAGACTTGTCATTTCAGTCATAGGAGGGTCCACAGCCTCATTAAAGGGGTGGAGTCGTGTAATTCTACAACTCGGAAATGATAAATAGCAGAGAAAGTGGTAAGGTACACCTTGGCATAGATCTATGTGTGAATTATACTAGCAATGTGAATTTACCTTTGTGAATCCGGCCTATATTCTAGGACTCACACAGTTGGAGTTATATAGTACGTGCATATCATCTTAGTCCTTAAACACAAAACCACACAAGGTACCTGTTTGCGCTCTGAGACTGGCCAAGGTACAAATTCTAAAGTCTGTACACTCTTCTAGATGGAAAATATGAAAGACATTTTCTGTAGGGGGGTTCGGAAATCTTCCTGCAGCCTTCAAAAACGATTTGTGAATAATTCTTAAAACGTATGCAACCGATTGACACTCCAACTCGTAAAGCCACTCCAGCCCAAATGTACCCATAACTGCATGCACCAGTGTGAATCCACAAACCAACACAACACATTGTGTCATCCAAGCCCATTCCAACCGCTGGTTATTGTGAATGATCAACTCAACGGTGTCATCACCCCTAATCACGTCTCTTCAATGCATATCCCTAGTTTTACATCCGGATTTATAATGTATGTAGTGCAAACAGATAACATAGGTAACAAAACGTATACAATTTCCTCAAGACCATGATGACCGCATGCAGACAGCTCTAAATTCGCACAATGTTATATCATACAAGCATTTTCGTCACTGCAAAAATTGAGAAAATGCATTGATTTGTATCCAGAATTTATAAAGCTCTTTTTTGCTTATAAATCATTTTATTTGTGCATTTTTCAATAACAAAAGACTACTTAGTGAATAGTCTTTGCTACAAAATTAAGAAAAACCGATACAAAACGCCTCAAGTTATGTGTTTTATTATTTCGAAAGATACATGTTGCAAAAGAGCGTTTGCACTATATGCACAACAGTGCTTATGTTCCATGACACGTGTGTTATGGTTCAAGTGTTTGCTGCCCTCACTTGGAGCAGAGCTGCGCGGAGGCCAAAGCCCAGAATGGAAAAGTATTTTATTTGGGAACAAATGCCCTTGCTCCAGTTGAAAATGCTGACTTTATAATTGCAAGAATTCTCTAGTTACATAGCTATTGCTTCCAGGTCTCAATTTTAAATGTAATACTTTTTTTTTTGTTGTTTTTATTGCCATTTTCAAATATGAAAATATACAAACATGAGGTAAACAGAAAGAAAAACATAAAACATCGACCGTTGCACCATAGCATTCGCCCTCCCACCGAAATGCATTCATTGTAACCCCTGCCAGTATGGCGCATATGTAGCAAAGCTTATACATGTTGGTCTAACGGCTGTGATTTCAGATAGTCAATTAGATATAATCATTAATCTTTAGGTCGTGATCTTGCGGGGAGTTTCTCCTCATATGTCGATAGGGTATCTTTACAATAAGTTAGGTCCACTATCCATTGCCTCAGTGTTGGAAATCCTGAGCCATTCCAGTTTAGCGAGATTCTACGTTTTGCCAATAACAGCGCTATAACACAGAATTTGCGCTTCCTTGCCCGTATATGAGGAACTAAGCCCAGCAAACAGGTACGTATCGTACACTCCATAGGTACATCCAGCATAACACTTAGTGCCCCTGTCACCTGAACTCAGTAGTCCGCAATTTTCGGGCAGTTCCATGCCAGATGGATAAATCCAGCATCTTCCGTTTGACATCTTTTACATCTAGAATTTGCACTCAGTCCATGTCTATAAAGCCTTTGTGGTGTATAGTACATTTGGTGTAAGTATTTGTTGTGAATTATTCTCAAATTGCCATTCGGCGTTAACATATTTGTCAGCATACATGTTGTGCACCATTCTTCTTCAGACAGTGGTGTGGACAGGTTAGCATTCCACTTGTTTCTCATTTTCTCTGTACTGCCTGCAATATCCTCCTGCAATCTAGTATATAGGTTAGAACTATGTGACTCGCAGTAGGTGCCGTTAGTATAAACTGCAGGGAGGACATGTGTTGTGGTTCTACAGGATATGCCGGGTAGAGTTCTTTTATTGCCCTTTGTAGTCGGTAGTATGTAAAGTTAAACAGTAGCTTTAGGTTACTGATATAGCTCAGACTCTCTAGTGATTTGAATTTACCCTCATCAAATAAATCGCCCATTGTATCTATCGCTGCCTGTTATCCATGCCAACAGTTTCTTGGGTTACCGAGAGCGCCGGATGATGTGGTAACGGGAGGGCAGGTGCATATAATGGCAATTTGTTTGCTTTCTTACCCATCAAGTACCAGGCTTTATCAGTGGCGTCAAGTGTGTTTATGTCATGTGCATGTAAGGGAGATCGCCGATGTGGTAGTATGGCTGACAGAGGTATAGGTAGTGCGTCTCCTGCTTCAATAGCGACATGTGTCATGAAGGGTATTTCATGATACCAATAGTGGGCAAATTGCGCTTGTGCACAAAGATAATAGAGAAATAAATCCTGTTATTTAAATCCTCCTTGTGCATATGGCAAAGTTAACGTATGTAAGTCTAACCTGGCTTGTTTGCCCACCCAAATAAGATTTAGTACTAGTTTTTTTATGTTGCGGAATACTTCCAGCGGCGGCTTGATGGGGATATTGTTAAATAAATAAAGGAATTTGGGTAAAAGCACCATTTTTACTATTGCAGTTCTATCCGCTAGTGACAGTGGCAACTTGTTCCAGCGATTAATTTTCGACTCCATAGTGGCAATGACCCTACCATAGTTTGTACTGATGACCAGTTCTGGATCTCTATGAAACCAGACGCCTAGATAACGCGTGGGCTCTCCTTGCCACTCTAACGGGTAATCCAGAGCAAAGGGAGTGGTGCTACCTGTTAGCGAAATAATCTGTGACTTGGACCAGTTAATTTGTAGACCTGAGTGTTGGCCGAATTTTATGTATTCGCGTAATAGGGGATTTAAGTTTTGAGCTGGGCCTCTAACATAAAGCACCATGTTGTCTGCGTATAATGATATATGTAAGGGCCGCGTTGGAAACTGGAGCGCCGAGTAGTGATGGTGTTGCCTGATCTTGCAGGCCAATGGTTCCAACACTAACGCAAATAACAATCGGGATAGGGGACATCCCTGTCTGGTTCCTCTTTCTATTATGATAGGGTCCGATATGTAGTTGTTAATTTTTATGCGGGCGGAGAGGTCAGTATAAAGCATCGATACCCACTTCAAGAATATAGCCGGGAAGCCCATACGCCGTAAAACTGCATGTAAATACGGCAACTCTATTGTGTCAAACGCTTTGGCCGCATCCAGTAGGACCGCCGCAGCTTTAGTTTCGGGTACCAAGTAGTGAGATAGTGCGAAGAGAGTTTGCGTGTTATGTGTCGTGGATCTTTCCGGTATGAAGCCAGCTTGATCTGGACGTACCAGCAAGGGCATTAGTGGTTTGAGTCGTGAAGCAATTAAATTCGTAATGATCTTGGTGTACGTTAATAAGTGATAAGGCCTATATGAGTCACAGCTTTCTGGGTCCTTTCCCGGCTTCAACTGTGCTATTAACATCGCTTCTCGCAGGGACGATGGGAGAATTTGCTTTTCATGGGCATCGCCATACATCCTTAACAGGTGTGGGGCCAGTAAATCTGCAAATGCCTTATAAAATTCACCCGTGAACTCATCCGGTCCTGGAGCTTTACCGTTAGGGAGAGTTTTGAGGACTTCAGTGATTTCTTCAATTGTGACGGGACGTGATAGATATGCCCTGTGTGTATCTGAGAGCCATGCAATTTCCACATCTGCCATATAGTTCATTATGTCGTCTACCAAGGCAGTAGGGCGTGAACTGTACAGTTGACCGTATGTGTTCTTAAATTCGTCTAATATACCCTTTATGTCATGTTTGGGAGTGCCTGTGGGGTCCTTTATTGTCTGAATTAATTGTGGGGCATGTCCAGTGCACATTTTGTGTGCCAGATTCTTCCCAGGCCTGCCACCTTCCCCGTATGCCCGTGCCGCCTGACGGTTCGAGGCGTAGTTAAGTTTGCCAGTTGCATATGTTTGGTGCTCTAATAGGACCGTTTTTATGTTTCCCAGTAATGTGGGGTCTCGTGTGTGTTCATATTGCTGTTCTAAGTCTCATAGTTTAGTTTCCCGAATATTTAATTGCTGCCTAATATCTTTAAGAATACCTGCAGTGGTGCTAAGGCATTTGCCTCTAATGGTCGCTTTGAATGCTTCCCATAAGAGCCCTGGGTCTTCAGTCGTTGGTCCATTTAATTCAAAGTAGTCCACTATGGCCGTGTGGACGGTGTCTGTATACACTGTGTCTAGAAGTGCTGTGGCATTGAATCTCCAGGTAAAAGGAGGGGGGGGGTGTAGTGTGGTATTTGCATTGTCAGCAATACTGGGCTATGATCGGATAGTGTACGGGGCAAATGCTTAATTGAGGGGGTCCATAATGAGACCTCTCCAGTCCCTAACCACTAGTCAATTCATGACCAGCTATTGTGTGCTGCAGTGATGTGCGTGGCTTCAGTGTGATCCGGATGTCTTGTCCTCCATATGTCATTAAGATGTAGATCTAGCATAGCGTGTCGTAATGTGGCGAGAGCCCGTTTGTGTGGTTCTGTGGTATTGGGTGAACGATCCAGCCCATCTCGCAGAGCAATATTGAAATCGCCTCCCCACAGTAGGCGTGTGATGTGTAAATGAGATAGGATATGCCACACTTTAGTATAAAACCCAGGGTCATCTATATTTGGGCCATACGTATTTATTTACGCTATGTTCTGATTTCGTATAATGCCGACTACAATTATGTATCGGCCCTCCTCATCTTTCAGGACCTGCGTAACCTTAAAATGAACCCCCTTGCGTATAAGAATGATAACACCCCTTGTGTAGGAAGAGTTGTTTGAGCTGTGTACTGTTTCAGCCCATCTATGACCCAATGTCGTTGGTGTATTAGCTGCAACGTGAGTCTTCTGGAGGAATGCTATATCTACATGGAGCCTATCTAGATAAGCAAATATTTGGCGGATTTTTTTTGAGTTGTTTAGGCTTACGTTCAGGTTATCAAGTTCAGCTGTGCTGATTTTAAACCATTAGCGAGCTAGTAATCTGTGGTGTATCGGATTGATGAACCATGTTAGAATTGCTTTGCGTCTTTGCGTGGTGACAAGAACAGGGTTAGCAATAGTCACGTCTTTGCTATGTGGCCTGGAGTTTGCAATGCGTCTCAGGTGCTTTGGTCTATTTGTAACATCCCACCAAATTCCCTCCCTCCCCCACCCACTTTAGCAGCCCAACCTTGCCAAAGCCATAACCCTGACCCAACCAAACTGTAGCATAAACTTTTGTTGGGGAACACCTATGTGGGGGGTCCACCAGGTACGCACGTCTGCATCCACATTGTGGATGGGGACGGGTGCACAGTATTGAATGACATGTGAAGAAATAGTGCTGCCAACAATAAACATTATAATCTGTGGAAATTTCACAAAGAGGTAATACATCATTCAGCAGTTTACCACTGAGTTGTGCCTAGAAAGAGTACAGCAGTGTGAACATTATTACATTACTGGCAACTAAAAAGTACCAATGTCATGTCGTACAACATGCAATTGAATAGTGAGATCCTCGGCTTATACTAACAAGCAATCACCTGGGAATACACCAGCGTCTGGGTACTTGTAATATTGCACATATTGTTCGACCCAGCAATCCTCCGCTTTTCCGCTGGCAGTCCAAAAGCGGAGCTTGTGACAATAAATTGGAATCCAGTAGTGGGACTTGTCGTCTGTCTTACTCGCCCGGCTATCGTAGTCAAATACAAAGTTTTTTAGCACTGGGTCACAAAGATCCACAGGAAGGTACAATGTTCTAAATTAACTCTGTGTATTTGTGATAGTTTACACCAAGAGTGGGACTTGGCCCACAAACTGATTGCAAGAAAAATAGAAATCAAGATCTTTGTCACAGCTGACCCGGAATGTGGTCTCATTTTGTAGAACGTCGTTTACCTTGGGGGAGCTGCTCAGAATTCGTCGCTCTGTTGTTCCTCTCGACCAGTCACCCTACGTTTGCGGCCTGCTTATTTTATGAATTCATGTGCAGCTTGCGGCGTAAGAAGTATCGTGGATCGGCCTGCGTGTGTCACCTTGAGCTTTGCCGGGTAAAGCATGGCATATTCAATGCCTATGTCTCGCAACTTTTTCTTTGCTGGATTGTATTCCTTGCGTGCCAGCTGGACTGCCATGGTGTAATCTGGGTAGAACTCCAGCTTGTTCCCCTGATGGGTAACATCACCCTTCTCGCGAGCTAGTCTTAGGACCGTATCTCTGTCTCTATAGTTCAGCATGCAGGCGATTATTGGACGTGGAGGATCACCTGGTTTAGGACGTGGGGCGAGGGAGCGGTGTGCACGTTCCACCAAGAACACCAGCGATAGCACCTCAGCCCCGAACAGATCTTTGAACAGTTCTTCCACATAGGTTTCCATTTTTCCAGTGTTTGCAGTTTCCGGAAGGCCTGCTATGCGAACATTATTACTTCGCGACCGAGCTTCTAAATCTTCTGTCTTATTCCGTAGTGTTTCCATGGTTTTCTCCATTGCTGCGCAATTCTTTGTGGTGGATCTGGATTCGTCCTCTACCGCCGATATTCTTGTTTCCGCCTCTACAAGTCGTTCACCGTGTTTGTCTAACTTGGTGGCCATGTTGTCCACCCTCTGCGTTAGGTTGTCCAGTTTCCCATTCATTTCTTGGAGGCTTTGCTGGATAGCCCTTAGTACCTGTTCCATACCGCTTCCCTACTCTGGATCATTGTCCACCTCCGTCTCAGATAGTGCAGTAGCACCTTTGGTCTGTATTTTTGCTTCAAACTGCAGCTTTGTCTGCTGTTTCTCTGGTTTTCCCATCGTGCCCGTGTTATATAGGGACTCCAACCCGGGCGTGTCCTTAATTTGACGTTAGCAAGTACTCCTGGTATTGAGATCGCGGTGTTTGTATCGCTTTCGTCTTCCTGGAATGGATCTATGCACTGACAGCGCCTACGCACCAGGATAGGGCCTCCGGAGACAGTCGACGCAGTTGCAGGCAGCGTGAATCAGCTATTTTTATGCAGGATCTAAGGAGGTCACCTGTGTAGTGACGCCGACAGTGGTGCAATGATCTGGGCTGACGCAGGGGTGTGTCGTAGCAATCCTCACCGCAGGTACAACACAGCTGTAGGCTGGATGCGCATATGTTGCGTGGAGTCTAGGCGGATATCTTAATTTAGGCAAAGTCCGGGCATGGAGATTAAAGCTACAGTGTGCATCGGGCAGTGCTGCTAATCAGGCAGGTGCAGCATCACGTGGGTTAGGATCGTGTGCCTCTCTCACCTTGTAATACGCCCCAGTTGACCCACACTGATATGTCCAGCTCTGTAGCCTGCTATGCTTCGTATAGGGGTGCAGCAGCAGGTTCACCTGGATATCGTTCCGTGTTAATGGCAGTAGTGCGCGATCTGTATGCGTTCCCTGGTTCCCACAGTATTCCGCCAGTCCGCCATTTTGTCACATAGCCATGGGACTCTTCGCTATGTGACCGATGTCGTTGAGAATGACAGCGGTTATCTCAGAATCCTTCGCGTAGCGGCAAAGCACCGTTTTCTGCATACCAGTTGCCCCGATGTTCGTATGACCGGTATTTTTCCCCCGTGCATCAGCCATCCACAGTCTCCACTTCCCTGCAGTGTACGGGCGCCGCCATTTTGACAACCAATATCATGCAGTACAACGCATCCCGCATTTGATTCACTAGTAGCGTGTGTTAACAATCCGTTCAATCTGCCGCCGTTCTTGCCTTTCCATTGCGCCAGTCATTCATTGCGCAAACCGTTTGTGTGGATCTCCAGCCCATGGGCGCCGCCATTTTGGGACTGCGGTCGTCCGGACTCTGCTTTCAGCCGTATTACACCGTTAGCCACTCGTTTTGCTGCACTCTGGGCACCCACAAAGCACTGCACAGTAGTTCCGATTATATTACCCCCGATCAGTGGGGTTGGACATGCCGTCAGCACCGCGTTATCAGCTTTAGCAGGCACCCGTCCGGCAGAGCTGACTCAGGAGCCAGCTATCCCGCAGTGCGCCCTCTAGCGCCCCCCCCCCCCCCTAAATGTAATACTTTCCTTCCATATTTCCATTTCTCTCCACAGAACAGGTTCATTCCATGGGTCTTAGCAAAGTGACGTTTTGCCTACTACTTGATGGTCGAGACAGTGGCCATATTTGATGCTTCTCAAATGAGTGTGGTGGTCTCTAGCTCATGGCGCCCAAGGTGACCTCCTGGGCTTTGCTTGTAGCCTTGTCTGAAAGTGCATAACACAGAGAAATAGACCGTTTACAGCATGTTGCACAATAGGCCTCCCGTGTGCCTTTCCTCTCCTCTCCTTGAGACTCTGTTATTAAACTGTCAGTACACACCATGCGCCTGCCAGCTGGAACAGCCACCCAGTTTCGGACACTTTCGTTGAGGTTTTGTGATAAATGTTAGTGCGTTTTGGCTGCTTATTGTTTTGGTCTGATTTCTGTGACAACAGGGCCATCCCAAAGCAACTGCTGTTTTCCATTTTTGTGTGTGATTCTCGCAGCTTAGTTTTCTAGTGAGTGGAAAGCATGCCAAAGCCCCTCTTTTACTTCTTAAACATTGCATTACACTGCCCATTATTATTATTTTGAAGTTTAGAGTTTTTTGTAACCAACACATATTTTGCATTATTTCTTCATAAACAATTGTATTCCACTGTTTACTCGACCTGGGTCAAATTTTAATTACACTGGAGTAATCAGAGTCATTTTAGTTATTTCACATTACTTTGGTGACACAAATTACTGATAACTACGCCCGCTTACGCAAATCCGAGTAATCTGGGGCGCAAATGGCTACCGCAAGAGCACAGGAACAGAGAGACAGAGGGGCGTATTACCAAGGCAGGTGAAATGAAATTATCGCCGTTTTTGCAGCCGTTTTGGGCCGCAAAGCGGCGATAATTTAATCGCCCTATTAGCAAGCTGTCGCTAACATCAGTTAGCGACAGCTTTTAGGTGTTATGTTATGTTATGTTATGTTATGTGGTTTTTATTTGGCGCACAGATGCTCCAGCTAAGGAGCGTCCTGGCGCCCGACAAGGCAGCTACACAACACAACTAGATAAAACAACACAGACAAATAACTAAGGGAATAAAAACGTTTTCACAGCGCGACGGAAAGAAAGCAAATCGCTCATAGCGCGAATTGCCGGGGGTAAGGAGTTCCACAGAGCAGCGGCCCGCACTCGGAATGAGCGTCCACCGGCCCTGCTTCGCTTAAAGCGCGGCACCACGGCCAATTCGAGGTCTGCCGACCTCAAAGGTCGTGCTGGGATGTAATTGGCCATGAGGGTCGTAAGGATCGTTGCCGGGGACCCCTTCAAGATCTTATAGGCGACGCAGAGGACCTTAAACTGAATCCGCTGAGCCACCGGAAGCCAATGCAGCGCTCGTATGGTGCTGGAGGTAGGACAGAATCTTGGGAGGCCTACCACCGCTCTCGCTGCGGCGTTCTGGATCCTTTGCAGGCGCCCGATCTCAGCTACGTTCAGCCCGGCCAGCAGGGAACTCGCATAATCCAGCCTGGAGATGACGGTAGCTTGGATCATGAGTTGCCGAGTGGGGGCATCGAAGAACTTTAGCACAGGACGGAGCCCACGTAAGATGCCGAAGCAGCATGCAGCCGTGCGTTTAGTGTGGCATGCAAACGTAAGGGAAGGGTCCAGCCAAACCCCGAGGTTCTTAAGCTCGGCGACTGGGATGGGAGCAGAACCCAACTCCTCCGGCCACCATCTCTCTCCCCACAGTTCCGGCTGTCTACCAAATACCATGACCTCGGTCTTACTAGCGTTTAGCTGGAGACAATTGCACGTCATCCAGCTGGCGACCGCCCTCAGTCCTTGTTGAAACCTGGGAGCGTCGACTTCAGCATCCCCGCTGATCGTGATAGCGAGCGGTTTGGGGCCGCTTTGCATGTCAGCGATATTTATCGCTAATGACATGCAAAGTGGGCGTACCCAACCTGTTAGCGACTGAAAACAGTCACTAACATCACTATCGCCTATTATCAACGCAGGCGTAGAGACAAAAAAATTCGCGCTAAGCGCGAATATCGCTGAAAACTAACGCCTGCTCAGACCAGTTCTTAGTCTGTATATCCAATGGGAGGTGGATATTCAGGCTAAGTCCCTATTAGCGCTAATGCCTGAATATCGCTGGATTTCCAGCGATATTCACGCATTTCGCCTCTATCGCCAGATATGTGTTCGCTTAGGAGATAAACGTTGCTAATAGCACATTATCTCTGCGATAAAATCCGGCGATGCGCGGCGATAAAAAAAATTTGCTAAGCTTATTTAGCGATAAATTTCGCTAGTTGTTGATAATATGCCCCAGAGAGCGAGAGGCTGCAGGCTGTTTCTCTTTCTATTCAGTTGCAATTAGTGTTATTTTCTTAGCACACAATGCATCTTCGGGTCCATTTTGGAAGCAAGGGTGCATTTTGTTCTATGAAAATATCTCTAAATGTTGGGCCACACACCTTGTGTTATTTTGCATAATTGTGCTGTAATTTAACATAATGACACTCCAGCAAATTATGCAAGTTACTCCTGCCCATATTGTTTACATCTTGCTTAACTCTGATAGTCCCAGGTACAGCCGTTTGAATGGTACATGAAAGTATTGCACAATGATTGAACTCAAAGGTCCTGCATCAGTTAGTAGATGAAGAATGGCCTCAAGCAGCTAAATAATCGGGGAACGGATGAGCTTATGACTAATTTTGACTATTCACAATTTCTAAGTGTAAAGTTACTACAAAGTGCAGACTTACAGCTCACAATCCCTTAAAAGTGTAAAGTTACTACTAGAGACTTTTCGCATGAAGGTGGAGATTTCCATTGTCAGGGCAGAGAGCTCCCTAAGGAAAGTATAGGGAAAAGTTAATATATTCAATGAATGCATAAATATTTATCTAAAGAATTATTTTTAAAAATCCCAGCAACAGTAAAATGTTTATTTTATTTCATATGTAGTAAGAACTATATAACATTACTATTAATACATTTATATTTGTTTAAAATTTTAACAGTTCAATTTAGTTTTAAATTCTGAAAAGTTTATTTAAAAGTTATAATAAAATATGATTTATTTTTAATTACATGTAATATTTTTAATATTAAATACAATTTATATTTTAAAATACGTTTATTTATTTTGACAGTATTTGCTATGAGCTTTATTTTTTAGACCCTGCCACCATTATTTTGTATAGGTGTGTGTTGCAGTACATCTGAGAGGCCATGTGTGGTGCTAGATTTAAGATGGTCTAAGATTGAGCTTTAAAACATTTAAGAATGTTTTGAGCCCACTTTGACTCTAGAAACTTTAAAAGTGCATTGTATTATTAGTAGTTGGTTTACTCTTTTGCGGGTGCATGCTTGTCCCTCACTAAACCCATCCTTTGAGAAGATGTGGTAAAACGCTAGAGTTTCCGACGTTGGACATGGCGAACCAGGTTTGAATTTTGGCGTTGGCTCAATATCCTGGGATTCTGGGCAAATCACTTAATCTCTGCGTGCCTAAAAGGCACCAAAACAAATTAATGTCCCTTGTCTAATGTAGCTGGTGCTTATGTAAAGCGCTCCAATACCTGTGGGCTGATTATGCGCTATATACCAGTGTTTTTTTGTAAAAAATTAGGTTTCAAATAAAAAATAATTTTCAACCCTTCTTAAAATCCTCTCAGTTTGAAGTAAGCATACTATAATTTCTAGCCACTTCAGACGTCCCTCCCGCATTTACTACTAAAACACAGGCGTACGTGCGGAGACATCCAAAATTAGAACGGAAATCTCGACATAGAAAAGAAATGAGAGACAGAGGGTTAGTGAATATCATTTTGTACTATGTGAGTAGTACTACTGAAATACTACAAAACATACTATAAAGTACAGTATGCCTTTAGGCTCCAGATTTCTTTTCTTGTGCCATTAAAAAGAGAGTGTTTTAGTATTAACATTTTTCCTTATTCTTTTCCCCTTGCTTATGATGGTTTAGTGTCTGGTAGGTCAGTAATTTGTATCAATATATTTTCCTATTGTGCCAGATCTTCAGCTAATTCATCATGTTCCCTAGCAAGCTTTATATGTTGCTCATCGGCTATGGCAAATTTCACCAGGCCCCTCCTCCATTGATAATAACTGAATGCTACTAGTCTGATCCATCTGGATTAAAAGTTAGAGACACAAATGGATTCCTAATTTTTCTACATTTCTTCTGAGGAAAGATACCCAATAGGCACTGTTTAATGTGTTTATCTGGTTTTGTTCCTGTTGCGTGTTAATGCTGTCCTAACAATGTGTTCCTAAAGATCAATATTTTAGGGTGGCTACCACTGTGCCACACTTACTACAGGTTTGGGAATTCCCTGGGTATATTCTTGACAATGTTGTGGCTTAATGTAGGTTTTGTAAAGATAATGGAATGGTTACGGTTTGAATCTGATAGAAACCTTTTTGACTTGCCTTTTTTCAGTGTCTTCTCCGCCATAAGCGAATGCTGTGTCTATGTTCATAATTAATCTCCTACTATCTGCTAAATTGAGCATCATTGCCATCATAGTGGTTACCTTTGGCATGTTAGGAATGTGCGGTTGTTTTGTGTATTGGAGAAAATGACCCAGGTCCACCACAGATACTGCTTGTGTTTTAACGGCAGAGCGGAGGGGTCATTTGGGTGCGTGGAAGAAGAGGCAGCTGCTCAGGTATGCTGGTCTGGTGTTGTGGAGGGCCTTGTAAGTGTGTGTTAGGAGTATGAAGGTTATTCTTCTCTCTGCCGGGAGCTAATGGAGTTTGCGGAGGTGTTGAGTGATGTGGCTGTGCCAGGGAGGTCAAGGACCAGTCTGGCTGCGGCATTCTGGCCATTCTGGAGCTTGCAGAGGCTCTTTCTGGGTAATGCCGGCATAGAGTGCGTTGCCATAGTCAAGTCTGCTGCTGATGAGCGCGTAAGTGACGGCCTTTCTGGATTAGATGGGGATCCATCTATGGGTCTTATGCAGCAGGAGGAGGTTATTGAAACAGGCTGGGGATATTGAGTTGATCTGACAGTCCATAGTGAATAATGAGTCTAGTATGATGCTGAGGTTTGGTGCATGGTCCGTCGGGTGGGGGGAGTTCCTAGAGCAGAGGGCCACCAGGTATCATTCCATGCAGAAGGGGTGAGGAATTCTATCTTGTCTGAGCTGAGCTTAAGGCAGCTGTTGTTCATCCGGGTGGCAATGGCTTTCATCCCTTCTTGGAAGTTGTGCCTGGTGACGTTGGGTTCGTTGGTGAAGGAGAGGATCAGCTGTGTGTCGTCGGTATTGATTCTGTGGTTTCTGATGATCGTTGCCATGCAGATGTTGAAAAGGGTAAGGATGCAAGAGGAGCCCTGGGGCACTCCGCAGCTGGTCTCTGTCAGTTTCGAGAGGTGTGGTATAAGCCTGACCCATTGTGTTCTGCCTGTGAGAGAGAATCGGATCTAGTCAAAGGCCTTGTCGTGGCTGCCGGCGATTTGGAGTCTAGTGGCTAGGGTGCGGGGGAAGGCGGTGTTGAATGCTACTGAGAGGTACAGGAGGATGAGAGCCGCCGTGTCACTCTGGTCGAGGGGGGAGCGGATGTCATCGGAGGCGGCGAGGAGGGTGGTCTCTGTGCTGTGATTGCTTTAGAAACTGGATTGGGAGTTGTCCAGCATGTCACTTTTTGATGAAGTTGGCTAGTTGGTTGTTGACGGCTTTTTCCATGTCTAGGGAGCAGTTGATGATTCGGACTAACTCGGGTGCAATGGCAGGAGTTGCTGTGTGGAAGATGCGTTGTGGGCAAGGGTCCAATGGTGCTCCAGAGTGGATGCTTTTCAGGGTCTTTAGGGTGTTGTCTGTGGTGAGTGAGGTCCAAATGAGCAGGGTCTGTTGGGGTGTCAGTTAAGGAGGTTGCTAGTGCAGTGGGGGGATCCTGGTTTGCAAAGTTGTCGTAGATTGTCTTGATCTTGTGGCGGGAGAAGGTGTTGAGTCTGTTGCAGAGGTCTTGGGAAGATGGGTAGTTTGTGGTTTTGCTTTTGGGTTTGGTGAAATCTTTGATGATGGTGAAGAGTTCTTTCCTGTTGTGTGCGCTGGTGTTGATTCTGTCTTGGAGGGCCTTCTTCCTTGTGTTTTTGATGAGGTGTTGGTGTGTGGTGGTGGCTGCTTTGAAGACGGTGTGGGCTTCCGGGGCTTTGTGGTTCCTCCATGTCTTTTCAATTTACCTGGAGGAGCTGTAGTTTAGTTCCTATTTTCCCAAAAGGCCCTGCGCATTGGAATAACATAAACAGTAGTATCGACGTAGAAGTGCGGATCTTCCAGGTCTCTACTGACTATGCTAAACTTAATTGGGTTTGTTACCAACTAGCTCAGAGGTCACTGGAAACTTTCTTGACTGAATAGAAAGTGATCATCTTCCCTGGCACAGACAAGAAGGGATTCAGGTTTCCAACAACCGTGCAACATGACAACTTTGCTCCACAGATAAGAGTCAATCTCTAGAGTCGTGTGAAACAATAGACAGTTATTTTACTCAGTCAGTTGTTGTGCAGATTACTTTCACAATATGTAGAGAATAGAGAGGCGGGCATTTTCAATAAAAGGTATTATTTATTGAACAGTCTTTCTTCTCATACAAGAGAAATGAATTGCCACAATTGCAAGACTTGTTATTATAAAAAGTGCGTACAGTAAAATGAGTATTGTGAAATAATACTGTAAAAGCATTGATATGGTTTCTTAGCCATACAATGGTTTAAAATGAATAAAAGATATATACATTCATATATACATTTGACTAACATACTCAACTGGTGCTTCTAACTGCGCCTACCCCAGTGTACCTGACCTAAGCCTAATACTTGGGAGGGGAGTAAGTAAGTAGCTTTAAGTTAAGTTGGTTTTGCCAAGGTTTGCTTCAAGAATTCTCTCTAAGTGTTTAGTCAACACCATACCTTTGGAATAGAATGTTGGAGGTCTGGTATCTCCTTCCAGGGACTTGATATCCCAGGCACTCGCAAGAGTAGGCTGGAAACGCTGGAGCTGGATTTCTCGGCATGAGAAAAGACAGCGTCTCTCTCAGCGCGTCGAGGATGAGGAGGAGGGGCAGCGTCCGCGCCGCGGGCAGCTTGCATATGCTGGGCTCTTGCAGGGGGACAGCTGTTCAGCTCCTATGTTCACCACACCATCATTCGCTCGTTCGCAGCGATAGCATCAGCAGCGATAACGGCAGCCATGTCTATGAGGCAGCTAGCCAGCATTTGCTTAAGGCAACGTTGATAATATTTATACCTGAAAGGTGCCTTGTTTGACGTAGGTTTTTGGACATAAGACGTCAATAAAGATGTCACTAGGAAGTGATCGTTTCTCAGTGCTCATTAGAGTTCTATTACTAATCAAAACATAGCAAGCGGGGCTTTCCCAGGTTGCTGAGTTTTTATTTTGTTGAAGAACTCGGAGTGTTAATCTAGGAATCTTAGATAGTGGCTTCTGCTGTGTCATTTGCACTAATGAGCTGCAAAGGAAGTTGCAGAGGAAGCGATTCTGAAATGTGGCTCTGTTCGTGTGAGGCCAGAGACGACTTTCTGAATATTGCATTTGATTGGTTATGCCAATATAGGGAATAAATGGATTTATAGCCGTATAGGGGCATAAGGTCACAGTATCGATCAGGGTCCTAGATTAGAACGCGACACCCACTCCACGAATTTATGTCCATCAAATTACTAAAACTAGAGCAATAAGATGCATGTGTAACATTGCCCACCCCAAAATACATATTTGCATTTGAAATAGGCGTATTTGAAATATGTGAAAATATAGGTACTGTACGTCTTTAAGCATAGGATTCATTCAAAAAATTATAGCATATTTTTTTGAACGATTTTGCGAAAAATGTACACATGAAATATCTCTTAATACAGAAAAGAAGGGCGAGATAATTTCATCACATATAAATGCATTTGTTATAAAATGTGCTAGAGGCTGGTGTTAAATTATTATGTCTCTAGATTTACCTAAATAGAAGTAGAAGCTTCTGTTCTTTTTGAATAGGTCTACTTTAAGCAAAGAATTCGTGCCAGAAAAAGGGGAAAATATTATGAAAAATAGTTTAATCCAAAAAATATTTTCTTGTGAACGGGGGAATAGAGTTCCAACGCTTTTTGGCAGTTTTTGTTGATCAAAACTGAAGGCCGAATTCAGAGTTCATGGGAACGCTGTGTGTCGGAATGCTTTTCAAAAGTTATTGTTTCTGTTCGGGTGAGAACATCATATCAGACAGGCTCTCAAAGAATTGGTCTACAAAATCAGGTGACAGTTCGACTAAATTCGATAGCGCTGTAACTTGGCAGGTGTGAGAATGATTGCTGTCATCAAAGTCTGGATCAGCAATGCTCACAGAAGGTCGTACCTGGGTGATGTTGCTTTTGTCACTCGCTCCACTGTTACCACCTAGTCGTAGTACAGGAGTCTCAACGAATGCCGTCATCAGGATTGGTAGCCGCTGGGGACAACACAATGCGTGAGCCGTTACAGGACTGGTCAAAGTATCGATATCCATTGGTACTGCTGATGGAAGTGCAAGACAGGTGTCCAACACGCACGCACTCATCTCCGCATAGCATACATCGTAGCACAGGTAAGATGCAGGATTGCCATATAGGTCTGAATGAAAGGAACCAGGTTATGTTTAGATCTCTCAGCCTGGCCAATCCAAGGACTCTAGTTATTCTGTCCCGGTAGCGGATTGCTAGGATTGTTTCTTCCATTCCCGCCGGAGTCATGTCTGAGCTGTGGCTTGCCATATCGGAGCAGGAGGGTCAAAAATAAAATGCCTGCTACAAGTCCCAAAAATAGGGGTATGCTGCCAAAGACTGAATGGACAAAATTGGGAATGATTCCCAGAATTGCTTTGAATGGTGTTAGCAGTCCCGTAAAAATCGTCCTAAATATGCCTGGGATGCCTATGGCACTAGACATGTTAAGTAGTTGGCTAAGCATTTCTACGAAATGCACGGGGCAATTTGTTGATAAAAAGTCATGTATCTCTGTAGCCGTCCTTGCAACTAGGAGATCATACGTCTCTTTTGATGACGTGATGGGCACTGTTGTCTGCAAAAGCACAGACTTCATTCTGCTTCAAGTATCAATTCGTATAGAAGAGAAATTCAAACGAGGCCAGATGGGAGTCTCTATGTCTCCAGGGCCGCTCGGAAACAATGCTTGCACACAGCATTTGACCATGGAAGTTACGCTGACGAGATAGGCTTTCCCTGGCAAAAGGCCACAACAGCTGTGATCCGTTATTAGAATGTAACACCCATTTGCGAGTTGCATAAAGAAAGGCTCTATCTGCGTTGCAGGTGTGACATGTTGGTGGCATGAAAGGTTGTTAGAATTTCCTTCACAGGCTCCGTGTAAATTAATACCTTGGCACAAAAGTATACCGCTTAGTGAACGTTTACAGTTTTCACCACTAAGAAATACATTTTTGTTGCTGTCACTGTAGCATGTATGTGTGTATGGTAGTTTCCATGTTGACTTAATGTATCCTTTACCTAATCGTTCATACTGGCCAGGAGGTATGTATTCAAGGCATTTCTTAAATCGGAAAGTTGTTATCGGAATTGTGATAATCCCGTGTGTTATCCATTCAATGACAGGACTTTCTGACATTGTCAATGGTAATCTCTCAAGTTTTTCGATGCTCAGGTTTGTATAGTCTGCTCCTTTCTGTGCCAAGCTGATTTGTTTATCAGTAAGGTTAAAGATGGAAAACAATGACGTTGTGTTGATTAAACGCCAAGGCACATAGCCTGAACGAAGATTTTGCAGCGTCCAGCCTAACTGTACAATAGAACGCAATTGTGACTGGCCATGCTGTAACATTAGCAGGTCTTTGTCTATTATATCAAAGGCAGATGATACAATGCTGTCCAGTGAATATATTCTGGAGGACAGAGTCATTAACCCATTGAACACAACAGAAAGTGATTTCTCCAAAATAATACGATCAATTTCTCGTATTTTTTTGCTGTTTCAATTTGTGTGACTTTCCAAGCCTCGTTGTATACCGCATATATACTGGTCGCTATGAAACGTTTTTGACGCTGTTTGCGTGGTCCCAGAATTAAATCGCGCAAATCAGCACCATCTTTAAGTAAAGACAAGTGTTGCTTAATTTCAGCCAGTGTGGATGATCCTAGCCATTCGAGGCAGAGTTTCCCTACACTGTATGTTGTTACTATCCCTGGATGTTGTCTCTGGGAGTATCTAGGGTCTTGTCTGGTCATTTTTAACCCCTGTGTTTTGTTCAGGAATCTATCTTGACAGTTGTTTGTGTCAGTAGGCCAGATTAACCACTTTTTCCAATCAGGATGTGTTCTGTTTAAATGTAAAATTTTAGATATGTCTATCTCAATATCTGTTGTTGTATTCTCAGGTATTGGCTTTGGAATAGACGGTTTGTTAAGGTCTTTAATCTTAGCTAGGCCAAGACAGGATGTTTGGTGAATTGTGTCATTTAAAAACATTATTTGCTCTGGGATCATGCAGGCTCGAAACAGTGCTTCTAGGCCTTGTACCTGCCACTCTTTTGTACCCCAGATGGTTTTTGTTTCAATGTTATTTTTCCAATAATCAAAACCAAATGTCATCATATTTTCATAAAATGCTTCTGAATATATCAATTTAGTATTTGTCAGCATTGTTTTCAACCCTGTTTTATCTAACAGTTTATAATAAAACGTTTCTGCATCATTGGTGTTAAACCCTGAGAAGTACTGGAATTTCTCATAGAATGTTTTAGAACTGCTTTTAGGTGGTGTAGCACATAGTTCCCATTGATTATACTTAAAAACATTTCTAGGTTGTGCAGACTTATGCAAGTAATGATCACCATAGTGTGTGAAGCAGAACATCTGTTCATAACTACACAAACCTTGTAAATAATCATGATCTGTGAATCTAGCTGACATTACTAAATCAGACATCATATTATTAATACTTTCAAAGTCCCAATCATCAGAGAATGTACTAGGTTTTACAAAGTCACTTAATGAAACCTTGAATTGATGAGGATACTTCAGGATTTCGACCGGACCATAGATTTCATAGTCAGTTTTCTCCCATACTACCCCACCGGGTATTGGAATGGCTGTGACATTTACTGTTGACAGTTCTCTTTTCTTCACATGGGATGATCTGTGTGGTTTGAGGACTAAGTTGGTGTCCATTGCATTGTAATAAACATTCCTAAAATTAAAACTAAAATTAGGCATAGTAGGAGTATGAATACCCCTGAAATAATCCAATGCTCAATCAATGGTGCATCCAGATATACTTTGATTTGTTGAAAGAGTTCTGTTGCTTTATCTTTAAAAGTCTTTTTTTGTTTCTGGCATCACTTCGGGGTTGCTTTGATCCTCGGAAAAGTTATCGAAGTCGATGAAGTAGCCAGAGGCAGTTCTGTCAATTGTTGGAATTGTTCTTTCAATTTGTCTTTCGGTAGCACATTCTGATGCCACATCATTGTAGACTGGTGTTTCTTGACAAACTGTTTCAATCTGTGTTTCAAGAGGCACGAGTTCCATGGCATTATTGCATAGTCCCTCTCTGTGCACTGCAGGCTGATCGAATGTGATTAGTCTTTCAGTTTGAACCTCTTGGATTGTTGCAAGTTTGGGTATTCTGTTGTTTCTTGGTAGTCCACTGGGCCTACTGTTGATTATAGGCCACATGCTTGTGGTTTTACCAGGTCGATTGATACAACTCTGTTCTCCTTTTTACCAGCAAGGGGCGGTAGTACTACTGATCTTGTTCCGTTGATTGCTAAGACAGGTACTGCTTTTCTGTAAGAAGGCCCAAATTCCTTCTTCACCGCTATTTTTTCTCTGACTAGATCCACAATCTTTGGAATCCAGACAGGCCTTGCTGGGGCTGTTGCTGGTGGTGCCTCGTCAGTGGTAGCTGGCTGTTGCTTTAACTTTATGTTGCTTAAGGATTTTCTTGTTTCATTCAAGTCCTGTAAAACAGCCAAACGGTCTTTGATGTCAAAGTCTGTTTTCTTATCTTTTACCACTGATACCTGACTTTCTAAGTCCTGAATTCGCATTCTAGTTCCGAACAATAGTTCGTATGGGCTGAAACCTTTTGGAGAATTTCTTGGCAAGTTATTTAGGCTTAATTGGACACTTATTAAATGTTTGACCCACCCAGCACCTGAACCTAATACCTTCGCTGTTATAGATTGCTTTATGTCCCGGTTTTTTCTTTCTACCACACTGTTCCCTTCGGGGTGTGACAGACACGATACCGCAACCCAATTCCCATGCTGGCCATGGCCTCCTTATAAGCTCGAGAGCTGAAAGCAGGACCCTGGTCATAATGGAACATGGCAATTGCGTATGTGCCGATAAAGACTCGCAGATCTTTTATAACCGTTCTTGCGTCAGCCGAGCACTGGGGCCACATCCATATGAATCTCGTACAGGAATCCACTGCAACCATGATATATCTATAGTTGCCGTCCCTTTGTAGGGGACCACAGTGGTCCAGGTAAACACATGCAAATGGTTTATCCGAGATGAGAAGAGGTGTCGCGCTGGTCGTTTTACTGTTGATACTTTCATTCTTTGGCATGTTTCGCATTCTAATACATACTTCTTAGTTTGTATTCTCATGCGAGGCCACCAATATCTCTGTTTTAATAGTGATATTGTTGCGGAAACCCCAGCGTGTGCAGAGGCAAACCCTTCGTGTGCCGCTTTGATTAGTCCTAACCTGTGTTCCATGTTTGGAATTACTCTATCCCCCACTCCAGGGATTCGAGCAAAAGGAACATTATTCGTATCTGTTAAATATAAGTACTTTTCTGGAAAGCCTTTTGGGAGTGTTTTCTTATCGTTATTTACTGACGCACTGACAGCTTGTAGAATGTCGCTGTCTATTTTTGTTTGTGACCGAGTAATCGCAGCTACGGAAGCCGTTTGCACAGCTGCCTTCGCGGCTTCATCAGCCAATGAATTCCCTGCAACGTGAACGCCATCACGTTGATGACTCAGAGTGTGTATCACGTGAGTCTTTTGTAGTTCTTTCTGTAAAAGAACTACTTGTTCACAAAGCATTTTATGCTTTATTGTGCCACCTTTTGCATCTTTGAAACCATTTTCCACCCAATTCTGCAAGCATTCATTATAAGATTGTACGCAATAATAGGAATCGCACACTATTAGTGTGGGGAATTCCCGATCGGTATTTTCTAGCGCCATCTTAAATGCTACCAATTCAGCTCGTTGAGCTGAGCAATCTCCTAGAGATTGTGTTTTAGTGACCATTGGTCTAAATTTTCCTTTGTGCCAACGACCTTTTACAATCGCCCACGCAGCACTGTAAGCTTGTTTGCCCCCAACCGCGGGTTGTGCTGATCCGTCAGTATATATAATACTTCCGTATTCTTCTAGAGGCAGTATTTCAATTGGCAGAGGACATTCATATTCATACTGTAAAAATTCCTGTGTCTTTAAGATAGGATCAAATTTGTAAACTACGTCTGTTGCAGCAAGAGAATTAACCCACTGGATCCATCTCGGATGCAAAGCTTTAGCATTAGGAATGCTTGCTTTAGTTACCGCTTCTAAAGCCGGTATAGGTGTAACGATTATTATTTGTTTACCTTGTGCTAGGGACCTTTCTTTCGCTACAGAAGTCTGAACCGCAGTTAGAATTTTCTCAGTTGAACTGAATTTTATTTCAGCCTTTGTGTACAAATGTGGTTTGTAAGCTATTGGTACTTTTTCTCCCTCATTAGAGGTCAGGTACGTGAATCCGCATCTTCCTGGGATGACTCGGATTACAAGATTGCGTGTGTTGTCACGTGTATCTAATTTTGTTTTTGCTAACATGTCTGTTTGCAGTGATCTCAAAATTTCTGTGTGTTTTTGAGTCCAATTGATTTGTTTAAAATCAGGTTTAATTAGTTCGTAGAGAGGTTTAACCCTCTCTGCGTAATTTAGAATGTAAGTTCTTCCGAAATTCAGAAAACCTAGAATCGATTGTAAATTCTTCAGCGTTTTCGGTGCTTGGAGTACAGCACACTTCTCTAAGAAGTTGTCCGCTAGGTTTTTTCCTTCACTTGATAATTCGTATCCTAAAAATATTACTGTCAGATGGGCAATTCGAGACTTTTTAAAGTTGAATTTGTAACCTTCTGCAGCGAACCCAAGTATTATGGTGTTCACTCTTTTCAAGTGAGTATCCAAGTCGTCGTCTGTGAGATAGATATCATCAACGTAAGATAATGCCTGATCATCATATATTTGTAGTAACTCTGTTACTCTAGCTGAGAATAGTCCTGGGCTGTTCTTGAACCCCTGTGGGAGCCTACAGAAATTTTTCTGAGACCCCATTACTGAGAAAGCGGTCAAGTATCTGCTTTCTGGTGCAATGTTTTGACAAAAGAAACCATTAGATATGTCTAATGTCGTTTTATATTTTTTCCTAACTATGTTATTCATTAGTTCAGCACTATGCAAATTTTGTACTGCAAATGTTTTGCAACATGCATTAAGGTGTCTGTAGTCCAAAACTAGACGATATGAATTGTCTGGCTTGGAGACAGGAAACAAAGGATTGTTCATTTGAGAGGTGCATGTTTCAATCACCCCCTGGTATTCAAGTTGATCTAAAATCTTCCTGACTTGTTTTTTAGCTTCTTGCTTAATGGGATACTGCCTTTGTGCAATTGGTTCACTTTTTAATTGGATTTTGTGAGGAGGAGAGTCCTCATCCCATCCTACAAGATTTTTATATAATGCCGGTGCCTGGGCTCTTGCCCATTTCCTTGCATAAGTATATTTTTTGTGAATCGGAATGTGATTCGAGAAGGCAGGCATAATCATTTCTTCGCCACGAGGGCACTCCCTTACAAACTCTGGGGGCCAATCTTTTTCAGCTAACAGAATATCATAGCCTTTTGAGAGTTTGTCCCAAAATAGACCCCTTATTTTTCTAGTCTTATCACCCTCTATACGCAATGTTATTTCGTATATCTTATGGGGCTCGCTAAGTCTGGTGTCGGCAGATTCGACCTGAATGTATTCATTCGTGTCCACTGTCTCCAGATGACTCATCAGGATCTTGCGGGCTATACTAATTTCTGCTGCACTGTCTAACATTGTCTGTGCCCACTCCTTGTTTTTCAACTGTGTCCTCAGTATTCTCGGCATGTTCGATTACTCTAATACTGGCTACCTTCTTTTTTGGAAATTGAGATTTTTTACTCTGAGCAGGTTCCTTGTCTTTGGACTTGGTGTGCTCTCCTGGGTCTGACCGTCCTCTTCTTTCCGATTTCTGCGAAAAAGATCGAGAGGGATGTGTATCAATACTTTGATATCTATCAGGCTTCTTCAAATTATCCCTATTTCCAAGGTTATTTCTTTTCTCAGAGGGCTCCCTCTGGGGAGACTGGTGTTCTCGAGTCGGAGTTCTTTCCCTCCGTCGAGGAGAACTTCCTCTGGACTGGAAAACTTTTTCCTTGGGAGTGGATTGTTTATTTCCATCCCAGCTCTTTTTAGGAGTGTTTGAATTATTTTTAATAAATAATTTTTCAGGATTTTCGAGCAGTTGGGGCTTTACTGGTTTTCCACCCAAGCTGTCTTTACCTAATTCTCCATAGCATTTCTCTATGATTCTGGCAAGCTCAATTGGTTGATCTGTTATATCTGTTTCCTTCTGGCGGATCACCACAGATGCTGCTTCTCCTTTTATGTTGGCTAATAATATAGCCGAGACCTGCTTGAAGTCTTTCAGTAATTTCATGCCAAGAGTTAAAGCAGGTTCTGGACCGTATTCATTTTGAATCTGTTTTAGCACATCTGGTATTACCGCCATAGACGGAACACCAGGTGTTTCTGTGTAAATGGAAGCAAAGACTGTACCCGAAGTGTCACAGTCCTCCACATGTGGTGTGACCCCATAGGAAGGCAGATTGTCAAGATTCTGTGTTTCTCAATAGGGGTAGTATTCGGAAATACTGCCTCTATTTGAGTGATTTTCTGCGCTTACCAGAAAGGAATTTGTTCCCGTTTTATGGGTGTTTTACCAAGACATGATTGTATGTTCTGTGGTGTAATTTTATTTGTGTTCCCCTGATGAGGGGTCAGCTGTGGAACATTAACAGCTGGTTGGACTGTAGCAGTCCGCATTACATATTGGACTAATTGCCTATGTATTTTGATTAATGTTTTTAGCTGTGCTAACAGCTCTTCTCTAGACATTTTATCAATGTCCGGATGTGGTGTGTAGCTGGCTAGAACCGGCCACGTTGCTCCTGGTCTACCTAGTGGACCGAGCCTGGTAATATGATCATTATGTTTTAGGGCGCCATTAAACCAGAGCAGGTGCTCTTGGAATTTTAATGGGATTTGGATCTCCTCGAAAGGAGCGTACTCTCCCGGGGGATCCTCTATTTTGTAATAGTGGAACTCATGTGTTGCAGCGTTTGCCGCTGGAAATTTTATCCATGAATAGAATACCTCTGTCTGCCGATATTCGTGTGCCTCTATCACGAAGACGACTGTGCCACCTTGTGTGGTCAGTCCATTTTCGATAAGTTTTAACGTTATAGATTTTCTTAAATGTGCCGGGATGATTATTGCACCCGGATCAGTAGTCCCGGTGTCCCGTTGATTTGCATCCGCTGCGGTTTCAACGGTCCCGTTGCTTTCTACTGGCATTTTATAAATGCAGGTTTTGCAGAGCAGGTCTCCAAGGAGACAAAGATTAGGTGCACAATATTTTGGAACACTGTATCCTTCAACGTTGAATAAACCAGAGCTTTACATAGGAATCTCTTCCTACTGAGTTCGGGCGGATTTTAACCTTTCACCCACTCCAGACGTCTATTGGAGTATTTACGGGAAAAAGGGGTCTGTGTGAAAAATGCACGACTGAGTTACTCTAACGTCTTGCGTTAGTTTATCGCCTTACCAAACGTTTGGGCGCCATGTAGTGTAGTTCCTATTTTCCCAATAGGCCCTGTGCATTGGAATAACATAAACAGTAGTATCGACGTAGAAGTGCGGATCTTCCAGGCCTCTACTGACTATGCTAAACTTAATTGGGTTTGTTACCAACTAGCTCAGTGGTCACTGGAAACTTTCTTGACTGAATAGCAAGTGATCAGCTTCCCTGGCACAGACAAGAAGGGATTCAGTTTTCCAACAACCGTGCAACATGACAACTTTGCTCCTCAGATAAGAGTCAATCTCTAGAGTCGTGTGAAACAATAGACAGTTATTTTACTCAGTCAGTTGTTGTGCAGATTACTTTCACAATATGTAGAGAATAGAGAGACGGGCATTTTCAATAAAAGGTATTATTTATTGAACAGTCTTTCTTCTCATACAAGAGAAATGAATTGCCACAATTGCAAGACTTGTTATTATAAAAAGTGCGTACAGTAAAATCAGTATTGCGAAATAATACTGTAAAAGCATTGATATGGTTTCTTAGCCATACAATGGTTTAAAATGAATAAAACATATATACATTCATATATACATTTGACTAACGTACTCAACTGGTGCTTCTAACTACGCCTACCCCAGTGTACCTGACCTAAGCCTAATACTTGGGAGGGGAGTAAGTAAGTAGCTTTAAGTTAAGTTGGTTTTGCCAAGGTTTGCTTCAAGAATTCTCTCTAAGGGTTTAGTCAACACCATACCTTTGGAATAGAATGTTGGAGGTCTGGTATCTCCTTCCAGGGACTCGATATCCCAGTCACTCGCAAGAGTAGGCTGGAAACGCTGGAGCTGGATTTCTCGGCATGAGAAAAGACAGCGTCTCTCTCAGCGCGTCGAGGAAGAGGAGGAGGGGCAGCGTCTGTGGGCAGCTTGCATCTGCTGGGCTCTTGCAGGGGGACAGCTGTTCAGCTCCTATGTTCATCACACCATTGTTCGCTCGTTCGCAGCGATAGCATCAGCAGCAATAACGGCAGCCATGTCTATGAGGCAGCTAGCCAGCATTTGCTTAAGGCAACGTTGGTAATATTTATACCTGAAAGGTGCCTTGTTTGACGTAGGTTTTTGGACATAAGACGTCAATAAAGATGTCACTAGGAAGTGATCGTTTCTCAGTGCTCATTAGAGTTCTATTACTAATCAAAACATAGCAAGCGGGGCTTTCCCAGGTTGCTGAGTTTTTATCTTGTTGAAGAACTCGTAGTGTTAATCTAGGAATCTTAGATAGTGGCTTCTGCTGTGTCATTTGCACTAATGAGCTGCAAAGGAAGTTGCAGAGGAAGCGATTCTGAAATGTGGCTCTGTTCGTGTGAGGCCAGAGACGAGTTTCTGAATATTGCATTTGATCGGTTATACCAATATAGGGAATAAATGAATTTATAGCCGTATAGGGGCATAAGGTCACAGTATCGATCAGGGTCCTAGATTAGAACGCGACAGAGCGTCTGGACTTTCGGAGGGCAAGCGTGAGCCAGCTTGCTTTCTTGAGGTGTTTGCCAGTGGCTTTCTTCATGGGGGCCAGGGTGTCGGCGTAGTTTGCGATCCATTGTTGAAGGTTGTGTGCTTAGAAGTTGGGATTAGAGTTTGACGTTGGTGAGGTGCTGTTGAGGGCAGTGGTAAGCTGGTCCTCAGTGACCTTGTTCCAGCTTCTGTGGGGAAAACAATGTGCATGCTTGGGTGTGGCGAACACGGGGTCGACTTTGTGCTGTCTATGTTGGGGCGGTTACTAGCTGTTTCAGTCCTATGTTGGTGAAGTTCTCTGGGAGGGAAGAGGTGTTCGGATCGTTGTCGTTGTCCAGGTGGAGGTTGAGGTCTCTGAGTAGGATGAATTCTGTGGATGTGAGGGCCTGGGGTGTGATGAGGTCAATGATGGCATTGGTGAATGGAGCGCTGGGGCTGGGGGGTCTGTAGATGAGGGTGTCAGGGAGAGTGGTTTTCGGGTTGGTCTCGATCAGGAAGTGTAGGTGCTCCATGTGGGTTGTGTGGTTGTCTGGGTGGGTGGTCAGGCAGAGGGTGTTTTTGTGGATGATGGCAATGCCTCCTCTTGGCCGTTTGGGGTAGTCCTTGCGGAGTATCTTGTAGCCATCGGAGATGGCTATGGCGATGTCTTGTGCTGAGCTGGAATTTGACCAGGTTTCCGTAAGGAGGGCGTTGTCGGGTTAGGCAGCGTCTTGGTATTCCCAGATCTCTGTGGCATGTTTGTGGATGGATGGTATGTTGAGGAGGATGCAGCTTAGTGGTTTGGGTGTACTGAGATTCGGTTGGTTGGGTGATGGAGCTGTGGTAAGAAGGTGGTTGAAGGTGTGGCTGCAGTGAAGGCAGGAGAGAGGGCCATGGGTGTTGCTCAGCATCGAGAGCTGGCAGTTGTTGTTGCATTAGGAGTTGAGAATGTGGACGCTGCTGGAGTCGTGGGGGGGGGGGCGATTTAGGAGGCCAGGTTTCCTGGCGCTGGGCACGGTCGGGGCACGGACAAGCACAGATTGGCTCACCTTTGCGGGCCAGCAGCGCACCCTGTGCGCACAGCCACCATTAAGTAGAGTTAGGAAGGAGGTAGTGAGGTCAACACAATGGAGGGGCATGGTGGCAGAAGCGGCTGGAAAAGGCCGAAGGAGACCCCGGGGGAACAGAAAAAGGGGCACCAAAAAAAGAAACAGGAAAAAACTGAAAATTGGCACAGAGAAGAATAAAAGACTAAAGGAAAAGAAGGCATAGAAGAAAGACAGAGGGCAGAACAGCAGCATAGCAGAATGCTCTACCACTTGAACACCAGGGATGAGGCACAGGAGTGAGCCTGTGGGATGAGGAGGGCCTTGAACACCCTGACACAAAGGTCAGAGCCTGCTCAGGGGCGGCACTTAGCTGGTGGAGCTGCACGGGAGGAGAGCAATTTCACTGACTAGGTCAGTGGGCTTAGTCTTCTTACTGTGCAGGAGCCACCATTAAGTAGGGTGAGGGGAGAGGACAGTTCAGCTGAGAGTCAGGAACCAGGGAGCAGAAATGGTCCAATGTAGGGAGGAGGGGCTGCGGGGGCAGCAACAGCGGGAAAAAGCCGAAGGAGGCGCGGGGGAAAACAATCGGGGGTATAGGAAAAGGAAACAGGAAAACAGGCAAAAACTGAAAAAAGGCACATAGAAGGAGAAAAGGCAAAAGGAAAAAAGACAGAGAAGAAAGATAGAGGGCAGAACATCAGAAGAGCAGAAGGATCGATGAACTGTTGCATGTATGAGACTTGAGTGTTGAGGTAAGAGTTGCCATTATGAGTTATATAATTAAAACTGGGGGCGTGGCTTGGCCGGCTGCAAGATGGCCGCACTTTAAGTGGGCTCTGCCAGCCAAGCTAATCATCCGGCATCATCCTGCAGCAGACAGCACCAATTCTGCCATCAACCAGCTTTTCCTGAAACGGTGTTACCTTTGGTGTCGACCGGTACAACTCTTGCTCCCTGGCGACTTGTGCGCTTGGCCCGCTCCTCGAGGTAGGTCCGGCCCGGCTCTCCGTTGCCTGAATTCTGTCTGGACGCCTGGGGGATCCGCACTGCCTGGAGGATGCCGGAGGCCTCTATGCTGCCTGGTCTAGTGAGTGCCGCTGTGGCTGCCTGCGGCGGGGCTGGGGGTCCGCGAGCTGCACCGCCCGGTCGGGCTTTCCGCGATCCTAACGCCATACTGCTTCTCTGCAGGCGCCTTCCCTGACAGCCAGTAGAGCCTGGGCCTGGTGATGGGAGCAGTGAACCCCCACGCCTCCCTGCTGCGGCTGCATCAGTCAAGCGCTCACCCCCGGCCACCACCCTGCGGAATTGTGTTGGGCGCACTGAGACCTGCGCCCCAGCCGCCTCTACCAGCGGCCCGACACGCCTTGGCCTTGTTGTTCCTTTGCCTTTGGAATCGGCTGCCCTCCCTTATCTCCGAGTCTCCCCTGCTGCTCTACAAGGCAGCAATATTCTGTGACTCCCGGGTGCCTGTGCCTCCAGCCACTTACCTTTGGCGCCCCTCTTTATTTTATTTTATTTTATTTTATAAAGTTTTATATAGCGCGAACCAGATCCCAAGGGATATCAGAGCGCTTTACAGAATGATGAAAGGCAGAGTACTACTCCAGTAGCGATAACAAGTAAGGATACCAAACAGTTGTAGTCACAAAAATCACATACAGGTGAAATCGCCTTTGACCAGCGCAGATGGACTCGCCAGGACGGTGCGGGACCAGACGGGGGCAACGCTGCGGCCAACATGGAGGCCCCTCCAGAAGGCGGATATGCTCGACGTGAAGTCCATGGTAACCGGAATCGCGGCACAACTCAACCAACTCTGCGCACACTTCGACTCGGTCATGGACCGGGTGGACTCCGACGATAATCGCCTCCTTCACGCTGAGTCCTGGATCTCAGACATTGAGGACGCCACCACTCAGGATCATCAGAAACTATTGCAGATGGACAAAATACTGGACAATATCCAAAATAAAAATGAGGATTTGGAGGCACGCTCCCGTCGGAGCAACCGCCGCACCACGGGGCGTACCAGAATCAACCAATATTTCCCGCATAGAGGATTTCATGAAACAGCTTGTCCGGGAACTTTTCGGTGACATCCTCTCCTCTGTCTTCATCGTTATAAGTACCCATCGCTCTCTTGGTCCATGCCCTGGTTCGGACTACCTCCTCGCCCCATTATTGCAAAAATCCTGAATTTTAGGGATTGAGATGCTATTGTCCGTGCTGCACGCGACAAGGGCAAAATCAATCATCAAGGAAACTCACTCTCATTTTACCCTGACTATACTCTAGCAGTCCAGGCTGCCCGCAACAAATTCCTCCCAGCTAAACAGATTCTTCGAAAACCTCATGTTGCTTACTCACTGGCCTACTCAGCAAAGCTGAGAGTCTGACAGGGCGCAAAAACGCTCATGTTTCCCAATCCCAGAGACGCCCTCGCATTTGCCAAGAAACTTCATAAATCATCCTGCTTGTCACCATCTGGCTCTCAGCTTGCTACAACCGACCACCTCAGTGACAATGATTGATCTGTTGTGACTCTATTTGGTGAATTCTGACCTGTTGTCTCTATAGCTTGGCCACCCTGCTTCACTGAGGGGGAGTACGCAGAGCCCTGCCATGCCCTCGCGGGATAAGCCCTTTTCTAAAGTTGTCCCCCTTCTTCCAAGTTGTGGGTTCCTGGGGGGTGTGAGGGGTCTCTCAGCCTGATTGGGGGGTTGGTGTGGGAGCGGGGTGGCGGGTCTACTGGTACTGTTTTTTGGGTTTCAAGGGGTGGTGTTTTGGGAAAGTGGTCACCTGCACTTTGTCTGTTATCGACTTGCCAGAAATAGTTTTCCAGATTGCATTTTGTGCGGTGGGTTGGTATGGGTTGGGGTGGGGATTTTGTGAGTTTGCATATTATTCAATGGGGACTCTCTTGTTTTTGTGTCCTTATCTTCTGCTTTTAATCAGAATGCATCACTTCACCGCTAGCCATTGTCCATGCAGCAGGACTGTTCACAACACCCTCCTCTTCCCAACTGTCGCTGCTTCTCCTCCCCTTTTTGTCTGTGGCGCACTGGAGGTTCCCTCCATGATTTTGCCTTCTAGCATTGCAGGCTACCAGTCAGTTCCACTATCTGCTTTAGGTGACTGCCCTGCTCTCCCTTCGGTCAGATCCTGCTTGCCACAGCGCACTCACTGGCTTATTCCGTTGCCTTGCCGCTTACTCTGCAGCCCATTTTTTACCTAATTATAGAATAACATGACTGACACCGTATGTTGGACCTGGAATATCCGTGATCTCAATGATCACAGTAAAGCCAGGCTCATTCACTCTCAATTACATCGGCAAAGGGTCAACATCTGCCTCCTGCAGGTGACCCACCTGTTGCCTGCGACCTCCTCCAGACTACAGTCGCGCCAGTGGGGTGAATCACATTCTTCTTTTTATTCCTCATATTCTAGGGGAGTGTCTATCCTGATACGAAGGGGGCTCCCCTGGCAAACTACTCGGGTACTGACGGACCCTGATGGGCGGTATGTGACTTTGCATGGTTCCTTATTGTCCCAACCCATGACGATTGATGCTGTGTACGGCCCAAACTCAGACGACCCCAATCTCTTCACTCAGATATGGCACCTCATTTCTTCCCTGGGCTCGGCGGCCCTTCTCTGGTGTGGGGGGATTTTGATGTCACTCTCTCTGCAGACTTGGACCGCTCTGGCCCCCACTCCTCCCACCCTCGCTCCACTGCTCTACTACAGTCCATACTCACTGACAATTCGTTATATGATTTATTTATTTATTTATTTATTTAATGCCATTTGTAGAGCGCGTACAATTACCCTTGGGCGTCTCGGCGCTAAAAGTGCATTGAAGTCTCACCATGATCGGAAGTACGGAGATGTGGATTACTGATTGAATAGCCATGTTTTCAGTTTTTTTCTGAACTGAAGAAGAGTGGGACTGGCTTTTATGTGGTTAGGTAAGGTGTTCCAGAGTCTGGGGGCCGCGATTGAGAAGCGGCGATCGCCCGAAGATGCTGTTCGGCAACGTTGAACCACTAGTTGGTTAAGAGACGTGGATCTGAGAGTTCTCGGTGGGTTATAAGGAATCAGTTGATTTTTGAGAAATCGAGGTCCTTGATCCTGTAGAGATTTGTATACTGTACACAGAGATTTAAATTTTACCCTGTTGTGGATGGACAGCCAGTGGTAACTTTTGAGCGTGTCCGAAATGGGTGCAAACTTAGGTTTATTGCCAATACGCGGGCGGCAGCATTCTGCACGGTCTGAAGTTTTTTGATAACTCTGCTCTGAGCATTAAGCAGTAGACCGTTACAGTAATCCAGCGATGTGAGTACTAGGGAGGTAACTAAAGTTTTTGCTGCTGAGTCTGGTAGATAAGGTGTAATTTTTCTTACCATTCTAAGCTTGAAGTGGGCGTTGGCTGCCACCTTGTTTGCATGGGCCATGAAGTTGAGCTGGTCATCGAAAGTAACTCCTAGGTTTCTGACTTTGACCGTGGGGCCGGGAGGTGTGCCTAAGGCCGAAGGCCACCAGGTTGCCGACCAGACTGGGGAGAGGTTACCAAAAATTACCACCTCCGTTTTATCGGAATTAAGCTTTAGGCAATTCTTTGCCATCCACTCGCCGATAGCCATCATCCCACTTTGGAATCTCTCTGCCACCCTCTGTCCATCGCCCTTTATAGCCAGCACCAACTGGGTGTCGTCAGCGTATGAGGTTAGGCCCATCCCGTGTGCTTTGATGACACTAGCAAGGTCCGACACATATATATTAAATAGTGTCGGACTTAGGGATGAGCCTTGGGGTACCCCGCACGGTAGCGACAAGTCAGCCGACTGGAAAGGGCCCACTGTGACCGCCTGGGTTCTGTTGGCCAGAAAGGAAGCAAGTAAATCCCTAGCGGTGAGCTGAATGCCCATCCTCTCATCATATGTGGCCCGAGGCCCCTGAGGGCACTTGCGTCACTGGCGCTCGGGCTGCTGGTCCCGTATTGAGTTATGGATTACCACACTGGATGTCCTGACTTGGCTTACCTTCATCGATCATATGGCACGCACGTTCTCAGATCACGCGCCAGTCCAGATTAGTTTTCGTCTCACTCACTCCCCACAGCGCGCTTTCACGTGGCAGCTTCCTCCGAACGCTCTCCATAATTCTGTCTTCTGTGACGAGATTCAAACAGCGATTAACAACTATTTTGAATTAAATGTTGGTTCTGTGGACTCTGTGTCCATCCTGTGGGAAGGCTTTTCTAAACAAGCCGGTGTCCTTCGTTCCATCCGCGCCACATTGGACAAGCTTGAATTGGAGATTAAGGCTTTGGACGCCCCCCATGCAGCACACCCGTCTGAGACACTCGCGCGCTTGCGTGAAAAGCATACTGAATTTGCAGAGGAGGCCGACAGGGAGCTGGCCTTTCTTGGCAGAGAGGCCCAAGCCCTTCACTTTGGAGAGGGCGATCGGCCTAGCAAGACCTTGGCCAGCCTCCCACGCCCCCGTGCTGCATCGTATGCTGCGGCTCTCCGGGATGGTGGCCACACTAGAACCACCTCCCCGACGAAATCAAGGCCCGTTTCATGGACTACTACTCGCAACTTAACACCGCCGCCCCCCCCCCCCTCCTCCTCGCGTGAGGCCTTTGAACAATACTTTGACACCCTTGCATTGGTTTGGCTAGAGGATTACCATCTTAAATTTTTGGATGAGCCCTTCACTAAGGAAGAGATACTTGCTGCCATAAATAGTCTACCTAGGGATAAGGCCCCAGGTTTTGACGGCCTACCTGCTTCATTTTATAAGACTTTCACTTCGCTCCTAGTGCCACATCTGGCCGCCATGTATAACAATTTATTTGACAACGGCCTCTTCCCGCAGTCTCTCAGTGAGGCGATGATAACGCTACTACTCAAGCCGGACAAACCAGCTGACTACCGCGATTCCTAAAGCCCCCCTCTCTCTAATTATTATCGATAATAGGATTTTTTCTAAATTATTGGTCTCCCGACTTCTCCTCCTTATGCCCCTCACCGCCCTCCCCTATCAGTCTGACTTCATAACTGGCCGGGCTATCTCGCATAACCTTCGGACTATTTTTTCGTTCATTCATCAAATCAACCCTAGCCTCCCCGCCGTGGCCGCTCTACTCAATGCACTAAGGCATTCGATACACTGGAATGGCCTTTTCTATTTTTTCTTCTAACGTGCCCCTCCGCTTGTCTTAGGATCAATGGTCAGGTATCAGATCCTATTCTGATTTGTTATGGCACTAGGCAAGGATGCCCGCTCTCTCCTATACTCTTCCCCATTGCGATGGAGCCTCTCGCAGCCAGACTCCGGCAACACACACTCAAAAAGGTATTTCGGCATGCGCCCTACTGGTCTTCCTGTATGCCGACGGCATTACATTGTATGTCCGCCATCCCCAAGACAACCTCAGCCCTCTTGTGCGAGAGATAATATGATTTGGCGGACTGTCTTGATTTTGGTGCTGCCCCATATTTACGCTACCCCAGTAAATATGGGGCAGCATCAAAATCAAAGGGTGTTGCTCTGTAACGTAATGTCGTGAAAAGTGTTGTTGTGGTGGTGATAGGGGATTGCAAATAATATAATGAGAATTACCCCCTACCTCCCAATGGGTATAGAATGGAAAACAGGTGAACTGGAGTAAGTCAGTGCTATTACTGATACCACCAAGCCATTCACACCGGCCCCACCCGCTAACTAGGTATTTGGCTGAGCAGGGACTTGGATGACCTCTGGAGGGACAACTTTGGGCGCGCAGTGGACTGGATGGAGTCTAGAATGCCCCATTGGAACCGACTACCATTGTCCGTGGCTGGTCGCATAGCCATCGCTAAGATGGTGGTCCTTCCGAAATTCCTTTATCTCTTTTTGAATATCCCCATACGCCTTACCGCACATTTCTTTCATAAATTCTGTTCCTTGATCATTTCTCTGGTCTGGGCTGGCAAACAGCCCAGGATTGCATATGACATCCTCACTCTCTCCATCTCGTTAGGCGGCATGGGCGCTCCTAATTTCCAGCTCTTTGTCTTAAGTGCCCAGGCCAGTTTTTTACATTTCTGGATTCACCCCTCACCCCTCTCCCTATCAGCCGCATGTTACGGTTGAAGGCGACTTTGCAACTCCTTGGCTGCTGACCACCGCCCTGTTTGCCCCAGCGAGTTGCCCACGTGATGAGGTGGACACGGTCGAGACCCTACGCTGGGCCTGGTCGGGACTGCGCCGCCTCGCCAATGCTCCAACATTATCGGCTAACACCATGCCAATTGTACGTCATCCTGATTTTCCTCCTCTCCAACCAACTGGCATGTCTAAACATGCCACTCACCTGGGGCTGACGACCTTGGCGGATCTTTATCCAGGAAACACGTTTTATTCTCTTCCTACTTCTTCTGGTCCGCTAGATACATTGCTTTTCTACCAGCTGCGAGCTATCTGTAAGGAGCTGCATCCAACGTTCCCCCAACCTCCACCTTTGATGACTTTATATATACATCACCCACTCCCCGCAAGTTGGTTACCAAACAAAACGCCCTTACGCTGTCGACCACCTCCACTTCCATCTCCACTGATCGTGCACGCGCGGCTTGAGGCGAAGATCTAGGTGTGGACATTGCTCAAGCTGATTTGCTTTATTGCTGCAATCAGATGAAGAAATTATCTCCCAACTATCGGCTTCGTTTCATACATTTTAAATATCTGCACCCCTGTTCAGCTACAGAAATTGGGACTCATACCTAACGATAGTTGCATGTTTTGGACCGCCCCTGCTGTGGATTTTACTCATCTCGCATGGTTGTGCCCTAAGGTGTTGGAGTTCCGGCAGGCAGTTTGTGCCCCCATCTTTGAGATTACCTCCGCGCAGGTTCAGCCGAACTCACCGTTGTACCTGCTGGGCTTTGTCAAATTTTGCCCATACTCTTCCCTCTGCCTGATCGCTATGTTGCTCGTTCTTGCTCGGCGTAGTGTGGCCATGTGTTTGGGGTTGCAGACTGATTCCTAAGTTTGCTCACTGGCTTGAATATGCTTCAAGATGCCAGACCTTGCTATCCGAATTCGGGGACCTTCTGCCTGTGAGATCCTGCCCACCTGACATATGGGGACATACCGCCATTCCGGAACACATATGAGCCATGCTGCCTCTCCCGGTTCCTCGGCCGCGGCGGTCGCTGGCCAGTAACTGCCTCCCCCCATGTCCCCGTCTCCCTCTCTGACCATGCCTGCTCCTATCTCTACAGTGCTATCTCCATCTCCCTTAGCTTTGTGTTTATGGTGCCAAAGCAGTGCTGTACAGAATAATGCTCTTATCTGTTTGTATTTCATTATGTCCATGATATTCCGCAAATGGCTTGCTGTGTATGATGCTCTGATCTGATGCAAAAGTGTATTTTGATTATGCTGAATTTGCCAATAAAGGTTTTGAAAAAATAAAAAATAAATATATATATATATATATTCACTGAAAAAACCATAGGTTATAGACCATATATAGTTAGGAATTAGCATTTACAAAACCTTATTTTACTCACACAAAACCATTGAAATTCGCATATATAGTTAGTTGCACTAACTATATATCGCGCACCCGCAATCCACTGCTGATCATGTCACATATTACATCATTCATGACATGGTCAGTGACATCACTGATGACATCACTGATGACATCATCCAGTGACTGTATGTTTCTGTAAAGTTAAAATATGTTTTACATATTGAATAATGAGTGGATGTATACGTGCCTGGATGAAGGATTTAGTAGGGGCATGACTGACTGTATGAGAGAGTGATTAAATGTGTCTCACTGAGTGCATGGGGTAGTGACTAAACTGTCTTAATTTGTGCATCATTATATCTGTTGTTCTGTAAACTGCTGCATGTGTTGATCAGTAGCTATATGAGTAACTATATGGGTTATTGATTGGTTGCCCAAGTATTTGTATGGGAGAGTGAGTGTGTGGGTGGCTGGGAGGTGTGTGACTCTGTGCATAGATGTGTGAACAGTTGATTCACTAGATGTATGGGTTCAAAACTGCATGTGGAAACAGCTGCATGGGCGGTTGACTGTGTGCATGAGTGTATTGGTGAGTGAATGGATATCTCAGTGCTACATGTCAAAGTAAGTACATATGTAAAACACAGTACATGTGAGAGTTGACATATATAAATTACTGTGTATAAGAGCTAGTGAATGTGTGAGTGGCTGCATGGATCATTAAAAACTTGTTTCAGTGATTGTAAAAGGGAGTTAATATGTGTTAGAATATGTTTGAATAAGTAAGGTGTGTGTAACTGTATAGTTGAGGAAATGGAGGTGTGATTGATTCTTGGCATGACTGACTAGGTGTATGAGTAATCCATGGATGAGTGACAATCTGTGAGTGTCTGTTTACACTGAGTGTATCTAAGGTTATATTAGAGTCTGAAGAGGTTCATCGTATTATCACTTGAATCATGTCATCAGTGATGTGATGAGTAATGTCATTTGAGATGTCATCAGTGATGTCATCAGTGATGTCATTTGAGATATCATCAGTGATGTCATCAGTGATGTCACTGACCATGTCATGAATGATGTAATATGAGACATGATCAGCAGTGGATTGCACCTCCCAGCCACCCACACACACACACTCACTCTCCCATACAAATACTTGGGCAACCAATCAATAACCCATATAGTTACTCATATAGCTACTGATCAACACATGCAGCAGTTTACAGAACAACAGATATAATGATGCATTAATTAAGACAGTTTAGTCACTACCACATGCACTCAGTGAGACACATTTAATCACTCTCTCATACAGTCAGTCATGCCCCTACTAAATCCTTCATCCAGACACTTATACATCCACTCATTATTCAATATGTAAAACATATTTTAACTTTACAGAAACATACAGTCACTGGATGATGTCATCAGTGATGTCATCAGTGATGTCACTGACCATGTCATGAATGATGTAATATGAGACATGATCAGCAGTGGATTGCGGGTGCGCGATATATAGTTAGTGCAACTAACTATATATGCGAATTTCAATGGTTTTGTGTGAGTAAAATAAGGTTTTGTAAATGCTAATTCCTAACTATATATGGTCTATAACCTATGGTTTTTTCAGTGAATTTTCAAGGTTTTGTAAATGCTAATTCCTAACTATATATGGTCTATAACCTATGGTTTTGTCAGTGAATTTCAATGGTTTTTTAATAGCAAATATCAAAAGCTGTAAAATGTGCTTCAATGTGTTCCTCGACCCGGTCCGCGAACCGGTAAACGTTCCGTTAGCGCAACTTCGTGACGCGTCGCGTAAGCGCGACGTATCGCGTTACCGCGTAATGCGTCTTATGATGCGCCGCGTTAGCGCACCCGGAAGCGCTCCGGAACGCGAACCGAGGCGTGAAGCGCAGCGCACCGGAAGCGATCCGGGGCGCGGCCCGGCGCGGAGCGCGTAACGTAAGCATAACAGGTCATGTGACTAGTTTATAAAACTTTTCATTGGTTCATTTTACTTTTGGTTGCCTAATGATGGAAGGCTTGGTCATATGACCTTCAAATAACACTTTTCATTGGTTTAGAACATTTTTTTTTCCCAAATGATGAAAGCCCCACCTTTTTTCCTCACTCTGACTTTCATTTTTATGAGAGAAAGACCTACATTGACTACCTTACAAATGGCTTCAATGATTGCTGCAGCTAGTGGACCCCCACCACCACCACAACCCCCTAGGAAGAGAGGACCTTCTCCTCAGGTTATCCTCCAACAAGAGGAGGAAGAAGAGGAAGAAGAGGAAGAGGAGCAAGGGACAAGGAGGTTTTTAAAAGAACAGCCAAGGAGGTCCCATATAAAAGAAAATTATATTTGGCAATTTTTTTCATTTCCCGAAGGACAAAAAAAGGTGAACGCCCGGTATGTTACCTGCCTAATTTGTAAAGATGAACTGTCCAGAGGAACAGAAAAAAAATACAGTTATGGTAATTATACCATGCATCGCCATATGCAGAGGTGGCACCCGATAAATTACAGTAGTGCACAAATACGTGATCTTGTGGATAACCCCCGACCTGTGGCCAGTACATCCACCAATGAAGAGGCAGTGACGGGATCAGAGGCAAGGGAAACAGTCCCAAATATACAGATGAACTTTGGCCAAATGAAATTTACCTGTATAATTTGCGGAAAATTAATTTCCTATGGAGAGAGGAGTGTAACTCTAATCAATAGAGCTTTTGAACATCATCAATGTACAAAACGCCCCAGAAAATAAATTTTCTTTTTTTTTGTTGCTCCTGTTGAGCCCTTTCTAATGAATCATTTTTGTTTCCCCCGACAAAAAAAACAAAAAAAATATAAAACCGTTCAAAAAATACAAAAAAACTATAAAAATGTTCAGAAAAATAATTAAAAAATATAAAACAACAAAAATAATTTAAAAAAAAGTTCTTTTCAGAACTACCTCCCCTTTATAAGAAATTGCTAGACAACCTCTATTTCTTTTGGTTCGCTTCCCGGTTCGCTCACCGGTACGCGAACCGGAAGCGAACTAAAAATTATTTTTTTTAAAAAAGAAGAGTAAGTAAACAGAGAGTAATGTTAAAAGAAAGACAAATAGAGGGAGTAACACACAGATACTGTTGAAAGAGGGACTGAGAAAAGGAGTGAGAAGAGTAGTATAAATAAGTAATAGAAAAAGAAATGAGGGAAGTAGCAAAGGCAGGAAACTGAGGGTTAAAGAAATGAAGCAGTGGCACTAATAAAAGTTAAATATGATAGAGATGTAACGTAAAGAGTACTAAACATTTACCTTATAATTGTCGTTAACTTAGTCACTTGTTATTTTTATACTTTCAATCTGTGAATGAGAGACCAAACATTTTAAAATTAATAGAAGGTAGTAAAAGATGAGTGAGCATGAGACAAGATGAGTACATATTAAAAATCACAATTCAAAGTACAGAATTAATTATACATATTAAATGGTTTATTTTTGCTGTTCTCAGAATATATCAAATTTCACTGAAAACAGTGAGTTGAAGGTATTCATCATATAACAGCGGGGAAAAAAAACACAATCAAAATGATTGTGTTTAAAAAACCCATAAAATATAATCAATCAGAAATCAGAACTCCTCAAAAGTAACTCACTTTCTATGACGTCAAAGGATGTCCTATGAACAGCTTATACTCTGTTGTGCTGTTACTATTTTCTGCCCGCCACTTTCTGAAAGATAAACTCCATCGTTTTAAGAAAAATGAGACATACAAAGCAATTTAAAACAGCACACTAAATTACAGCAACACCTAGAATCATTATAATCCAGTTACCTACCCTAAATTCTCACTTCTGAAAAAACAGGTCAAAAGGCAACATTGCTTCATACTAAAATGGTAATCATTGCCGAAAGACTAGCCTTTTTATATTTCAAATAAGCTGTGTAATATCCTGATGTTGTCAAAGGACAATCATAATATATAATAGCTGCAGTTACAAATGTTCTTCCTGAAATCCATGACTGTGTAGCCAAAACATTTTTAATTAGACTTGACAACTTATTTTCATCCAGTTTATGTAGTTGAAATTGTAAAATGACATTTCACCCATAAGTTTCCATAAATAATGTGGACAGCATTGCAGACTTACATTTCCTCTACTCCTTGTATTGATCTGCTGCTTGAATTAGCTTATAAACACAAACAGTTTTCGCTCTGTACTACAATTATCCACAAGGCCATATGGAGTAGGAGCTATTATAACCTCTTGAAATTCCTCAGAACAAATCCCAAGATTCCTTCCCTAAAATGTTGGTTGTAAGAACACCAGGTAAGAATTTTGAAGGTGGAAAGGCAATTTTTTTCTGAAAATTAAAACAGAATCATTGCAGAATGACCAGCCGTTTCTAGACTTTAAATAAGCTGTGTAATGTCCTGATGTTGTTGAAGGACCGTCATGATATATAATTGCTGCAGTTACAAAAGTCCTTCCTGATATTGACAACTGCGAAGCCACAACATTTTTAATTAAAGTTGTCAATTTTGTTCCATCAGGCCTACATCGTTGGAACATTAAAATGACATACTGGCCATATGTTCATATAAATAATGTGGACAGCATTGCTGACTTACATTGGCTACACTCCATGTTGTGATCGGCTGATTTTACTAGCTTATTAAAGGACACTGATTTACTGTCTGGCAAAGTTAAATATATAAATCTTTCTGAGTCTACACTACTAGTACTTGATAGCCTACAGTTCTCGCAGTCATGCTGCCATTGATAAGAAAGGCCAAACAGGTGATCTACATCTACACCTTCATCTTGTAACACATCAAGCATATACATTAAAAACTCTTGACAATCTTGCTGAATATTTTGAGAAAATTGCGTTTGACCTGAACATATGTCTAACAAATTTAGAATTTCAGACACACTTTCGATTTTTGTTCTATCAGTGCTACATTTCTCTAACACAGAATTCAGCAAGCAGCAAAAACTTTGATCCGAATTGACCACAATCTGTTCTTTTAAAGTTTCTAGAGAAAAGACAAAATTAACCACTACATTAGCATAGCAGTTGACACCAGAACTGTTTTCAAATTGAAAACCAACAGCATCTTCAACAGAATCCTTTTTCTTTCTGCTTATAATTTCTGGTTCATCAACTTTTTGTCTTTTTGCTACAACCTCCCGACTAATGGTCACATTTCTTCCTTTCCGGCCTACCACACGTTTCTCAAACAAAGGATATTGAGGCAAATGTGGCGCATACTCTTTTCTTAACCTATTGTATTCCTTAACACAATCTAAATCCGCACAAATGTTTGTGACATCACACTCAATCAAGTACAATCCCGATAAAGTTCTAACTCGTGACAATGCCACATATGCCATACCCTCCTTGAACACAGAACTGCCAATATTCACCAATGCACTGTCTACACTTAAACCTTGCGATTTATGGATTGTCACCGCATATGCCAAGCAAACAGGAAATTGCTTACGGCGAACATATAAGTCTTTTACAAGCAAAAACCTAGCAGAACAACGACCAATTAGCTGTACTTCCTCAATACCATCAAATTAAATTTTTAAAAATTCAATTCCATCTCTATTTCTGTATTTCTCAAAATCAACAACATTACCCATTGATCCATTTACCAGACCTCTTTCAACATGTAAATTCCTTCTTAAAATTATACGACAATTTAAGCACACATTCAGAGTCTCATCAAAACCTGCAGTTTTAGATATAGTCTTCTCTAATGAATCCAATTTAGATTTCAAATTCTCAGACAAAATAATTGTTGCTCCCATATGCTCTACTCTGTCAATAGCTTCCAGTTTCACAATCTCTTGGTTTTCTAAATGCAACATTTTGTTGTTGAAGATGGCACATTCTGCAAGAGTTAGCATCAAACATATTCCAGATTTCTTATCAGTAATTTTCCGAAAAATATTCTCAGGTACAACTTCTTCTTCTGGATACAAATTTGACAGTAATCGTGCATGTAAAGCTTCTTTCCCATGCTCGGTCACTTTTCCAATTCTAATATCTTGTAGAATATTCTTATAATCTTCATCCTTTGCTTGACGCATATTTTCACGCAGTTCAGCATAATTGAAGTTTAACCATATATTGACGTTGCCAATACTCCCTAGACACTTCCTGGTATCTTCATGTGTGAGCATTTTGAACACAGGTTGTCCTTTCACTGGTGTCAGCTGTAGAAGATCACCGAAGACAATGATGTGTTTGCCACCAAATAACACATCATACTCTGTTTTGAGAACTTCTTGCATTCTCAAATGCACAAAGGCAAGCATGACATTGGAAACCATGCTTACTTCGTCAATGATAAGAAGTTTCATTTTCCTCAAGACTCTTGAAACTTCACAGCAAGCATCTCCAGATAACTTGTGGTATTGTAATGTGTTATCATGCTCCACTGGCAGCATCAGTAGACGATGCAAAGTAATACCTTTAATGTTATGTGCTGCCAGTCCAGTTGGAGCGGTGAAAACACAAGACAGCGATGACTCAGTCCTTTTCTGCAAATAACATGAAATTGCTTTAATGAGGAAACTTTTTCCAGTTCCCGCTTCTCCACTCACGTACAGTCGGACAGTCTTTAACGACGTACATGAGCACTCTTTCTTCTCATGACTTAATCCATGATCAATTTGGTTGGTAACTTCGTCATATATTTTCCTCTGCTCAACGTTGAGTTGTCTTTCCAAGTCTTCTAAGTTAACCGCATCCTCCTGAGCATGTGCCACTTTCCACTTCAATCATAGCAGTGGCAGCTTCATTTTTGATAACTGGTCCTCCTAGTGGATCCTGACTCAATGAAACAGAACTCTGACTGTCCTGAGAACTGTCTCTAGCAATCTCGGCTGCAATTGTTGCTTCCTGCTCGATTTCTGCATTCAACATTTCTAGATATTTTGGGAAAGCAGGACATTCTATGGACTCCTTGGCTGCATTGAAAGAGTCTTCGTAACAGAGGAAATCTCCAAGCAGTTCCTCTTCTGCACGCCAAGGCTTGAAAAGTTGCAAAAGAGCTAAATTAGAAAAACTCTTTTCTTTCAGGAGATTCACCACTCAATTTTCGATGATTTACCAATTGGCATTTTCTTTGCTTGACCAGACATCCCTCACTTCCAATTACAGCATACACTCCTTTATCAATATCTTCTTTGATGTTCCTTTTGAATATGTAATTTTGCAGAACCTTATACAGACAAACATTCTCGAGGTGACTGCTTCTATTTGGATAATATGTATCCAACATGTTGGTCTTCAAAATATCTGTACTGTTTGGCTCCTTTTCCGCCAAATACTCAATTTCCCGTACAGGTTTCAGAACTCGATTACGCGTTGCAGCAAGACCAAGACTCGCCCAAATGATACTCCTGGATTTGGCATAAAGACTTGCTGAAGACAACCGGTCAGAACATTCGTAAGCACCGATTTCTCGATGCGACAACATCTTCAGACTGAAACTGTACAACTTCTTACTGAGGCTCTTTTCATGGGAAATGTCCTCCCACATATCCTTCAATTCTGTCTTTTCTTTTTTGGTGATGTAAGATGTCACATACCGAGCCACAGCCATACAGTTATCAGCCACAAACTGTATATCCATGTTGGCATTCCACATGGACAAAATCACTGGGTTGTAGTCATTGATATACTTGGACTCTTCGTTCCTTTTCAAATTGTATGTATTTTTGGGTGATTTTCTCGTCACATTATGTCTCAGAGAAGACATCAAATTGTTCACTCTTCCTTTAGATATCACCAATCGTGGAAATCCAAAACGACATTTTGTATAGTACTTGTTCTTGTTTCTGAATTTACGACGACAGTACTTTCCACAACGATGGCTTTGAAACCGTAAAACTTGTTCTCTTAGACGTTTGTCTTCCTTTGTCTTTGGAACAGCACATGTAGGATACTGTTCTATGAAACTCATCACTAAGTCATCCGGATCTGTTCCAAATTTGGGAGCATCTTTGATCCACAGCAGCATATGTATATGAGGAGCACCTCTTGCTTGGTACTCCTTTCTCCAGAAGAAATCCAACACCTCTCCAAGAGGTGGATTTTTCATGTTCATGATGAAAGACATCATAGCTTCAAATCTATGATTGAAGTACCTGCATACATTCACTGGATCCAAAGAACACAGTTCTCCGGGTGTCTTGAATTCGATATTTTCAATGTTTCCATTTGCCTCTCGTAGAAATTCAAATAAGTCTTCCCAGCCATACTCGGCACAGCTGAGAGTGAGGAACCATGTGGGAGTTCCTAAGTTCCTCAGCATACATTTCAAATCACCATGACGACGGTACCAGTACTCATTAGTACCACGCTGACACGCCATGAGATTAATCAGGTGAGAATTCAAAATACTATCTTGCTCATTGACTTTATTCATAAAGTCACTTGCCGAGATGTTTTGCATCTGTACACCACTTTTCAAGATGTGGTTCACTGCATATGACAGTCCAGACAGATGTTTTCAAACAGTAGATGAGACAAATAGGGAATGCATTGACGAAACCTAGGATCTTCTACATACAATCGTAAAGTCCGGTATTCAGAAGCAGGAATTTGAACAGGTCGCTCATCATATCTTCCTCCTTGACCTGTTGGAAGTAGCTGTGGGAAACACCGAGCTTCCAAACTTTCCTCCCAAACACTAATAGGACTCCCTTTGGCTTGTTTCATTTGAAACAACTCAATAGCATTCCCAATGACTTCCTTAGAATGCAAAGGATGAACACTATAATGTTCATATATTTCTTCATTTTTAGAGGGTTCTACTTTTTCAATTTGACCAGCACACAAATCGCTATCCTCTTCTTCACTTACTTCCTCTTCGGCAACATATACATTCTTGTAGTACTTATTGTTTTTCTTCAAATACAATGTTGCCTTTTTGACTTTCCTAACATCCACTAAATCTTGCCATATTTTCTTACTCTTTGTCGGAACCCCATTAAATAAGATAACCAGAGGTTCCTCTTCCACTTTCTCTGCTCCAATTGATTAATATATTTTTTTAAATCTAAAGGCAAATAAACAACTCTTCCCTTTAATCCTCTCTGTAAATCTGATGGAGGCAATTTCCCTGTCTTTGGCTCCATTCTTACAATAGCCTGAAAGGGATGCACACTTTGAATCAAAATAGATTCATAAGTATTTAAATCCTTCAATTAAGAAGGAATGTCAACCAATTCCAGATTATTATGAACCGCTCTAGCAGGCATCCGGTTTTGATTTAATTTGTTACAACAATAAGTACACACACGTTGATCCAAATCAAAACAATTTTCTACCATCAAGTATGTTGCAAAATCCTTCCATTCACTATTATTTTCTCTTTCACTTTTCGCATATAAATCCACTAACTTAGTCTGATTCTTATAATAAGTGCGTCGACAACACACACAAGTGAAATTAGGCCTCTCACTTGATTTCACCTGAAACGTGGCAATTTCCTTTTGAAAATTATCTGTACTGGAAACATGTTAACTAACTTCCACATTACCTTCTTCTTCTGGGTCAATTTCAACATTCTCCTCTTTACTTGTAAAGTAACAAAACTCAATTTCTTCACAAATATTCTTCACATCTACTTCAGAACCATGCAAAAGAGCAGTGCATAATTGTTTAAGCATAATTGCTGGACTCTTACCATAATACAACATTCTAACTAATTTCCTCTTTTTACTATGATGCACTGCTAGCATCCTGAAATGATGAAAAACACTCTGGCATACTCTCCTGGAAAGACAAGCCAGTGAATGACCATGCAAACCTGTCACTTCTCTCACTCTGCAAGGATCTAATTCTTGCAACAATTTTATTTTCTGTTTTAAACTTTTCTAATTAAATGTCCGTACAAAATCCCAAAGAAAATTAATGGAATCCTGTCGCACACTGCAAATAGAACTACACTTCCAGGTATACACTGGTCCCTTAGGACGTCTCCCTAAAACTTCATTACCTAACACCTCTTCTGCCTCTGTTGACACAAGTTTTTCTTTTTCAACCGGACAACCATCTTTCACCTCATAAGCTTGACCACTGGTGTCAACTGCATGCACCAAATTATTGTCCTGAAAATAACTCTCCTCATTAAAAAATGCCTCACAACTTGAACTATGCATCCATTCTCCTGAGAAAACTTCACAAAAATTACTTCTATTAACTACTCTCTTCCATCTACTATTTGATTTGAAATCAGAAATTACCTTGTTTAGTTTCCTAATTCTATTGATTACCAAAATAAATAACTTTCGCTTAATTTCAAAAGCCTGATCAATAATTTTCTCTACATTTTTCTTTCTCTTATAAAAAGCTACTTTCTGTTGACCTTTCTTTAAATTTTTTAACAAATTGCCAATTATCCTGTTGCGGAACATTCGTCTACGAATGCCCCTAAACAGATTTTTCCTTCTACTGCCAAGCACAGAATTATCTCCTGCTCTACCAGTAACATTTTTGATTGGCCTTTCCTTTCCGTTTAAATTGGCTCTCTTTTTCTGGACTAAAACTTGTTCTGTAGTTATACTTTTGTTTCTACAAATGTTTCTAAGGAATGATTTTGTTCTCTTACCAGGAGCTTTCTTCGTGACTTGACGAGATTTTATTGTAGAGGACTGCATGACTGCTGCAAGCATTTAGTAATCTGCTGTCTTTGACGTTTTGTAGCCTTTCGGATTCTATCCTTAGACGGCATTGTCTAATTTCGAAATGATCTGCAGTTGAATCTGTGGTAAAATATAATAAAAAATGTTATTAACCACTATTACCAAACAGTAAATCAATAACAGTAAGGATTTGATTCAGCAATGCCATAAAGATGATTCAATGAAATCTTCTTAATTTTACTGTGTTAGTTTTACAGGGCTTTCATGCAAATGACTGCCCACCCTGCAACAAAACGCCCACATGAAACCTGACGCACTTTAAATTATATACTTACCTGCAATAATCCATATGCCAGTGTTTAGGTCCCTCCACCCTGCCCCTCCCCCTCCCTGCCTCCCTGCCCCACCGTAACTCCCTCCACGGCCCGCGGCTGCTATCTTGCAGCATGGTACATCTTGTAAATCACTGCTGCATTATAAAAGTTATGCAACAGCAGCACAAAAGAGGCGCACAGCCATCATAAATCTGCCCCTAACACTTTAAATGATTGATTCAGGATGACGATAAGGTGTGGATTATCTAGAAGTTTGTTTGAGGTGAGGCCTACTCAGGGTTGCACTTGAAATTTAGGCTTGTTGAAGAGTACAGAGGTGATAATACATGTACAAGCCTACCAATGAAGTGAATCATGTCCACTGCACTCTTGAACAAAGGCCAGACCTCCTCTATCTCCCTGAACACGACTAAACCTCATCTGCACAATTTGATTCGTAATGTTAGGAAACACAAGTGATATAATTGAAAAACGTGCAAATATTTTTGCACATTTAACAATCATATCACCTGTATTTCTTCAGCTTAGTTATCTCATTGTGCAGATGTAGTCTACGTCCTATGTATAAGCACACCCCATCAATACTTAAATTACCCAAGCACACATGGGGCGTATTTACAAGGACCTTGCTCCACGGGGAAATGTCTTAAATTAAAATGGGATAAATTACATCAAAGGGACTCAAAGGCCTTGTAAATATGCCCCAAACAACCTATGAAACACTAGCAGTACATATCAAGAAACCTAATTGAGGGGGGAGGAGGCAAGATGGCGACCGGAACGGACGTGTGGATTCCCGGCTCCGCAAGCCTGTGCATCCCGCACCGACATCCTGCCTTCTATCCTGTGTTCGTGCTGCAGCGGGACGATGGTATAATCGCGCTGTCATTGTCCGTGTTCCTCCGAGGTCTCTGCCTGCTGGATTGCGGGAGATATCGTCGGAGTTGTTGGGTGGCCTCCATAGCCCTGGCTCCGGGACCCGTGTTGTTCTTCGCCGCCGGAAGCCGCTGGATCGGCAACAGTCTGCTGAGCTCGAGGAGAACTGGTGCTCTGGTGCGCGCCGCCCGTCACGGGGGGATCGGACGAGATCCTTTTCACAGCACCTCGGTTTCTCGCTCCATGCGGTCTGCCCACATCGGAGACGTGGGAGCCCGCTGCGGTTACCTCCCCTGTGCAGCGCTGGGACTGAGCTGAGCCGACCCCATCTTGATGATTGCACGATACTTGCGGGTCGCCTCCGAGTTCGCCCCCGCTTTGAGACGGAGCAGCAATGGCCTTTCCTGATGATCACTCTGTGACAGTGTGTTATGCCTGCATCGGCGGCCCGGACTGCAACCTTTCAGTGCCGATCTCACCCCCTTCTTTGTGTGCATCTCCCGACAAGGGGGAAATGGTGGCTGTCTTCCCTGGGACGGCGATGCTACCTCGCATCACGACTGTGCCACCCAGCCTGATGGTGAGCTGTGTGCTGGACTCTGTGTATCGTCTCGGGCTGAGGAGCTACTGTACCTGCAGCCGGCGCCAACCTGCGGGACCATTCTGGCTGCACTTGCCGACTTACGGATTGAATGGCGTGCACTCTCCTGTGTGCTGGGCGAGAAGCTCGATGATGTTGCGCACATGTCGGAGCGGTCGCGACCGGCCAGTTCCCAGCGCTATACTGGTCTACCTTTGCCAGTCTTTAAAGGGGCTACCATGTTGCCGCGTGAGTGCAGGGAGGAGCGGACTGTCCCTGGCTGCCACGATGCCCGTGAACGGTCGCCCGCCAGCTTTAGCGGCGCTACATTGTTTCTATTTCCGCCGAGGATTGAGACTCTGTCTGCGAGGTTGCTACTGTTGTTTCAAATGCCGTTCCTGCAGTCATTGGACCCCTTTGTGCCTGTTGCCTTGCAAGCCTTTTTCTCCCTGCGGTGGACTGGGTACCATCTCATGCATCTGGGGGCGCTCATCTTGTGTGCCTACGGCTCTATTGGTGACTGGAGACGTCCATTTTGTTTTCACCTGCCTCTTCTTTACCGATGGTGGCCATTTTGTTCTCCTGATTTGTTTGGGTTGGGCCCTCCTCAGATGCTATGTTTAGGGGGATTTTCACGATCTGGCCAGGGCTGAGAGATACCTTTTCATGATCCGTGACTGATTGGCTGGCGGAGACTCGGGTTGGAACGCTTCTACGATATATTTGACTGTGCGAAACGTGATGGCTCTCCCCATTTAATGCTGTAATTGAGGTTTGATATCGTTAATCCTTGTTTATGGGGTGGAGGTTGAATACATGGCGGGGATGACCGGGAATATGTAGATTTGGCCCTCCTCCGGCTTTATACGCATTTCTTCTTCTTTCTTCCTTTCCTATGTCTCTGTTTCTATATTTCGGGTACTCTTTTTTGGGCGACAGGCACACTGCTAGGGGGGGGTAGGCCGTAGCCTCTGCATGTGTGTAGGGTGGGGGGTAGGGGGGGGATTTTCTTTTGTCCGTTTTCGTTTCTATGGGCCTTATTTTTTCTTCCTTCCAACTTCTTTTCTCGTCTTATTTCTGTCTTTGGGTCTGTAGTTTGGTTCGATACGAGGTGGGTACTGACCGGCATAGGATATAATGTGTGCTTAATTATCCTGATGTGTGTTTCGTAATGCCGCTACTCCGATTGTAACTTTCCCTTTGTCTCTTGGATTCACCTGCTGACCGTGGCACACTTGTGTTGTAGTGGGATTGACTGGACTATGACGCTTCTTGTTTCTATATTTTTTTTAAAATTCTTTAAAAAATTTAAAAATTAACCTTCATTCCTCCTGTTTCTCGGTAGTACGATTGGGCCCAGTGTAACTCTGATCGATTGTCTATTGGTATTGATGCGCTACTGAGTCATCGTATAGTTTGCAACAGTGCTTCAAATGTTTCGCGGCCGGCCAGGTGGTTGTGGGCCCGTATTTGTTTGCTGCATCTGCACAATAAAGGTTTCAAAAACTTAAAAAAAAATAAAAAAGAAACCTAATTGATTTCAAAAAACGTTTTTAAACCGTTTATGTAAAACAATTATATACCTACATTCATGGGGAACTGACTTAAAATGCCCAAATACACATGAAAGCGTTTTTTTAAGGCCCTTGCACCTTTTTTTCCATCACTTTTAACATGGCTATGTAACTGTAAATGTAAATGTAAAATGTAAATGTATAGGCATTTATATAGCGCACTACTTACCCGTAGGGTCCCAAGGCGCTTCGACCGCTGCGAAACCCTTCCTGGCTTCCCTGAGAGATGGTCCCTTAATGGGTATCTCCAGGGTGAGACCAGGCATCCCCGGCGGTCTGGTGGGGCCGTTAGTGAAGATGAGACAAGCTAATGCCCAGAGTTGCCGAGTGTGATCGCTGGTCAGAGTGGGCACCGAGGCGAGAGAATTATCGAGTCCGCTGACCCTGGCCCAGAAACCTGCCGCGCCGGGATTCGAACCCTGGTCCCGGGCCGTCCTCTGCTCTCGGGTCTGCCGCCTCTAACCAGTGAGCCACACTACTTCACTGAAACAATCAAAACCAAAATTTGCCAAGCACACATGGGGGCGTATTTACAAGGACCTTGCACCACGGGGAAAGTGACTACAAATGGCCAAACACACATGGGGACGTATTTACAAGGCCCTTGCACCAGGGGGAAATGACTTGAAATGGCCAAGCACACATGGGGACGTATTTACAAGGACCTTGCACCAGGGGGAAGTGACTTGAAATGGCCAAGCACACATGGGGACGTATTTACAAGGACCTTGCACCAGGGGGAAGTGACTTGAAATGGCCAAGCACATATGGGGACGTATTTACAAGGACCTTGCACCAGGGGGAAGTGACTTGAAATGGCCAAGCACACATGAGAGCGTATTTACAAGGCCCTGGCCTTGCACCAGAGGGAAATGACTTGAAATGGCCAAGCACACATAACGGCGTATTTACAAAGAACTTGCACAAGAGAAAAGTGACTTAAAATTGCAAAGTACACATGAGGACATATTTAGAAGACCCTTTCCCCAGGGGGAAGTGACTTAAAATGACCAAGCACACATAGGGGTGTATTTACAAGGCCCTTGCACCACTTATGCATCACTTTTAACATGTACACTGTGGAGCACCATGGGGCAAAAACAACACAGATGCATCATGCATCTGTTCCGCAAAAGCGACGCATTGCAGGAGTCACATCGCAAGTAAATAAATTCTCATGAATTTTAAAAGCATTCCTTTTCCTTAAAAACGATTTTCTGATCATAATTTGAAAACACAGCACAGCTCCTATGTACAACCACACCTTGTCAGTATTAATACTTTACATTATCTGCAATTACAATTTGTAAAAGAATGCAAAATCTTCTTTGAAAATATAATGCAAACACTTGACTCAAAACATCATTTTAAATGCACAGCTGGCTTTCTTATTTTCTCAAAAAAACATACTAGTCTCTATCTAAAATAAAGAAACGATATCTCACCTTAGCAAATGCTTTTTGAATTTCAAAACAGTCTCAGAAACACACCAATTTTTCTTTAGCAGAACAAAAGGTATGCACTCCAGAGGCTGCAACCAAGAAAGGCACATAAATGCTGATATTCATCACACATATCTCTCATGTCAGCCAATCAAAACTCTTCCCTCACTTTTTTCAAATCAACACCCTTCCCCCCTCTGCCCTTTCTGCCCTTTTTCCATAGCAACTACCTCCTGCCAGACCTCTCATGTTTACAAGTTCACACAACAATGTTTCAAATGAACTCTGAACTCTCAGTACACCTGCTAATCCACTGCAATCTTTCATAACATCTTTTTTTATTAACCATTCAAATTACATCTTTCAAAGAACACATCCATGCACCCTAACTTTCTGTTTTCAGCAATGGAAATCCACCAATCACTGCTAATGAATCATTAGCAATCAAACTCCACAGTTTTTTTTCTTTACAAACTCCACTGTTTCAACTGCCATTTCATTCCCACACTTCATCTGACTGCAGTAGAACCTCCTCTCGCCATGTTTTCTGTCTGGATTCTAGGACATAGCTACATCCACTGGGCTCACAGGTATGCTGATAACAGAAATTTACACAACCTCAATTTACAAAATGTGGAAATCAAATGGATTAGCCAAAGAGGATTGATATGTCACCAATTGATACCATTGGTGAAAACCTTTTTACATTTGCCAAACCCTGACCTCATAATAGTGCACTGTGGAGGAAATGATTTGGGCACTTTGACTGGGGTAGGTCTGGAAATGCTCTTAAAGGACACCTTTGAGCAATTGATGGCACTTTTTCCTCAAACTGCCTTGTTATATTCCAATATATGCCAAAGACAAAAATGGAGGTGGTCCAATCAATTTTGTCCACAAATTGAGAAATCGAGGAAGCATGTAAATAAGTCTGTTTCAGCTTACATGAGAGACCATGGAATGGGCTGCTTCTACAACAATAACTTGCGTTACTACATGCAAGATATCTACAGAGGAGATGGCGTGCACTTCTCAGATGAGGGGAACAGAGTTTTCATACAAAATTTAAGACTGTGTATTGGTACTTACTTATAAGTACCTAGAACTTACACAGAACCCAAAAGCTATTTTCAGAGCTACCTTAACTATAATTACTCTTTAAGAATTTCGAATGTACTTTTTTCACTAATTTTCACTTATGTTCGCTTCCCGGTTCGCTACCCGGTTCGCGTACCGGCATCTAACCGCGCGAAAAATTCAAAAAAAAAATTATTTTTTCTCGCACATATGGGACTCCTCAGCCACCCTCAGAAAACCTAGGGGGTCAGGATACGTCTACCGTGCCCCCTTCTACCCATTCTGAACATTATTTACCCTCCATCTTGTATCTCAATTCTACCGAAACACAAAATGGAGGACTCCCGTAACGCTGCAGGTTCGCGTACCGGGACACGCACTGAGAAGAGCTCGCTTTAAAAAAGGTGGAAAAGTAATTTACAGAAAAACCACTCGAGACACTTTCACTAAATATACATTAGCTCATACTACATACCAATCCCTACCATTTTCACAAATTTGGTTGGAATTCCATTTAGCCATTTAGCATGTAGACCTCTCTAAATTCCCTGAGGTAAATTACTTCACAAAACACATCTGAAGTGTTGGAATTGACAACCAATTAAAATGTTACTTTCATTTTCTACTTTTTTTACCTGACATTTGATTGATTATTACCTGAATATATATAAAGAAAGAGAGAAAAACACAGCCATTTTGACTACTACTTCCTGAAGTACAGTGCAAGAACATTTTCACTGACAACTTAAACTTGTTTTTAAAAGGTAAGATGTTATTTTATAAATTTGACCGGAGAACTATGTTATACAATTTAAATTAATTTGGAAACATTTTCAGATAGTTATATACTATCCCTCTGTAAGAGTTAGACATTGAGAAAGGCTTGTTTATTATAATTATGGATTGATTTACGTTTCTGTGTTATAATTATGAATTTACTTAGGCTTTTTCGCAAGCACTTTTTAATAGTACTACTTCACGCCTGAAACCATACAGTGCCCATAGATAACTTCTCTGTTATAAACTCACAAGTACCTGTCTGAACTTAAACCCAACATTGCCCTATCTCTATTGATATATTTATTTTTTATGCAAATTTCAGCACAAAAATGGAAAGAGAACAGAACGTTTCCTTTGAAATTGCCCTAGAGATGAACAATGAGGAAATAATTGAAAGCATTGACTTGGAATTCATGGACGAATCACGAGACCAAGAACTTCTACAATGTGTAGAATCTGTGGATTTGTTACTTCATTATGAGGACGATAAAATGTGGGAAGTTATGTTCACTCAACAAGAGGACATTTCGGACAGTAAAATGTTAGACAGTCTATTAAATTTTGAAAAAGAATCAGAAGAATAAATTTATATTTAATAATCAAAAATTGTTCGAGTCTTTAATCATTTTTATATGTAATTCATAAACTAGTACCAAATTGATTATAATGTAAAGTCAGACTTATAGTATACTGTGCAACTTTTTTATGTTACTGCATTGGTACCTACATTTTGCTACTTAAATAAAAAAAACAAAAAAAAACAACAAAACGAACAATCAATAAACATACAATATTTAAAAAGTCTATCATTCTTGTTTCCTTATAGTACGCTCCCCGGACCGCTTTCCGGTGCGCGTACCGGGCGCACCCCACGCAAAAAAAACGATTATTATTTATTTTTTTTTGCCCCGCGGGGCCCTTTTAAAGCCTCCACATCAAACCTAGGGGGTCAGGGAGGATCTACTATTCCCCCTTATGGTCATTTCCCCCTTTGTTTTGGCCTCCTCTTGTCACTCGATCCTACCGAGAAACAAGATGGCGGCCGCTCCGGACTGTTTAGAATGTTGACAGACACCGGAGAGCCAATCAGCTTTGCTTCGCGAAGTTCCGTTACGCGTCAGGTACGCCAACCGGGGCGCTAACCGGAGCGCTCTTACAGATATATATATTTTTTTGAACGTTCATTTATCAAAATCCACTGGAGCACATATATTGAGACCTAGCAAAGGCACATCAGGCTAACAGTCCCTACAATTTTGCCAAGTTTCGTGCAAATCCATTCAGCCGTTCGAGCTAAAAGTGAGGCCAACCGCCCTATGGAAATTAACATGGGAAAAACGTGTTTTGGGACCCCCCTTTTTTTTTCTCAGCCCCCCCTTGACGAACCCCCCCCAAATTTTCAGGAGCTGCTCAGAAACAAAAGGTGCCATTTTCCTGAAAATTTCAGCCAATTCCGTCCACAAACGCCAAAGTTATTAGACATAGAATTTTCAAAAATCCCATAGAGAAAAAATCCTAACTATATATACCTACTGGCGACTGCCAGTAGGTAATATATATGTATATATATATATATATATATATATATATATATATATATATATATATATATATATATATATATCCAAAAAGCAAATGTCCCAAGATGAGAGGAGCACTTTAAGGCTGGTGCCGGCGGCAAGGTTCGGGACACCCTTGCAAAATACTTTTCCAGCAAAACTGTCTCAATAAAGAAACACGCCGCACACTGCTCCGTTTTTCAAGTGTATTGGTTTATTTTCTGTGGGTTTCCCACCACCTACGCGTTTCGGACATCAATCTGTCCCTGGTCACGGTACAAACATTGGTCCTTCATTGCTTTCTAGTATTTATACCTGTGGTCACCACCTGGCAATTAGGGTGCATTGTGGGCCCAGTAGTTCAGAGGAATAAAGTGACTCCAAACTGTGCGCTGCACCATGCCGGTTCCAAGCATTACAACGACATGATTTATTACTCGCTTTTAAATGAATGTGGTGTTTGCCAATGCGCGCACCTTAGTCCAGTGGACATTATAAATGTGGTGCAAATAACTCACATTATTGGCGCATTTATGTACAACCGTGACACTTTGCCTTGGACACTTAGTCCTATAATTGTTCAAGTGGTTGTACATAAATGCGCCAATAAAGGTGATTCGGAAGCACTACAGCCTATAGCTTGAGGCCTGGACATTGGGACCGCGGGCCCCGGTTCTGGACTGGAGGTGGAGCGAGCGGCCGGACCCACCATTTTGTTTGGTCTCTTGGCGCCCGGGCGGAGTGCTGCCCGCCGCAATGTCCAACACGCTGCGCAAGGGGCGCCCGGGGAAGGATGGCGCTTCGAAGTCATCCCAGCAGCCGGCATCCCCAGGGGCTAGTGGCTCGTCGAAGCAGTCGGACGATGAGGCGCCTGTGACGAAAGCTTTTATGTTCGAACTTTTTGCCTCCATTAAGGAAGATATCTCAGAGCTCCGCGCACAATTGGCGTCCGATCTGCGGGACGTACGGAGGGACGTGGATGGTATAGGCAAGAGGGTCGCGACCCTGGAGGACCATGATTTAAGTGTGGCCAATGACGTACACCTGGATATCATCTGCCTCACCGAACAGAACCTGGACTTGCAGACGCACACGGAGGACCTGGAAAATCGTTCCCGCAGGAACAACATCCGCATTCGAGCTGTGCCAAGGGATGGTGAGGCGGGCGACCTGCGTGGCTATGTTCAGGAGTTGTTCCTACAGATATTGGATGAGGAGGATGTGCAGGAAATTCAGATGGATAGAGTACATAGAGTGGGGTTGCCTAGACGAGGGGGGGGGCCCCCTCCTGACATTCTCGTCTGTGTCCATGATTTCCAGGTGAAAGAGCGCATCCTCCGCAAGGCCAGGGCCATCACATCGTTGCAGTTTAGGGACCACCACCCTCAGCTTTATCAGGACTTGGCGGCCTCTACGCTGCGGAAACGGAGGGAATTCCGTCCAGTGACTGCTTTTTTGAGGGAACGTAACATCGCCTACTCATGGGGTCATCCCTTCAGGATCATCTTCCGGTGGCAGAATCGGCTCGCACAAATTCGCTCACTCCAAGTGGCGAAGGACCTCTTGGGCCTGGAGGATGTGCCACCTTCTCAGGGAGCACCCGCTTCCCCGTCTCGGAGGCGCCATCGCTCTTCTTCCTGGCACAGAGTGGGCGCTTCCCCTGACCGGCGGCGGCCGGATCGCACTACCAGTCTGCAGGAACGGGGCAACGCGGTGGCATTGGTGGCCTCGGCTACCCAGGCTGATACGCAGCAAAGTTCCGGAGCAGCGTGACCTCTGCTTTGAAGATGGATCGACGCCGGAGGGGCTTCGGCCTTCTGGCCTGGGGGTATGGATGTACTTTTGGAGGAGACACCCCTGACCGTAGCCGTGGGGGCTACCGTGTTGGTTCCCCTACCCCACTTCCGGAACGGAAGGCCCCTCGCAAACTTTGGACTTCTGGATACAATGAGTAATTTCTTCGAATTCACAGTTTTGAATCTGTTCTTTCTATTGTTTCTTTCTATGTGGGGGGGGTTGGGAGTTGGGGGGCTTGGGGTGTTGGGTTGGGGGGGGTCCCATGACGGTGGGAAGGGGGGGGCTGCTGCGTGAATGTTTACTGCTGTGTGTGAGGGTTTCGGATCGGTGGGGGCAGGCTGGAGCTGTGGATGGGGTTGCTGTGGGTGTGTGGGGAGCTTTGGGCTATAATGGGGGGAGAGTAGCTGACCCTCTGAAGTGGCCTAGGATCGGAAGGTACCTGAGTATGGGGGTGGGGACCCTTGGGTGGAGTGTTTTGGGGTCTATTTCTATTATGCCGATTAGCATAGGAACTTGGAACGTTAAGGGTATGAATTCACCACAGAAGAGACAGAAGGTGTGGAAATATGTGGTGGATCACCAACTTGATATAGTGGGGTTACAGGAAACCCATCTGGCAAGGAAAGATGAGTTGCGGCTGCGGCACAGGGCATATCCCATTATCTATAGGTCTTCAGCTGCCACGAAACATAGGGGGGTGGCTCTCCTTTTCCGAGCTGCGCTTCACTTCCAACCTGTAGAAGTGCGTAACCATAAGGACGGCCGTTGGTTGATGGTCAAAGGGCTCATTCAGGGTCGACTGTGCACCTTTGTGGTGGTGTATCTACCCAACGCTGGTCAGAATAAGTTTTTACAAGATTTGTTGCTGAAGGTTGGGGATTTTGCGGAAGGACATCTGTTTTTGCTGGGGGATTTTAACCTGGTGTGGGACAAGGAGATGGATAGCTCAGGGGGGCATAGGGCGGGTACGGGTGTGTTTGCTGCATCAACGCAGCGGGAGGTGGGGGAGCTGGGACTGGTTGATGGCTGGCGTTTTTTCCACCCTACTACAAAGGATTACACGTTCTTCTCACACGTACATCACTCCTACTCCCGTTTAGACTCCATATTTCTTGGCCAATCACTGCGCGGGGACATAGTAGATGCCGCCATTCTCCCGATATCCGTTTCGGACCATAGTCTGCTGGTGCTTAGCCTTCGCTGGTCGTCACCCGGTGCAGCGCACCGGAAGTGGTACTTTCCGGCCTCGGTGATCAGGGACGATACGTCCAATAAAGCATTGTGGCTTGCCATTAGAGAGTTTTTTGATCTTAACCCCCCGTCGGATACCTCGCTCTCGAACACGTGGGACGCCTTTAAGGCCTCGATCAGGGGCACGTGTCTAGGCCTCAACTCGCAGCTCAACACCTTGCGGAGGAAGGAACGTGAGGCCCTGGAGGCTGAGGTGGTCGAGCTCGAACGAGCTCACAAACTTAACCCTTCGAGGGTGACCCTCCGTCCACTGACGGCGGTGAGTGGTAAACTAAAGGCGCACTATGCCAATAGGGCCGAGCTCACGCTCTTGAGACTGGGGCGACAATCCTATTCATGCGGGAACAAGGTGGGTAGGCACTTGGCGCGGCAACTGCGGGATAGGAGAGAGCGAGAATATATAGGAGGCATCAGAGACGCTGCGGGTGTGCTGCAACATCGGGACGAAACGAAGGCGGACATTTTTGGACGCTTTTATGCCGAGTTGTACACGGGAGATAACCTGGGAGCAGAAAGACAAAAAGAGTTCCTGCAACGTTTGCCTCTACCTCAAATATCTAAAGAATGGAACGAATTATTGGAGGCGCCAATCTCTAGAGAGGAGGTTCTCTCCGCCATCAAAAATTTGAAGTTACAAAAGGCCCCCGGTCCGGATGGTTACACCGCGGTTTTTTACAAGACATATGCTACTGAGCTGTGTGACTTTCTAGTGTCTCTCTTTAACGACATGGCGTCGTCCGGAGCCTCTACAGGGACTCTGGCCGAGGCGGTGATCACGGTCCTGCCGAAACCGGGGAAGGACCCGGCGCTATGTGCTTCCTTTCGCCCCATAGCCTTACTTAACATCGACGCAAAATTATATTCAGCGATCCTGGCGTGCCGCTTACAGGATTTGATGCCAGCAATCATTCACCCAGACCAGTCTGGCTTTATTAAGGGACGCCAGACCCATGATAAAAGTCGTAGAGTGGTTCACCTGATCGAAAAGGTGGACAGGTTCCGTATTCCGGCTGTACTTGTGGGCCTGGACGCGGAGAAGGCCTTTGACCGAGTGGATTGGGGCTTTTTGTTTAATACGCTGACGGCTTTTGGCTTTTCTGACAAATTCATCACTATGGTAAGGGCTAACTTTTGCAATCCGTGATCGAAAGTGGCAGTGAATGGCCAGTTGTCGGCATTCTTCTCGCACTCGAGGGGCACCAGACAGGGATGTCCCCTCTCTCCCCTGCTGTTCGCGCTCAGCATTGAGCCCCTGGCGGTGGCGGTGAGGGAACATGAAGGCGTGAAAGGCATACCGTTCACAGGAGAGCAACATAAGATCTCGCTCTTCGCGGACGACATCCTGTTTTCGGTGGCGGACCCGGCAGGTTCCTTGCCTTGCATTCGGGAGATTCTACTTGACTTTGAGGAAGTGGCGGGATTTAAGGTGAATTATGGCAAATCATATATCCTGAATTTGACTCTCTCACAAGCTGACGTGGCTCATGTGCGGACGTTGACACCATTGGCATGGGCAACTGGATCGATTGTTTATCTGGGAGTCCACCTGACTCCGACGGTGGGCAAACTATTTGCGGCCAACTTCCCACCCCTCTTGACGAGGACCCGGGCCGAATTGGAGAGGTGGAAACCTAAATTCCTGTCCTGGCTAGGTAGGATACACGCGATTAAGATGGTCCTTCTCCCCAAATATTTATACCTATTCCAGGCCCTGCCTATTCCGCTGGATAGCGCCTACTTCCGGCAGCTTAAAACGCAGATACTGCGATTTGTCTGGCAAGGGGGCCGAGCCCGACTATCTTTCACAGTCTTACGCCGGCCTAGATCGGAGGGCGGAGTGGGTCTGCCGGACCTGCATCTCTATTATAAGGCTGCTCAATTGAGGGTAATGGTGGAATGGTCGGAGCAGTTTTCAGAAAAACATTGGCTGCATATGGACCGGAGTGTGGCTAGCCGGTCCATCTGGGATCTGGCCTGGAAACCGAAGAGGGATCGCCCCTTGAACGCTTATATTAGTACCCCCACGGGTACTACACTGAAGGTCTGGGATACCCTGGCTACTGATGAGCAGTGGACGACTTTTCCATCTCCGTTCACGCCCCTACATTTCAATCCGGCCTTTCCACTGGTGCTTAGCGAGGGGCCTTTTGACGCATGGAGGGAGGGTGGATGTAGGGCACTAACCCACCTGTTTCATGGCCCTGACCCTTTGACCTTCGCTAACTGTATACGGGACTATCAGGTACCACAAACCGATAGGTATCGGCATGTCCAATTGCTACACTGGGCCACGTCTCCAGGGGTCCTGGAGGCAGATACGAGACCCCCCTCGACGTTCGAGGCCTTTTTGCTGCGGACGTCCACCATGAAGGGAGTCATCTCCTTCCTCTATCAATTACTGCTTAAATCCGAACTGTCACCTAGACCACGTTATATGGAGCAGTGGGAGGAGATGGTGGGGAGAGATATCACCGACAATGAATGGTCAGCGCTATGGAGGGATATGACCCAATTTAACCACTCGATACATCTTAGGGAGGCTCACTTAAAGACTCTCACGCAATGGTATTTGTGCCCGACTAGGCTCCACTGTATCTACCCGGCCACCTTGGATAAATGCTGGAGGGGATGTGGACTCCTGGGGGACTTCCGCCATATTTGGTGGGACTGCCCGGTGATTAGGCCCTACTGGGACGAGATTCTCTCACATATCAAAGATATCCTTCAATACCCTATAGAGGACTCCGTGGCCTCTGTACTGTTGGGTCTACGAGACCCCGGTCTTGAACACCAGACGCGATCTGATAAAAAGATTCTGTGGCTGTGCCTGGGGGCGGCCAAGCTCACGTTGGCGGCAGCATGGAAGCGAAAGGAGGCACCAGCGATATCTCTTTGGCACGCGCGGCTTTGTAAGCTTTTAAGCTTAGAAAGAATGGCGGACATCTTCCTCGGTAATTACAAGAATTTCACACATGTATGGGGACCCTTGGTTGCCTTCCTCTCTAAAGGCCTGCCGTCGGCTGTTTGCCCAGCATCCTTGAGATCCCTGCACCTCTTCCAAATTTAGTGCGGCTTTCTGAATGAGTGTGGTAAGAGTGTGTCACCGTCATAGGGGGGGACTGGGAGTTGCATTTTCTTTCCTTTTTTCCTTCGCAATCCTTGTGAAAATCGCAAAGGTTTGATTATTTGGAAAGAGAACATTTGCAAGAAGAAAATCTTGCAAAAATAGGCAACTTGGTGAATAACCGAAAGGTTTTTATATGCGAACATTTTCTCACTAATAGAATTTCCTGGCAAAAATCTTCTTCAAAAAATGTGCACAAATTTCTAACTGAAGGGAACGTTTTGTTAAGTTGACATACTTTGTGACATTTAAAGTGTGTCTCCTTCACAAACGTTTATAGTCAAACTTGTGAGTTTATAAACCTATTAAATGGCCTTGACGCATGTATCTCTTCTTTTAAAAGAGCTAGATTAGTTTCCAATTTCTCTGACTGTACTTTTCAAATTGATCTCCTTGAGTCACCTGTTGAAGAACTTTAAGCTCAATCACTAGGCTGGAACTAAGGTGATTTATAATACCAATGGGCTTTGATCAGATTCAAGTACTCGGGTTTGCGGTATAACTACTCTTCCCATGTATGAAAAAAAGCAGATGAGCTAAGGGTGAAAAGAGAACAAGTTTTCATTCTTTTGACATTCACAGAAATTAGCAAACTTCTTGGAGAAAGAAAAAGTAAGCATCTGAACATTCCTGGCCAAAGAATGAAGGATCCTCCCTACTGTGAGAAAGAGCTGGTCCCTATGCACAGGACTCTGAGAAGCATACGTAGCAAATTTCAAGGAAGATGTCTGCGGGAACTCCCCACCACGTCGCAGAGCAGATTATTTAGTTTTTTTATTCTAGTGAGTTACTTTGAAGGAGTTTCCATATTGTCGGGAACACGAAAATCAGAATGCTTACATGTAAGAAGGTATCACACTGAAATAATTGCCAAAGCAGATGTGACCTAAAGACGCTTAAAAAGTCATGGTACAAGCTTTATTAAAATTAGGATGTAGTATACCATCAAACAACTGTTTATTGCACAATGAATTAAAATCATTGTAATCACACCTAAAGAGCAGTTTAAAATAAGAATAAAGTATTATTCAGTTATTAACTCATATACAGTCAGCACAGAATCAAATACAATTAAATGTAGTATATATGTCTTTCTTCTGAAAATGATTCAGCTGATAAATTACAATTGCTGCCTGGGTGTCTTTTAGTGTTTTGGGGGGGAAAAGATCAGTAGTAAGAGGAAGGGGCTTGTAAGACTATTCACACCACCACCGTGATGTGCTAAATTCGCAAAACAGCAGTAACAAGCACTGGCAATGCCAATAGCTCTGCTTTGTAAATGAAAGTGCCACTTCTGTCATTTGTGGTTTAAGCACTCAGCAAGCCGTTACACTCTTTCAGTCATCCTTGCACTCATGCATCTATTGATCCATCTACAGACTAATTATTGCAATCACCCGCTTAAATAACCACAATAAAACACACACACAAATTAAACAGCATATGTAAGATAAATTAACAGAATAAAAGTAAAAAAAGAAAACATGCTGCTGTCTAAACATGACAGGTGCATGCTTGTAATAACAAATAAAATTAAATATAGCAATCTAAGACCACATTGCAAATGGAATATACATGGTGTATTATGTATTAAAGTTTCAGCAGGGCTGCCATGTATAAAACGCATGTGTTGCTCATCTTGGAATAGAAAAAGAATCATACAGTATGGGTCAAGCCACTTTATGATGGTCACCTGGCTTAGATCAAGGGGTGATTAGCTCAGTCAGTAGTTGTAGTATGCTCTAAAAAAATAAATAAGAGGAGAAGGAAAGAACAAAAGGGGACAGATAAAAGATAAACGAATGCAAAACCTAAAGGAAAGGTTGTAAGAAATTGGATCATTATTTGGGGCGGTGACTAGCGACCTCAAGGAATAGCAACAACCCTTGTCAGGGTGAACCCACAAAATAACTAAATTAACCTGAGCTTTTTCTCCTGATAGCTATCTCACAGAGCAGACAAGCTTAACTTAGGGCAATGTGTAAAGTATTTATGCAGCACTGAAATAGTAGTAAAGCCAAAATTATACCATAAATGACAAAAATCCCATAAGAGGAACCAGAGATATGAATATTTAAAGTTTTAAGTAGGAATAGCGCCAAAAAGCATAACGAGCCAATGATAGCGGATAGTCACTGTAGACTGAGACCTAGGAGCAATTGGAAGCTGACTGTGATGGAAAATGTGCTGGATACAACAGCCAGGTGTGTCTTGGTCAAAGATTTTACCTTCTGAGTTAAGTCCTTTAATTCTCTATCCCCCACAGGAGTACACTTCTAGAGACTCCCAGGTCCTCGGGGGAGGCACTTAGAGAACCAAAGGGTGTCAGGTAGAGGCCAAATAGTCCAGTGCAGATCCAGTATCCGCTAGTCAGTAGACTCATGCAACTTGGTATGTCCCTGTAGCTTTAACAGAAGGTTAGCATTTGGACGCCTTGGAGTCTACCTCTATGTTCTGAGTACAGGAGAGAGCAGGTCCAGTCCTTCAGAGCAATTCCATTGCTGCAGACTGCAGGTGCTGTCCTATTCTGAGCTTCCTCAGGTCCTTGAGTTTTGTGAAGTTGGTGCCTGGAGTTGCCATATTTACGCCTGGCACTAGCTAGTTGGTGGGAATGACTGCTGGCTGTGCCCTAAACAATGGGATAAAAATTATTTTGGCAACCATACCCACTTGTCTACAGCTATACTGGCGTGCCAGGACTGGGGTTGTGTGGGGGTAGTATACTTTGGTAACCCTAGTGTCTGCCCACATCTAACATTAAGATCCAGTTTTAGGCAGTCACTATACCTCCAATAAATAGACAGAAGTCTGGTAGAACAAAGCAGGGTTTTCAAGCAATGAGCCAGTTAAATACACAAGAATTGTTGTGAAATACTGTATCTTTGCCATACAAGCGCTCCCCCAAGTATTGTAAACCCAGCAGACCTGTCAAACAGAATTTAACTCTGTAACGTCAAAAAGGATGTCCACAGCCCCACCCTGCATATTATGTCAGGCTCAGATAGGCCATCTTTGCCCAAGCAGGTCAACCGATTAGCTCCTGGGAGGCACTTCGTATCGTTTTGACACATTTTCAAATGCTAATTACTGGTTGCCAGAAGCCACAGAGCAAATGCAAATTTCGACTCCAGGACCTTCAAACGGGGAAAAGGTAACTTTCTAAAAGCTACTTTGATTTAAATTGTACAAAAAATCTGACTTCCCAATTGAATTGCATTGAATGTTTAATTGTTTTCTAGCTAGTCCCATTTTGGAGAAACAATATTAGGATTTTTAATCTTTACACTGGTTTTCTACAGGACAGATAGGTTGGCCACAGTAGAAAAATCATTTTGGGTGCGAGTCACTGAAATGACATGTTAGCATTACATTTCTCCATGTCATACTTTTAAATACCATGCCCCCTGTCTTGGGGGCAAAGGGGCTTGCATAGGGGTGACTTGTTAATATTTAAAAGGGAGGTTTTGACCTACTAAATGTGCTTATTTTGACAAGTCAAACTGCAGAGTTTAAACTGCCTCAGTCAGACTACAATGGTAGGCCTAAAGCCTTATTTTATGCAATAGGTTCCGCACCCTACTGATGACATTTAACTTACAGGCCCTAGATACATCATGTCCCACATAGTGGAGACTTAAAGATAAGTAATTTTTACCAATTAGAAATATGACAATTCAACCTATTTGAAAGGTAGCTCGCAGACCCTTTACTACTGGTTAGCAGGATTAACATGAATAGAGGTAAAAACTCAGCAACAATATAAGGTCCAACAGAAGGTGAAAAAAGCAGGGTAACCAAGCTGATAAATCAGCCTAGGCATTGAAGTGCACTGATTTTCGGGCAATGTGCACATGACATTAAATAGATGCTAACAAGCAAATAGGGGGGACCAAGGGGCAAAAAATTCCAGCTTACGTGCCCCAGGGGATAAACTGTGAGATATGAGGTATGCTTTTTCTATAAAGAAAGGGGTGTTAACATTTATCAGTGCAAATTAGGCCCTGAATGGGCTATCACAGTAATATTTACATCCATCAGGTAGTAAAAAAAAAAAACAAAGGTTAAAGCGATGTCATAATTAGGTGGAAATATGAGTTAATACATACTGTTTTAAGCTAACAAAACCACTGAAATTCAACAGTTATAGTTATGTCAAGTAACTATAAATTGTGCCCTAATGTAACCATGACCCACCATACCCAGTGTTGTTGTTAAGCCTGGGCGGAATTTGCGGTAAGCGGACCTCCGCGAAGTTGAAATCCGCGAAGTTAAAAAAACCTCTGCCATGCTATGCGGAGCTCCGCAAGCGGCGGAGTGCGTTAGATAAATGCCTCTCGCTGTGATTTTCAGTGCCAGGTATTTGCCACACTGTGCAATCATTGCGAACGGCACCATGCACAGCGTAATCGGGCGATGCTTCCTTTCTGCCGCTTGAGTAGATTTTTTACTCGAGCGACAGCTTTCTCAACGTTAATGGACAGTTTCTCAATGCGAGCGGTTGCGAGTATAAACTAACAATCACAATGAGAAATCCAACCGCCTGCTTTGAAAAACCTTGCAGAGAGGTTGATGTTCCTCGGAAACTTGACACTGATGAACGGAAATGAGGCAAAATCTCACAGGGAGGTGGATTTTCATAGGTCGCGCTCGCCAACTAACTCTGCTCTGCTTTGCGGAGCAGAGTTTTGGGGACTTCGTGAGCTCTGCGTAACAAGGAGTGCGCAAAACTCTGCAAACTCCGCAGGCAGATTGGAGTTCACCACGTAGGCTTAGTTGTTATCAGTGTCAGTTCAGATGTTGCAGTGATGTTATCAATGATGTCATAGAATATGTGATGAGTAATGTAATATGTGACGTAATTAGCAGGGCATGGAGAGGGCTTGTGATTTGTTACAGCCTGTAGCATAGTGTGATTTCAATCCCTGTTAAAGCCCAATTTGCTTTAGTAAATGTTTTTCATAATCATTAAGCCAGGCAAACTGTTTTTGTCTTAGCTTTCAAAATAAGAAATCAGATCTATTATGTCAACATAACTTTTACCAGTGATCCATTCAGGTCTACATCGTTTATCAGCGTTTAGCCATGCCCGCTGAGCATACTGAACTAATTGTAAGCTTTCCTGCGAGCACAAGGCAACCATCAGTCGTATAGTCATAAAATTAGAAATGTTTACACAATTACAGTTGGCAAAGCAAAACACTGTGTCTTCTAAAATGGCCTAACAAGGATTATGGAAAGGGGCGACCACTCGGTCCCCCCGAACGTATGGATGAGTGCCTCGATCCCCCCGGGAAGCCATTTTTGGGCGGGAGGCGCGTCTCGGCTGGTATGCCCGAAGCGGCGTAGCCGGGGCGCGCCTTTTCCCGCCCTAGAGTGGGCTGGCCTAGACACCGACGCAGCCAGCCACGCCCCCGGGGCGGGCAGGGGCGGGTTTTCGCCCGCCCTGAAGACGGATAAAAGAAGGCGCAAGACCAGAAGACGTCCTCTTGTTCTTGTGCTCCGAAGCTGCACCTCCTCGCTACACGTGAGCTCGGGACGGAACGAAGAGCCAATTTTGAGCGTTTTGATCTTTTTCTTTGTCTTTCAGAGACTTCGTCGGAGAGATGCCCAAGAAAGGCCCAAAGAGAATGACGACCGAGCAGATGGTTCGGGCCCTTTTTAAGGATATGTCCGACATAAAGAAGCGGCTGGCGGAGCGAGATGGGGAGGAGGGATCGGGCCAACCACCGGCTGGAGGGAGACCTAAGAGATCGAAAAGGGTTCCAGCTGGGGGGGACGCCCCGGCTCCCTCTGCCCCGCTCGAGGCGCCGACCCCAGTACCGATCGAGGGGAATCCAATCCCCGTTGTCGTCACCCCGACACCTAAGGAAGACATGCCCCCCGAGCTGGCAGCACAGCTAGCGGCATGGTTGGGGGATAGCAGTGATGGCGCCACGGCTGCTGAGGCACAGGCGCTGATCAAAAAACTTCGCGAGAAGAAGGAGGCAGCTAGAGTGGCCGCACCGTTGGCAGGGATAGACAAGCCGCAAGCGGCAGAAGCTGCGTCCGGTTCAGGTAAGCGGCCATTGCCGATTGCACGGGACGAGTCAGCACCCTCTCGTAGAGAGAGATTGGGACAGCATGTGCCTTTAGCCATAAAGGAAAAGATCTGGGCAGGGGAATACGTGAATATTTTTTCCTTGCTTGTTGATCATTACGATGTGGAGCATGTAAAAAGTCAGAAGGACCTAATGCATCCGAGTGTTTGGCGCGCAAAAATGGCCGCCTTTAAGGTAAATGAGAACATTGGGAACTGGGGCAATGCCTGGGGTATTTTTACGTCGATTTTGGGGGAACGTAGGCCTGAGTTGCTTCCTGAGTTTCCCGTTTACCAATCACGAATTATGGGTTACTCGACGGCGTATCAAGGTAACCATTGGTTTTGTTATGATAATCTGTTCAGGAAGGAAAAAGAACATAACAAGAGTTTGACCTGGGATTGTTACGATTCTTTAACGTGGGATAAAATGAAAGAATCGGGAATGTTACGAATGCCATTGGTCGGGAGCAATGTTGTTGACTACTCCCGCCAAAATGTGGGGTCGCCCTTTCGACCAAGTACGAGCACCGACGACCAGTCGAGGCCCGCAGGTAATAACGGGAGAAAGGGTTTCTGTTATAACTTCAACAAAGGGAAATGTACCAGGCCTCCGGGGTCCTGTAAATTTAAACACGAATGTAGTACGTGTGGGTCATCCCATCCTGAGTCAGCGTGCAGAGCCAGAACGGGTGAGAATGGGGGCAAGGGAGGCGCCAAACAGGTCTAATTTAGTCCGAGGGGCGCCTCTACCGACCCCGATTGATACCTTGGCAATGATCCCCTGGCTCAGTGATTACCCGGATCGTGCGTCTGCCGGGGTGCTGCGGAACGGTTTTACACATGGTTTCCGCATCCCGGTAGGGGACTTTCAGGGTGTAGGGATTTGCAAGAATCAGCTTTCTGTGTTACAACATTCATCTGTGGTGCAGGAAAAAATTCAGAAAGAGGTTAGCCGGGGACGGGTCGCTGGCCCGTTTAGTGTACCCCCGGTACCGGATTTTGTTTGTTCTCCGTTAGGGGTGGTCCCCAAGAAGGACCCAGGTGAGTTTCGTCTGATCCATAATCTGTCTGCGCCACACGGCCTTTCGGTGAACGACGCAATTGATCATGAAGTTTGTTCGGTGCGATACGCATCGTTTGATGAGGCAGTAGCCATCTTGAATCGCCTGGGGCCCGGGACGTTGATGGCGAAATCCGATATCGAGTCAGCGTTCCGGTTGCTCCCGGTACACCCAGACGACCAGCGTCTTTTGGGATTCGGGTTCCAGGGATCATTTTACATGGATAAGTGTATGCCAATGGGATGCTCTATATCATGTGCCTATTTTGAGCAATTCAGTACTTTCCTGCAATGGGTGTTTACTAAAAAGACGGGTTTTCGAAATGTGATGCACTACCTTGACGACTTTTTGTTCCTTGGCCCCGCCGGAAATCCCGAATGTGCCCAGGCCTTAAACGAATTCTGTGGGTTGATGGGTCATTTTGGTGTGCCGTTGGCACCGGGTAAAACTATGGGTCCCACGACTTGCCTCGAGTTTTTGGGGATCGAGTTGGACTCAAGGGAGGGGTGTTTCCGTTTACCGGCTAGCAAAGTGTTACAATTCGGGTCAGCCCTCCGAGTATGTTTGAACACACGCAAGGTTACACTGCATCAGTTGCAACAATTAGTGGGGAAGTTGAATTTTGCCTTGAGAGTAATCCCAATGGCTCGCCCTTTTTCCCGCTCCATTGCCCAAGCGATGATCGGCCTGAAGGAGGGTCATCATCGCACGAGGTTATCGGCTGAGGTCCGCCAGGACATGCGGATATGGTTAGCATTCCTGGCGGACTTCAATGGCCGAGTCGTCTGGAACAAGCCAGCCGTGTCCTCGGAAGAGCTTGGGCTATGGACGGATTCAGCAGGAAGCATAGGGTTTGGCGCCATCTTCGGCACGAGCTGGTCTGCTCAAAGATGGCCCCTATGGTGGCACGAGGAGGGGCTAACGAGTAATATCGCTTTCCTTGAATTATTTCCCATTCTCGTTGCCCTGAGAACCTGGCCAGAAGGTTTCAGGGATCATTCTGTAGTCTTTTGGTCCGACAATATGACCGTGGTAGAGTGCATCAACAGTCAGTCAGCCCATTGTAAATTGATTTTGAGGCTGCTCAAAGAAATTGTCTTACTATGTATGCAACTGAACGTGGTTTTCAGAGCAAAACATGTCCCAGGGGTGATGAATCAGGCTGCTGATGCACTGTCTCGTTTTCACATGCAGGCTTTCTCGGGTTTCCTTCCTTCAGCGGACCCGGAGCCGGCACCCTTCCCCGAAGCTCTCTGGTCTCTCGGTGCCCCGAACTTCGTCACCTCGTGGGAGAGAGTCTAGCACCCAGGACAAGGAAGGCATATGAAGGGGCGTTCCAGGCCTATTTAGCCTTTTTGGGGGCAGAGAGAGGGGGTCTTTGGGGTCAGGAAGAGTGGGTAGTACTCTTTCTTATGTCTTTACACAGGGCTGGGAAATCGGTGGCTACGGCCCAAAGGCATCGTGCCGCCATTTCCTTTGTTGCCAGGGCCCATGGCATCCTGGACCCAACAGCGTCTTTCACAGTACAGAAAGCGCTGCGTGGGTGGCAACGCCTAGAGGGTCGCAGAGTAGACGTGAGACGACCGATAGGTCTAGACAGGTTGTCCCTGTTACTGGCCACGCTCCCGAATACATGCTCGTCCCCTTTTGAGACCTGTTTGTTCCGGACTGCATTTACGCTGGCGTTTCACGGGGCTATGAGAGTTAGTGAGCTGGTTGCAAGGAACAAACAGGATGTGACGGGGGGCTTGTGCAGGGAGCATGTTCAGATCAGGGGGGACGCGATGATTGTCTCCTTTCCCCGGTCTAAGACTGACCAAGATGGGAGAGGGGACTGTACGATCATTCGCAGGAACCCCGAGTCATCCATGTGTCCGGTACAGTGCTTAGAAGATTACCTAGCACAGAGAGTGGCATCATGGGGGGGGACATTGTTGAGGCATGCAGACGCCACCCCGCTGACGAGGTTTCAGTTTCAACGGGTGCTTGCAATGGCCATTGCCGCAGCGGGCTTGGACCCGGGCGAATTTGGGACCCACTCCTTTCGTATAGGGGCTGCCACTGAAGCTACAGCCAGGGGTCTTAATGTAGAACAGGTGAAACGTGTGGGGCGTTGGTCCTCCAATTGTTATAAGAGGTACGTGCGATTGCACATGTTGTGAAGCTGTATTCATGTACTCACGCCTCTTGTCTTTTGTTTATTTTCAGTTGTGCAAGCTTACGCGGCAGGGCAAACTGAGCAGTCGACCCAACACCAGGCCAGCGGTCGCACGTCACCGGCTGTGAAGAAGGAGGTGTGGGTCGTGGGCCACTCATACGTGAGACGGGCCGCAGACGTATTCAAAGCAGGTGACATGATTCACATAGCTGGGGAATACGGGTACAGAGTGTCCTTCTACGGAAGGGGCGGTCTCTGTATTGACCAGTTTCAGGAATTTTTTGAGGGCCTGTTAGGGCGGATGAGGTCACCGCCGTCCATAGTCATAGTACATTTGGGGGGCAATGATTTGGTCACCACCGGTAGACGACTGCTCCTGGAGGCTATGCTTTCCACGGTAAGTTGGTTAGCGAGGAGAGTTCCGGGGTGCCTAATTGCGTGGTCTCATATGATTCCACGAAAAGTGTGGCGGGGGGCTATCTCGATCCCTGCTTTGAATCATTCGGTTAAAAAGTTGAATAACAAAGTAAGTAGGTTGTTCCGGTCCAAGACATTGCATTCAATCTCGCATAATTGTATTAATGATGATAGTATGTATCTGGGGGATGGTGTGCATCTGTCGAGGGCGGGGAACGAGTTACTCATAGGAGACTTCCTAGCCTGGTTAAAATCTTTAAAGCATGACCTATAGGTAGGAGTTTTGTGGGGGGTCCGGATAGCCGGTCAACTATCCGGACCTGTGGCGGTAAGGTCATGATCGGTGAGCACTAATTGGTAGATCCCTATGAGTGGGCGTCACCCAACACGGATGGGAGCGCTCGGGAGAGGTGGCCATTGGCCCCTCAGTGGGGAGGCGGTCCCGTCTAAGGGCGGGTCGCCGGAAGTAAAGGAAAGGCGGTCAAGGCCCCTTCCTTTGTAGGAGGGGTTACAGCCCCCTCCTGGGGAATTTCCCGGGGCTAGTGTCATCTGCGACGGCCATAACAAGGATTATCACAGTACAAATATATTTCCAGAGTTTATCAGAAGCGGTAACCAACACGAAAGCCTCTGACCATTATGCTAATCTGTGAGATGCTATGTATTGTACCTCTCTGCAGTCTAAATAACAATCCACCCTCATTTGCCTAATATCTTTTAAATATGATTTTCACAATGAACTTGTTAAGTTTACTGCATTTATCTTAAATGTTTCTTAACAAACCTATCAGGTCTATAGACCAGTCCACTGGAATTATGTGGCAGGGATGGACCACATAATGCTGCAGAATTTACTAAATTATGTGACAAGATAAGGCAAATTATGCTGCATAATGCAGAACATTGTGTGATAGTATTACTTAGTACAGCTGAAAGATGCCCAGTCAGCTTTTGTGAAGGGCCTCCCACTGCTTAGAGTATGTGTCAGAATGCTTTCAGTAGCTTTTGATTAGTTTGAGCTAGAACATATTTTTGTTAAAACCTGCAGTTAATGCATCAGATGATGGAATGTTGGGCAAATTCAGCAAATCAATTATTATGTAGAAAGGACTGCTGCATAAAATATAATTACAGTGCCCTGCCTATATTGTATTTATTTGTGAAGTTCATTATCACCTGTAAGGGTATCCTGGCGCTGAGCAGGTGTATGTGCCAAGCCCTGCCTATAGTAGGTTTGTAGGAAGCCTTGATCATTAGCTTGCCACCATAACCAACACATTCATGCTGTATTGAGTACCAACCTACAAGCAATTAAGTCTAATCCAAACACTCTTTTTCAGTGGCAGACCACAACTCTGGCCAAATCAAATGCTGTAGTCAAGGAAACCAGCATGTGAGCGAAGCCTCATCACCTTTTTCAGTCCTACTTGCAAAAAATGTGTTTTTGTTGATCACGTAAGGTCAGGTGACCAGTGTGCTGTCAAGTAAGACCTAAATACCTTCATGGCAAAAACAAAACAACGCTGCAAATACCTTAGAACCTTTAATTCAAAGTATTCATAAAAGCATCTGTAAAACTCAATAAAGTTTTACAGGGTGTTACAATCGCTTGTGCAATTCAGATTTATTTTCCAGGACTGCTTTTGGCTCAATGTCTGGCTCTGTTTGTAAGACTGACTGCTGAAGTCATCTCTGGGGAGTGTATTCCACCGAGCTGCATCCAGATTCCTAGAAGATCAGATACAGCATACCTGAAAGAGGGTGTGATCACTGGAGTCATAGGCGGTTGTGGCTCTATCCAGGGCGTCTATGTAGGAGGCTCTGCGTGTGTTGATTAACACTTGCAGATTTATTTGTTATGCATGTCTTTATTTGTTATGCATGTCTCTTCCTGAGAGCGATTAGCTTGAGTTTCAAATTATAAATTTGGCAATTCACATTTGTGATGTAGCAACGTTGCTTACTGTTCCTACCTCAAAATGAATTCCAGGCTGTTCTGGCTGGGCTCTGTGAGAGGCTGTCAGAGCAGCACTGGAAGGCAGGAACCATAGCTTCTGAAGGAGAGGACAGAGAAGACACAGAGAGTGGTGGGGTGGGTGACAGGAGTTCAGGTATTTTCTTTTTCATTTGAGACTGGGAGGAGAGGCCATTGTATGTATGACTCCCCATCAGTCCTCTGCTTAGCAGTGGAAAGCAGGGGCAGATACATTGGTGGTCCATAATTAAGATAACATTATAGATGGGTAAAAAGGAACTACAGGTTCACCGTATTCTTGTTGTCTATTTCATGTCTCTCAGAACCCCTCAGTGAATAACATCCACATAATTCACTGTTCAACATCTGTAATTCTATATGGCTTGACTTGATATGGGAAATGGTACTTTTATTTTTGCAGCCATTATATTCAACAGACCCACAAGTAGCAGACTGAACAATCTAGATTTTCCTTTCATAATTGCAAAGACCATTGGAGCTTTAGAGTTTTCACAGAGGAATGATGGTTTTACAAGCTTTGGCTTTTGCAGGATAGGTGATGATGTTCATGAGTGGTTAGCCAGGGCAGCTGGAATGGAAAGGGGCGACCACTCGGTCCCCCTGAACGTATGGTAGGGTGCCCTGACCCCCGCCGGGAAACCATTTTGGGCGGGAGGCGTGTCTCGGCTGGTATGCCCGAAGCGGCGTAGCCGGGGCGCGCCTTTTCCCGCCCAAGAGGGGTTGTCCTAGACACCTACACCGTTGGCCACGCCCCATAGGCGGATCGGAGGAGGGTACACGCCCTCCCGAGGAAGAATAAAAGAGCAACAATCTAAGGAAGCATCCTCTTGTTCCTGTGCTTGGAAGCTGCACCTCATTGTTGCACGTGAGCCCGAGACGGAACAAGGAGCCAATTTTGAAACTTGTAATTTTTGTGTTTCTCCTTTCAGTGATTCCGAAGCTTTGGATCCAGGACCTCGAGTCGGATAGCCGTGAACGATGCCTGGCAAGAAGGTCGGAAAGAAGGTGGGGACCGAGCAAATGCTTCGCATGCTGGTGAAAGACATGGCGAACATGAAGAAGCAGATGGCGGCAATGAATGGCACAGGTAGACCGAAGAAAGTCATCGGGCCAGCATTGCCGGGAGTAGTCCCTACCGGGATAGGTAAAAGGGCCAGGAATAGGGCGGCAGGGGGGGAAGCCCCAGTTCCCGAGTCTCCTCCAGCAAGCCCGGTCAGTCCAGTGGAGGCCCCCAGTTCCGAGCCCGAATGAGGGGCAGCCGATCACTGTGGTAGTTACACCTGTTAACGAGGGGGATATGCCTCCCGAGCTGGCCGCCCAGTTGGCGGCGTGGTTAGGCAAGAACAACGAGGGTGCTGTGGCACCGGGAGATACGGCCGAGGAGGCCAGGTTAATAATGAAGCAGTTGCGGCAATCGAGAGATGCTGCGAAGGCGCCTTGTCCTCTTGTTTCCCCGCAGAAACCCTCGGAACAACCGGCGTCGAGCGCGGGGAAGGCAGCAACAACAGATCCAGCTACTGGTTCGGGTAAGCAGCCATTGCCAATGGCGAGGGAGGGATCGTTACCCTCAAGGAGGGAAATGGTGGTTCAACATATCCCGATGGATGTGAAAGAAAGGATTTGGGCGGATAAATATGTGAACATGTTTTCGCTGTTGACCGATCACTATGAGATAGAGCATGTTAGAAATAAGAAGGAGTTGTTACATCCGAGTGTATGGCGTGCAAAAATGGCAGGTTTCAGGGTAGATGAAACGATCGCTAATTGGGCCAGAGCGTTTGGAATGTTCACTGCAATCATGGGGGAACGTAGGCCTGAAGTATTGTCGGGATTAGCCTGTTACCAGACACGGATAATGGAATTTTATGAATCGTATGAAGGTAATCAGTGGATGGGTTATGATAACAAATTTCGTAAGGCCAAGGAGCACGACTCATCCCTGACGTGGGATTGTTTCGACTCCATTTCCTGGCAGAAGCAGGTTATGCCGAACACGACGAGGTCGTCCTCCTTCGGCGGGAACGGGGCGGAGCCTTCCCGCCATTTTATGGCGGTGCCCTTTCGGGCGGGCGCCAACAGTGATCAGCACAGAAGGAATAATGAGAACTCGGGTAGAAAAGGGGTTTGTTGGAGCTTTAACAGGGGCAAGTGCACTAGGCCACAAGGGACTTGCAAGTTTAGGCATGAGTGTGCAGGGTGCGGACAGTCGTCACACCCCGAGAGTTCGTGCAGAGCCAAGAATGGTGATACAGGAGGTAGAGGAGGGGCCAAACAGGTCTCACATCGACCAAAGGGCACCGTTACCTACTCCCATTGATATCATGGCAATGATCCCTTGGCTGGACGAATACCCTGATCATGCCTCTGCCGGGGTGTTGCGAGACGGTTTCTCATATGGTTTCCGCATCCCGGTGGGAGATTTTCGGGGGGGGAGCACAGTGTAAGAACCAACTATCGGTCCAACAAAATTCGGCAGTGGTACAGGCAAAGATTGCAAAGGAGGTGGCCCGAGGTCGGGTTGCGGGTCCATATGGAGACCCGCCGGTTGTTAACTTTGTTTGTTCACCGTTGGGAGTAGTCCCCAAAAAGGACCCGGGTGAGTTCAGGTTAATCCACAATTTGTCTGCTCCTAAGGGTCTTTCGGTGAACGATGCGATTGACCCGGGAGTCTGTTCGGTGCGGTATGCATCATTCAATGAGGCCGTCGCCATGTTGAATCGCTTGGGGCCCGGAGCGCTGATGGCTAAATCTGATATCGAGTCAGCGTTCCGGTTGCTCCCGGTACACCCACACGATCGGCATCTCTTAGGTTTTGTGTTCCAAGGACGCTACTACTTGGATAAATGTATGCCGATGGGATGCTCCATCTCGTGTGCGTATTTTGAGAAGTTCAGTACTTTTTTGCAATGGGCGTTCACCAGAGCCACGGGCTTTACGCAAGTTATGCATTACCTTGATGATTTTCTGTTCCTGAAGGGTTACTGGAAGAGGAAAGTTTTCAGACGTTTGCGAAACTTGAGGAGATCTGGTTCGCTATGCAAGGTGAGGGGCAAGGAGTTCCAGTCAGAGGCAGCGTTCCAGAAGAAGGAACGGCCTCCCCATCTAGCTCGTTTGATTGCCTAGTTGATGCCAGAAAGGTAGTACTGGAGCGTAGAGATCTCGGTGGATGGTATGGGGTGACTAGGGAACATATCAATGCAGGGCCTTTCTGCCACATAGCTTTATGGGCTATGCACATCGCTTTGAATTTAATCCTCCCCTGTATGGGCAGCCAGTGGAGTTTTCTCATAGCGGCTGACCCAGAGTGTTTCCGGGGAAGTCCTAGGAGGAGTCGTGCAGCCGCGTTCTGGGTGACCTGAAGTTTTTTGATGGAGCTCACCGGAGCGCCCAGGTAGAGGGTGTTCCTGTAGTCGAGGCGGGACAGGATGATTGCCTGCACCATAATCCACCGAGCCTGAAAAGGGAGGAGAGGCAGAATTTTCCTCAGCATCCTCATCAGGCCAAAGCAGGTGGCAGAGAGTTTGGTGGCTTGCTGGTTGAAGCTTAAGGTGTTGTCGAGCCATATTCCAAGACTTTTAATCTGATCTTTGGGTTCTGGTGGGGTACCCATGCAGGTCGGCCAATCAATGGTAGCTCTGGGCGTTGGGGACTTTCCCAGGAACATCAGCTCCGTTTTGTCCCCGTTTAGTTTCAAATGAGAGAGTGTCATCCAGTTGGTTATTGCTTCCAGACAGCTGCCCAGATTGCTGGACGTGCCCTCGGAATGGTTAAGCGCTACCACTAATTGGGTGTTGTCTGCGTAGGTAACAATTTCAAAGCCGAAAATTGAAGTTAAGGAGGAAGTTAGAAGCGCTAGGCTGAAAATGGGCTGCAGGCTCCACCTAACCTTTTTTCTCACCACCTGGTTGGTTGTAGTTAGGCTCCGGGGATTAGTCGGGAAGGCAGATTGGCTCAGCCTATAATGCATCTGATTACAGACTAATGTAGTGGTGAAAGGGGACCTCTGCCGATCAATGTACTCCCTGCCAGGATATATTCTCCCAGAAGTAACAGGTAACTGGATTCGAAGTGCCAGAGAGGAGGATTGTCTTTTGTTGCCTTCAAGTGTAGTTGGTGTCTTTTTTTTTACCTCACATGGGTTATGCTCTTGCGCCATCAGATTTGTAGGTATTTTGAGATGGTTCTTAGGCTGATTAAGGCACCAGTGCGAATGAGTGGAGAATTGTGGTCGCTGATTGACGCTGGTACTTTTTTCTGCTTGTGCTTCACCTGGACCTGGTGCACTTAGTGATTTTAACTTAATTAGGACCATACGAGTCATAAGAAGAGCAGTTTCGTCTGTTGGCTGTATTAGCAGTGGTTGTGAGAGGGCACTTCTAACTGCAGCATGTAAAGGGCGTTGTTCTCTTTTTGATGTAATAATTACACATATAGGGGTAGCTTGTTATACTAAAGAGTGTATGTGACTACCATCCTACACATTAAGACCCAATCCTCATGCCATGTACTTGTTTCTAACCTCTGAGTTTACCACCATTTATTGTGCTTGGAAAAAACAAACAAATCAGACTTGAAAAATTTCTAAATGTATGTGCCACACAGGCCACTTTGTACCCAACAACATGACAGGCCCAGACATGGTCAGATGGGTGACGACTCTTTGAGCAGCAAATGCATTTGCGCTGCATGAGCTTTCAAAAGATTAGCAGACTAGGCTTTAAAACAAGTACATCTGATAGACACATTGATGTTTCCTGTGGATCTAGGCTCTTGTAGCAGAGTCTAAGTCTTGCGTATTACTGCAAATCTGTTGTATGGCGACTGCTGCCATAGGTGGTGACATCCAGTAGTACTGCCTTATTCTTTTAAGTCAATAGCACAATGTGTTCTGGGATGTTTAGTTTCACATTTCCCAGTGTAGGTACGGGCCTACAAGACTTAGAACACTTGTGGCCTCATTTTGATGTTGGTGGGATCCGCACCGACAGGCCGTCGGTGGTGGGCCCACCGACATCCATGCCATCAGTCTGACCGCGGCATTACGATGCCGAAGGGTGGACCGCAGTAGCCGGGGAGACAGACCGCAGCCTCCGACATGCTCAAGGAGCCTGTTGGGGTGGCGGTCGGACACTAATCCTTACAATGGAGGAGGTGCCTGCGCAGGCAACACCACAGAGATTAGGAAGTCCATTTGCCACAGCCTTTTCACGGAATTCCCACATCCAAGAAAAGGTTGTCTGAAAGGGACTTTGGGGACCCCAAGCAGGGCCCCTGTCCCCTGTGGGCCACTGCTTAGTGGCCAGGGGGGCACATGTGGTGCCCACCCACACATCCATGCACCGTGTGCAAGACACCACATGCCTTTTTCTACTGCGGCTTATGCTGCAGCCCTTTTTTGGGTTACAGCACAAACCACAGTAGAAAATAGGAGTTGCCTACACAGTGGTCTTATCAAAATATGGTGGGTGAGACCGCCGACTACTTGTCGGGCGGTCTCAATCCCTTTGTGATGGCGTACAGACGCTTATCCAACCGCCATCGTAATGAGGCCCTAAGTAAGGCAGAAACATAGCTCTACTACTTGGTGCAGCAGGTGTTTTGGCACCTAAGCCTACTGCAGTAAGGGACGTGCTGCAGTCTCATTTTTTACTATCTTTTTATTCTATAGCAAGATTGTGTTAGATCACATTAAGACCCCCTGGCATTATTGCTAAACCGCTGAAGACAGAGCGTGCTAAAGACGTTTTAAAAGGCTTGGGTTGTCTTTGCAGCTTTATACTAAATACATCATTACTAACTGTGTGGAAAAGCAGGGCAGTATGGTCACAGGCGTGCTGCTTATTGGCTCAATGTTATCAAGAGTTCTCCTTCAAAATTGCATAAAACATTTAGTCTTTTGGCCGATTTCCTTGGGGGAAAGGTTGTTTAAAATGCACTACTTTGCAGATCTCGTGTTCAGGATTGTTGTGGTGAAGAGCCCCACATATCACTATTTTAGCTCACATGCATCACTCACTCACTTCATCATATTTGAGGCAGGTCCTTATGCCACACCACTTTTAAATTTCAGCAGCCACCACTGGTGGTTAGATACTTATAGTGGAATCCGTTGTCACTTATGGGGCATTTTCTTCATTTTCAATGGGTGCATACCTGCCAACTTGAACAAAAATCTCACCATGTGAGGTGGGAGGCCTTAGAGGGGGTGGGCCTCATTCCAAGAAGTACCTAAGAGACACTTTTGCCCCACCCTGCCCCCAAGCACCCTCCTCCAAAAACAAAAAAAAGGATTGCTAAGGCTAGTATGTTTACCCTTGAGGCGGAAAGTTGCTGGCTGCCTCCCGCCCTCTTGGAGTATTTCAAGCGCCAAAAACCGCGGCCGCACAGATTAACGGTGTGTTTACCCTTGAGGCGGAAAGCAGGGCGTTGCTAGGCCAGGCAGAACCTTGTGTTTGAATTGCGGTTCATTTTAACAAATTTTTTACCTTTGTGTTACGATCGAATTTAATGTTTTAAAACTGTGTGTTCCTTGCTGGCACCTTGAATTTTGAGCTAAGCATTGCTATTTGCACAATGAAACCTTCCCTACCTCGTCCTTGTACCCACTCCTCACACAGCCGATTAAGGTGCTGGTGCGAGAGAGGGGCGGACGCCATCTTGGGGGAAGGCAGGGCGAGCGCTCCAGTTGCTGGCTGCTTCCCATCCTCCTCTCTGCCGATAAAATGAACATTATCTTTCGACGGCGCAGCGGGCGGGCGCAGCAGGCGCGCCGGCGGTGCACCAAAGGCAAGCCCGTCTGCGCCCGTCCGCGACGGGCCAGGACCAGGGGCCACCTCCCTATCTTCCCCCCTGATCTACCCCTTGAAAGACCTGCTAGATCTTCGTAACACCGCTACACCTCTTGGCCCTTCTATGGCCAGCCATCTTACTCAATTAGGTATTTATCAATCCCCCCCCTCCTATGCCCTATAGGCCTCCTCCCTCTAGCCTTATTAAAGCCGACATTCAACAACAACTACACATCTGTTATCTCAACACGAGATCGTTAGTAAAGCATCAATTGGACATTTTTCTCTTCTTAGCCTATCAAAAACCTGACATTCTCTTCCTCTCAGAGACGTGGCTTAACGTGGACTCCTCACCTGATATTCTACCAGCCCTTCCTGAGAATTATTATATTTTACAGGTAGATCGAGCCCCAGGTAAAATGGGTGGCGGAGTTGCTGCCATCATAAAAAAACATTTAGCATTTACCAAATTGACGTCTCTCGACCTACCAGCAGTCGACAATTTGGTGATTAGGTTTGACTCTGGGTCAGGAACCTTTCTCTGTGTATTAATGTACAGACCCCCCCAAAGTATGCCCTCTTTCCCACTCTCTCTGTGCGATCAGTTGGCTATGTTGGTCACTGACTACACTAAGATTTTGATGGTTGGTGACTTCAATTACTGGTTGGATAATGGGTCTGGAGACTCGGCAGCAAGCGAATTTAGGGATCTACTCACTGGACTTTATTTTAGCCACCATATTGATGTTGCCACACATATTAAAGGACATACGCTGGATCAGATTTGGAGCTCTAATCTCCGCGTTTCACTCCCCATGGTCTCGCCCTGTATATGGGCTGATCACTTTTTGATTCGATTCTATATCTCCATCCCTAAACCTTTTATTAATGATGGAATTAATAAAGGTATGATTAGGAAATGGGGCTCTTTGGACATTTCTGCAGAATTCAGTCCCCGCCAATAATGACGATCCGATCAATCTGCAGCTAACACTTCTGAATGGCTAAAGCCAGCAACATACATGCTCCCCCAAAAATATCGAAAACTTTGCGTCATTCTGACGCTCATAAATGGTTTTGCCCTGACCTCCGGTCTAAGAAACTTAATGTCCGTCAGAAGGAACGCGAGTGGAGAAGGAATTATGATCCATCCGTGAAAACCAAATATTTGGCTGCTCGCTCTACGTATATGAAGGCCGTTCTATTAGCCAAAGCAGAATTCTTTTCCAACATTATTGAAAACTCTATCAATAGGTCGAAGGACTTTTTTTGCCATTGTTGACAAACTCACTAATCCAGCAAGAACCCAGCCCAAACCTAAAGCCACACAAGAATTTTGTAATACCCTCAATAAATATTTTCAAGATAAAATCAAGCTTATCAAGTCCAGCATCCCAGTTACCCTTCCTACTCCCCATGATGCCCACTTGATTTCCAATACTTCTTCCCTTGATTCCTTCCCTCTGCTGGATGTCCCGTCCTTGCTTGGCCTGATAGCTAGGGCAAGTGAGGCTCCCCTCATGACTGTTGTCCACCCCAGATCTTAAAAAAGGTGATCACCGCCCTTCCCCTGCCCATATTAAGTCTTCTTAACAGCTCCCTAGTATCGGGCATGGTGCCAAGCTCCTTTAAAGTGGCTGTGGTAGTACCACTACAGAAGAAGCCAGGCTGGGACCCTGCCATACTATCGAACTATAGGCCTATCTCTTTGTTACCTTATCTGGCGAAAGTCTTGGAAGCTCACGTCCCCACTCATCTTTCTAAGTTCATTGAACAGTCGAATTTTTTAGACCCTGCCCACGCGGGATTTCGCCCAGCCCACTCCACTGAAGCGGTTATTACAGCAGTCCTGGATTCCCTACGCCACAATGCAGACCTAGGCATTCCCCAGGCCCTGGTTCTGCTTGATTTGTCGGCCGCGTTTGACACGGTCGACCATGACATCCTTCTCGGCCGTGTCAAACTAGCCGGCATACGGGGCCTCGCCCACGACTGGGTTAGGTCTTTTTTCAGTTCCCGTTCCCAATCTGTAGGTCTTCCTCCCTTTTCCTCATCTAAATTGTACACTACCTGCGGAGTTCTGCAGGGCTCTTCCTTATCACCGATCCTGTTTAACATTTACATGTTCCCTCTGTTGAACCTATTAAAATCCTTTAAAGTAACCACGTTCAACTATGCAGACGATCTGCAACTCACCTTCACCATCGACGACTCCCCTGAATCTGCCCTTCAATTTCAATCCACCCTGATTTTTATAGGTCAATGGATGGACAGTAACCATCTCAAGCTGAATCCTGGAAAGACAGAATTGGTTCTATTCGGTAAAAGTATGCTTTTCTAGGGACCACATTACTGGCCTTCTAAACTTGGCCCCCCTCCCAATCCATCCAAATCTGTGAAAAGCCTGGGGGTTCAGATTGATGATGAGCTCTCATTGAGACCTCAAGTTAATGCTGTAGTGTCCTCATGTTTTTTCCAGCTTCGCAGAATAAAGAAGATCAGCCAATTGTTTATCCAATTCGCCTTGACTCAGGTTGTAATGGCCCTGGTGCTGTCACACTTAGATTACTCCAACGCCATTTACCTTGGCCTCCCGGTTGCCCTCAGCAAGCGTCTGCAGCTGGCTCAGAACCAAGCCACCAGACTTATCTATCGCCTCCCTCGTTGGCAATCTGCTAGACCGCTGCTCAAGCAACTGCATTGGCTTCCTGTTGTACAACGCACTCTCTTCAAAGCTGCCTGCATGACGTTCAAAGCCCTTAATGTTCGTAGCCCCAAGTTTATTCAGGATCTTCTGCCTAAATACATTCCTTTACGCAATCTTTGGTCTGCCTCTCAAACCCTCCTGATCATTCCCCGCTTCAAATTCCAACGTAAGGGAGGACGTAGGTTTGCCACGCTTGCTACCAAGCTATGGAACACCCTCACCCTGGAGATTCGTTCCTCTACCACTCTTCTCCAGTTTAGGCAGCAACTTAAAACATGGCTCTTTGTGCAGACGCTGGCGTAACTTTCCTCTCTTCCCCCTGAGTTTAGTTTCTAGCACTGTTGGTTAGCGCCATGAAACCCTCGGGTGTACGTGCGCTGTACAAATTCTGGATAAGATAAGATAAGATAAGATAGTGCTGATGGCCTGGGGTGTTTTCAAACTCATTAATGGACGTCAGCAGTTCAAACCCTGTTTACAGTGCTTTTCAGCTCGTTTTCCCTGCCAGTGTGTGCTATGGGCTCCTCACAAGGTGGCCGTGTGATGGGAGTCGATATTGTGTGTCACAGGTTGGGGTGGTATCGTGTGAGTTGGCAGGTCTGTGGGTGTTTGGTTCCAGTGGAGGGTAATGGATTGGTATTTTGAGTCTATCTATAGAGGTTTTGTTTGTGGATGTTTAGATCAACAAATATTTGAACAACACCATGACCATTCCAGAGTGCAAATTCTTTCTATATCAGCAGAATCAATAAAATATTTCTAGTTTTGCGGTGGCACATGTCTTTCCATGTGGCATCTGAGTATGACATTCATGTTAAAATGGGCTACTGCCACAGATTGAATCATTCTCATGATTAAATTCATCACAGTGCAGTTTGAATATTAGCTAATGATAAAAATGAAAATTTTAAATAATATGTTTAAATGTTTTTGGAAAAGTGTATTCAATTTCATTACCCCAGTAGAGGCGGTTCCACAACATGATTGTAATTGGTCTTCGTTTTTTCAGTGTTGTGCATGCACTCAGTGATTCTGCTGTTTAGGACTCCATGTGTCATCGGGTATTGAATCAGCAGTAACACTAGTTGGACGATGAAGCTGATAGGAGAAGTACCTTTCTTTAGTTTGTGATGCACACCTGAGCTGATACCCATTAAAGAAGAGAGGTTCAATTGCTGCATCCATTGGACATCGTTACACTGATTGTCAGGGTGGGAATATGAATGTGTGTTGAACCATGGCTTCCCTTTGAAGATGTTCATGTGTTATCCGTGAGTCCAGTCCAGAAGAAAAAGACGCTCCATATTTGAACAGCGAGAATCCTGCCTGGTCCCTGTGTACAGAGGGCTTCTTTGCTGCACCACAACTGTTAAATAACCACTGCCATATACACGACGTGGTGACCCTCACCAGGTGCCATGGCAGGGTCTTTCATTAAGACAGTTCAATGCTGAAGACAGTACAATGTATCCAAACAGAAATGTTACTAGAAGGAGCAAGTAGATCTGCAAGTTGATAAGAAAAGGGAAACCCTGCAGTGTTGCCCATACTGCATCTGTTGTGTGGAAGAAAAGCTTGCACTGATGCTATGTATGTTGCACCATGAGGAAAGCTTGGACTGCTTCTGCGTGTGCTGTACCAGTTCTGCATCCTTGCGGAAAGAATGCACTGCTGCTCCATGTTCTGTACCAGTTCTGCATTCCTTGCACTGCTGCTGCCTATGCTGTACCTGTTCTAAACTACTGAAGTACGCGTGCACCACTGCCTACTCTGTACCATATCTACATCCACAAGGAAAGCATGCACTGCTGCTGCATGTTCAGTGCCTGTTCTGCATTCCTTGCACTGCCGCTGCCTATGCTGTACCGGTTCTAAATTCATTATGATAGCTTGCACTTCTGTTGTCTGTGCTGTACCAGTTCTGCATTCATGAGGAAATAATGCACTGCTGCTGCATATTCTGTACCTGTTATGCATTCCTTGAGGTTAGCTTGCACTGCTGTCTACTCTGTACCAATTCTGCATCCAACAGGAATGCTTGAACTGCTGCTCCTGCACAAATCCTGCCTATGGTGCACATGTTCTAAGTTCCTGAGGTTCGCAAGCACTGCTGCCTACTCTGTACCAGTTCTGCAGCCATGAGGAAAACATGCACTTCTGCTGCATATTCTGTACCTGTTATGCATTCCTTGAGGTTAGCTGGCACTGCTGTCTGCTCTGTACCAATTCTGCATCCAACAGGAAAGCTTGCACTGCTGCTCCTGCACTAATTCTGCCTATGCTGTACATTTTCTAAGTTCCTGAGGTTTGCAAGCACTGCTGCCTACTCTGTACCAGTTCTGCAGCCATGAGGAAAACATGCACTGCTGCTGCCTATTCTGTACCTGTTCTGCATTCCTTGAGGTTACCTTGCACTGCTGTCAACTCTGTGCCAATTCTGCATCCACGAGGAATGCTTGCATTAATGCTGCCTATGCTGTACATGTTCTACATTCCTGAAAGCTTGCATTGAAACTGCACATGCTGCACGTGTTCTAAATTCATGAGGAAAGCTTGCACTGCTGCTGCATGTTCCGTACCTGTTCTGTATTCCTTTCACTTCTGTTGCTTATGCTGTACATGTTCTAAGTTCCTGAGGTTCGCATGCACTGCTGCCTACTCTGTACCAGTTCTGCATCCTTGAGGATAGCATAAACTGCTGCTGCCTGTGCCGTACCAGTTCTGCATCCTTTGTTACCACTGATGCGAGTAATGTGGGTTTAGGGGCTGTTCTCATACAGAAACGATCTGACAACAGAGAAGAGACCATTGCTTTTGCCTCTAGGGCACTTCGAGGAGCGGAGAGCACATACTCCACGATTGAGAAGGAGGCCCTGGCTTTATGTTGGGGCATACAATATTTTTGTAACTTTTTGTGGGGTAATGAATTTGTCCTTAGGACGGACCACAAGCCATTGGATGACCTTTTTACCACTAAGGGTGATGGCAGAGCCACTCCTCGCATTGCCAAATTGCAGTACAGACTGAATGAATTTAATTATCGTTTGGAATATGTGGCTGGTGTGAAAACTCATGTGGCTGATTGTCTGTCCAGGTTACCCCTCACCGAAATGGTCTCCGAATTTGAGGATGAACATTTGGAAATGGTATGTGCGGTCTGCACCGTACCGAATGCCGGTGTCGCCTTGTCTGAAGCGGACTGAAAGTTTGCCCTGTCTGAGGATGTTGACATCAGGAAAGTGCATTTTGAGTGATAAAACCCAAGTGACTTATCCCTCTTCCATTAGTCCGGTTGTTGTGAAGAACTCACCTTGGTCCACATTGGCTTTTGATGTGGCTGGTCCGTTTGGCAATTTGGGAAGTTCTCCCAAACATGCTTTGGTATTAATTGACTACATGTCCAAATGGCCTGAAATTAGGTTTATGGAGGGGATCAATTCAGCCAAATGTCATCAATTTCTTTAAGGATATTTTTCTTCGGGAAGGGTTCCCGGAGGAGTTAGTGACGGACAATGACACCCAGTTGGTATCTGCGGAGATGCAGGAGTTTCTGAAGGTGCATGGCATTAAACATATTCTCACCTCCCTTTATCATCCCCGCAGCAATGGTTTGGTTGAACGTCTGAATCGTGTGATCAAAGAAAATTACAATTGGCTTTAATGAATGGCTTACACTGGAAGGTGTGGATTTCTGACATGTTATGGGCTATGATGACTACTCCTCACTCTAGTACTGGTATGTCTCCCTTCACCTTGTTAAGAGGTAGAGTAGCTGGTTCTAAGCTAAATAAAGACTGGATGTCGAGGAAGGATGTGGATCTAGAGAAGTTAGGTAGTGTGGCAGACGTCAGGGCTGCTGCTCACGCTAAGGGGCCTATTAGGACGGCGGGCGGATTGCCTCCGCCAGGGTAGCGGTGGCCACCGCCACCCTGGCGGAGGCATTCCGCCCGCCATCCTTCCCTGCATTCCCCCCCGCCATATTACGATGGCGGAGGGGACCGCAGCGGTTGGAAACACCGCCCGCCCGTTTTCCGCCCCGGTCGCCTAGCGGCCGGGGCGGAAAACCTGTAACATGGTGGCGGTGTCTTGTAGACACCGCCCGCCATATTACAATGTGCATTACACAGTGCATTTCCGTGGCGGAAATGCCGCCACGGAAAGGCATGCGGAGACTCACTGCGGGGGCCCCTTGCGGGCCCCCTGGGAGTCCGTGGCTTGGGGGGTGCACATGAGGGGTACCTATGATACCCCCCGCATGTCAGAGTGCAACATGGCAGGCAACGCGCAGTGCCTGTCGTGTTGCGCATTGCCAAGCAAAACGTGCACTTTTACCATTGCGGCGGGTGGAGATTCCTGCTCCGCCCGCCGCAATGGTAGACATACAGGATGCACCCGCCTGTGTGGCGGGCGCATCCTAATACAAATGTCGGGACCCCCACACTGTTAGCGGGCGGTCCTCTTCTCCGTTAGGGTGGCGGGCGGGCAAAGCCCGCCCGCCATCCTAATGGACCCCTAAGTATGCATCTAATTGCGTCAGGGTATCTCCTGTACGTCAAGGAGATTGGGTGAGAATTAAGAAACCTGTTTGTGTGAGCAAGGGATTCTCCCGGTTTCCTGCTCCTGTTAGAGTGCGTGAGGTGAGAGACCATGTTGTTGTACCGGAGAATGGGAAAATCTGGAACAAGTGTGCTGTTTTAGTTGTGCCTGAGTCAATGGCGGAGTTTGTGAGAGGTAAACTTGGGATGAATACTCCTTGTACGATTGTACCTCCAATGGTGGCGAGCTCAAGGTTTCCGGTACCTGCCAAGGATATTGTTTCTCGACAATGTCTTCTCAGAACTAGGGCTCCCCCCACCAAATTTCACGATTATGTTAGATTTCAGTTTTTTTTTTCCTTTTTTCATTCTTGGTTAATCTAATTTTGTCCTTTGTTTATATGGAGGAAGTGGGGTGTGTTGGGATCTCTTGTAAGTTTCTCGAATCTCTGACAGAATATCGAGAGACAGGATATCGACAGACAAAATATCGACGCTGGAATATTGATGGCAAGTATAGCGACACCCTATCTACAACATGATAAGTACAAAAATATCGAAACTAAAATATTGATGTTAAAAATATGGTAATAAAATATATCGTTTTTTTTATTATTAAAGAACGAAATATAAAGTAAATAATACTTTTATATAATTTCAACTTATGTAAAAATATTTTAGAATGTTTGAAATGATTAAATAATACATATTTAATGTTAAACATTTAATTAAAATTAAACATACAATATGTAACATATATTTAATTATTTATAATATTTATTATTTTATAATTCATCAAAAAATATTAACAATTACTATAAATTACAAATACATCAAAACTCATAAAATATTAACATAACTAATAATAATTATTTATATATAATAAAACACAACATTATGTAACGTATTAAAAATATTATAAAATACTTAAATAAATATAAATTATATTGGATAGCGTAAAGCTAAAAATTACTATTCAAACTCCATAGGGTGCAACAGTAGGGAAAGTGTTGGATAGCAACTAGGTAAAAATTACTATTCCCACTCGAATGAGTGCAACATTAGGGAAAGCTTTGGATAGCGTAAGGGTAAAAATTACTATTCCAACTCCAAAGGGTGCAACAGTAGGGAAAACGTTGGATAGTGTAGGGGGTAAAATTACTATTCCCACTCCAGAGAGTGCGACAGTAGGGAAAGCGTTGGATAGCGGGTGGGTAAAAATTACTATTCCCACTCCAGTGAGTGCAACAGTAGGGGAAGTATTGGATAGCGGGTGGGTAAAAATTACTATTCCCACTCCAGTGAGTGCAACAGTAGGGAAAGCGTTGGATAGTGGGTGGGTAAAAATTATTATTCCCACTCCAATGAGTACACCAGTAGGGAAAGCGTTGGATAGCGGTGGGTAAAAATTACAATTCCCACTCCACTGAGTGCAACAGTAGGGAAAGCGTTGGATAGCGTAAGGGTAAAAATGACTATTCCAACTCCAAAGGGTGCAACAATAGGGAAAACATTGGATAGTGTAGGGGGTAAAATAACTATTCCCACTCCAGAGACTGCCACAGTAGGGAAAGCGTTGGATAGCGGGTGGGGAAAAATTACTATTCCAACTCCAAAGGGTGCAACAGTAGGGAAAGCGTTGGATAGTGTAGGGGGTCAAATTACTATTTCCACTCCAGAGAGTGCAACAGTAGGGAAAGCGTTGGATAGCGGGTGGGTAAAAATTACTATTCCCACACCAATGAGTGCAACAGTAGGAAAAGCGTTGGATAGCGTACGGGTAAAAATTACTATTCCATCTCCAAAGGGTGCAACAGTCGGGAAAGCGTTGGATAGTGTAGGGGGTCAAATTACTATTCCCACTCCAGAGAGTGCAACAGTAGGGAAAGCGTTGGATAGCGGGTGGGTAAAAATTACTATTCCCACTCCAATGAGTGCAACAGTAGGGAAAGCGTTGGATAGCGTACGGGTAAAAATTACTATTCCAACTCCAGTGGGTGCAACAGTACGGAAAGCGTTGGATAGGGTAAGGGTAAAAATTACTATTCCAACTCCGAAGGGTGCAACAGTAGAGAAAGCGTTGGATAGTGTAGGGGGTAAAATTACTATTCCCACTCCAGAAAGTGCAACAGTAGGGAAAGCGTTGGATAGCGGGTGGGTAAAAATTACTATTCCCACTCCAGTGAGTGCAACAGTAGGAAAGCGTTGGATAGCGTATGGGTAAAAATTACTATTCCAACTCTGGTGGGTGCAGCAGTAGGGAAAGGGTTGGATAGCATAAGGGTAAAAATGACTATTCCAACTCCAAAGGGTGCAACAGTAGGGAAAGCGTTGGATAGCGGGTGGGTAAAAATTACTATTCCCACTCCAGTGAGTGCAACAGTAGGGAATGCTTTGGATAGCGTACGGGTAAAAATTACTATTCTCACTCCAGTGGGTGCAACAGTAGGGAAAGGGTTGGATAGCGTAAGGGTAAAAATTACTATACAAACTCCATAGAGTGCGACAGTAGGGAATGCCTTGGATAGCGTATGGGTAAAACTTACTATTCTCACTCCAGTGGGTGCAACAGTAGGGAAAGCGTTGGATAGCGTAAGAGTAAAAATTACTACTCCAACTCCAAAGGGTGCAACAGTAGGGAAAGCGTTGGATAGTGTAGGGGGTAAAATTACTATTCCCACTCCAGAGAGTGCAACAGTAGGGAAAGCATTGGATTGCGGGTGGGTAAAAATTACTATTCCCACTCCAGTGAGTGCAACAGTAGGGAAAGCGTTTAATAACATAGATTTTTATTTTAACATTCTTCTAAATTATATTTATTTTTGAAATAATGTATAATTAATTTTCAAATACATCAACATCAATAAAAACAATTAATTAATAAAAACAAATACATTTGAATAATTTATTGACAATAAATTAATTAGAAACACCAATAAATATTAAGTATTAAATATTACTCACCAAATAATACATATTAAAGAATAAATTATTCATCATAACAATAAAATACTATTTAAATTTAAATCAATAATAAAACTTACAATACATTATACTAATTAATATATTTAAAAAAAATGGTTAACAATTATTTAATTATTTTTTCTAGTTATTAAAAATTATTTTAAAATTACAAATATTAATTGACAATTTATAAAATAAATATGTATTAAAATAATTATTTACCAATTAATAATTATTTAATACATAATTTTTCCATAACTAAAAATGTATACATAATTAAATATTTACAATAAAATTACGTTCCACCCAATACCCCTATAAACCCACAACACGCTCAGGTACTAAAACATAACATTTATTTAAAATTAACATTAATTACCAATTAAATAATTATTCATCAATTGAAATAATTAATTGCCAATTATTAATTATTTACAAAATAATTTATACATAAATAAATATTTTATTAATTACAATTAAATTACTTCCCACCCCATTCCCCTACAAACCCACAACCCGCTCTGGTACTAAAACATAACATTTAATTCAAATTAACATTAATTACCAATTATATAATTAATTTATAAATTAAAATAATTAATTGCCAATTAATAATTAATAAAATTAATTATACATAAATAAATATTTTATTAATTACAATAAGTTTACTTCCCACCCTATTCCCCTATAAACCCACAACCCGCTCCGGTACTAAAACTTAAAATTTAATTTAAATTAACATTAATTACCAATTATATAATTAATTTATCAATTAAAATAATTAATTGCCAATTAATAATTAATTACAAAATAAATTATACATAAATAAATATTTTATTAATTATAATTAAATTACGTCCCACCCTATTCCCCTATAAACCCACAACCCGCTCCGGTACTAAAACATATAATTTACTTATAAATACATTTATTAATATGTAAAATTAATACACATATAATTTATTTTAAATACTTAACTAAAACATATAACACATACATAGTAAAAAACAAAAAAATACAAATATCGATATTAGTGTCATCGAAATTAGTTACATCGATATATATGCTATCAATATTACTAACTTCGATATTACTCACATCGATATCAAGAATTTCGATTTTACTTACCTTAGGGTCGATATTCTGTCCAACGATATTCTTGACATCGATATTCTACACCTTCGAAATTTCAAACACCATATTTGTATAGGTCGAAATTTAAAACTCGATATTTTGACTGTGTACCAAGTTTCTCATGTGCATTCTCTTCTGCTGTTCCTTGCATGGAACACAGAATGCGTAGCTTTGGCAGTTGCTGCCGGGGAAGCGGAGCTGCTGGACTGAAATAAAGAAGCTTGAGACACTTACCTGCAGTCGTCTTCTTTTCACCTTGTAATTAAACAATTCACAGTACAAGGCAGTTACTTTCATTTTGAAAGATTATAGTTTTACAAACGGCTGTATCTCATCTCTATATGAATTTTAAATATCTTAAATTTATTTTTGCAATCTTTCGCAAACTGTTGTGACCTTCCACAAAAAAACCATTCATACACATTCTGTCTTTCTGATGACTCCCAACTGCATTCACCCAGTGGATCTACCATTCTACTCTCTTCTGACTTATGTCTCAATACTAATATTTATCTATTTTCTGATTTTTGTTAGGCCTGGGTGGAGCACGTGGTGTTTCACTCTGCGGCATTCCAGGGAGTTTCCAAAAACCTCCAGGAGATTCTGCAAAGTAGGTTCCATGTGTGGGCAGAATGAGCCAACTCAAAGAGCTGATCAAATTTGGTAGGCGGATTTATTACATATGCTAAGATATCATTCATTTCACTATGAAGACCTTGTGAACAAAGAAGCCCTTATTGCTTCTGGCCACCCAGTTTCCACTACCAACTGATTAAATACAGTATTGCAACTCAACAATTCTTGATGAGCCTGCTGTAAAAGTAACAACTTTGTATCCAAAGAAACAGTATGTGATATCCTATCATACAAATTCTTTATCTAATCACTAAAAGCAAACAAATTACAACAGGACAAAATCCACTTTAGTTTGGCCATCTGGGAAGGTCATGAGTTTACCCAAAAATATGATTGCCATGATTTCAAACACAATGCGCATTTCTTTGGTTCCCAAGAGAACCTCTCTGAAGGAGCCAGGGGTATTATTGTAATCCGTGAGAAACAGGGATGTGTAAAAATTCTTAGTGTCCCGTGAGGGATGTGGCAATACTGATTAACTCCAGTCTCTTTTGAAGGCAAGGGCATGTGACTTGCAACTCGTTTCTCATCTGTCATAACTACTGGGGTCATAGTAGGCTGCAGGTTGTAGTGGAACTGTACCAGACAGAGGGACATTTTAAATAACTAGTTATCGGAACACTCACAATAGCTTACCAATATTAAATGATATTTCTATACCACATGCACAGTGGTGTTATGAATAAAGTCATTTCAGATGCTGCAGTGATGTTATTAATGATGTTGTTGTACATGTCATGAGTTAAGTAATAGGTGAAGTCATTAGCAATTTATTGCGAGGGTGCAAATTATAGTTACTTGGGGGGTCAGCATATCAACATACATAAAGCAAACCTATCATCTTTGTCCAAAAATCACCAATAACTATAAACAAATGTATATTTGATTAATTGACACAATACAATGTTTAATCATAGTGATTGACTTACACAATGTTTAATGAGGGTTTATTTTTAAACAGTAAATCAAATGTGTATTTGAGACATTCTTTTAACATTTTTGAGCCCCGAAAATACAGACATGAAAAAAACTACAAGAGGGTCCTATACTCCAGCTGCGGAGCACAGAGCTCCAGCTAGAAGTGCTTTAAAAAATATGGTAAACTCTGCTGCGGTCATGTATTTGATGACTATATAGACTGATGCTTATTAGTGACTCTGGCCCTTCTAGGGGCACCACCTCAAAAGCCCTTGCAGGGTATTATTGGGTGCTCCATTACGGAGACACTGACGCTGATTTTTTGATTTTTTTCAATTACTTGTTTGGGGGTCCAGGTGTATACCCGGAAAATCTACATCTTTGTGGGGTTTTTTGCGCCTATAGGTGTAAATTATGACTGTAAACGGAATCTCAACATGGGACCAGAAATCAGCATATTGCAAAAATAAGATCAGTACTAGGGCATTGGAGCAGCATCCCTAAACTCAAGGCTCATGAGGCATTAGGAAGGGGGGCCATGGTGAGTTGAGTGTGAGATTAATATGTTTGCAACTCGATCCATAGAATTTCATTGTTCAGGAATTTGATGTTGGTCTCTAAGCAAATATAAAGTATTGTTCCGTCTAAAATAGGGCGCACTTACTTGAATTTGGATGTGCCTCTAAGACCATCCAGTCAATGTAATCAGGAGTGGGCACTCATTCTTGTCATAACCCTCCTACATCGCATGCCACTACTGTGTTCATTGATCCTGATTTTAACTGATCTAGTGGTCATACCTATGTATCTTAGGCCACATGGACAGAAGAGCATATAGAATCAATTGTTGCAGACACTTGTTACGATATAGTCAGAAGTGGAGTGGATGACCATCGAGCCCCCTTTAAAGCTGGTTTGATGGTAATGGAAGAATCATTTGCCAGAGAATTTCTGGCTAACGATTCTTCCATTACTATCGAACCAGACGATAAATGGGGCTCGACAACTAGAGGACCAGAGATATTATAGACCTATACCAACTGACCCAACAGAACATATCTCTAGGAAGATTCAATTGGTTGTCTTCAAAGCAGAATTGATGGGTTGTATTACCAAGAATGAAGCACTCTTTCTGATTAATACGAAACCCAGACCCCCCTATTTCTACATACTCCCTAAGATACACAAAGGCATTCTTCCCCCTCTTGGGCCTTGTATTGTATCTGAGATTGGGTCTCTTTTAGAACCACTATCCAGGTTCTGTGACCACTTTCTCCAACTACTAGTGGTGGACACCTCTTACTTCCTAAAAGACACCAATGCTTGATTAAATAGACCAACAATATCACTAATTTGAATGTCTTTATAACAATATTCCTCAGAATGGCACACTTCAGGTCATTGTAGAGGCTAAAGAAAGGAAAAGGACACTTGTAACAAATCATAACCATTGGTTAGATGGGTGGAACCAACCGAGAGAATGACTCCTAGAAATCCACCCGTAAAATTAGGTACCAAACCTGACCACCTGTGTAACTACATTCTGACCTTCCTCCTACAATGTACAAAAATTGGTAAATAAAAACTGGCATATATTGAACACTGGGAGATTCGATTGGCCAAAACCAAGGTTCGCCAACAGAAGAACAAAGAACCTTAAAGATGTGTTAGTACACACACGACCGACACAGAAGACAATGCCAACACTAATCAGAGACACCTCAATGACACCAATAACAGGTCACTACCCCTGTGGTACATGTGTGGCATGCAAAACAACAAAAATGTCCAAAACATTACAACTATCTGAGACCCTAGTATGGACACAAATACAGCACACGAACTGTAATTCGACACATGTCATTTATATGATCAGATGTCCGTGTTCAAAAAAGTACATAGGGATGACATGTCGAAAAGTCAAAATAAGAATCGGGGAACACAGAAGTAATATAAGACTCAAAAAGAATACCACAAAACTGTGTTCACATTTTGTGGAAATGAACCATTCCTGTGATGACCTCCAGTGGACAGTGATTGAAATGTTATCGGAAAAATCACACAATTCGGAGAGAATACTCTTCGAAAAGGAACAACGGTGGGTAAATCGTCTCAGAACTTCCCAGCAAGGTCTCAATGACAACGTACCGTGGCACCAATTTGCCAAATGACAACCTATCTTGGCAAACAATTACTTCTGTAAAACAAGCATAAATCACGGTCACGAAAAGAAGGTTACCCGTACCCTAAAGTCCACCGTACAGTAAACCCTGTTTTAATCACAATACAGTGCAAACCAATATATTCTGTTAATAACTATAACAGCAACAAACTCTTAAAAAGAAGAGTGCAAACTGTTGAAACAAAACTAACTCTCTGTACTGAATAAAATATCAACTCTTCGATTAATCCATATCTACTAGCAGGGGCAGATATGTAAATGATTCGACATTTTGCCGCAATTTAAATACCATTTGCAAAAGAAAATTCCGATCTCAAACCCAGTAAGCACCCCTTTAAAAGGTATACGCCATAGGACTACACCCGAGGGCAGAGTCAGCACAAGTCAACAGCCCCTTTTGTGTACAGCGCTTAAAAACAGGTACGCATCACGTAGGACTGCATCCGGGGGCAGAGTCAGCACAAGTCGAGGAACCTGAACCATGCGGGTAATGCCGGCCGCGTCCTCCGTATTGAAAGTTAACGGTAAGATCTCTCGGCGCCAATCCTAATGACCCGCTCTCCTTACCAACAGCTTTGCGCTCAGTGAAGCGATACCCCCGAGGAAGAAGCCTACTCTCCTTTCACAGGTATGATAAAAAGAGCGCGCTATTGAGGTTATGCTCAGCAAAGGCTAATGTAGTTTACTAAACCTAATTCATCCATCGAGGTCCCTATGTATACAATGCACCCTACTCATTTATTGAGGAAACGCTTAACAGCATTCACATTTAAGTATACAACAAGCTGTGTTTAAGACAAGTGCTGGGGAAAATCTGTATTTTCAAGAAACTGTAAACCTCTTAGCCATAACCAGTCTACTACAGTATAACAAATACAAAAACTTTCTGTATTCCATTTGCAAGTTCAATGAAAGTAAAGAAGATGATGGTATTTGTCACCCACTCCCCTATACGATAACTAAGACACTATCTAAGAAAGTGGACTATTGAGCCCCATTTTGAACCATGGGTATTCCCTTTTTTACACAATATGACTATACGTAGAAATTGCAACTCGCTAATGCTCTTTACATCTCCCAACCTCTTGCCTCCCTTTTCCCAAAGAATACAAAAGCGATTAAATATATCTCTTTGAATAGGAAGATACTAATGTCCACATTTTCCTTTGCCTCCCCCAAATTCCTTAAAAACAGTTGTCTAAATCACGTATACTGTTATACATCTCTCTCTTTTTTATTATAGATTGAGAAGAGTTACAATAGAGTACCATAAAGCGTGTACTCTAGTATTACTACATGAAGTGTGTAAGTATCCGTTCAGTGTGTGTTAGTCCTGACGAAAGCTCCACAGACCCTGTTGGGCCATAAGGGGCTGAAACATGTCGACAAATCTATGTTATAAATGCTATTAGATCCAGTAACACGATCTTTTCGTAGTACCAGTCTACTTTTAGCCAAGCCGAATTTCACCTCACATTAAAACACAAGGGTGACTTTCTCTTTTTTAATTCACCTCTAGTTTAGTTCACAACATTTTCTTTTTGGGGTGAAAACCTCTTAATCTCTGGACACTGCATTCCTTAACCAGAGGTGCCTCTGGATGAGCAGGCAAAAAACATGTTATTGGAGAATCCAATGATAACTGCCACAACTCTAATGTGGGGCGGAAGAAACACATATACCGCTGAATACGAACAACATAGAGTTTTTTGAGGATGTTCCACCCATCTACCCAATGGTTATGATTTGTTATAAGTGTCCTTTTCCTTTCTTGATTAATTTCATACTCACCTGGGGAAATAAAACGGACACAACAGTTTCCTCTTCCCTCCTAACTGATAAAGCATTGTAGAGGCTATGCATGTGAGCACCTGGTCATCACAAACGCCTATAACTTTTATCCTAGATTGTACTACCATTGCCCTGAAAGAGAAACACTTCCAATTTGGGGACACACTCTACCTCCAAACCAAGGGAACTTCCATGGGAAGCACATTTGCCTCTTGCTTGGCATCTTTTTACATGGCACATTTTGAAAAAGAAAACATTCTCGCCATTAACATGGTACTGTGGCAGAGGTATATTGATGACATTCTTTTACTATGGAAAGGGGACAGAGCCACTTGTAATGAGTTCACCACTAGGATTAATTATCTTAATACCTTAGATGCGCGAAAAAATTCCTCCCCAGTGCTGCGCTGTCCATTGGAACTAGCGCTGAATGGACGTCCAATGGTCGTGCGCAGCACTGGGGAGGTAGTGCTGCCATCGGCCAACGCCCCGACGCAGCACTTAAGAGGTTAAAAGCCATCTCCCCCGTTGTTTCACTTGCTCCATCTCTGATAAGGCAATCTCCTTTTTAGACCTTTCTGCTGGAAGCAGGTATGCTCAGCACTAAGACTTTAAAAAACACAGACTGTAACAGCCTCCTCTTTAATGACAGCCACCACCCAAGGCTCTATGGGATAATCTCCCCATTGAACAATTCCTGAGGGTACGCCTTAACTGCAGCACTACCTCTGATTCTGATAAACAGGCGCATTCACTAACATTATTTTCCTTCATTGTTTGTCCTTCTAATTATGACACGATCCACCATCAGACTAAATTATCCCTGGGTGTCTCTTAGTTATTTTTAGCTCCCACTTTTTCTTTTCCAAACATGTTTTATTTTGCACCTTTTTCAAAAGGTGTCTGGCAAAGAACTCCTTCTGTATGTCCATTAGACATTGCAGCACCGGATTAACGAAGACCTGCCCAGTGATGACGCATGCCATCCTATTGGTTGGGTGAGGGCTCTTGCTCCTGATTTTCAAATCTGCTTTTGGCCTGACTCTTGTTTCTTCTCTTAAGGGAGGACATACTATGTACTTACCTCTATAACATTTAGGAACTGTGGGGCATATTATCAAGCCTGTGCGCTAAAATTATCGCCGCTTTATCGGCCGAAAACGTCCGATAAAGCGGCGATAATGGGCTTGATAATATGCTCTATGGAATTCCAATCGAAGCACATGTTAGATGTGAAGACATCTAACATGGGCTTCGATTGGAATTCCACAAAGCATATTATCAAGCCCATAATCACCACTTTATCGGCCGTTTTCGGCCGATAAAGCGGCGATAATTTTAGCGCACAGGCTTGATAATATGCCCCTGAATACTTTATTTCTCTGATCTATGCTAGGGAGCATGTATGCTTGGCGTTCATTCCCCAACTACTAAACATATATTTCAGCCAAGACCAAGCAATCTACCCTTCAGAACCAATACAGTTGTCTATGGTGTATAGGTGTGTAAAGCTTTCATGCATTTGAAAAATCTGTATATGTATGCCTAAAGCTATAGTAGGTATAAAGGTGCAACATTTAGAACCTACAATTGAACAAACACCACCCTTGGCAGCCAGGATAAAATCAAGAGCCTCCAATTGGCCAGGGATCAATCCAAGGGCTATAACATTTGGAGTTTCTACCTCCTCCCATACTTTAGCTAGTTTTTGGATTGTATAAATGGACAGTCTTGCTCTATTGCTAAGAAACAGTGGCAGTCTCAGAAATCTCTCTGGCAGTCCCTAATACAGGGAGTGGAGTTTAGATGGACTGTGCCTTAAAGCAGGAGCAATAAAAGCATGATAAACGGATCCAGACTAGTTCTACGGCAACAAGGCATAGACCACATATCTGCAGATGAAATAGGTTCCAGGTAAATCATAGGTGCAGATGTAGGCATAGAGTATCTCTGATGGAAGCTCATAGAAGTAAGGAGGCAGTTCAAAACCAAACAAGAACACATAGTAGAATCCACATTCATTACGTCCTACAAAGATGCTGCCATTTCTGATTTAAAAAACCAGTCCAAAAGCAAGGGTGAGATTTTCTGTTCAGGAAAATGTTAGCCCCCAGTTGAGAAATGAATGTGAATTGTTACACTGTCACATTCAGAAGGGAAGTGTAGATGTAGATATAGTCCAAGAGACTAACTCCAGTCTCTTTTGAAGGCAAGGGCATGTGACTTGCATCTTGTTTCTCGTCTGGCATAACTACTGGGGTCATGGTAGGCTGCAGGTTGTAGACACAGAGCCTCCTTGGCTGTCAAGAACAGATGGAGTGGTGGCTGGTTCAGTGAGTCTGGAGTCTGAGTAATGGATAGGGACTCCCCAACGGGGTTAGAGTGCTGACATCACTGACAGACCTTGAGATCAATCTAGTTGACAACCTGCAGGGTGTCACAAGCTTCAGTCAGACAGGAGGGCATTGAATCTTTTACCTGAGAACAGAAGCTTTTGAGACAGAAAATCAGTTGCTTGCACTATTGACGAATTATATCATCATTCTAGTGCACTGGATGGGTAGACAGATATGTGACCCATATCTATCTCATATGACCTTTGCATACCTTTTTAGTTAGAAGTGGTTCAAATTGACCAGCATGTGAAAGGTGTACATTGGGCTACATCAGTCCAATTTTACTACATCAGTCCAATTTTACTACAAATCGTAGGTGTTTTGTTATTTAAAGCACCATTGAACCGTTCCACCCTCCCACGGGGCTCAAGGGTTATAATCACTGTGAAAATGTTGGTTATTCCTAAAGTACGTTTTACATAGTTCTTGGACTACAGATGGCACAAAGTGAGTAACATTATCATTCCCCATCCAAACACTGGTTCCAAATCTGGAAATTAAATCCTTTAAGAGTTTTTTGGCTAAAATAATAGCATCAATTAGGGCACATGGGTAGACTTCAATCTGTCCAGAAAACAGGCACAGGTGGGCATTGGAAAGTTTGTAATCATGAGGTTCATCATCAAGATGGTGGCGGAAGAGATGCAGGTTCAGCACAAAACAGCATGCAATGTAACATGTGTCTGCCTTGCTAACCTGGCTGAAGGCTGGGTCATCCTCCACTGAAGTGCACTCGGGGATCCTCTGCCTTATCTTTAGCACCTGGAGTTGTCATGTGGAGTCCGGTTAAGCTCTACTCTTCACCGCAGGTTCTGGCAACAACACATCATGTCAGTCAAATAAAACTTTAGGGTCAGGCCACTTTAAGTATTACAATGTTTTTCAATAAAAGAAAAATATATATCTCTGTAAATCCTAGATTCATCTGGAGGTCACACAGCAACTGTACTAAAGCAAGCGCTAAGCAAAGCACACTTGTATAGTATTTTACAAAAAGACTTTCAATAGAATGCACAGTTCTGGGGAGAAGAAAGGAGGACAGTGGTGCAGAAGACTGAGATCATGAGAAAAGAGGGTACCTTCTGGATATTACAAGGATCTGAACCTTTTATGCTTAGCAAGCTAATCAACACTTTCTCATTTCGAGAGCCAATATGTAAAAGAGAGGCTACAAAATGCACACACATTTAGGCTTTGTTAACATGACCTGAAAGCATGGCTGCAGTAGTTACACTAAGGCAATGATTTATGTTGTGATTATGCTAGGGTAATAGACAGACGAAGGTGACAAAATGGAGGTTGAGGGAAGGAAGAAGTATTAGACTGGTGGAGTTTAAGAAGAGGGATCAGGTTGAACGTATGGGAAGGATAGAGGGGTACATGGGCACTGTTTTCTTCTACACAGTTTGAATCAGTCCTCATTGAGTTTTGTTCTGGTGATGTTTCTTCCTAGAGGTAGATATGGTTTTTGTTGTAGTCTTTCTAGCCTATGTTAAGGTCTGGTTAGACACAGCTGACCCTTTGGAAATGATTGATTCAGAAAGGAATGTTAAGAAGTGGCAGACAGTCGTTTAAACTGGGGGATAATTCTTTAGGTGTGTGCCAAATTAGTCAGGTACAGCATAGGCAGCAGTGCCAGAAACCCTAGATGTTGGTGGGTCATTTGTTAACTAGCATAAACTCAATCAAATCCCATTTTTCAGGATCGTGTGAAAGAACAGGAGCAGAGTAAGCGTGCTACGATTGACCACACGGTCCTCAAGAGATCATTGACTGAAGACAACTGTCAGATCAGCTTGAGAATGACATTTGGTGTAGTGGTTTTTAGGATATCTGAATGAATGCCTTTATGTGTTTTAGGCACTGTGATTAAAGTCAGGTGTTCAACCCACTCATAAAAATACCTTCTCCAGTTAAGTATTACATCCCATAATTCACTTGACTCACTTGGTGAGAGATGCTATAAATAATAAAGTGGATTTGTATGATGTTAAAATTTAATGTTTTTCATCAACATCTTGGTGGTTGAATGTCGCTTGTTTCATTTTTTTAATAAAAATTGTTTACTTGATCTACTTTAATTCTTTCTTTTGGCCTGGGTACATAAGGCATTATAAATAAAAGGTGAATATAGTGGTGTCTCTCTACAAGGCAGCAGAATTGTGATTTTTCCCCAAGTTGATTTTGAAGGATAGGCATCATTGTATGAGCAGGGAGTCAAAGATGACATCCCACTTTTACCAGCCTAATACTTTATCTTGCTGGTTTCCTCACAGATGCAGTCGAATTAGAGAACTAGTGATCCAGAGCTAAACACACTATAGAAATGCTTGAAGGACAGGATAATGCCACTTTAAGTTTAGTAGGTACTTCTGGCGGCAGGGCTGATTGTGTGTCCAATTTGGAAACAACCAGCTCCTCCTTCTCTGAACATGTGGTGGGGAAAGGTTTGGTCCCTCTATGCTATAGAAAAATTGTCTGCCATCATCCGCCCCGAGTGGCCAAATTCGAAGTCACGTGGCACGCCTTTGCTACACATGTCAATCGTTTGGAGCACACAGGAGGGCTCCATATGACAATGTCTAAAATACTAAGTGCATCCAAAATCCACACCATGTCCTCTTCTGATCTTGAAGAGGCATCTGATGAAATATGACACGCATTACAATAGATGCCTAGCTTACTGTTCACTTCTTCTCTTAGACCTCTCCCTTTCCCTTTACTTACTTAGTTTCTTCCCTAGGTTGCCTGTGATGTGGGGAACCGCATTGGGAGCAGAGAAGCACGCCAGCGCTTGCACTGGACTGCAAGTCCCGGAGACCCTGGGCACAAGCGCCCGCACCTGTGCTCGACCACCAGCACGCGCCAGGCTAAGCCCAGGCCAAGGGCGGGCCCGTCTTTGCCCGTCATAGCCAGGAAGAGGCAGGGCAGGGCCCCCTGCTAACATTCAGGACCCCAATTGGAGCACAGAACCGTGGGAAAGGTATTGCAACTAACAGTCCTGCGTATACTTTGAACTGTGAGTGTCTGGAGACCTAAAATATTTTCTTTGACTTTCCCCTGACTGTGGTGACTGTTACTTCTAATTGCAATTTGCACGCTAATACCATCTTGTGCTGCTATTATCCCTTATTCCTTTTTATACTCTCTACCGGTTTTAACCATCTTTATTCTCTTTTAATATTGTATGTTTTGAGACTGTGGGATTATGATTAACGGTGCGTTATATTCAAACTATTTAGTACATGTCTTTTTACCTTAGGTCTACTTACCCTGCACTATATTATTAATGGGCGAGCCCGCTTTTGTGAAAAACTAACCTATATTCTGTAGCACGTGGCACTTTAAAGCCAATTTATATTCCCAATGGTGACACCTTAACATATTGTAAGTTTTGATTTAGTGGGATCAAGGTAAATTGTGCTTTAAATTTGTACTGTTCCAGTACATGCCACTTTATTTAAGGTTTACTTACTTTGCACTTTATTACTAGTGGGCCGCGCAAAACACCAAGTTCTACCACAGCGAGCCCGCTTTTGTGGAAGATTAACTTATACCTTGAAGCACGTGCCACTTTAAAGCTAATTCACACTGCAACTTAATCTGAGTGACGCCACTCTACAGCAAGAGACCTGTATAGAGGGCAATTTCCTGCCAAGTAAGGATCTAGGGTCCCAAGCGCTTATGAGGTTCACATTGACTGTTCTATAATACTAGCCCCCTCCCAGCTCCATCTGTAGTCGCTATATTACACCTGGGTAGCCGCCATTCACACCCCTGCCGTCGCTCTTATATGATCCATTATTTATCCTCCTTGTGTATAGCCCTATTTGTTTGTAATATCATGGCAAGGAGAAAGATCCTTAAACCATTCGCTGATAAATCATGCACTATGATTGACTCATATTTGGTCAAAGTGGTAAATGTCCTCTCAGAAGAAATAGACAGTACTGAGAGGGGTCTAACCATGGGCTCTAGCTATGTGGGGGGAGAACAGGGGAATGAGGCCAGGGCCCCTACTGTTCCCTCTGGCGATACCGGATCTAATCATTCGATCAACAATTCATTGTTGGTAGAGGAGATAGGCCCTGATGCTATTAATGCGAGAGGGAGCAGTGGGGGCCGTACCTGAATATCTTTGACCCCTACTTTGACCAACCCCGAAAGCCGCTCGCCTCCGAAAAAGACCAGGGGACGCAGAAAGAATACCCTAGAACAGGGGATCTCCAATCTCAACCCTAAGGCCAAAAATGTTAAAAAGAGTACTTATATTAGGAAACCAGATCCCCCTTCTGACCATTTGGCTAGAATAGATTCTATACAGCACCATTTAACATTAGCGACCATTTCGGATAAAGTGATAGAGCTCTTAAGGCCGCTTTATGACAGAATCGATATTCTAGCCAGAAAAATCCATAAGATTAGCGGCTCGTTGGATAAAGTTAATGGTAAACTCCAAAATGAGTCGATCTGCATTCAACAAAAAGATGCTACTATAGGCCCCACTAACTTGATCACCACCATGGATAGTAAACCTAGAAATAATTTTAAAGAGCGAACCCCTATCATAGAGGCGACAAACAGGGGGAAAGATGGAAACCCAGTAACACGAAAATCAATTAATAACTATAGACTTGAACCAACCCAGAAGGAGATAATAGAGACCTAGTCGGATAAACCTACTAGATCTGATGCCATAAAGTCGAATGGTCTAAGAAAACCAGCTTATGGGGATAGAAAAATGGCCACGGTTGCAAACCTACCTCCCGAATGTAGTGCTTATGTCCCTATCTTAGTTAATATACCTAAACTTCAACCTGGCCAGGTAGAAGAACATGGTTCACTTATGAATAAAGTAGTGTTCTGGCTGACCAATAATTGTGGCTATCCAATCGAAGGGGCAAGTCAGATTTTGACGATACGTAGAGTGGACTGGATAGGGCCCCTAATAAAATGCTTTGATGGCAATTGCATCATTATTATCTTTAGGTCCCCAAGATGGGCAAATAATACACTTAAAACTGCACCAACAACTTCCCCTCGGGAATTTAATACCACCCTTCTTCCTCTAGGGTATTTTTACAGACATCTAATGGTGACGCATGGAAATGGTAGACGGCCCAGAAATGGATCTCTGCTAGCGCCCCCCCAGTTTTCCCTGTTACCCAATTTTGCTATCTCAGTAGCCAATAGATATCAGGCTTTGAGCACTCAATGATTAACGTGAGGAACCTATACAGTCCAGTCAGGTAGCATGGGAAAGCCATGTATCCAAAAGCCCTATAATGGCGAATTCAAATGATAAAAACTTAACTAGAAAAGTTGACCTATGCATGACAGAGCAGGGTGGGACGTTACCCACTAATGTAATATGGACACCTACCACCCCTAGTGATATAGAATGTATCACAGTAGAACCAATTCCCACTAGTGAGGAGGTGGGGCACGAAGTACCCTCTCAGGAAGCTTACGAAGTTAATATGGGCAAAGGGTATCAAGTTACCACCTGGAATATTGCTGGGTTTAAAAGTAAAATAGGTACACCTTCATGGTCTGATTTTATCCTGGCCCAACACGATATATGCCTACAGGAGACGTGGTGTATTGAACCAATTTACGTAGAAGGTTTGACCTCCCACTGGCTCCCAGCCCAGGCTTCCCATTCAGGCAGAGCAAAGGGTGGTCTTTTGATCTTGATTTCTACTAATTTGAATAAATGTAAAATTAAATGCTGCACTATTGTTGGTACCTATGCCCAGATTATGTGGCTGGCATCTCCTGTGGGTAAAGATGTCATCTTGATCAACTTTTATAATAATGTGTTTAACTCTTCACGTGGTCTAGTTGTTCATGCCCTGGAAAGGGAACTTGAGAAGTTGACTAGCACCATTAGGAAATCGATTATTATCCTCTGGGTTGGCGATTTTAATGTTCAAATATGCCTGCTGTCTTTGACTAAAGTCTGTGGGCCCAGGAGGGGGGACTTGATGACGATTGTTATATGCACCTCCCCCACTGTGATTATGGTACGGTTTTAAATATGGTTATTGCCAAGTTGGATTTAGAATTATTGCACTGTGCTACTGACAAACATGACGTGAAACGTCCTACTTTCACAGGCAGGAATGCAATGTCCAATAATGATCACATTATAATTTCGAGTAATAGTGCAAATTTTTTCTCACTACCCTGGATAACGAATCAACCTACTAGTGATCATAATAGTATCTCCCTTTATTTACTATGTTGGGGTTCTAAAAATTCAATTGTTGTCTCTAATAGCCCGCGTATTGCCCCCACTTAGCCGAACGGTGTCCGGATTAAATGGGCCGGTTTGGACCCATCCAAAATCCAGCATGACGTTATTACACAATGCCAGCATGAAATCCAAGCTTGCTTAGGGGATGAGGTTGGCCCGCTAGCGATGCTTGATAATTTCATTAAGATCAATAACATCGTGGAGAGCCTTCTTTCTAAACCAGTTCGCAGAAATAAATGACCTAAGGTGGGCTGGTTCGATGATAATTGTACAGCGGCTCTATGCCGCCTTAAGCAAGCCCTGGGGTGTAACCCAAGAAATCCGGATACAATTAAGGTTCTACGTGTAGAATATGCTTTAGCTCTAAAAACCAGGAAATCGGAACTTCAAGAAATAGCTTGGGAAGATCTAAGCAAGGCCGCAGATACCAAAATAGTAAACTGTTCTGGGATACTGTTAATAGAACCTTTTTGAAGGATGATCATATACCAGAATTTAGGGCCAGATGTAGGACGGCAAATACCGGTCGGTAACGGCCGATTTCGGCCCTTACCGACCGGTATTTGCTGTTTGACATGTAGGGGGCCTTATAGTTACAGAATCTGTATATTTACCGATTCGGTAAATTTACCGATTCTGTAAAATACCGAATCGGTAAATTTACCGAATCAGTAAATACAGATGTAGGTGGCCCTTTAAACAGAGCCACAAGCCCTTACCGATTCGTTATTTACCACCAAATACTATTTGGTGGTAAATAACATTAGTGCATGTACACCTGTGCCATGTGGCACACAGACATGCCCTAAGGGCACACAAGCCTGAATCAGGGGTGCAACAGGGTGGCAAAGTGACACCCTATCCCCCTTGCAAAATCGGTAATTTTACCGAATCGGTATTTACCGATTCGGTAATTAACATTGATTCCTACGGGCCTCAAGGCCCATAGGAATCAATGGCAAAAACCAAATCGGTAAATACCGATTCGGTAATTACCAAATCATACAGATTCGGTAAAAATTGCCGTTTTTTTACCTACATCTGATTTACCGAATCGGTAAAATTCGGTATACTAGAGTCGGTAAATCAGATTTACCTACATCGGGCCCTTAATTCCTATATTAACTGCAACTCATGGGTAGTTCACTGTTCAAAAATCTTTAACCTAATTGCTAGAGATGACCCATCTATCTTACTTAATTACAATCCCGTAGAGTGGTCAATAATACCTCTGTCAATTAGCATAGAGGAGGTAATTGAGGGTTTAATTAGCAGCAAGGGGGGTAAGGCACCGGGACCCGACGGGGTCCCGATAGACCTTTACAAAAACGAAATGGCTCTATGGGCCCCGCTTTTAACTAGAGTTTTTAATGCCACTGTTGAGACCCAATTTCCATCATCATGGGGACAGTCAATCATAATACCAATTCATAAGAAAGGAGTTAAAACTGATGCCTGTAATTACCGTCCTATTTCCCTATTGGACTCCTCTATAAAGATTACGAGTAGGATCTCGCTATCAAGACTAGAAGCCTGGGCTGCAGAGAAGTCAGTCCTTACCAAAGTACAATATGGATTCAGAAAAGGAGTAGGCACACGAGAGCAGTGTGTCAACCTGGACCTTCTGATCAGCAAGTATACCCTAGCTAAGGAGGGCAATTTATATTTATGTTTTGCTGTTCTTAGGAGTGCTTTTGATTTGGTAGATCATTATATAATATGGCCCTTACTGCTAGAAATGGGTGCTCCCAAAGAGATTATATATTTTCTGGCAAGATTGTATGGGGAGCTGTCAAGTAAGGTGCGGTACGGTTTTTTAGGTGAATATACCCCCCTTTTTAAAGTCAAAAGAGGCATCTGACAGGGCTGCGTCTTAGCTCCACTACTTTTTTCATTGTTTATCAATGAAATAGACGCAGCCCTGAAACTGTTTGAGTCGGATGCACCAAGGGTGGATGGGAACCCAATCCTTTTATACGCTGATGATGAGGTTATACTTTCTCGTACCCCCACTGGGTTACCGCATCTTATTGATAATTTTACTGTTTTTATTGCCAAAAGAAAGCTTCTAATCAATAAATCGAAAAACTTTTGTTTTGTGGCTTGCGGTAGGAACCCTATAACATCTAGAGCTTACTATATTGAAGGTTCTAAGGTCCAGAGAGTCAAAACTTTTTGTTACTTGGGCATTACATTTGGCGGGAATAGGTCATGGGCTCAGGATCAGGAAAATGCCAGTCCCAAGATGTTGAGAACTATAAACGGCATTTTTAGATTTGCGGCCAAATTGGGTAATCAACGCATCAAAGATATGTTGACAATTTATGAGATACGATGTGTCACTTCAGCCCTTTATGGGGCAGGCGTCTGGGGACATTGCCAAGGTAATCTATTACAACAAACCGAAAACACTTTTTTTAAACGCTTGTTGTGTGTTCCTTCATCGGTCTCCACAGACTTGATTCATCGGGAGATAGGCATTAAATCTATTTCAGACTTGGCTGCAATGTGTCCTCTCCTATTATGGAAATCTATATGGTCAAAAGATGAGACAATGTTCACCCAATTCATAATACGGGACTGCCTCAAAATGGAGAATTGCCTGATAATACCTTGGCTTAATTATATTTTTTACTGGTTTAAATCCCTATTTAATTGTGATATCCAGTTGGATCCTAGGTGTGCAGATTTTGTTGCTAGAACTGAGATAAAATCAATTGTATTAGCCCACAAAATGGAGGCCTGTTTCCATGCTATCAAGAACCAATCAACTTTCATTTTTTATCTGCAATTGGATCCTAAACAGGGCTTTCAAACTTACCTGTCAGCTGTGACAAGTGCATCACACCAATTTGTGCAGACACGCTTAAGATTGGGTATCATACACCATCTTGTAAATTTCCCAGTTATGAAGCAGTGTTCTGCTCACCCATGCCCATGTGATGGAATTTCCTGACAAAGCTGCTGCCACATGTTATTATTTTGTAAATTTAATTCTCATTTTAGGAAATTTTATTTAAAACCATTTTTTAAAAAAAAAATTTGGTAAACCTTTATTAGACTTAAAGCAATACAATCACGGGCAAGCAAAGCGCAAAGATCAAAAGCATACGTCATTACATCCCCAAATTGCCCCATTGTAGCTCAGGATAATGTTTGTATTATCAAATACCAGGATGGATGAGGTTTCTTTTTTCTTTTGGGATTCTAAGGAACAGGAACAATCGCGAGCAATCTTTGCAAAGTCTACAGCCAATTATCAAATCTTACAGAGGCGATCAACTGGACAGTTAAAGTGGGAGTAGGGGTGAAATAAGCAATACTGAACAGCCATAAGCGCAGTCTCCATGTAGAACAAACCAGTGCCCCACCCCACAAGAACTGAATACGCCATAGAATTCCCGAAGAAGAAAACAGAAAAGTGCAAAGGAAAGGGCCATAGAATCAAGAGGAAACAAGAAGATACACAGTACCCAGCCCCCCACCCCCCACCCGCACCCCTGCAGAAGGCCATGGCCTATCCCCCCAGCAGTGTGCCCGTCGCCCTAATAGGAAACCCGAAATATAGTTAGAGAAGAAGTGAAGAAAGAAGAAAAGATGGAGGAGGAAGACAACCAACATGTATATTCTCAGCCGCCCACCCCCGACCCCGCAACCGATGAGATGCCAACATTCAACTCAGTCAATGTCCCGCTTGTCCCTCACAGTCGCAGCAATGTGAGCATCAGCAGTCCAGAAAACGTCCTCAGCCTTGCCCCCTGCGATCAAGTGCGTCGACGGAGTCCAGCTGTCCAGCCGCCATCGTGGATGGAAGAGGCGACCGGGATGGCCACAACAGAAAAGGAAGCTGTCCACCAAAGTCTACCCAGACCAACGCTGCGTGTCTGATGACGATACAAAAAAGATCAACGCAAAGCAGCAATCCCCCAAAGGCAGCGGGCCAGTACGATAACACCAGCTCCAAGAAAGGATGAAGAGTCACGCCATCAGACCACAAAGGAGTTGCCGGACATGGCGTCCGGAAACGATTCACCAACCATTGCACGAGTCCACGAATACCAGACCTCTTTCGGACCATTGCGGTCAGCACTGTGGCGAAATCAAAATCTCGGTCTTCCAACGCCTCCGTATGTACCTGGGTAGGCAGTTCACTACGGTCGGGTGCAGGGTGTGGCGCAGTGCCCCGCACTTGAGGACAACCACGGCCAGTCGAGGGCACATCAGGAGCAATAGCGTCTAACCGGCTCCCCAGATCCTGGGCATTATCATGAAGGGCAGCTCGTATAGCACCTAGAGCGCCCAGAATATCGCAGATCCCCAGCGGTGCCTCAGGAAGAGAGGATGCAGCATATCTCTGCACCCGAGGCTCACGGACGTGTAGCAGCTCTTGAGGCCGGTCGTCATCATCCCATGCTACCAGCAGATCACCCCGCCGACACTCTGCAAAGTACAGCCGGGCTGAAGACACAGGGGCAGCAGACTGCATTGCGTCCCCACACACAGCGCCGATACAATGTCAGCAATTACCTGGACTCTCAGTCGCGGTCCAGGGTCTCCAATTCCAAGCGCAGAATGCGCGATTCACAAAATGGCTCCCACCACAGTGCAGTGAAAGACAAAGGAACTGTCCGGGCCGTCCACAAACGGGGAAAAGATACAATGTAATTCCCTCAACTGCAATATTTCAAAGCGTGCAAAATCGCAGGGCGGAATGAATCGCTGCAGCGCGACAGTCTCTCTCCGGCTGATTGACTCCGCCCCGTCTTCGATGGCCGCTGTTGTTGTGGCCGGGGCCGGCCGTCCCCCACACACAAAGACCCGGTCTCACAGCCATTAAGGGCCGGGGAAGAAGCGAGGACGTTTCACCACCGGTACCGCTAGTAACAAGCCGGGAAACACACCATTAGGATCAGAATCGCATCCCCATTCCAAAAACTTGGCTCAAGTGCAGGATAGATTGCAGGATACTGGAGGAAAGCGAGAAGGTCGGCGGAGCCGAGAGTCTAGGCGGCCATCGTGGTTGCAGGCTAGGCTCCTCCTAAAACCATTTTTTACATTATAATATAAGATCTACCAAAGATGCCATGGAATTGCTCCTTAGATTAGAGGACCCAGGACTGCGTTTTTATTTAGCTACATTTCTCCTGGAATCTATTAGTATTAGGAAATCTATGATCACTGACACTTGATTGTATGTCCTTCAGGGTATCATGTAACTTTCTGCATTTGCACTTTTGAATTAGGACCATATACGTTTATGTTAAAGATTAGGGGTCCTTACAGGAATTATGCACTTGCACTTTTGTATCTGGATCTGTATCACACTCTTCTAAAGAGGGCCTTAGGCACTCTGATGCAATACTAACAACATTTTTGGGAGGGCTGTATGTGATTGTTTGAGAGGCAACCGTAATGATGCGCTGTTTTCAGGAGAAGAGAAAGACCCTTAACTAAATTGTCACTATGTCCAAACAATCACCACGATGGCGAATGTAGTATGTATGTGTTGTAATGTACTTTAATGTACTTTCTACTATATGCACCCTCCCTACAGAAGTTCTCTCCCTGCTGCTCAGCCAGTGATGACATCAGATGGAATGTTGATTGTGTTGGTTTGAATGAGTATGTCAGTTGGTGTGGATGGGCTGAGCAGTGGAGAGCCTGCTCCTGGTGAGGCATTTCTATGGATCTAACTACATCTGGTCACCTGTAACTAAGAAGAGATCTAAAAAATAAAGTATAGATCTTATTACCTACTACACCTGGTCTACGCATCATTCATAATTTTAACAGTATGCTATAAGTACTGTCATGGTACTAGTGATGTAGCAAGGATGCCAGGGGCCCTAGTGCAAACAAGCTAAATGGAGCACCAACCACTTCGATAGATCCTGGAATACAGCCTTAATTGGGGTGCGGAGTTCTTATCCTGGTCATGGTGCCATTGCACCTGATGCACTATTCATAGATATGCCTCTGCATGGTCCCTTCTTCTTTATCCCGAGTGTCTGTTTCTGTCTTTCTGTTTTCTCCAGTCACCCCTCTAGCGTATGGACCTCCTCGCACTTTGTTTCCCACTACAGTGCTTTAAAAATATTAGTTATATACACGTGGTTGTGTGATGGTACAACACATGCCACTGCAACGCATACCTGAACCACACAGTGTCAACCATGACCATTTCTTTACCACGCATGCCTTCACCACACAATTTCATTTTAAAGACATGATTGGTAAAGGGACATTTGCGATAAAGATCACACCCTGCCCCCATCCCTGAAAACTGTCCCTTTTCCCCTGCCCCGCCCTGAGCCCTAAAAATTGACCCACGCCCTAAAAAGTACTCAGACCCCGCCACCCTGAGTCCTAAAAACTGTCCCCTACACCTGTAAACTACCTCGTCCCAGCCCATAACTGTTTTTCCCCTGCCCATCCCTGAGCCCTGAAAACTGTCCCTACGCCCTAAAAACTATCCTGCCCCAGGCCCTCTCCCTGAGCCCTAAAAACTGACCCGTACTCCAGTAAACTACCCTGACTCAGCCCCCCCACCCCCGCCGTGAGGCCTAAAACTGCTTCCAGCCCGGAAAACTATCCCTTCCCCCAGTCAGACCTACTCCCCAAAAACTGACCCCAAGCCATAATAACTACCCCTACCCATCTCCCCGCCCTGAGCCCTAAAAACTGACACCAGCCCCTTAAAACGACTGCAACCCCCTCTGCTCTGAGCCCTAAAACCCACCCTGTCCTATAAACAACCCCTCCCTGAGCCCAAAAAGCTACCCCACCCTGAAAAACTAACCCGCCATCCACCCCAAACCCCAGCCCCAGCCCCACTAACCTGATCACGTCCTCTCCCAATCCTTCCTCTTCCGGCCTGCCCAGTCCAGCATCCAGACCGAGCACTGCATTAATCACACATATAAGCATATTACGTTGTTAAGGCAAGCATGAATTGGCTTGCCGGGAAACGACATGCATGGCTCAGCAACAGCACGTACACAAGCATGCAAACACTCATGGGCACCCCTAGAAAATGTATCCTAAAATATTAGCATAGCATATAATTCTCACAAAGAGATGTAAATTAACAGGAGCGAGAGAAGGGACTATATGACAAAAAATGTATGCGTGTTCATTTATGCAGTTTCAGCAGAACCAAGCGACAGATAGATGGCCATAGCAGCCATGATGTAACGGATCACTATTGTCTCTTTCGCGCTTTGCGTTCTGCACCATATTAATGTTGACTTTGGTGTCTTGGGCAGCTGGCATAATCATTTCCAGAGCAGATGCGAAACTAAGACATTCTGGGGGTTATTTATTCTTGTTTTTCAGGGATGTTCTCGTGATGGAACGTGGCTCCCTCAGAGCATCAATAATCTTTATTTACTTACCATTATAAATGTTGGGAACATCGACGCATGCAGACATGAGCGTGACATTCCTGTCACAGCTCGTGGCTGCCTCAAGTCGTCTTGAGAATGTTATGCTTTGAGTATGTTAGAAGGTTGGGAGGTTGGGAGGTAGAACTTGGGGTTGTTCATTCTTGTTTAATACGTACTGATTAGAAGATGTGTTCTTACGATTAAACCACGTCAAGAGAGTCACCGTCTCTGTTTCTTCATTCCTGGATAATGAACTTCCTACACTGGCAGCGAGAGGGATTACCCTTCATTTATTGGAATTTCTATTTTTCCAAGATTTTTTTTCAGACTGATTGCACATGCCGATTGTACATGTTTTACTGGAGAATCACCGTCTCTGTGTTTCTTCATTCCTGGATACTGGACTTCCTACAATAAAGGCAACCCTTAGTCAATAACGAGCTATGACAGCTTCTCTGCTGCGGACGGTTCTCTAGTCAGGCCTGAACTTGTGTACTCCCTGTTTGCACTGCAGACTGGTGCTGGTGCGGAGTTAAAAGGTGCCAGGGGTCTCCTGCATAGCTTGGAGACCAACAGGGAGAGTGAGCATCCTTGTGGGACATTCTGTGCTTAACTTGTGCTGGTGGTTGGTACCGGCTCTCACTTTTAGAGACTGGGACTTCAGTAGCAGATGGTGACACAGAGAAAGACAGGGAAATCCAGCCAAGGGAGAAAGAAGGAGGAAGCGAAGATAGAAATTAGTGATGAAGGGAGGAAACAGTGATCGAAGAAGTTGCTGCAGGTCTGCGGTATAGGCATCGGAAGTGGAGAGTGGTAGAACAAGTGTGAGGTGGAATCAAACTCAGGCACCCTGGGTATTAGGCAACCCCACAAGCAGCAGTATCGGCATTGGGCTCACTAGAGTCTTAACTACTGCACTCCATACAAATTAAGCACTGGGGACATCACACTAGACCCTTGTTACTGAGGAGCTGTTTTTCCTCATCATGACACTGCCGGGCTCTGCCAGTAAGGAATGAATGCACCCGCTATGCCTGCCATTTGTACAACTGAGCAAAGCATATTAGCGAGCTGCTATGTCATACTCCGCTGACGCATGCAGTGGGTCAAGAATATTCACCAGGCTGATGTCAGTGGATGCGAGTAGGTCTTCAGTGATGTTGGCCAAGGAGGTCTTGGTTCCTCTGAGAGGTCTGAAGATGACATATGACGCTTCATCCAGTGACCATGCTGGCAAGAGAGAGGTTGGAGATGGCGGTGGTATGGGATTTGCTAGTCATGTTAGTCATAGCCTGTTTAAGACCCTATTAGTGCAACCCTGTTAAATGAGTCTGTTCTGCGTTTGCAAAATGTCCATAGCATTGGCATCTAATGTATGGGTGGACAAAGCTGTGAATTCCTCAATTTCAAAAGTTTGAGAAAATGTTTTTTAACTAGGTTAACTCCATGTGAAATTTAGAAAAAGAGTGGAGACAAAAAAAGAAGCAATGGATTATTTAAACCATTCCTGTGCTGCATAGTGCCGGGAGCATGTCGTTCAGCAACTGCTTCTAGCACACCAAAGAATTGTTGGGCTCTTTTAAAGCATTTACATATAATCAGTGTTAGAAATTACATATTTCCATAAACTTGCAGTCATTCCCATGTCGCCCTGGTCATAAACTCTCTAGGAATCCTCTACTATTAACTCTATGTATGTACTCTCCAGACACTTCTTCCACTCTGATCTCACCTTTAAAAAATCTGTTCTATACGTCTACATCTATTAATCAGTGAGAAGTTGTACATTGTACCCTGAGCTTCCCATGTATAAAACAACCTTCTAGGCAGAGATTTGGAAATGGACTTCCACCCATCACACTTTCTCATCTTAGTTTTAAAAAAAGAAGAAAACTGCATTTAAAACACAGCTTACTCAACATTTGAGGTTGTCTGTAAAACGTGACAGCGGGCGGTTGAAGGCACAGGAGGGTATGTGATGATCCACTAAACCAGAGGGGCCCTAGAATTGTGGGGCCCTGGGCATTTGCTCACTTTACTCATGCCTTAGAATAGTCTGATCCCGTGCTCTCCACAAAATGATGGATTTAGGCCCACATCTCTGTACTGGGGTGAATGCTTGACATTGTTCTGCATTCTGACCATCAACTGTTGTTTTTGCATTTGTCACCCCGAGTGGGACGGGTATTCTCAGACGTGAGTCCCGTGCTCTCCACGCCACTGGAGTCAAGCTATCCTGGCTGAAGACGGCTGAGAGCCAGAAACCGGTCCTAGGATGCATGATTCTGGTCCAGGGAAGACATGGCTTGGCAGTTCGGGCTGGACTGTTCCCATGAGGCACAGGGTCAAGGCTGATTTGCATATGGCCATGTCTGAACTGGGGTGGTGTGGAGTGCAAAAAAATGATGGATTTAGGCCCAGATCTCTGTACTGGTGTGAATGTATGACATTGTTCTGCATTCTGTCCATCAACTATTATTTTTGCATTTGTCACCCCGAGTGGGACGGGTATGGTAAGACATGAGTCCTGTGCTCTCTTGGAGTCAAGCTATCCTGGCTTAAGACGGCTGATAGCCAGAAACCGGTCCTAGGATGCTTGATTACGGGCCAGGGAAGACATGGCTTTGCAGTTCGGGCTGGACTGTTCCCATGAGGCACAGGGTCAAGGCTGATTTGCATATGGCCATGTCTGAACTGGGGCGGTGTGGAGTGGAGTGCAAAAAATGATGGATTTAGGCCCAGATCTCTGTACAGGGGTGGTTGATTTGGTTGATAAAGGTTGATTTGTATATGGCATGTCTGAACTGGGGTGGTGTGGAGTGCAAAAAAATTTGGGTTTTAGGCCCAGATCTCTGTACTGGGGTGAATGCATGACATTGTTCTGCATTCTGTCCATCAACTGTTGTTTTTGCATTTAGAACAGACTGAGGCACTTGCTTTTTCCCAGAGGCGCAGCAATCACTGTAGCATCCTGCTTCAATAAACACAGACACTTACTGCTATTTAACTTGGAGCTTTATTACATACCTCTTGCTCATACCCTGTCCCTACTCTAACTAACTCTTTCCTGTGTCCACTCCTCCTCTTCCTCTGGCCCCCTAGCTCCTCCCACTCCCAACTACTGGTATGCTAACTTCATAACATCTCCCCCTTTTGTGACAAAACAAACAAAACATACTGACTTCTCAGTCCATCTCCTCGATCAGTCTCTTGGGTGGACGTACGTCACGATGAGGTCGTGGCGACCTGGCTCTCGGACTATTAGTACTCAGTGTCTCAATGATCGGAGCAATGCTCTCACGATCATCTGAATGCAGTTCTTCCGATCTGGGATTGTCCATTTCACTCATCATGGTTCTTGAGGTATCTTGTGGCAGTTTCTTAAAGTGCAAGATGTTTCTCGTGACTCGCCGCTGCTCGGACTCCGCCGTCACCATAGTTCCTTTCCTTTTCGTGACCACCAATGGTTCGTCCTTGAATGGACAGTCGGTCTTTTTCTGCAGCTCCTGCTTGACGATAACATGGTCCCCTTCATGTCATGATAATGACCTCGCTCTTCTCCGGTGGTCTGCGTAGGCCTTCATTTTTCCTTTGTTGCGTTCGTCAGTTGCTCTTATTTCATGTGGGTCTTTTGCAGATGATGATGCTTTCAAGGCTCCATCCCACGTTGGAATGCGATTCCTCATGGGACGTCCCAGCATAAGGGTCGCTGGGCACTGGCCAGTCGTTGCGTGAGGAGTTGTGCGATAAGCTCGGAGGACTTCATTGAGTGCTGCTTGCCGATCCCTCCCTTCCGCGGTAGCATGTTGGAAGGTCTTTTTGAGCGTGGCCATGATTCTCTCAATTGTCCCATTTACCTGTGGCCAGAGGGGTGGAAACCTGCGGTGATGAAAGTCTAGGTGTTTCGCAAAGGCTGCAAAGTCATTTCCATTGAAAGGGGGCCCATTGTCTGATTTAACTGTCTTGGGAACCCCCCACGTTGCAGAGACTTCATCAAGTACTTTAAGAGTACTGGAAGTGTTCGTGGACGGTACAAAGCATGCAATGGGGTATCTAGAATATTCATCGATGATGGCCAGTACATATTTGCCCGATGACAGGGGTCCATAGAAATCTATAGCGATCTCTTGCCACACACCACTGGGTAGGGTGGTCATGTGTAATGGTGCCGGAGGATCGCTCTCGCTAGTGAGTTGACAGAGATGACAATCCTTCAAGGTGGCTTCCACCAGTTGATCGAGGTATGGAAACCACACTCGTTCCCTTAGTGCTCGTTTGGTTGACACAATCCCCCGATGCCCTTCATGTGCAAGAGCAACCACTCCTTGTCTCAGTTGAGTGGGGATTACAATCCTCTGGTCTCGCAACAGTATGCCATCAGTGGTGACCGACAGCTCGCCACTCACATGCCGGAAGGCCTGCATTTCACGTTGGACTACGGAGTCGGCATTCTCGTCCTGAGGGTCGTGTCTCCATCGATTGTTGCGGACTCTGTGAAGGACTTTCTGCAGGATGATGTCCTGTGCTGTACTCTCTCAAATGGTCTCCATGGGGATAGCTGGAGGTAGAGCTTGGTCATTTACAAAATGAATGTACTCTTCTGCGATGGATGACTTGGAAGTTGACGATGGACGGGGGTGTCGGGACATGTAGTCCGCTGGATTTTCAGACTTCCCCGGTTTGTGGATTATGGTGAAAGTATATTCCTGTAGCCGTAAGCCCCACCTTTCAATCCTCGGGGGCATCTTGGATTTTGGGTTTCCATAGATGGTGATGAGAGCTTGATGGTCTGTAATTAAAGTGAAATGTTTGCCATAAATTAAAACATGAAAATGTTCACATGCCCATACTACGGCTAGGCTCTCCTTTTCGGGCTGTGAGTAGGCCCGTTCCGGGTCAGTCAGACTACGACTCGCGTAGGCAATGATACGGCGTTGATCTGAGTCATTCTCATATTGTGCCAGGATCGCTCCAAGCCCCACGGGCTGGCATCCACAGTTATTTCAGTCTTTCGCTTTGGGTTGAAGTATGACAAGTGATCCGCTGATTCCACCGCTTTCTTGATTTCCTTGAATGACTGCTCACATTGGGGAGTCCATTCAAATGGCTGACCCTGTTTGGTCAGCATGCGGAGGGGATGGCTGATCGTTGCGTAGTCCCTGATATAACGAGCACAATAGCTGGCCATTCCAAGGAACGACCTGAGTTCGCTGACATCTTGGGGACTCTTGGTGTTATTTAAGGTCACAATTTTGTCAGGGTCAGGCTTCATGCCAGCTCCAGAAAAGATATGACCAAAGAACTTCAGCGTGGCCTGGTGAAAGTCGCATTTCTCTTTGTTCAGAGTCAGGTTTGCCGCCAATAGGGCATGACAGACACGATTGAGTGCGATGTCGTGTTCTCGGACATCAGAACCATAGACAAGGATGTCATCGCTATAGTTGAGCGTGTTAGGAATGTTTTGAATGACTTGCCGAATTGTTTCTTGAAATATTTCGGCCGCTGAGGAAACTCTGAAGCTCAGTCTTTTATATCTAAACAACCCCAGGTGGGTTGCAAAGGTGGTGATATATCTGGACCCCACTTCTAGTTCCAATTGATGGTAACCTTTATTCAAATCCAACTTGGAAAACACAGTGGCCCAATTAAGCGCTGCGATCATGTCGCTCAAATGTGGTCCCGGGTGTCGTTCTCTTTCGATTGCAGTGTTGGGCAGGCGCATGTCCACACAGAGTCTGACTTTGTTGGCCGTGCCCTTCTTTGGGACAATAACGACTGGTGATACCCATGGGGTCGGGCCATCAGTGCGCTCGATGATATCTGCGGCTAACAAATCCTGGAGTTCTTCCTCAACAGCAGTCTGTAAATGAACTGGTACCCTTCGAGGGTGTTGGGCGACGGGCCTGACTTGTTCATTAATATGCAGTCGCACCTGACAGTCTTTCAATTTGCCCAATCCCTGAAACAATCCGGGAAATTGGCGAGTCACATCTTGGTTGTCGCTGACCTTGAAAAGAATTTCTACTAGGTGAAGCCGTTCAGCGGTTGGAAAGCTCAATAGACAGTCTGCCTCTGGGCCCTTGATGACATGGATGACCGCTGATATGGTTGTGTTGTCATGTGTAAGTGTCGTCGGGAACTTTCCCAGGCAGGGAAGTGGCTTCTTGGCCATCCACGTAAAGACTCGCACAGGTGCAAATGTCAGAGGTCGTGGGCTCATTCTTTCGTATTCGGTGACTGGAATGTAGTTTAAGGATGCACCAGAGTCTAATACAAACTTGGTGTCGTGATTTCCAACTTTGATATCCAGCCGAGGGTATTTCTTAAGCTGTTCCGGATCTGCCGCCAGGTTTAGATATTCGATGGTGTATGCTGAGTCTCGGGATGACGGCCTGGATTCTCTGGAAGGTGACCTCCGCTCCCACCTGGACCGACGTGACTCTCTGCTAGAGTGTGACGACCCAGAGGACTGTTCCGCCTTGTCTTGGACAGCTCGCGCATGGTGTCTTCGAGTGTCGGACCGAGACATTCTTGGGGCTCTGCTTCGTGTGTCAGATTGTGTTGTCCCTGTGGTGCCACTTCGTTTCTCCTTATTGTAGTCCCCACACATCACTTCGAAATGGTTAGTTCGACTGCACTTCCGACATCTCTGACCCATGGCAGGGCAGCTGTCCACATGAGGGTAATCATACCCACATCGGTAACATTTTCTCACTCTTTCCGATTTTCTCTCTTTCTTCCATGGTTCTCGTCGTTGATATTTCGATTGTTCTTGACGGGAAGACGTGTGCGACCTCCATTGTCTGTCTCTTGAGCTCCTTCGACTGTCGCTTTTGGCGTGCACACGTCGCACTTGTTCATGACTCCCTTTGTGTTCCGTTTCAATATCGGCTGCGTACTTCTCCGCCTGATCATAAACTCGTGTCATCTCCTCTATTTCATCCAGTCCATGTACTTTTCTCAGTAGGCGCCTCCTGAGTTGATCAGAATAACATCCGTCTATTATTTGTGATTTGATGGCGTCATCTGTAGAGAAATTATCAAATTCACAGTGCTTGGCTAGTCTCCGCAGACGCATCATGAAGGCCCTCATGGGCTCATCCTTCCCTTGTCGAGCGGAGTGGAACGTGTGGCGTTCGTAATCTACATTTCGTTTGTGAAGAAACTTTTTATTCAAAACATCACGTGCTTTAACGTAAGTATCCACGTCAGTAGCAGGAAGGTCTTTGAGTATTTTAACTATCTCTCGCCCCGCCAGGTTGCGCAGAGCAATCAACTTCTTTTTGTCCTCTACAATGTCCGATCCTTCAACGTAATCTTCAAACTCTTCCAGCCATTCTTGCCATCTGGGACCCATGTTCCCTCCAGTTGTCACCTTGAGAGGCGCGGGTGCCCGCAGGAGCGACCCACTTGGTGGAGGCTGAGCGTTATCTTCGTCGGACATTTTGCAGCAATCTCACTTAGTTTCGCCAATGCTTGTTTCCTTGCCAGTATTTGCTTACTTATCAATGCTTGTTTGTTCGCCAGCGCTTGGTTGACTTCCGGTGTCAATGCTTGTTTATTTACCAATGCTTGTTTCTTTGCCAATGTTTGTTTTATTTCTGTTGCCAATGCTTGTTTGTTACCAATGCTTGTTTATTTCTGCTTCCTATGCTTGTTCATTTTGCTCAATGCCTGACTTCAAAATGGCCGCCCACAGTTTGCACAGGGAGGATGTCTCAAAAGTCGCCTGACTCAAAGATGGCCGCCGTGGTTATCTGCAGGCACTACTTTCTCTCTCTGCGTTCAGCCCTTCTCTTCACTCGGGACTCACCGGCAGTCGTTCTCAGGAGCAGCACCCTCCGGATTTAGCTCCCTCTGGTCGCCACTGCAGCCAGGTGAGGTTGGGGTGGGCTCCCGCCTTCCTTTGTAGGGTCCTCGGCTGTGGTGTGCCAATCCTCAAGCGTCCAGCGTGAGATTCTCCGACCTCAGAGCTCAATCAGGCTCCGATTCTTCTGCGCTCAGCAGCACTCGGTGGCAGGCCTTCGTGGGGCAATTCACCCCCAGGATTCACTTGTCTCTGGCCACTACAGTCATCAGATCGGGTTGGGGTGGGCTCCCAACTCGCTCTCTGGATTCCCGCTCTTCGGTGCCGATAGTGTGCCGAAGCTCACGCATCAGGCGGGGCTCGCGCTTTCGGCGCGAAAACTTCTCCTTTTCTCGAGCGCTTCAACGCTCGTGGTAGCGGCTCCCTCTGGGCTCCCACAGTCACAGGAGGGGCAGTGTCACCTACTATTAGTCTCTCCTTTGGCTGGCAGCAGTACACGGCAGCAGGCTTTTCTTTTCCAGCGCTGCAGGGTGACAGGGCGCTCTCACTCAATCCTGTGGGCTGCAGTCTTGCTCATCCCACCCTCGTCGCCAGTTGTAGCATCCTGCTACAATAAACACAGACACTTACTGCTATTTAACTTGGAGCTTTATTACATACCTCTTGCTCATACCCTGTCCCTACTCTAACTAACTCTTTCCTGTGTCCACTCCTTCTCTTCCTCTGGCCCTCTAGCTCCGCCCACTCCCAACTACTGGTATGCTAACTTCATAAAAATCACTCTCTCTCCTTAACTGCTGGAAGTCCTATGGGGGAAGTTCAAGCACCTTTACAAGGGGCAGAGTGAAGGCCAATGTGCTGAGTCTAGCGACGTCGCCCGATGCAAAAATTCCCGTGTAGTTTTATCAGAAATAACAGGTGGCATGTATCCGGCTTATAACATGAGAGGTATGTAGCTGTAGCGATACTCTACCCAATTTTTACTCTCATTAAAATCATTAAAAACATGTTCAGTTTGCTAGGACTTAGAGCTCTTAATTATGACTTGGCTACTACTGGACGTGATCAATATAGCATCTGATAAAATCACAAATATTTAAGAAATAACATGCGGATTTTGGTGCTTACTGCACCAAAATCCATATGCTACGGTATATTTAGCAGCCATGTTCCCCGTAATAAATCTTGGCATGTTTGACCGGTCAGCGGTTATCTCAAACTCATGACAGACGTCATCACACATTGTGGAAATTATCGACCCACTAGTATTGAGGTCCTTTGAGTTTCAACTTCAGGGGATGTCGTTTACAATGTACTTTGTGTTGCATTTGTACAGTGCCCTGCGGAGGCCTGTAGAGTGTCTTGCAGATCAGGTAGCATGCTACACTGCGAGCTGTGCTTCCGAGCCAGATTGTGGATTCAGGTGTGAACTGATTTCTTGTCATGCATGCTAACACTGCAAAGCAAAAGATGAACTGTGGGTTTCTTGGGGCTGAATGACAGATATTTATTCTTATTTAACTAAGTGCTCATGTTATGATCTCCGAAAACTGAGCGGCAAGGGTCCCAGTTGGGATTTGAATCTCTATAATAGATGCATAGTATCCTAATTCTTGTCCTGGGTCTCAGGCAGAGCGATTTTACACAATAGGTGCATTCTCATATTGTTATCTCAGTCTCTCACTTATACCACTTTCTGCTCAGTCAACAAAGCGGACGAACTCAGGACCTCCTGCTGGGATAACGAGCTGGCAATAGACCAATCAGATCCCTGTGCAGAATTACGCAGTGTATTTCTGTGCCATCTGTCACAAGACTGGGTTTCGGCCAACTCTGTTTTCGCAACGGTAAAGAACACACAAAAAACCTGAATAGGCGCTTCTTTTCTCTCTCTGCTTCCTCCTCACCCCCTCTCCCTGCCCCCATCCCCCGTAACCCTCGCAACTCCTTCTGTTTTAGCTGCTTATAAAAATGACTGAATATTTTCTTCATGTCACACTGGTAATAAATAACTTGCTTTTCATAGTGCCTCATACCATAATCGTGCGGTTGACAGCTCTGCACACAACCCTCACACTCTCCCCCACCTCCACATATACATTTTAACAACTGCATTTCTCCACTCTGCACAATAAAACCAACATATGCTTCTGGCTTGTGGTGGTCATTTGTTGGCCGCAGTTTATTAGGAATACAGTGACAACAACATAAGCTTTTGTACTTTCGCTGTCTAGTTTCTTTTGGTGTTTTCCTCTGGTTGGTTGGATTTGGACTCCCCTTGTGCGGGGGGGAAAGGAGTAGCTTCTGTACCCTGGAGTTAGGCCACGACTCGCACCTTTTTCCGGTTCTGCTTGTGCCCTGCCATCCGGCAGGGACTGGGCTGCGAGCGCGGTCTCAGTTTCAGCTACCTCCCCTTCTTCGGTAAGCTGCCTCACCCAGCCGTGAGGCATCTGAAGGTGGGTGGTCTTACCCTCTGCCCTTAGGCCAGCTCTCCCAGCCGTGAGGCATCCCAAGATTAGTGGTCCCATCCTGGCATACCGCCCTCCGGTGTGCCTTGGTACAAACCATGATCAGTGTAGTTCTCTGCCCTGCCTGCAGCTACTTCAGCCTGCACCATTGCTGTTCTGTCGGTGTGGGTGGGTGGGTGGGAAAAAGATTTCGGTCGAGTTGCTGCACCCCCGCTCCAGCCTTCAACATGGAGCTCACCTGGGGGAGCAAGCCTTATTTCCCCCCCTTTCTTTGTTTCCCCCCTGTCTCCCTTGCCGGGCTGGCCCTCATTGGGGGGTTTGAAAATAGCGTAGCCCCCCATTGGCCGTGCCCGGCGGCCCTTGGGGGGGGTTTCAAGGCTGGGCTGCTTTCGTGCCATTTGTCTTCTGCGTGCCAAAACCGGCGCGGACTGGCTCGTTACGGGGGGGGGGAGGGCACGCGACCGTTATGGCGCCGGCTCTCGAGCCCCCTTCGTGGGCAGCCTTTGTGATAACAGATGTTATTATTGCTGAATATAATGTACTTGTTTCTCTTCAATGGAAGTAAGAATGGCTGAGGGAGGTGGCCATGTCGGGATTTAAACTCGGCCTGATCCATGTTAAAATATTCTTTCACTTAAACAGTTCTCCACATGGCAAATAGTTACCATCAATCAATGTATCTTTTACTTGGGATGGTTGAGGTAAGTTAAGATGTTATCCTTTTTTAATAACGCATCATGTAATGTTTTTTTAGCCTTAACGTCAAGATAATAACATTTCGTCCCTCATATTTTGTTCTCTGTGGCGAATACAGTTATGTGGCCATGCTTCACCAACAGACAGCAGTAACTAAAAGCTATTTCTTTTAATATATCTGTGAAGAATCGACTCACAACTTGTGGGAAAAGGTAAATCAATGTATTCTATGAAACACGTTCCTGTGATCGAGAGTGCTGACAGCTAGCGCCCAACGTAAATGCTGCTCCTGGCCAACTGCTGTTAGAAGAATCTTCTCCAACGTACACATTCCAAGCTTACATACTAACATTCCTAATACTACCATATCCCACACACTTTCCCCCCACTAAAAAAATACATCAAAGAAAATACAATAGTTAACTATGACAAGCGGATAAGTAAAGACACAAAACATAGATTATCCCATCATAACTACTTAATAGAACGATGTAATTTTGATGACTTGGTAAACTTCATCCCATTATACATTCTTTAAGATGCCCCAGTAATTTTTTATCCCTCACACTTCGACGTACTAGTAATACAGATCTCCTTGAACTCCACCCCCATCCTCAACACAGTCTTCAATCATCTTACTTACTCTGGAGTGAGGCTCACTGCTTCGACACACATCTTCTCCCATCAAGTGCCCACTCTCATTATCATTCACACACTACACTTATGTTCACTTCCAGTACTAACACCATTGCACAAACTCACATGATGCAAATTCCACACCCTGCCATCCTCAAGTTTGACTACACTTCTGAACACCTTTGCAACCCTCAATGGGTCAGACCAAATGAGATGCGCCCTTCTCCACATAGGTAGGTTTCCTCACACGCACACACAAAATGACCAACTGATAAATCAAACATCCTATTACCTTTGTTAAATCTGTTTGTAACCTGCACAAGATAACCTTCCAACCTTTTCCTTATCTCGAGATCAGTCTCCGACTTGCTTCTTACTTCCTTCTTATTCCTCAAACACCATAGTACAAGTTTTGAAGAGGGCTTCCTTCCCCCTTAACACTACAAACAGCACTCTGCGAGTTACTGAATGAGGGGTTATTCTGTGTGATAATAACATATTTTGAAACACCTTCTTCCAAGGGAACCCATACTTCAATGCCAATTGAATAGCCCCCTTGATGACCCTGTTGAACCTGGCCATTTCCATCGGGATTGTATAAAGACACTCTTACATGATTGACACCACACATTTTCAAAAAGGACTGCATCTTGCTAGACGTAAGCTGTATCCCGTTATCAGAGACCAATGTTCACGGAACACCTTCTCTAGAACAAAGCATCCTCCAGGAAGTCAATAACCCCCTCTGGAGTAACACCACAAACCATACGTAGTTCTGGCCAGTTGGATTAATAGTCAGTTAGCACAATCGCATGTTCCTCTTTGGACAGTAATGTAGCAAAAGGTCCCATGAAATCAAAAGCTAATATCCGCCTTGGCCCATTTGGTAATTCTACAGTTTGCAAAGGCAGTACCACACCTTAAAACGCCTTATCACTTGACCAACACACACTATTCTCCCTCACCCAATGATCCACCATACCATCCAGACCAGGCCACCAAAAATGTTCTTTAAATATCCTTCTTGTACTCGATATCACTCCATGGCCTTTATGATCAAACTTGCCAATACACTCTTGTATCCCAATAGGAGGTACAATTTCCTCGCCTCTCAAAATAATATAATTGACACAGATAATTCCTCCTTCACTTTCCAGAATGTACTACAATTGACGCTCCAATGCTCATCCTTTAGAAATGTAGTTTTTCATGGCCAACAGCACCACATCTTTTCCCATCTCCTTCATCCATTCCATCTCGGACAACACCAGACCCTTTTCTACCTCCATACCCCTGCCACACATCACATCTTCATAAGTAAATGCGACATCACATCCACTCTCATCCATTTCATACTCATTGCTTGTTTCCACTGGTAAACGTGACAACCCATTAGAAGCACAAATATTCTTGCCAAGAACATATAAAATATCATGATGGTACATTTGTAATTTTGAAACTAACTGTGGTGTGAGGTTTTTATCACCCCCCGGTTTAAAAATGTTTACCAAAGGCTTATAATAATAATAATAATAATAATCTTTATTCGGTTTTTTAGCATTTGCAAAACCATAAAAGATAATATTCAAACATTCACAATAAAATTACAATTTAAATATGCGTTTAAAAAGTTAGAGAAATGCCTAAAATTTACATGAGATTCAAGATAATCTTTTCGTTTACAGATTGTTTCTGTGTCTCATAATGCACTTTAAGAAATTCAATACATGGTACACAATGGATTCAGAGTCCAAAGATTGAAGTGCCAGCATAGCTGGGCGACATTGTCTATAGCCCCATTTTTTTAGTAATGGGATAAGCCATATTTTTCGATGGGTGTGAAAGAACCTGCAAAACAATATTGTGTGCATGGTGGACTGTTGAGAAAGATCATCGCATGGGCACGGGTCTATCTGAGTTTTCCAGTTATTTTTTTCCGGAAATGTCACTAATCTGAAAAAAAGATTCAATCTGAACCTTGTTAGGAGCATCTTTTCGTATGCGGTGATCTCTAATGTCAAATAAAGCTGGATTTTTGGAGACTGCTGTATCAGAATTGCGTGCATGGCAGATTTTTTCGAGATCAGCGAGGACAATCTCAAAGATTCCAAATGGCTCAATGCAGTCTGTTTCAGTTCTTTTTTGGATATGTCTTTTAGGTGTTCTGGTTTATAATAATATTGTTGTAGACCCAGGTCGGAAAAGAAATGTCTTACATAGGAGAGCCAAGCTATTTTTTGGGCGTGGTCCAACTCCATAATGTCCTGTAAGATGCCTTTGGTCAGACTATTTTTTTCCGACAACCAGACTCGCCTCCAAAGTAAGAGAGGTTGGATTTTAATTAGATCCTCAATATATGAGATTCCCAGTTCTATGTGTGAGGCATAGGTGGAGGTGCCTCGTGGAGTTCATAGAAGGAATCTTATGAAGATGTTTTCCTCTTTTTGAATAGAGCCAGTGGGTATGTATCCCCAGATCCCTGCACCGTATAGTGCGATGGATTGGCATTTCGCAGCGTAAATCTGTAGCAGTTCTACTTGGGGTCTTTTCCCAAGTTTACTTGAGAATTTCATCAACGCCATGATTGCTCGTTTGAATAGATGTCTCCTGGCCTCAACCTCCGGTTTCCAGTTTAGGGCGTCATCGATCATAACCCCTAAATAGGGATATTGTGAGGTCTTTTCTATTTTTTGTTCCTTCAAGAAGATGGACTTAGGTGCTTTTCTTGGTCCACCGACCACCATGACAAAAGTTTTTTTGATGTTAATGTGCAAGTCCAAAGCACCCATGAAATCTGCATATTTAGATAGAGATTTCTGCAGTTCAATGGGGGTACGCGCTAATATAACTGCGTCGTCCGCATAAAGTAGTGCGGGGATCAAGCGATCTTTTGCTCTGGGGAGGTCCCTCCCTCCTCTCAGCATGGTCTCTTCTAGTCCGTTGGTATACAGAGAGAAGAGGAAGGGGGCCAGGACACAGCCTTGCCTCACTCCCCGCTCTACTCTAAATGGCCTCGTCAGTTCCCCTCTTGTCCCGTACCTCACTTTCGCCGTGGCTTCGCTATAAAGCTCTCTTAAATAGTCCAAGAGAGGGGGGTCTACCCCCATTTTGCTCAGCAGTGACCAAAGCTTAGCATGCGAGACACAATCGAATGCGGAGGACAGATCCACATATACCATGTATATGGCACCGGGTTTGGCGTGGGTGTATTTTGATGTTAACAGGCTTAGGTTTAAGGCCTGTTCGATGGTTCCAAAACCTTCCCTGAACCCGAACTGTAGGTCCGAGAGGATGTTTTTATCTTCTACCCAGTGTTGTAGTTTTTCCAAGAGGACTCTGCCCACTACTTTGCCCAGAGAGTCAAGAAGCGATATTGGTCGGTAGCACTTAGGGTCTTGTCGATCCCCCTTCTTGAAAATTGGTACCATGGTAGAGGATGACCATGAGTCTAACAGACCAAGTTTAGTTGTTGCCAAACATACTCTTGTGATTATTGGTACCCAAAGGTCAGGCAGATGTTTAAATAAGTCGACTGGGACCCCATCAGGGCCGGGGGCTTTCCCGCTCTTACTTAGGGATAGCGCCAGTTCAAAGTCCTGTAGATCCACCTCCATTGATATAGGGTACGTTACTGGATTGATGTTAGACTGGGGTTCTTCACTAGTAGGTGTCAAGTTGAAGATTTTCGAAAAGTGATTCACCCATGTGTCCTCATCAATAGCCACATCGATTTTTGGGCCGTTGGAATCGGTTAGGAATGGGGTTTTGGCTATTTTCCAGAATGCCTGGCTGTCTTTCATGAGTGCACTCTGGTGCAAAGCGTTCCACAAGGATTGTTTTAGTTCTTTTTTCCTTGTTTTCCTGACGGAGTTATACTCCCGTCGAAGAGATTGGATGTTTAACTTGTCTCTGTTCGAATTTCCGAGAGCTTTCCTCAGATTGGTCTGCGCTTTGGTACAGTCTCGGTTAAACCATCCCGTGGAGCTGTTTTGGTTAGATGTTTTGGTTAAAAGATTTTTAACCTGTTCTATTATTATCTTGAAGTTTTCCAATATTTGATTTGGCTCCGCATAGGGATCGAGACAGATCATAATGTTACTATAGGCAGATGTTATTAACCGCTTTGTCAGAATATTAGGGTCCACTTTTTCCCATCTTATGGTAAATCCGTTCCTTTTGCCCAATTCAAGCCTATTCTGCATTAATGCAGATGCTATGTTTGTCATCAGTGTTTTTGATTGGTTTGTTTGTAGATTTAGGCTTATGGCAGAGTGATCGCTGAGATTATTTTCCAAAATTTTAAAGTTGTTAATTTGACCTTTCAAAGCTTCTGTGACTATTGCATAGTCCATGGTAGTCTTGTAGCCTCTTCCTCTGTACGTCGGTTCTGGTGTGTTATTTGGTTGATGGATAGGATTTAAGATTTGCAAATCCAGGTCAGAAAGAATTTTGTTCATGGCTGACCCTACTCCTGAGTGGATAAAGTGGACTAAGGAGTTGTCGTGCTCGTCCACCAGGCCGCAAGTATCATTGTTCGGACAAGGGTGTAGGTTAAAATCTCCTCCCCATATTATGTGGGCATTTTCCATTTTCTGTTTAGAGTGGCAGTGTTCAGTTATTTTTTCCTGAATTATGGAAAGAATACTCAAGAAGTTTTCAGCCTCTAGATTGTTGTATATATTGATTATGGAGATGGAGAGTTTTTTCCCTACTATAACAGTGAGGATCTGGAAGTTCGATAATAAGTCTACCTTAAAAATCTTCATATCTGGGATTGTGTTTGCCAGGTAGATTACCATCCCCCTTTAGGTCTGCCTGAAATGCTGGGAAGGGCAGGGGACGTGAAGGTCCTATACCCTACAAGGTGGAGGGGCGTCGTTGCCCAGGTTTCTTGTAGGCAGATGATTTGGGTGTCCTTTAGGAAGCCGGCGGCCGACCCTTCCTCAATTTTGTTTCGGAGGCCAGCCACGTTCCAGAAAATCACAGAAAGCTGAGTGGTCGTGTTTTCTGGGAGTGTGTTTTTCCTTTGTGAGGGGGCTGGGACAGGGGCAGGAGGGGTCAAGGTTATTTGTGAGGGGTCGGGGGTATGATTGTTGGTCAATCGACCGTTTCCAGGCCACTGAACCGGTTCGTGGTTGGTATGCCCAGCCAGTTTTGCCCATAGTTGTTATCTCTGTAGCTGGGTCCATAGGGTTGGTGGAGTGGTCTCTCCCACTGCTCCCAGTTTCTAAATCTATTTTGTGGGACGGTGAACTGCCATGGGGCTTCTCTCTGCTGGTGGTTCTGATTTACTGGCCACCAGGAGTTATCGAGGTCATTAAGCCGTGGTGGTGGTTTAGGACCGGTGAAGTCTAGCTCCCATGGCTGTGGGATTGGTTTCCGCCAGAAGTTGTCATTGTCGCGTACGTGGTTGTTATTGTTATGCCTTTTTGGGTAAAAGTACAACAGAGATCTTGTTGCAATCCCCCCTGAGGTGTTATTATATTCCCAGGAGCATTTGTAATCAACGATGCTGGGATCCTCAAACGTGATTACTATGCAATCCCCCCGGATAGTTTTTTTCCTATGGCCTACCCACGGGGTCCGGGATACTGATGCTATTCTGCTTTTCCAGGGTGGCGGGACGGGGCGGTTTGTGTTCAACCAGTACTGGACTTTGTTCTTTAACGACCAGTTGGGTTCCGTCCTCTCAGCTGTAAGTTCGGGGACCCCTGTCATAACTACCACATATGGAGATGCCTCAGGGGGCAAGTTTAAAGTAGGTCTTTGATCAGTAGTCCCTCCCGGGTGACCTTTTGTTTTTGCAGGATTTGTGTTTGTTGTAGCGGGGGTTTTGGGAGCAGGTGTGTTTATTGTTGAGGTATTTACTATTGGTGTCGGTTGGGAATTAGTTTGTGGGGGAATGGTCAGGGGCTTTGGAATTGTTTTTTGTGCGGTGAGAGGGTTTGTCACTGTGGGGAGTTTTACTGTAATTTGTTTTTTGATCTGTGGTGGAGGTAAAGTTGCAGGTTTCTTAGATGCGGAAGGTGTGGTCGTGGGGATTGGGGCTGGTTTGAACTGGGGTTGTGGTGGTATAGGTTTGAGAGAGCCAGAGATTTTTGTTAATTGACTCTCAATATTACTAAGTCTGGTTTCCAGGGGGCGAATGTAGGAATTTAGGAGGGAGGCTATCTCCTTAATTAGCCTAGCTGATTCTCTGTCTCTACCTAATTGTTGTGAGCTAAGAGGGTCTGGGATTAAGGAGTCTTGAAGATCGTGTGGTACATGATGAATTGTTACAATGTTATTGTTTGGGGGAACAGGGTGGGGAGGTAGCGTTACCAGATTTGTATCATCAACCAAGACTATATGCTCGATCGCATTGGTATTTTTGGTGTGCTCTGGGTTTTTCCTAGCTTTCTTTTTCTTTATGGCACCCTCCCGCTTCCCTCTCATTTGCCTTATTTCTTCAGGGGTTGGGTCAGGGAAAATGTCAGGGGTTTTCTCTAACTCACTCTCTGTAAAAGTTACAGATAGTTGGGAGGCTGAAAGGTCTACGTTGTTTGGAAGACTGAGTCTATTTGCGATCGCCGAGATTTGATTTGGCGCTGTCTGTACTTCTGGGGTTCTTGCAGTTGCTAGTAGCCCCATTGAAGAGCGGCGTGCGATTGCAAGTTCAGTTGAAACTCTCCCCTCCATTAGACTTATGCTCTGGTCGATGAATGAGTTAGCTTTAGCTAAAAAGTCATCCATTGGACCTAATAGTTTTTCTCCTATCCCGTTCTTTTTGGGTTTTTTCTGCTTGCTAGATCTCGTATTCATTTTTCAGTGGTAAGTTGTTAGGAGATCCTTCTGAGCTGTCTATCGAAATTATTGTAGAGGACAGAGAGATGATAGATACTTGTATCGGGACGACCGGGATGCAGTGCTTAGGGGTATGGGCCGGACCGGACTCTCACGTTCTCGAACGGCCTCAAACGGCCCGCTCTTTGCCCGGTCTTAGCCCCGGCCTTAGCCCCGCGCGCGTCCCGCGTGCGGGTTACTGTCTCAGTTTATCAAGAAGAAGGGCAGGTGAAGAGGGCGGGAAGAGGACCAGCTGCAGCCGATGAGCGCCGCTCAGCACGCTGGTCCTCGCAGTCCCGCCTCTGGCCTTGCTCTGTAGATGGACAATCGGCAAGCGCGTTGGTGCACCTATGCACGGACAGGGAATCCAAGGACACAATTCCCACCAGAGTTCTTAGCCTTCGAGCGGCACCCGCGGAGCGGGGGCCGCGAGGCGTGGCGTAGCGGCCAGACAGGAAAGCAAACAGGATAGCGGTAGCAGCACTCCTACAGGGTCAAAGGAGAGTCCCAGGCAGCTCACACTCCGCAGTGATTTTAACGGGTGGAGGGGGCGGGAAGAGGACCAGCTGCGGCCGATGAGCGCCGCTCAGCACGCTGGTCCTCGCAGTCCCGCCTCTGGCCTTGCTCTGTAGATGGACAATCGGCAAGCGCGTTGGTGCTCCTATGCACGGACAGGGAATCCAAGGACACAATCCCCACCAGAGTTCTTAGCCTTCGAGCGGCTCCCGCGGAGCGGGGGCCGCGAGGCGTGGCGTAGCGGCCAGACAGGAAAGCAAACAGGATAGCGGTAGCAGCACTCCTACAGGGTCAAAGGAGAGTCCCAGGCAGCTCACAATCCGCAGTGATTTTAACGGGTGGAGGGGGCGGGAAGAGGACCAGCTGCGGCCGATGAGCGCCGCTCAGCACGCTGGTCCTCGCAGTCCCGCCTCTGGCCTTGCTCTGTAGATGGACAATCGGCAAGCGCGTTGGTGCTCCTATGCACGGACAGGGAATCCAAGGACACAATCCCCACCAGAGCTCTTAGCCTTCGAGCGGCACCCGCGGAGCGGGGGCCGCGAGGCGTGGCGTAGCGGCCAGACAGGAAAGCAAACAGGATAGCGGTAGCAGCACTCCTACAGGGTCAAAGGAGAGTCCCCATACTTCAATGGCAATTGAATAGCCCCCTTGATGACCCTGTTGAACCTGGCCATTTCCATCGGGATTGTATAAAGACACTCTTACATGATTGACACCACACATTTTCAAAAAGGACTGCATCTTGCTAGACGTAAGCTGTATCCCGTTATCAGAGACCAATGTTCACGGAACACCTTCTCTAGAACAAAGCATCCTCCAGGAAGTCAATAACCCCCTCTGGAGTAACACCACAAACCATACGTAGTTCTGGCCAGTTGGATTAATAGTCAGTTAGCACAATCGCATGTTCCTCTTTGGACAGTAATGTAGCAAAAGGTCCCATGAAATCAAAAGCTAATATCCGCCTTGGCCCATTTGGTAATTCTACAGTTTGCAAAGGCAGTACCACACCTTAAAACACCTTATCACTTGACCAACACACACTATTCTCCCTCACCCAATGATCCACCATACCATCCAGACCAGGCCACCAAAAATGTTCTTTAAATATCCTTCTTGTACTCGATATCACTCCATGGCCTTTATGATCAAACTTGCCAATACACTCTTGTATCCCAATAGGAGGTACAATTTCCTCGCCTCTCAAAATAATATAATTGACACAGATAATTCCTCCTTCACTTTCCAGAATGTACTACAATTGACGCTCCAATGCTCATCCTTTAGAAATGTAGTTTTTCATGGCCAACAGCACCACATCTTTTCCCATCTCCTTCATCCATTCCATCTCGGACAACACCAGACCCTTTTCTACCTCCATATCCCTGCCACACATCACATCTTCATAAGTAAATGCGACATCACATCCACTCTCATCCATTTCATACTCATTGCTTGTTTCCACTGGTAAACGTGACAACCCATTAGAAGCACAAATATTCTTGCCAAGAACATATAAAATATCATGATGGTACATTTGTAATTTTGAAACTAACTGTGGTGTGAGGTTTTTATCACCCCCGGTTTAAAAATGTTTACCAAAGGCTTATAGTCAGTACCATTTTTTTATTTTCTCCCCCACGCATATATCTTGAATCATTCCACAGCCCGTGATGCAGCCAATAATTATTTTTCTATCACAGGATAATTCCTTTCTGCTTGTGTCAAGGTACGAGATGCATATGCAACCATCGGATCACTGAAATAATATCTACAGCCAAAATATCGAGTTGCCATAATATCGATGCCAAAATATCGAGGGACATAATATCGACTTTCTATCTTCACTAAGGTAAGTACAAAAATATCGAGTTTAAAATATCGAGTGTTAAAAATATAGACTGTCAAAATATCGTTTTTTAATGTCTTTAAAATAAGTTAAAACTATTATATTATTACATATATTTAATATAAACATAGTTAAAATTATTAAATAAATGTAACATTATTACATGATTAATGTAGCTTTAAAAATTATTAATAATAATACATATATATATTTAAATACATGTTATTAATAGAACATATAGATTATATTTACCATAGCATAGCAAAAGGTTTAAATTTAATGAAACCACTCCAGTGGGTGCTACATTAAAGAGATCGTTGGATAGCGTAGGGGTAAAAATTACTATTCCCACTCCAGTGGGAGCAACAGTAGGGAAAGCGTTGGATAGCGTAGGGGTAAAAATTACTATTCCCACTCCAAAGAGTGCAACAGTAGGGAAAGCACTGGATAGCGTAGGGGTAAAAATTACTATTCCCACTCCAGAGAGTACAACAGTAGGGAAAGTGTTGGATAGCGTAGGGGTAACAATTACTATTCCCACTCCAGTGGGTGCAACAGTAGGGAAAGCGTTGGATAGTGTAGGGGTAAAAATTACTATTTCCACTCCAGTGGGTGCAACAGTAGGGAAAGCGTTGGATAGTGTAGGGGTAAAAATTACTATTTCCACTCCAGTGGGTGCTACAGTATGGAAAGCGTTGGATAGCGTAGGGGTAAAAATTACTATTCCCACTCCAGTGGGTGCAACAGTAGGGAAAGAGTTGGATAGTGTAGGGGTAAAAATTACTATTCCCACTCCAGTGGGTGCTACAGTAGGGAAAGCGTTGGATAGCGTAGAGGTAAAAATTACTATTCCAACTCCAGTGGGTGCAACAGTAGGGAAAGCGTTGGATAGCGTAGGGGTAAAAATTACTATTCCCACTCCAGTGGGTGCTACAGTAGGGAAAGCGTTGGATAGCGTAGGGGTAAAAATTACTATTCCCACTCCAGTGGGTGCAACAGTAGGGAAAGCGTTGGATAGCGTAGGGGTAAGAATTACTATTCCAACTCCAGTGGGTGCAACAGTAGGGAAAGCGTTGGATAGCGTAGGGGTAAAATTTACTATTCCCACTCCAGTGGGTGCAACAGTAGGGAAAGCGTTGGATAGCGTAGGGGTAAAAATTACTATTCCAACTCCAGTGGGTGCAACAGTAGGGAAAGCGTTGGATAGCGTAGGGGTGAAATTACTATTCCCAATTAATTATTTTAAATTAATTACCAATTATATTTTAATTATTTACCAATTAATAATTAATTTAAAACTATAAATAATTTACATAATTATTTATTTAAAATTATATTACTTCCCACCCTATTCCCCTATAAACACACAACCCGCTACAGAAAATATATTACAAAAATGTAATTATTTATCAATTATTTACTTTTTAATTAATTACCAATTATATTTTCATTAATTACCAATTAATTATTTAATTAACAATTAGATTAAATTTACATAATTAATTAATTATAATTAAATTACTTCCCACCCTATTCCCCTGTAAACACACAACCCGCTACAGAAAATCAATTACTAAAAATTAATTATTTATCAATTATTCTATTTAAATTGGTTAACAATTATGTTTTAATTAATTACCAATTAATATTTAATTAACAATTAGATTAAATTTACATAAATAATTATTTATAATTAAATTACTTCCCACCCTATTTCCCTATAAATCCACAACCCGCTACAGATTTATATTACACAAATATTATTAAATATTAATAACTTACCTTATTTTCGATATTTTTGTTGTCTATATTTGATCTAGTCTATATTATGTCTAGTCTATATTTTTAATTAGATATTTTGGCTATTCTAGTCGATATTTTTGTTGTCTATATTTTGTCTAGTCTATATTTTGTCCAGTCTATATTTTTTACTCGATATTTTGTCCAATCGATATTTTGGAATTGATATTATGTCTGTTTACCGCAACCATCCATTCCTTGCCATTCCTTTTTGTGATAATGCTGCACCAGCAGAATATCCACAAGCTTCCACTGATATTATGCAATCCACCCCCTCACAAATGATTTCAAATATGGTGCACACACTACCTTGTTCTTGATTGCTGTAAACTCCTCATTTTGTTTGTGACATAAACAAAATGCCACATTTTGTTTTACAATGATTGTAGATTCTCTACCTTGGTAGCATCATTTTCCACGAAAAGAGAATAAAATGTAGTAGCCCTAAAAGGGACATTAACTCTCCCTTCTCACCACCTGTATACATTTTTCAGTCACCTCAATACTACTTGTAACTTCAACTGCCGCCTTTAATGGCAATTACCCTGATGACCATAGTTACTTCCGGATTTTCTTGGATTTAGCTTTCATCAATAATTGATCTCTTAATACTTAATCATACATCATTCGCTCAAACACACACTTCACTCCCATTGGCGGACTTGTGCAACAAATGGTCCATGGACCTTGGTACAGGCCTGACGGATAAAGACTGTAGCAGGATCTTAGAATACCCCAAGAAAATCCCTTGTAACGCCAAATTCAAATTTATTCAGTATATGGTTTTACTTAGGGCGTATCTTACCCCACACCGGCTGCAAAGCATATTTCCAACCACACAACCCTGCTGCCCCAGATGTAAGTTAGAAGACGCTGACCTATTACACATGCTCTGGCAGTGCCCTGTACTTGCACCTTACTGATCGGAAGTAGTTCCTTTGATCGAATCCGTGGTCGCCTGCAGTTTGCTTATTAGGACTGATATGATGCCATAAGGCACAGAAAGTACAGCTTCGCTTTATAGATTTAACATTACTTCTGGCCAAATGCTCCATCACGATGTGGTGGAAATCGGTCACATCCCCACCACTCTATGGCTGGCGCAGGGAGGTAGGGAGTTGGGGAGACGCAGAGAGCGCTGCTATCCGCTGGGAGGAAGCCGGGGATTGCGCAACAAGCTAATCTCTCTAGACTGGGAAAGCATACTGGAAGCGTTCAAGGCCCTAGCTCCGCCACCTGTCCCTGTAACACGGAACTAATGGTAGCTTTGTTGTCCAGACCCTCTTCCAGCTTACTCTACTACGAATCCATATGTCCCACAGACCTCGCACCGTACAGCATACATTTTGGAATGTTTGAGTGCAACCGGGGGTAGTTAGCAGAACACTCCGACAAATAAGTTAAAGTGGGTAGGGCCAGACGAAGTTGGAGCAAGGAGGGAAGGGTGGGATAGTTGCATTCATGTGATACACTACTCTTATTATCATGGGGCAGTAATGCTGCAGTGCACTGGGACACAGACGACTTTGGACTGCATAGGCATAAACTTATGTGTCAAGCATGGACGCGATTGGAAATGTGACGCTGCTGGATACACACAGATCTGCTATTGTATCCTTAACAGCCCCTTTTTTCAAGCCCAGACTGCACTGCGGCTTTAATGTGATTCATATGTGTGTGTAATTGTAATAGATGTGAACAATGGAAAAAAACAAAAATTAATAAAATGTGTTATAAAAAAAACGCACACACTTCACAGCTAAACCCCAGCGACCATGTATTGATCAATTGTTTCTTCTTCTTAATGTTCTCAGGAATAAGATTCATATTGTTCCATTACCACATTAATCTTTCTACCGTACCTCATGCAATTACTTGACTGCACATTGGTAAAGTACATTCACCATCTTCCAAAACGTCAAAATATGCAGCAAATAAATCAAACCACTCCTCTCATTGTATGGGCGGTTCGCCAAGCTCCACAAGAAAAAACTGTGACAGTTGTATGCTAGCCATTTTCCAATTTGCTTACTAAAAATATAATTTACAATAAAATCACAATAGCAGTAAAATGTACTAACAACAATATAATACTTCAGAAAATAAATTCTTGGAAGGAATGTTAAGCTTCTCCTAGGTGTTTGGATAAAAACAAAGGAATGGTGTGCAGCTCAACGCCCAGCTAGCACACTGCTGGATAAAGTAATCCTAATGTACCAGTATTACATGAAAAGTACTGCTCACAGAACTGTGGATGAAAACTTTATTAACTTTGTAGGTGCCCCGTAGGATGAGCTTGAATAACTTGCTCAGCCCTAAATTAGGCAGAGTACCTGTTTACCCGGCCATTTGGCCAGCCAATGTGAGGTTCTTTAATTTCGACTCCATTTTATATTTACCGCCATTTTGTGTTGCCTTTACACAGGCTGCTCGATTCGCGAAGTGTCTCTGCCCCTTGGACTGCAACGTGTCAAAAAAACCCTCCGTCCTTGTTTTGAAACCCATCTCAGACACCAGCCGGCCTAACAAATCCTTGTCTGGACTACCTAATCTCTATATCAACTATCTGTTAACCTTTAGTATCTTATCCTTTGGCCTTCACCATTCTCTCATTGTGTTTTCCTATTTTACAACCTTTCTTTTGAAGCATATAGACATGTCCTGCCATTGCAACACTGAACCATGGGTACCAGTAGTGATTATCTCTGGGGGCTGGATAACAGACAAACATGTAAGCATAGAGCATTCTGGTTGCACAACACCTTGTTTTCAAACTCTTCTGATTGGCTAAAACTTTGTGCATTGGGTGTATGTTTGTACAGATGCATTTTTGCTATAAAAGACTGTGAGCCACAGAGTAAAGTGGCAGTCTCCTGAGAACCTACTTGGTGTACTTCTTGGACAACTGTGCTTAGCTGCAGCTAATAAACTTGGTCTTTCTACGCCAACAGAGTATTCTGTGTCTCTGTGCAACAAGGCAGGTGAACTCGAAGACTTCAGGCGTGCCCTGCGCCACCGGGCCCAAAGGCCTGGTTCTTCAATTGGCAGCCCAACGTGGGGCAGCTTCAGAGGTAGTGGTTGAGCCCAAGGATCGTGAGGAGCCCCGCAGGAACATTCCAGAGGAGGCGCCCCCACACCAGTGACCCCTGAATGTCGAAAAGTGGACCGATGGTCTTTTGAAGTGTGGCTTCTCCTTTTCAACGGCTGCTGGTGACGGTACACAGACAAAATATCGATTTTTAAATATCGATATACAAAAATATCGAAGTTTAAATATTGATGGGACAAAATATCGAAGGTAAGTAATATCGACAGTCTTAATATCGATATTAGTATGATATCAGTAATATCGAAGTTTTAAATATCGATGTCAATAATATCGAAATATATAACTGCGATGTTACTAATATCAATTTTTAAATAAATTTAGTGTATATTATATTGTATTTATTATGTTTTATTATTTATTTTTAATGTAATTTAATTAAATATTGTCTTTTACTACTGTAGCGGGTTGTGGGTTTATAGGGGAATAGGGTGGGAAGTAATTTAATTATGTTAAATTAATTATTAATTAGTAGGAATTATTAATTAATTAATTGAGAAATAATTTTTAATTAATTTTAATTAATTGATTAATTGATAAATATGTTCTGTAGCGGGTTATGGGTTTATAGGGGAATAGGGTGGGAAGTAATTTAATAATAATTAATTAATTGATATATGTTTGTACATATTTTAATTAATAATTAATTGGTAATTAATTTATATTAATTAGTTAATTAATTCGTATAATTTTGTACATATTTATAATTATTAATTAGCTGGTAAATAATTAATATTAATTATTTAATTCCATTAATTATAATAATTTTTTTATATATAATTTATTGTTATTCTTAATAATTAATTTGGAAAAATAATATTAATTATTAAATTAAATTAATTACAGCTAATGTGCTAATATATCTACTCTATTGTTATTGTTAATTAATATTTAATTGGTAATTAAATAATATTAATTAATTTTGGGTAAAGGAGTATTTTTAGGGTTCAGGGTCAGTTTTCAGTTTTTGGGTAAAGGGGTATTTTTAGGGTTCTGGGTCAGTTTTCAGTTTTTGGGTAAAGGGGTATTTTTAGGGTTCAGGGTCAGTTTTCAGTTCATGGGTAAAGGGGTATTTTTAGGGTTCAGGGTCAGTTTTCAGTTTTTGGGTAAAGGGGTATTTTTAGGGTTCAGGGTCAGTTTTCAGTTTTTGGGTAAAGGGGTATTTTTAGGGTTCAGGGTCAGTTTTCAGTTTTTGGGTAAAGGGGTATTTTTAGGGATAAGGGTCAGTTTTCAGTTTTTGGGTAAAGGGGTATTTTTAGGGTTCAGGGTCAGTTTTGGGTTTTTGGGGTACAGGGATATTTTTAGGGTTCAGGGTCAGTTTTGGGTTTTTAGGGTACAGGCGTACAGGGTAAAAACAAAAAAATATTACATTAAATCAAATAAATAACATTAAAAAAAATTTACATTAAATTATTAAGTGTTTTATTTATTTTAAATGTATATGTATTAGTTTTAATTTTGTTTTAATATTTTTATTTAATATTTGTAAAATTATATGTATTTTAAAATTATTTTTACATTATTATTAATACATTTAAAAAAACAATATTTTTGATTCCGATATTTTTGTACTACGATATTATTTTTTCGATATTTTTGTACTTACCTTTATGAAGATAGGATTCCGATATTTTTGATGTCGATATTTTTGCTCCGATATTTTTGCATTTCGATATTCTGTCTGTCGATATTATGTCAGACATTCGCTGGTGACTGCTGCCCTGACTGCCGTCCTGCCTTGGTCCCTTTTGGTGATGACTGGTATTGTGAGACATTAGATGGACCTCTCTTGGCGTGAGAAAACATTTTGTTAAGTATTCGTGGGTAGCGCCCACTTCTTTGTTTTTGGGTTCTTTGATTCGATTATTGCAATAACCGAAGCCAAGTGTGAGTATGTTTGTGCTGTTTTGATTAGCCTCTTGTTGTTTGTACAGGAGCCAGTGAAATAACGATGCCTGGTTTCAGTAAGTTTAGGAAATTGTGTTGTTTTAGTTGCGATAGGGACTTCCGACTAAAGGACTCTTGTCCAGTTCCTCCGGTTGGAACTCCTACTTATGAGCTCTATTCTTTTTATATTCAGATCGTTTTTATTGCAGAAAAGGAACATAAGATGAACAGAAAGTAAATGACAAAAAGCATACTACAAAAGCTACATACAATACATACGGGTATGGCCGGCACTGAAGTCACTTGACAAATGGTGTGAAAGATAGCATTACAAAGATGTACATTTATGTAATTATACCTGTACTATACAGCCATGAAATTGTTTTGCAAGACTGAACAAAATATCCCCGGAATAAATAAAGTATAAAGGATAAAGTATAAAATACACAAGTACATGAATGGTTGAAGTAAGATGAGGCAAAAAATGACAAAAGATAGCACATAAACTGGTACTTAACGCCAAGATATCAAATATAGCCCATACCAAGTTCTTGGCAGTGTCGCAAAACCACAGCGTAGGAGGAAGCAAGCCATCAACTATGTTTCTTAGAACATATTTGGGTCGCCATTCATGCAAGTAAGAAAACCTAGTACTCCCTCTATGGGGGGTCGAATGAGAAGGAGGAAGCATCCAGAGATTTCCAGAGTTTTTTAGTGGATGCACGTCAGGGGGAGGATTGTAAAGCACTATTGTCTACCCCTCTGATACAAGATACCCATTCCCGCCACATCTTAAAGGAGACTTCCTCAGCATTCTTCCATTTACACAGAATAACCTTACATGCTAGGGTGAGAAGCAGGTCTAGCAGTTGTCGGTCATACTCCTTAGTCACAGTTGGGTCTACGGCACCTAGAATGACATAAATAAATTCTCTCTGCGGTTTTGATTTTAAAAATATGTTCTATGCAGTTGAAAATGCTATTCCAATAGTTGTTTAGGGAAGGGCAATGAAAAAACATATGTGACAGGTCACCTTCAGCCTGATTACAGTTCCAGCACTTTGGGCTATCCCTTAAGTTAAGTTTAACAGTTTTTGGGGTGTCCAGAACACCCTGTTAAGCAGCATAAACTTTGTTTGTGATAGGATCGGAGACTCTTTGTTCACAAGAGCTGTAGCGTGAATTCTGCTCCAGATGAGTTCAATTCCCGTGTTGTTGGGTTCTTCTTCCCACTTTAGTTCACTACGTTTTTGGGCTTTCCCGGCTTTTGGGATAAGTAGTTTGTAAACTTTTGACACAAAATGACCTGCTGCTTGGAGACGTGATAGTTGTGGTTTAAGCCATGGCTCTAGGGGTTTGAGTGAACGTGTAGCTAGGACTGTTTTCAGTTTCAGGAAGGTTTAAAAGTCCATTGGTGTAAGGCGGTGCGTTGCCTGGATCACCGAGTGGTGAACGTCCGTCATGTAGATCAGACACCATGTTTTTGCCTTTCGCCGACCAGTGTTCCCAGTGTAGGGATTCCCCATTGATTCGATTAGCAGGGTTATGCCACAAGGCTATGGAGGTAGTGTTTTTTTATCTTTAGCCCGGTCGAGTGTGTTTGATATAGTCTTAGAAGTACTCGCCTAGTGTTTAACATGATGTATTTGGAATGAGGGAGGTGTGCCAGATCCATGGTGAGTAGTGCAGGGAGGGGAGCATCGCCAACGATGGATTTCTCTATCTCTATCCACAGTGGGATATACAATGGATCTTCGACAAACCAGGATGCTCCCTGCTTGCACAAGAATGCTGTCTGGTAATTTCTAAAGTTGGGAAGCCCCAGGCCGCCTTTTTCCTTAACTAGTTGTAGCTTTTTCATTGATACCCTGGGCTTCTTCCCCTGCCATAAAAATTTACCGAACAGTTTATCTACTTTGTGCAGGAAGTCTTCCATGAACGTCATAGGGAGCATGCTCGCCAGATAGTTTACCAAGGGTGTTACTATCATCTTTAGGGTCTCCGCTCTCCCCCACCACAATAGGAACTTAGGAGACCAGCCATCTAGTAATTTTGTTATTTTCTTTAAGAGGCGGTCTTCATTGGTTCGTAGGGTCATTATAAGGTCTTTATCAAAATCTAATCCTAGATATTTAAAGCAATCCGGTTGCCAAGTTAAGCCAGAATCCCCAATATCTCTTTATTGCCTTTATTACTCAATAACTTCACTTCAGTTTTGTGTTTATTTAAGGAATATCCAGAAACTCCCGAAAATTCCTCTATAGTGGACATGAGAGCTGGTATTGCCTCGCCTGCTTTCTCGGACATGACTAGGACGTCATCTGCATATGCTGTAAGCTTGATAACGCAGTCTTTAAAGGCGATTCCAGGGATGCTGTTGTTACTGCGGATTTGGTACAGGAAGGGCTCTATTGCCAACAGGAAAAGCGAAGGGGACAGGGGGCATCCCTGTCTGGTTCTGTGTTGTAATTTGAAAGAAGAGGAGAATGCTCCTCCCGCTCGAACCCTGGCAGAGGGACAGAAATAAAGGGACATAACCAGTTTTATGAATGACGGTCCTAAGTTGAATTTATGTAAAACAGCCTCCAGATATGTCCAATCTACTTAATCGAAGGCTTTTTCTGCATCGAGTGTTATCACTGCAGTGGGAGTGGAGAGGAGTTTAGCTTTTTCAAGGACATGGGCTAATATTCTAGTGTTGTCGCTGGACAATCTATGTTTCAAAAAGCCAGCGTGTGAGGAGTGGATTAGTTTTGGTAGAATTTTCTGAATGTGGTTTGCCAGGATCGAGGCCAAAAGCTTGCAATCTAAGTTGATGAGCGAGATGGGCCTGTAGTTTTTCGGGAGCTTCGGGTCCTTGCCCTCTTTTGGTAATACTGCTATAACAGCTTCCGCCAATGTGCCTCTTACCTCCCCCGTTTCGTTAATTTCATGGAACATATAAAGCAAAGGTGAGGCCAATGTTGAGGAAAAGCATTTGTAGAATCTAGCAGTAAACCCATCGGGTCCAGGGGCTTTCCCGCAACGTAGCGATTTTATGGCTTCTACCACTTTGGATTGTGATATCGGGTTGTTGAGCACCTCACGGTCCTCCATAGGGAGGGCTGGGAAAGCACATTTGTCTAAGTCATTTTTAACCTTATCTTTTTCTACATTTTGGTTCCTCGTGTATAAACTCATAGAACTCTTTGAATATCTCGGCAATTTTGAGGGGGTCAGCCCAGGCCACTCCCTTATTATCTAACATTGAGCTGATTGTGTTTTTCTGTATCTTAAATTTAAGATAGGCCGCTAGGCCCTTCCCCGCCTAATTAGATTTGCAAACTTTGTAACGCTTCCTCCTATCCAGCCACACCCCAGCCCTCTCACTTATTATTTTATTGTATGCGTATTTTTGGTTAGTTAGTTTATTTAGTTTATTCAGAATCGCATCTGTCCTATTGTGTAGATAGCTGGTCTCTAATGGTCTCTAATGCGGAAATGTCAGCCTCTAGTGTCTCTAAGGCCGCGTTGTAGTTTTTGTTTATGGCGGATTTAAGTTTAATGATGACTCCTCGTATAGTGCTCTTTACAGCCTCCCAACGGGTGGAGTCGGTAGTGTCACCCCTTTTGTTATCTGTTAGATAATCTTTTATTGCGACTTCAATAGTATTCCTGTGGTTCTCATCACCAAGTATTTCTTCGTTTAGGCACCATAAAGATTGGCGGAGTGTCGGTTTTGTATTGGAGACCGTGAGTAAAATGCAGGAATGATCTGAGACAACCCTCGGTTCTATGCTTGTGTCCACAATTCTTGCTATGGCATTTTTAGTGATAAATAAATAGTCAATTCGAGAGAATGAGTAATGTGGAGGGGAATAGAACGTGTAATCCCTCCCATGCGGGTTTTGTAAGCGCCATGAGTCTATCATATGGAATCTGTTACAGAATTTGGTGAAGGCCTTATGTGCCTTGTTGCTGCAGAAAGGGCACTTAGAGTCCCTGTCGAGGGTGGGATCAGCCGGTAAATTAAAGTCACCCGCAAGAATATGTACAGCTGTGTCGGGGATAGTGTCCATCTGTTTTGTAAGATCTGACCAGAATGATAGATCACATGTGTTTGGGGCATAGACGTTAGTAATATAGAATTCAGTGTCATCCTTAAGCAATTTAGACGCGACCCATCTGTCTTTATTATCTGTTGTCGATGAAATTACTTCTACATTAGCCTTCCTAGCGATCAATGTTACCACCCCATTCTCCTTCGTAATTGCTTCGGACCCTACTACCTCTGTAAAAAAATTGTTCCTGAGTGTGTGGAATTGTTTGGCCTCTAATTTCAATTCTTGCAACAAGGCAATATCACCTTTCTGCCTACGTAGGTAGTCTAGGATTTTCTGTCGCTTAACAGGTTGGTTCAAGCCTTTCACATTAAGAGATAGGATTTTTAAGTTACCTATTTTCGTCGTCCCTATGGGCGTATCAATTGTTGGTGTCATCATGTTTGTGCATCAAAACATCTATGGTCAGATGGTGAACATGTGTGCCTGGATATGTCAGGCCTTGTGGCGCTTCTGTGTAAGTTTGCGACAGGCTCCTTATTCAATCTCTCCACCAACCCCGATTGTCTCTTCCCCATTTTGAGCAATGTGCCGATCGTGGGACGGCTGGTTTTAACACTGAATGCTAGGTTTTGCGAGCATTTTGGTAACGACATGTATTCTCTGGGCATAATGTGCACCCAGTATGAGTTGTGAGCGTTAGTACCAGTGAGAGCAAAAGTAATAGCTAGGATCAAAAACAACAGAAAAAAACATCCTATACCCAACCCTTCTTCCTTTCCCCTCCCACTCCCCCCCTCCCTCTCCCTAAACCCACCCCTCCCACCCCAATTGTAGAAATAGGACATGGCGATTCAGGAAAAACTGTTAAGTAAAACAAAGTATTCCTTTTGGGAGTTAGGAATAATTACCAACTGAAGCACTCACTACAAGCAGTCACTTACTCGCATTCGATTTTATGTTGACAACACATATGGGAAAGGCTCTATAATGAAAACGAAAACAATTATACACAGTATACAAATTTATTAATATAAAAAAGACATATAAATTAATCAACAATTTCATTTAAAACTATTACATACATAATAAAAACCACCTAATGTGGAAAAGGAGAAATATGAACCGAGACAGTAAACTTTGTCTTAGTGTTTGTTAATTCGGACACTTAGTTGGCAACAAGGGGAAGATATACATTTCTTATACCCAACTATTCGTTGGCAACTCCAAATTTAAACGTTTTTGTTTGCGTCGACGCGTTTCGGAGACTTTTGATGATTATGGTCTCCTTCTTCAGGACAATGTTTTTTTTAAATTTCTCCAGATTGTAACGTTTCACCTAATGTATATAAAATATTTGTATTAGCTGACACATCTTCAACTCGTACTTTTAGTCAAATTGCTAATAACCTAAACAGAAAATGCTGTTAAAACGAACATATGCCTCTATATGCCTATATACTGCAACTACACATATATTTTTTATCAATGTGTTGGTATTTTTTCTCACATTTTATTGTTAGATACAAAGTTTACCTAACATTAATACATTCCTATGAGTGAACCTGTTTGTTCTTCAACCTTTGTGAAGTTATTGATACACCAAATCTAAAATAATTCACAATAAAAGCTACCACATTCCTGTATTTTGTTAAAACAACCTATAGATTTTGTCATTATGTTAACATTTTTACCATAACACACTAGACATATAGTTGACATTTGGCTAGCGTTTATGGTATAGTGTGAGAGAAACCCCACAGGGCTAGCATCTTATCTGTAACAAAAGACATTTTGCATTTCAAACAGTTACTGAAATAAACCAGAATTTAAAACGGAAATAAAACGGGAATAAAAAAGACAATACGGTTCATTATTATTTGCATTAATTATAGCATTTCTCAAGGATACTTTGTATTCCAAACATGTAGGGAATGATTAAAGATTTTTAAGAAAGACAAGGGAAAGAAAAACAAATCGTTTTATTTTCATTAGTGACAGCCCTTCCCAGCTCTATCATGCATTCATTCACACAGACATCCTTTATATATCATTCATAAATCAATCAAGGCAAGGGTTTTTCGATATTTACTCACCTATGCAAAAGCATCTGGGTGAAAAGACTGTTTAATTTATATCCGCACTGAGTCTACTTTATCTTCAAGGTTAGACTCCCACGCTGTTAGTGGAACGATAAGAATTATAAAAACAGCCTATTAGAAGATTGTATTAACATGAGTGGAATGACATCCCATGTGATCCAATTTCTAGCTTTTTTTACCTAAAGAGCGATTGTGATGGGCTCAAAGTCCACTGTTGTGCAACAAATTATCATTCGTATTGATTCAAGATCCCTCGTTCTGCTCCTGTTGTGAAAACGTAACAAAGTTGTTATCTATTTGAAATACACGTTAGCACGGTTTCGCTTACACTAAGGTTCACAGAGGGTTACCTTTCTTAGCTCCGCGGTCTTTAAGCTCTTCGACGCTCATGACGAGCTCAGCTCGTCATGATGTACACCTCCATACACTCATGACGAGCTGAGCTCGTCATGAACAATGGGAAACAATAATGTTCAGCACAGGAGGAAAATAACACTAGCATCGATGGTGTTAAAGATCCCGTCTATTTAAAAGCATTTCAATTAAAGTCAACCTTTCTGTGAAAAAACGGAAATCGTAACTGTTTTATTATTTATGTTCATTTGTAACAACAGATTTAATTTCATTAAGTTTAACAAGCTCTCACCTAGTCAGGCGGCTTTCGATCCGTTTACAATTCTAGTGCATCCGGGTATTTAATGCTCACGGCTGCATGTTAAATAAAATACAAACAAAACGAGCGTTGTTACATTTGCTCTATGTGGTTTGAGCGTTTTAAGTTAAACGTCTTCTCTACTAGAACCGTTCATTAGGTTAACATGTCAGGCAGATTAACTTAACTGTGTATATCGTTGTTTAATTCACAGTTGTCAATCCTATTTAAGCTTACAATTCTACTGGGCGGCGTTATGTTTTAATCTTTCATATCATTGCCGCATCTTAAAGATTATATATCACAAGTGTCGCTTGCAATTATTCGGGTTTCTAACACTTACCTCATATAATAACCTGGCGGATTTCCCCGGTGTGGTTTCTAGCGTCAGGGCGATCGCTGTATGAAAGTTTTTAGAAAACAACCCGGTTTCCCGCGCGCTCACTATTTAAAGTCGTATAGCTCCTACGTCACTACGTCCTCGGTATTCATTTAAGCCATTTTTTTCTTTATTGAAAGCTTTATTCCATCATGGACAAGCTTCACTTTTGTTAAGATTGTCTATATTAAAGCGTGGCTCACGATCTGGTAGATTCTGTTATACAAATTAATCTGCTACCGATTTAAAGGGCACTTACAAGGTTGCGCACGTGTTTGTTATGCAATCGTTTCTATGCACACCTACGTGTCCCTACTAGTTGCCATGCATCATAATTAGAGGTGCACCAGATGCTATCAAAGTGCACATTATTGTATGTAAATATATATATTCTCCAAAATCAGTTAATTCCCTATATCTTAGGTTTCAGGAATTATAGCTACTATCTTATTGTCCACTTCCTAATACTAATGCATAATTACCGGGAACGGTGTGTAATTTCCATGACTTTTAACCCTGAATAAGCAAAATGTTTAAGGATTCAGTATTTATTATAAGGTGTATAGGAATGAACTAGACTTAAGATATTTGTTGGGCATCCTGTATTGATCCTTGATTTTGCAGTGAATGTTATCTATCGCTATTATATTATAACAGTGTCTGTATATCTACGTGGGGCCTAGTTTCAGTAAGTTTTGTAGTGTTGCCTAGTTATACGGTAATTCTCATCCAGTCTTCTTTAGTGTTTAAACCTTTATTAACTGTATTCAAGGTAGAAATGTACCATTGTTCTCGGTTTCTTCGTTTAGCTTCTAAATTTCCACCTCTTTTTGAAACAGTGATTTTTTCTAACACAAACCACGAAAATTCCGTATGTTTATGTTTAAGTTTTGTGAAATGTTCCACCATTGGAGCGTTTTCCTTTTCAGTTTTGAGAGCAGACCGGTGTTCTAATAAACGTAATCTGATTTCTCTACCAGTTTCGCCAATATAGGCTAATCCACAAGGACACAGTAGAATATATATTACATTGCTGCTTCTACAATTACTTATTGTTTTGGACGTCACTGTATAAATATTGTGAGTCAGTGTTTTGCTAACAATACAACTGTCACACATTGAGCAGTTACTGCATCTATAATTACCTACTGCTTTGGTACCATCCATGGTTGTTTGTTTATTCTGACTTACCTCCCTATATGTGTGCACCAGGTTTTGACGAATATTTTCATTGCGTCTAAAGGCAAAGATTGGTTTAGGAATTTTATCTTTTTTCCCATCATTTAGAATATTCCAGTTTGACTGAATGATATTCTTTAATTTATTGCTGATGTTGGAGAATTGACTCACAAACACCAGTTTTTGGTCAGTCACAGATTGTGTCTTTCCGTTTGGATCTGGATGTATCATGCTTTCCCAGTTATAGAATCTTGCTCTTTTGCAGGAATTTTTTATTAGTTTCTTCGGGTATCCTCTCTCTATTAATTTGTCTGTCAATTTTTGAGCATGCTTAACATAGTCACCCATATTGGAACAGTTCCTCCTTAATCGGAGGAACTGGCCAAAATGTACATTGTCCCGTTGTGTGCGAGGGTGATAACTACTATAGTGTAGTAAGGTGTTTTTATCTGTAGATTTGGTGTACAATTCCACCTCTAATGTTCCCTCCTTGTTTTTGATTGTTATGTCAAGGAAGTTAACTGACTTGTTGTCGTATGAAGCAGTAAATCTTAAGTTACTGTCTCCCATGTTTAACCATTCTAAGAATTGTTCCAGATTTTCTCTCTGACCTTCCCAAATAAAGAAAATGTCGTCAATGAAGCGACGCCACAACTTGATGTTCTCGTAAAATGGCGCCACTTCATTGAAGATATGTCTCTCCTCGAACTCAGCGACATAAAGACACGCTAGGCTCGGCGCACAGGTAGCTCCCATGCTCGTGCCCTTTCGTTGAAGAAATAGCTCATCTTTAAATAAAAACATATTGTTTTTCAGCACCAAACTGGTGCATTGAACAATAAATTCCTTATTCGCTCCTCTAAGATCTACCTTGTCCAGGATATCACCAATCACCACAATGGTGTCATCTTGTGGTATGTTGGTGTATAATGCCTCTATGTCGAGGGTAACCAAAATTTGGTTATTGGGGTTATATGCCAATCCTTCTATCATTGAAATAATATGTGCTGTATCACATACATATGATTTTTGTTGAGTGACAAGAGGTTTTAAAAAAGTATCCACATATTGGCTGAGTGGCTCAAGACGTGAGCCGATACAGCTGACAATAGGTCTCATCGGTGGATTATTTAAATTTTTATGTATTTTTGGGAGACCGTATATCGCAGGTGTTTTAGCATCCTTATTATTTAGGAATTCATATTCAGCTTTACAAATTGATCCATTATTTAAAGCTTCCTGTGTTATTTGCATGACCTTCCTGTTTAGGGAGTCTAGTTTAGAGAATGGGACCCTTTGGTAATGTTCTTTAATCTCTAACAATTGTAGCATCTTTGCTTCATAGTCCACTGTATTAAATACAACCACCCCCCCGCCTTTATCGGCCAGTTTGATGGTTAATTGTAGATTGTTTTTCAAATCTAACATAGCTTTCCTATGTTCTTTGGACATATTGTTGGTATCGGGATAAGCATGTTCTATTGCTTGCCTCACTTTAGATTCAACAGCTTTCTCGAATATTTCTACATTTTTACCTACTTGTGAAATGGTGGGTGTAAACTTAGACTTTGGTTTAAGACCAGATAGGTTTATTCCTACGTTGTACTCCTTGTCTTGAAAAAATTCCCTTATTCTGATTTTTCTAAAGAACGCTTTGAGATCTTTCTCCAAATGAAATTTATTGACATTAGCAGTAGGGGCAAAAGTAAACCCTCTCTCGAGTACCTCTAATTCTATTTTATTAAGGACATGATTAGAAAGATTAATGATGGGGAATTTCTGCGTTTCCCCCAGGTCTAGCGACGATATCGCTGGCTCCTGGTGTTGGGATATTCCTGAGGGCCCTGGTTGTGTTGTTGGTAGTTCGTTCTGTGACCACCTTGATATCCCTGTTGTTGATTCCTCTGAAATCTTCCTCTGTGTTGATATGGTCTTCCTCCCCTCTTTTGGCGATTGTCTAAAAAAGGAGAGGATGTGGAGTGCGCACCATTTTGATGTCCTGTATTGTCACCAGCGGGACCCTCCTCCTCGCTACTGGACCCTGATGTTTCTGAAAAGGTAACCCCTTTCTTATTGCCCCTATTGTAGATAGGTCGCTGTTCTAAATTTCTCTCCTCCCTTGATTGTTGGAAGTAATCTTTGTGTGTGTAAGGATAAACCATTTCTAAGCTAAATTTGTTAACATCTTTCTTCAATTTTATAGTTTTTTTATTTATTAGGTAATCTTTATATCCATCTAGTTCTGAATTCAAGTCCTCAAGGCGTTTCTTAGCATCATCCACTGCTGACATTTCTTGGAGAGCGAGTTCTAGTTGTTCTATCTCTTTCCTTTCTATGACCACTCTATCTTGAGCCGTTTCGATAATTAGTAAGATCCAGTCTCTGCTGCATCTTGTGGCAATTTGTGTCCAAATTTCTAGAAATTTTTTGTTGTCTGTAAATAGACCTGGTTCATTGCGAACCTGAAGGCCTATAGGGATAACACCAGACCTAGCATATCGCACCAAGAACTCAGCATGGAGTTCTGTCCGTACAGATTTTTTCTTTAGATTAAGGACATTGCCCCATTTATCATTATTTCCTGTCACAACCGTGATTTTATTAGTGCTATTTGCTGAGGACCCAATGATTTTATTAAATTGGTCCTCTGTGAATCCGAATGTTTTAAATGGATCCATATTATTAAAGGCTTATTAGAGTCACTAAACAGTGATCAGAAAAAGAGAGAAAAACTCTCCAGCCAAGTGGCTGTACTCAATAGTCTCAAACCAAAGAGAGGGACTCCGTGTAACCCAAAAGGAAATGGAGTTCCAAATAACTGTTAAGTAAAACAAAGTATTCCTTTTGGGAGTTAGGAATAATTACCAACTGAAGCACTCACTACAAGCAGTCACTTACTCACATTCGATTTTATGTTGACAACACATATGGGAAAGGCTCTATAATGAAAACAAAAACAATTATACACAGTATACAAATTTATTAATATAAAAAAGACATATAAATTAATCAACAATTTCATTTAAAACTATTACATACATATTAAAAACCACCTAATGTGGAAAAGGAGAAATATGAACCGAGACAGTAAACTTTGTCTTAGTGTTTGTTAATTCGGACACTTAGTTGGCAGCAAGGGGAAGATATACATTTCTAATACCCAACTATTTGTTGGCAACTCCAAATTTAAACGTTTTTGTTTGCGTCGACGCATTTCGGAGACTTTTGATGATTATGGTCTCCTTCTTCAGGACAATGTTTTTTTTAAATTTCTCCAGATTGTAACGTTTCACCTAATGTATATAAAATATTTGTATTAGCTGACACATCTTCAACTCGTACTTTTAGTCAAATTGCTAATAACCTATACAGAAAATGCTGTTAAAACGAACATATGCCTCTATATGCCTATATACTGCAACTACACATATATTTTTTATTAATGTGTTGGTATTTTTTCTCACATTTTATTGTTAGATAAAAAGTTTACCTAACATTAATACATTCCTATGAGTGAACCCGTTTGTTCTTCAACCTTTGTGAAGTTATTGATACACCAAATCTAAAATAATTCAAAATAAAAGCTACCACATTCCTGTATTTTGTTAAAACAACCTATAGATTTTGTCATTATGTTAAAATTTTTACCATAACACACTAGACATATAGTTGACATTTGGCTATCGTTTATGGTATAGTGTGAGAGAAACCCCACAGGGCTAGCATCTTATCTGTAACAAAAGACATTCTGCATTTCGAACAGTTACTGAAATAAACCAGAATTTAAAACGGAAATAAAACGGGAATAAAAAAGACAATTCTGTTCATTATTATTTGCATTATTTATAGCATTTCTCAAGGATACTTTGTATTCCAAACATGTAGGGGAATGATTAAAGATTTTTAAGGAAGACAAGGGAAAGGAAAACAAATCGTTGTATTTTCATTAGTGACAGCCCTTCCCAGCTCTATCATGCATTCATTCTCACAGACATCCTTTATATATCATTCATAAATCAATCAAGGCAAGGGTTTTTCGATATTTACTCACCTATGCAAAAGCATCTGGGTGAAAAGACTGTTTAATTTATATCCGCACCGAGCCTACTTTATCTTCAAGGTTAGACTCCCACGCTGTTAGTGGAACTATAAGAATTATAAAAACAGTCTATAAGAAGATTGTATTAACATGAGTGGAATAACATCCCATGTGATCCAATTTCTAGCTTTTTTTACTTAAAGAGCGATTGTGATGGGCTCAAAGTCCACTGTTGTGCATCAAATTATCATTCGTATTGATTCAGGAAAAACAACAGCGAAATCGCCTCCATAGCAACATTTTTAAATTGACATGCGTTGGGAACTATATCAAATTCCTAAGCTTCAAAAACTTCAAAAAGAAATCATATCTAACTCGATCAGTCAATTACACCCATAATCAGCGACCACGGGTAGTATAACCGCCAGAGGCAGGTCATATAGTGAAGTCACATTGTATTATCTGTAGCGATCATGGAGAACATAAGTACACAGACATGCAACATATATGTAAGGTACCATTAGTATTACTCCAACAAGCTAGTAGAACATCTGAAATTTGCTGTATTATTGTAAGGTAACGTACCCTACTGTTGCAAGCTAGTAGAACATCTCAATATTGCTGTATTGTTGTATGGTGACTTACACTACCATTGCAAGCAACTCGGATATCTCAACATTGCTGCATTATTGTGAGGTAACTTACTGCACCATTATAAGGCAACTTCAGAAAATTAGAACATTTTGCAATGTGTGGACTACAAAGTGAGTTCGTAGGGCTTAATACACATTATAGCAGAAAGAGCAATCTGTGACAAAAAAAGGATATTCACTTCTAGTCAGTGGCAGACGCTCCTGTCGTTTCTGTTGCTGTAATGTCCATGCACGCTTCTTCTGAGTTATGTAGCAGGCGCTTGAGCTTTTGTGGCTCTGAAAATATGTGGGATACTCCTTGTATGGTCACTTTGAACTTAGCCGGCCCGACGAACCCATATTGGTGACCCAATGTTCGTAGTTGTGGGCATAGTGCAAGGAATGCTTTCCTAATGTCCACAATTTCTTTACTGTAGTCTTGTGATATGTAGATCTTATGTCCTTTCCACAGAACATGGTTGCTTTTGCGCACAAACGCGAGGATCTGCTCCACATGTTGAAATCTCAAGGGTTTGCAGATGATAGCTCTCGAGCCTTTTTGATTTTTTGTAATCCTGCCTGGAACTCTATGCGCCCTATCAAATTCCAATGGCTGGGCGAAAGTAAGGTTGGTAGCTTGCGTGAACCATGTCTCTAAGAAGGCAATACATGAACCATGGGATTCTTCTGAATTTTCTGGGATGCCAAAGATTCTAAGGTTTCCCCTCTATTCTAAACATGGTGTGGGCCCCATCACTTTTAATGAAGTGTGGGTTCGCTATACAAAGAAAGATGGTGTTTTACAGTGGCCACATAATGGTAGTTTTGAGCCTGACATTCTAGATAATTTAGAAGCTACTTTGTTTAAAAGAAAGGCCCGGCAGGCTATGTTTGACTCTTTTCGCCTTTGACGCAAGGAAGCCAAACAGAAAGAAATTAAACAGGCAAAAAGAGATAGGAAAGAAAGAGGCACGACTGTTATACAGGCAGCCCAGCAGTTTAAGGATGATGAAATAGATTATGTAATTGAGGTGTCAGATAGACAACATCGCATGGCAATTGATAAATGTTACCCGGTGCTGCCAACTTCTCCCCCAAATACTGATGCTGATCTTGAGAAGGACCCTTTAATGTCCCACTTGTTAAGATCGACCCGCCATATGTACCAGGTGCTAATGCACCCCCGCTTTTATTACCAGTCTATCAACCTGTTATTCTCCCACCAGCTCCAGCTTCTGCACCTCCACTACAGCCCTTTGTGGCACTACCACTACCTCCAGCTTCTCTGCCTCCAGCTCCTCTGCCTTCAGCTCCCTTGCCTCCGACTTCTTTGCCTCAGCCTTCTCTGCCCTCGACCTCCGTTCTACCTGTTGCCTCTTCTCCTGTTCCGTCTCATACCTTATCTCCTGTTTTTTCTGCCAACTTCCTCTTCCGTCCGTCAGTGGATGGTTGAGCCTGTTTCTGGTCTCTTTTCTCCTCTTTTTGGGTCAGTAAGTCTGACTCCTGTTCTTCCCCCTAGGCAGACACGAAGCTCACTCCAAGATTCCGAAGAACGAGAGGTGTTAATGGGTCTTGCTCACAAGTGGATCCTGAGTGATCTCGAATATACTGTTCCAGATATCATGAATACTATTGAGCAGTCGGATGCCTCTGTACAAAGATTTGTTTTCAATGCCATGTGTGACATACTAGGTCAGGAATGGGAGGCTACAGGATTGGGTTTGGCTCCCAAGGGTTTGCTGGATATTAGGACTGATTTTCATAAGGGAATTATTGTGGGTCCTGAGGTTGAGAATGCTGTACGGACACTTGCCACTTTCAGATCAATGTTCTTTTCCCGGTCCTTACCTGAACCTGATCTTTCTGTTAGACGTAGATTGAAGAATTATCCTATGAGAGAGGTACTCCAGTGTGGAGAGAAGCGGTTCCAGCCCAGGATGGTAATCAGCCTATAACAGCTCACTTCCAATGTATATGGGTACATGTACCTTGAAAGGGATATGAAGTTCTGGCCCTTAAACAGTCTTTATTTGACCCCCGTAAAAACCCTCTTGGTTACTACAAAGAATTATCTCAGACTGTTGATGCTTGCATTATGAATTTGTCTGACATAGATATGTTGATGGGAAATGTTATCCCACAACCATTGTGGGCCAGGATTCGGAAAGAGTACCACGTCCAAGAATTAGGAGGTGATTGGAATGCTATACTGGCTGCTGATAGACTCCAGGTGGGCGGTGATAAACCTGATGATTTAATTGCACAACTTCCTGGTAGGATTATTGCCTTAATGAAAACTATGATGCCCGCTCTGCTAGTTAATTGGGATAAGTTAGCTGCCTGTAAGCAGAAGAAAGATGAGAGTGTCTCCGACTTCTTTACTCGTTTTGAGGAAACGTTCCTTGATCACAGTGGTCAGGATATGAGCACAGAGGGGGGACAGCAATTGTTCGTAGATAAATTTGTATTTAATTTGCTTCCCGAACTCTCTAATAAATTAAAAGATTCCGAAAGTTCATGGGCTGTTTCTTCTTCAGCCCAGATATTGGCTACTGCTCAGTATTATGAAAAAAGGGATAAGGAGGAGAAGGATAAACTTGATAAAAAGACCAAAGAATTAAAGATGAAAGTTCTTTTGCAACAGGCTTATCCCCCTCGCCCTGCGCAGCGTCAGTTTCAGCCGACTCCCCAATTTCAGAAGTTGTTTCAGAAACCTGAGCCCTTTGTCCCACGGCCTCCACAGGGTTCCGAATCAATGCGCCCATTGCAAGGAGGACGGTCACTTTAAGAATAATTGCCCGGTTTTATTGCAGGCTACTGGTGGTACGCCTGGGCCGCGAGGCCGAGGTGGCTTCCAGTCAACACCTAGGGGGAGGAGGCGAGGTACAATGTCCCAGGACCAACGTTCCTTTCTGCCTAAAAATTCCATGAATTATTTTGATCAGCAAAATACTCAGTCTGCCCATTATTATAATGACGATTATTATTACATGGAAGATGAGAATCAGGGTTTCTCTAGCTAGGACAGCCATAGACAAAGTGAGGGAGTCATATCAGTTCCAGTGGACTAAAATGGGCCTTATGTTGAAGTCGTTGCGCTAGGTGTGTCAGAGCCATTTCTCTTGGATACTGGTGCAACAAAGAGTTCTATCATCCACTCTAAACTCCCTGGGTCTCCTTTGTCTGGCTTAACAAATGTTTCTGTAGGATTTTCTGGCACCCCAGTTCGCAACCCAGTTTCTCGTCCTCTGCCCATTTCAATAGGTCCTTATGATTTGGAGGCTCCACTTATTTTAACGACTGGTTGTGGTGAGAATTTGTTGGGTTTGGATTTGTGGAAAAGACTATATGCCACACTGCATTGTTCTCCTTCTGGTGTACACCTTACTTTAAGTAAAAGTCTGATTTCCCCGACATATTTGTCTAGAGACCAACTCCCTCTTGAATTACGCTCCTTGCCTGCTACTCTTTGGGCTACAGAGCCCAATGATGTTGGTCTCTTGCAGATTGTAATAAAGGAAGATGCAGAGTCCACTTGATAGGTTAAGATCCTTTATTGCAGGTTCCTTCCAGGTTAGATAGACAAGTTAAGTTGTAAGGTAAACCCCACCAGGAGCCAGCTGTTAGCAGCTCAGCCTCAAATGACCAACTGCCACAGCAAGTGATAGACAGGCACAGTGAGCTAGAGGAACACCCTGGCATTCCATGATGTCATAGATAACACAGTACAGTCTAGCCAGAGAAGAACAGTGGAGAGGACATTTACTACACATCCTCTTCCCTTAAGGAGTAATAGCAGAATAAAGGAATGATCGGCAACAATACCTCAAATGCCACAATCAGCAGGGAAGTACACAAAAGAAGAAGAACCAAAAGTTAAAGTGTACAACATGAGATGACGTTAGCATGAGGTATCATTATCAGAGAAAACAACATAATATGCCACATCCCTCTCCCTTAACGAAACAGCAAGGTTTCGAAAAAAAAAACAAGAGCAACAGCTAAGTTAGCTGCAGACAACAAACAAACTACCCCTGATAAAGATGTGCCGACACTAAACGTATGATAAATTCATAGCTCAAAATCTTACCAAAATGAAGCCCTGGCCAGTAGCTGCAAGAAGGTAGACTCCAAAAGTAAAATAGTGCACAAACCATCTCCACCAAAAGCAGGGGGTCAGCGCAAAATATGGAGAATGGACTACCCACAAACACTGAACCTCACCTGAAAAGGGTACACTGCAGGACAGTAATCCTGAGAATAAAAATGAGCGTTGACTACCCAAAACGCACAACCACCCCTGAAAAGGGTACACCGCAGGATAGGAACCCTAGGAAGAAAAATGGGGCATGGACTACCCGCAAACAGACATCCTCCCCTGGAAAGGGTACACCGCAGGGCAGAAACCCTGGGAAGAAAAATGGGGCATGGACTACCCGCAAACAGCCATCCTCCCCTGAAAAGGGTACACCGCAGGGCAATAACCCTGGGAACAAAAATGGGGCAAGGACTACCAGGGCATGGACTACCCACAGAAACAACTAGATGGGGCATGGACTACCCGCAAACTACCACTACATGGGGCATGGACTACCCGCAAACCACCACAACATGGGGCATGGACTACCCGCAAACAACCACTAAATGGGGCATGGACTACCCACACACACAACCTCCCCTGAAAAAGGTACACCACAGGACAATACCTGGGAACCAAAATGGGGTATGGACTACCCACACACCACTACCTAAGAAAACTAAAAGAAATGGCCATTGACTACCCCCCACAACCTCCCCAAATTAACGGGTACATAAGGACACAAACCAATTGACAGTACACTACAGTCACGAGCTGTGCAGAACACTTACAGTCGCACCACCCACTTGGATTAAAAGAGTGTACACTATGTGTTAAGCCACAACAATTGCCCTATCCCTTACACAAAAACAAAATGAATTTGGGCATTACAATGACAGAGAAATAGTTAGGCTTTGGTGATCCAAAATCTCAATATCCAGACAAAACTTCACGCAGCTGCCAGCACACAATAAAAACACTGGAGTCCTTTCTGTGTGCAAGCTCACCCACATCATGGACTGAGAAGCTAAGCATTTCGAGGAATAAATAAACAAACAAAAGACTTCAGCTCCGGTGAGCGATGTCTCACCCGGGGTCTGTATAGACTTCTCCCTGCAGACGCTGCTGAGGTCCTGGCAATTGTAGTTGAACTTCGCCATGAAAATCGGAAAAGATCCAAACCACGAGGAAAGTCCCTTCACCTCCGAAGTTGCACACTTTCTCGAGAAAGATTACAGAAAATTGTTGAAAGTGCAGGACCAGCTCCGATTCAACTTGTGTGCCAAAACAGATTGACCCGGCAGCACAGAAGCGTAAGCTAAAGGTAGTCATGACACCAAATGAGAAACCCCTCAAAAATGCCTCGAGCTCCATGAGGGAATGCACAGCAGAAGAAACGCTTACACAGAAGTCTGGAACAGCGCATCAAACGGACCAAGATGGAAGGACGCTGTTACGCCTCCGCCGGATGGTTCTCGGCAAAGACGTGCTGTTGAGAGTGACGAATAAACAGTGACGTCACAAGCAATGACCTGAGCGAGGCAGGCAGCACGGCGCATTAGGAGAAGGTGCGCGCGGTGGGAGAGTCGGGCAAAATTCGAACTGCAGCGGTTAAACTGCCCTGGCACAGTAAGTGCAAAAGAAAGAAACGTCTTTTAAAATGTCTTTGACTCACCCATAAGTACGAGGCCACAGGCACAGACACGGCACAAAAACACTCACAAGCGAGATCATTGCTGGAAAACAAATCTCCCATCCGTTGTCCCACCAGTTGCCAAACATCCGTAGACCAAACACTGACTAGAATGTCATCCGATGCCTGAAAGCGCTAGCGCTGCAACCACAGGGACAGTAGATCAGTCAAACGCCAAAGGAATGCCAAAGTGAAAACAAAAACAACACGCTAGTTTCTGCATCCCACAACTAAAACAGACCTCTCCCGCTGGTGTCTTCATCCAAGGTGTTTGGAAACTGTCGATTTTTTGACAAGAAAACACTCCAGTAAACACAGGTTTCCAAACGCTGGAAAGAGACAGGCAGAGGACGTTGAGCAGTCACATAGGGCATAAAAGGCGCAGGTTGCAGGCTGTTCAGACACACGCAAAGGTAAAGAAAAGGAGGCACACCCAGGGTGGAGGCTGTCCTGGTGTGATAGGAGGATCACTGA